>NC_080848.1:37673189-38273189 GCF_030435755.1 Ochotona princeps | reverse complement strand
GCTAAGGCAATCCGAAGCCAGGTCTCTCATGTGGGTACAGGGTCCTAAGGACTTGGAGCATCCTCTGTCGCCTTCCCAGGCCATAAGCAGGGAGTTGAATGGGATGCGGAACAATGGACAGAAAACTGAGTCCACATGGGATGCTGGCACTTAAAGGTGGAGAATTAGACTATTGAGGCGATGTGCTGACCCCTAAAAATGCCTTTTAGTGAACACTGACTGTGGTTTGCCAACTATTGAGAAGAAGGCCATTAGCAGAAAACCATTTCGGCTGTTGTACCTTTGGATTTAGTTGGACTGACTCAGCAAGGGAGCATTCCTCCCTTTTGTGGGACCATTTCCTAAGCTGTGCATGCCCTGCTGGTGTGAGGTGGGCTCCTGCCATCCTTCTGGGAGCTTTCTTGACTACACAGTGCTGAATTGCAGCTAGCACTGGTCCCTGCTCCACAGCCTGAAAAATCATCCTGAATTAGAATGAGCCGAGCAGTGATGGACATGTCTTTTCAGTTTTGTTTTTTTTTTAAGATATATTTTGTGGGAAAGAAAGATTTACAGAGAAAAGGAGAGGAGAGACAGAGAGAAGGATCTTCCATACACTGGTTCACTCCCCAGATGACTGCAGTGGTTGGAGCTGAGCTGATCTAAAGCCAGGAACCAAAGCCTTGGGACCCTGCACCCATGTGGGAGACCTGGAGGAGGCTCCGGACTCCCGGCTTCAGATCGGCAGAGCACCGGTCATTGCGGTCACTTGGGGAGTGAATCATTGGATGGAAGATCTTTCTGTCTCTTCTCCTCTCTGAAAATAAATAAATCTTTAAAAAAAGAAAGAATGGAAAGACTTGATTTACTTTAACAAAAAAAGATTTATTTATTTTTTTTATTGCAAAGTCATGTGTGTGTATATACACACCGTCTTTTTAATTAGGAGAAATGGTATCTTTTCAAATATCAGGTATCAGTCATATTCCTGGCTCCAATCTCAAAAAAAAGAAAAAAGGAAGAAAAGAGCAAATGAAAAAAATCTGGTAGATTATAATCTAAAGTGCATGATAAGATTGGCTCTGTGGCAGAGTTAACATGGATTAAAGGATTCCCACAAATCCTACATCATCTTTTATTTATTTAGTTTAAGAAGTTTTTATTTGAAAGACAAAAGTTACAGAAAGGTCTTCCATTTGCTGGTTCATTCCCCATATGGCTGCTGCAGCTGGCACCAGGCTGATCTGAAGCCAGGAGCTTCTGGTTCTCCCACATGGATGGCAGGGTCACTAGTGGAGCAGCTGGGACTCAGAGTGTGCCCACATGGGACGTGTGCACCGCAGGTGGAAGCTTCTTCTGTGCTGGCACAAGCACCAGCCCCTTTATTTTAAAGGTAGAGTTACAGAGGAAGAGAGAGAAGATCTTCATCTGCTGTTTTACTCCTCAGTCGGCCACAACACCCAAGGCCGGGCCAGGCTGAAGCCAGAAGCTTCTTCCTGGTCTCCCACATGGACAGAGGGCCAAGAACTTACTTTCCCAGGCACATTGGAAAGGTACAGTGAAAAGCCAGAAGTGGAACCTAAACCCACATGGTGTACTGGCATTGCAGGTGGTACTTCACGCCACTACACTGTACCACCAGTCCAACATTCCAAGTTTCATTTTTTTATTTTAAAATAGATTTATTTTTATTACAAAGTCAGATTTACAGAGAGAAGGAAAGACAGAGAGAAAGATCTTACATTTGCTGGTTCATTCTCCAAGTGGCTGCAATGGACAGACCTGAGCTGATCCAAAGCCAGAAGCCAGGAGCTTTTCCAGGTTTCCCACACGCAGGTGCAGGGTCCCAAGGCTTTGGATCATCCTTGACTGCTTTCCCAAGCCACAAGGAGGGAGCTGGATGGGAAGTGGAGCAGCCAGGATATGAACTGGTCCCCGTATAGGATCCCAGCGCATGTAAGACAAGGACTTTAGCCACTAGGTTACTGTGCCAGGCCCCCATTTTTTTTTTTTTTTTAAATGAAGATTGAGGATGGCCTAGTTGCTAAATTCTCGCCTTACAGGATCCCATATAGGCACCAATTTGTGGGCTGGCTGTTCCACTTTCAGCTCCCTGCCTGTGGCCTGGGAAAGCAGTCGAGGATGACCCAAAGCTTTGGGACCCTGCACCCGTGTGGGAGACCCGGAGGAGGTTCCTGGCTCCTGGCTTCAGATCGTCTCAACTCCAGCCATTGTGGCCACTTGGGCAGTAAACCATTGGATGCAGAATCTTTCTGTCGCCCCTCTTTGTGGATATACCTTCCAATAAAGAAAAAAAAAAAAAAAAAAAAAAAAAAGGGAGGACGATTGGGATGCTTGCTCGAAGGGAACATTTTGGGAATGAGCCCTTAGCTAGAAGATAGGTCTATCTCTCTATGAGTCTCTGTCCCTCTAACTCTGCCTTTCAAATAAATAAAAGAAACCTTTTGAAAAAGCTGCTTGGGCTACCTGCTTTCCATATTGTGCCTGGGTTTGAGTCCGGGCTCACTTCCTGTTCATCCACAGCCTGGGAGCTGCAGGTGCTTCACTGCTTGGTTGCCACCTGGATAACTAGGTTAAGGGCCAGGGACCTGGCTCCAGCCTAACCTTTCCCTGGCTATTTAGGAACTGGGAGCAAACCAGCAGATGAAAAAATCTGTTGGTCTCTGCTTTCAAGTAACTTTTAAAAATTTAAATGTTTTTCTTCCTTGGAGATGTTTTAGATGAGAAGGGAGCAAATGTTTGAACTCAATGTATAGTGCCACTCTCCTCACGTTGGCTTGTAATAGTTTTGGAGACCCATGCATAAAGAGGGCTTGCTGGGACAGGTCATGCAGTACAGTGGCTCAGGCTAGTGATTGAGAGGCCCACGTCCCATATGGGAGTCTCTGGTTCCAGTCCAGCCTGCTCTGCTTGTGATCTAGCTCCCTGCTGGTGTGCAAGTGCCTCTGACACCTGTGTGAGAGACCCACATGGAGTTCTGGCACCTCTGCTGAGCCCTGGCCGTTGTCCATGAACCAGTGAATGGAAGAGCACTGTCTCTATAACTGTGTTTTAAGTAAATAATAAGTCTTTTAGAAACAAAAAAAAAGGTACTCTGAGTGGGATGGTAACCAAGGTCGAGAAGATGAGAAAAACCCCCATTGCAGAGCCTTTGGTGTAGGTTGGCAGCTTGCTAGGACTGGTAGGCATTGCTGGATGTCTTTTTTTTCTAGGGGATGTTTCTTTGAAGTTTGATGTTGGTTTGCTCAGAAGAGAAGGTTTTTTTTTTTTTTTCAGTAGATTTTTTTGCTGATTAAATGTTAAATATGTGTGAGGAATTCTTAAAATCTGATTTAAGAGTACGTCTTTAACACCTTCCTCTGTTTTTTCCAGGGGTGAGCCCCTCCAGACTCCGGATAGGAGATCAAGAGTTTGATTCATTGCCTGCTTTACTGGAATTCTACAAAATACACTATTTGGACACTACAACATTGATAGAACCAGTTTCCAGATCCAGGCAGGGCAGTGGAGTGATTCTCAGGCCGGAGGAGGCAGAGTATGTACGCGCCCTCTTTGACTTTAACGGGAATGATGAAGAAGATCTCCCGTTTAAGAAAGGAGACATCCTGAGAATCCGGGATAAGCCTGAAGAGCAGTGGTGGAATGCAGAGGACAGCGAAGGCAAGAGGGGGATGATTCCAGTCCCTTACGTCGAGAAGTATAGACCTGCCTCCGCCTCAGTATCGGCCCTGATTGGAGGTAACCAGGAGGGTTCCCACCCACAGCCAATGGGTGGGCCGGAGCCTGGGCCCTATGCCCAGCCCAGCGTCAACACTCCGCTCCCTAACCTCCAGAATGGGCCCATTTATGCCAGGGTAATCCAGAAGCGAGTCCCTAATGCCTACGACAAGACAGCCTTGGCTTTGGAGGTACATAACGTGCAAAATGTAGAAAGAAGAGCTCTGCTGCAGGTCTCCCTTTCAGGCCTCTTAGAGCTTTCTAGGAATTCTGATACAAGCACCAACCTTGTAATGTTGTACATGTTGAACATTAAGCACTTGTTTTGGCATTTAATGTTGGGTTTTCTATTTTTTATAGAAAACCTGTTTTAGGATGAATGAATAAGCTTAAAACTGCATAATGGAATGCTTTGATTGATCTACTAATCACACTTTGATTACTTTAATAACATGATTTCTAGTAATTAACCTGAAATTTTTCCTCATCTATGTCTTGCTCTCTGTCCTTGTCTTGGAAGAAGGGGAGTTCACACAGTTGAGTGTAGTAAGTGGTCTCTCTCAGGGCACTTAGAGCATAGTGTTTCACTTGGAGGGACAGCAGGCTCCTTTGGCTGTGTGTGTAGAGCAAGAATTCAAGAGAAAAGGGAACTGTGATGTGGTGGTCTCTGTCGTTCAGTGTGTTTTGTAGAAAGAAGGCAGCCTCTTCTTCAAGGGTTAGTTTTTGCCTTCATACTGGCGAATAGTTATCTTTGGTAGCCCGTATTTTTTTTTTCACCAACTATTACATTGTGTTCATTTATTTATTTATTTATTTAGTACTGTGCTTTGCTTCTTCATTGTTTTTTTCTTCCCTCCTTTTCTAAGATATGCAAAGCTAGTGATTGGGCGCAAAAGCTAGGCGAGAAGTGGCATGCTGTTCCATTTTCAGAATGAACTGATATGACGACCTGACTGTATGAGGATAACCAGCTTTCATTAGCTCAGGCTGGAGTTAACACGAGCCCAGATTAGCAGAGAAGGATAAAGATGTCTTTATAAACTGAAACCTCTTTAAGTGTCTGTTTTCTTTGAGACATTTTCATTCACTGAAGAGTAGGCACTGTCTTCTGTTAAATGGAAGTATTAGTCCCAGAATGAGCTGGGATTCATTTGAACCAGTCTGACATTACTGAATTGGAAATATTTAGGTCCTGATCTAGAATGTGCCAAGTAGAAGGCTACTTCTGTTTTGTTTGTTTGTTTTAAGTTTTTTATTTTGTTTGGAAAGTCAGATATATAGAGAGAAGGAGAGACAGATTCTTTTGTCCTCTAGTTACTCCCCAAATGGCTGCAATGGCCAGAGCTGAGCCGATCTGAAGCCAGGAGCCAGGAGCCCCTTCTGGGTACAGGGTCCTAAGACTTTGGGCAATCCTCTACTGCTTTCCAAGGCCACAAATAGGAAATTGAATGGTAAGTGTGGAGCAGCCAGGACACTAACCCATATGGGATCCTAACTTGTGCAAGATGAAGACTTTAGCCACTATGCTACTGTGCTGGAACTGAGTTTTTTTAGTTTGACTGAAAATGAGTACTTTTTGAAGGCGTGTTTTTTTGGTCTTCTTTTGGCATAATAATATCATGTCTCTGCTTTGTTGTGAAATGAAATGTGTGTTGTCTTGATTACCTCACTTGTTTTTCCCATTTAAAAGTTTGGAAGATGTGGAGACAAGTTCCTAGCCTTGTGTTTCCAGTTGAGTTGAGTGGGTGATAAGGTCTGTCATGTGCTCTGCACATGATGGTGGTTAGCTCTGCTGCAGCGAGAAAGCACCTTCTGGAACAAGCCCACCAAGCCCAAGCCAGAGTTTTCCTCTGCTCATTGAGAGAAATATTTTTAATGACATTTGCCTTGATTTCAGGCTAACTGGTTGAGCTGTTCTTGCTGCTTTGAAATACAAATCTTGAAAGATTTCAGTAGAACACTTCTGTATAATATAAGTAGATTTCCTTTTTCATTTGGATACATTTTTTTTTTAAAGATTTATTTATTTTTATTGAAAGTCAGATATACGGAAGAGAGATAGAGAGGAAGGTCTTTGATCCATTGATTCACTCCCCAAGCAGCTGCAATAGCTGGAGCTGAGCCGATCTGAAGCCTGGAGCCCAGATCCTTTCTGGGTCTCCCATGCGGGTGTAAACCAAAGTTCAAGCCAAGGCTTTGGGCCGTCCTCGACTGCTTTCCCAGGCCAGAAGCAGGGAGCTGGATGGGAAGCAGCACTGGCGGGATTAGAACTGGCGACCATATAGGATCCTGGCTTGTAAAAGGTGAGGACGTCTGCCACTAGGCTACTGCGCCGGGCCCTGTATATTGATTTTTATTTTATTTTTATTGGAGAGACAGATATACAGAGAGAAGGAGAGACAGAAAGATCTTACATCTGTTGATTCTTTCCCCCATTGACTGCAACAGCCGGAACTGAGTCAATTTGAAGCCAGGAGCCAAGAGCTTTTTCTGGGTCTCCCAGGCAAGTGCAGGGTCCCGAGGCCCTTGGCTGTCCTTGACTGCTTTTCCAGGCCACAGGCAGGGAGCTGGATGGGAAGTGGGAAGCTAGTACCAGAATCGGCGCCCATATGGGATCCCTGTGCATGCAAAGCAGGGACTTTAGCTGCTAGACAACCACACTAGGCCCTGTATATTGATTTTTAACTAGATATGTTTATTGGTGGAGATGGCTTCTTTTAAATAATATCCCAAATAATAGCTTTAAAACACCTTCTCTTGGGTACTTAGGAACAAAAATGGTATTAAGTTAGAGCCATGGAATTCTAGAACTGGAAATAATCTTAGAAGTCTGTACTCGATAGAAAAAAATTACTGTCTAGATGAATTGAATAAATTTTCAAGCTATTTGAGATGGAGATGTGATGAGCCCAGATCTATCTTGGTAACATTTGTCAGACTTAAACTCCATCTTGCTTCTTTTTCTCTTGTGACAGCTTCGCTGGCCTCCTGACTGTGGGAGATGTAAAATTTCACTGACAGCTTCAACTCGCTTGTGTTTCTAATCTCTGTGGGTAATGTCAGGAGATAAGATTATAGACTGGTTTTTAGGGCCTGGCACGGTAGTCTATAGTGGCTAAAGTCCTTGCCTTGCATGTGCCAGAATCCCATATAGGCACTGGTTCTAATCCCAGCTGCTCCACTTCCCATCCAGCTCCCTGCTTGTGGCCTGGGAAAGCAGTCGAGGACGGCCCAAAGCCTTGGGACCCTGCACCCGCATGGGAGACCCAGAAGAAGCTCCTGGCTTTGGATCAGCTCAGCTCTGGCAATTGCAGCCACTTTGGGAATCAATCAGTAGATGGAAGATCTTTCTCTCTGTAAATTTGAGTTTCCAATTATAAATAAGTAAATAAATCTTTAAAAAAAAAAAGGAAGGATGATTAGTGGTCAGTATTGGGTGAAGTTTGCAGTTCAGCACTGGCTTGTTTCCCCTCTTCACTTGCAGTTCAGCTCCCTCTTGATGGCCTGTTAGAAGCAGCAAAAGATAGTCCAAGTATTTGGCTCATGTCACCCTTGTGGGAGATTTGGGTGAACCTGCTGGTACTTGCTTCAGCCTGACTTTGTTCTGGCTATTGTGGCTACCTGGGAAGAGAACCAGTTGTTGGAAAGGTCTCTGACTTGCTCCTTCTCTGTAACTCTGACTTTTTAAAATAAATAAATAAATCTATTTTTTAAAAAGATTTTTAAAAAGTGTTCATTTTTATTGGAAAGAAAGATACACAGAGAGAAGGAAATACAGAGAGAAAGATCTTCGTCTGCTGGTTCAGTCCCCAAGTAGCCGCAGTGGCCAGAGCTGAGCCAATCCAAAGCCAGGAGCCAGGAGCTTCTGTCTCCCACATGGATATAGGGTCCCAAGGCTTTGGTCCTTCCTCTTCTGGTTTCACAGGCCACAAGCAGGGAGCTGGGCGGGAAGCGGGGCTTCCAGGATTAGAACCGCCGCCCATATGGGATCATGGCATGTGTGCTGCGAGCCCTTTAACCGCTAGACCACCATGCCAGACCTGCAAAAATACTGTTAAAGAATTTCCCGCCTTCATCTGGCATATAGATGTTTCTGAAACAGTATATTTATTATTTAAAAAGCTGAGAGCCAGAGAGACAAGGGCATCTTCCATCTTTGGGTTTTTTGTAAATGCTGAAGCAGCCAGGGCTAGACAAGACCAAAGCCAGGAAGCAGGAGCTTCTTCCGGGTCTCCCTTGTCTGGTGGCAGCTTCTTAGCTGCAGGCTGGATTGGAAGCAGAGGCAGCACTCAGTTCAGTATGGGATGTGGGCGTCCTGGCTGGCCACCTAACCAATTACTCCAGAACGCTCAGCCTGTAATGCAACCTACTAGGTGTTTTCTCTCTTCCCATGATCCACATTTCTCTCGAGGGTTGAAGGCTGTGGAAGGAAGGAATGAACTACTAACTACCAACGCGGGACCATTCTAGCCATGATGGTTCAGTAAGCTGTGTTCTGGGGAGATAGAATAATGAATGGTACAGACACCCTAAGTTGCATTCTGGTGTCTTGTGATGAAAACAAGCGTGAAATAAGTTCAGACATTCTAATGTTGCCAAGGAAGAATTCTGGAAATAGTACCAGAATAGCGCAGAAGCATCTTGCATTGTTCGGTTTTATTTATTTATTTATTTATTTTACTTGAAAGGCAAAGTTACACAAAAAGAGCAGGAGAGAGAAATCTTCCATCTATTGGTTTGCTCTCCAAGTGGCTGCAACTGAAGGAGCTGAGTAGCTCTAGAGCCAGGAGCCTCCCCCAGGTCTTACACATGGTGGGGTAGGGTCTAGAGTGATGCTTCAATTGGCTAATCCTCCTCTTGCACTGGGATTGTAGGCTGTTGAACCTCAGTGCTAGCTCCTATACCATTTTATTTTATTTTAAGATTTATTTATTTTTATTGGAAAGTCAGATATACAGAGAGGAGGAGAGACAGAGAGGAAGGTCTTCCGTCTTATTGTTCACTCCCCAAGCGGCTGCAATGGCCAGTGCTATGCCGATCCGGAGCCAGGATCCAGGAACTTCTTCCAGGTCTCCCACGTGGGCGCAGGGTCTCAAGGCTCTGCGCCATTCTCGACTGCTTTCCCAGGCCAAAAGCAGGGAGCTGGATGTGAAGTGGAGCTGCTGGGATTAGAACTGGTTCCCATATGGGATCTCGGTGTGTGCAAGGCGAGGACTTTAACCATAAGGCCACTGTGCTGGGCCCTGTCCAGTCACTTAAAAAATAAAAGATTGGGCTCGGCAGTGTGGCCTAGTGGCTAAGGTCCTCGCCTTGATCCCATATGGCCGCTGGTTCTAATCCCGGCAGCTCCACTTCCTCTCTATCTCTCCTCCTCTCAGTATGTCTGACTTTGTAATAAAAATAAAATAAATCTTTAAAAAAAAAAGATTATTTATTCATTATTATTTGAAAGGAAGATTTTTCAGAGGGAGAGAGAGAGAAGGAAAGATAGAAGAGCTCTTCCATCCATAGGTTGACTCCCCAAACCTCAATAGTCAAAGCTGACCTGATCCAAAGCTGTGAGCTAGGAACTTTTTCTGGGTCTCCGATGCAGGTGCAGGGGTCTAAGGACTTGGGCCATCTTTAGCTGCTTTCCCAGGCCACAAGCAGGAAGCTGGCTTGGTAGCGGAACAGCTAGGACTAGAACTGGCGCCCATATGGGATGCCAAAGCCACAGAATGGAGGATTAGCTTGATGTGCCATCTCACTTGCCCTCTTAGTCTCCTTTTCTTTAATGTACTAGTTGTGTAACTTTTTGATTCATCCTGGCATTTTGCTTTTGATAAGATTTGAGAGTAACCAAGGAACGTCTTGGATCTTCTTTAGCCTAGCCCCTAATCTCCAAGGTCCACCTGCACCCGGGGATGATACGAACTGCTTTGAGTCCTTGGTGGCATGCGTTAATGATGACATCAACTCTACTTCACGTGTAGAGCCATTTGAATCCTGAGATACAGCCTTCCGTTAAAGGGGGGGGGAAGGTATGATAATATGAGCTGCAAGTGCTTCATAGGTTCTCTTTGCCTTTTTCTGTAATTGTAGCAGTAGATTTCTAGAATGTTGATGGAGACAATCATTGCTTTGCTGCTTCCGTTCTCTTTGGTCATCTTGATTTTCCATCAGAGACACTCAGTGTGAGGGA
Organism: Ochotona princeps; assembly: GCF_030435755.1. Lineage (NCBI taxonomy): Eukaryota > Metazoa > Chordata > Mammalia > Lagomorpha > Ochotonidae > Ochotona > Ochotona princeps. The sequence continues at coordinate 38,263,291 of NC_080848.1, read as the reverse complement.
TTACGGAAGTAACCGAGGTAGCTTTCAGACATTGAAGGCAAGCCCTCTGGCATCTTCACAAATGGTTTCTTTTTCAAATGTTTATTTGCTGATTTATTTTCATCTACTTGAAAAGCAGGGCTGGCCTGGCGGCATGGCATAGTAGCTAAAGTCCTCGTCTTGAGCACGCTGGGATCCCTTATGGGCGCCGGTTCTAATCCCAGCAGCTCCACTTCCCATCCAGCTCCCTGCTTGTGGCCTGGGAAAGCAGTCGAGGACGGCCCAAAGCTTTGGGATCCTGTACCCGTGTGGGAGACCTGGAAGAGGTTCCCTGCTTCTGGCTCCGGATTGACACAGTACTGGCTGTTGCGGCTCACTTGAGGAGTGAATCATCGGACGGAAGATCTTCCTTTGTGTTTCTCCTCCTCTCTGTATATCTGACTTTGCAATAAAAATAAATAAATCTTAAAAAGGAAGAAAGAAAAAAAGCAGAGCAACAGGGAAAGGGCTGCAACATCCTGGGGCTGGGCCACAAGGAACCGGGGAGCCAGGAATTCCACCCTGGTTTCCCATGGGATGGCAGTGATTCCAGGACCTCAGCCATCACCGCTCCACCGCAGGCACATTCACAGAGAACTGGATCAGAAGCAAAACTGGCACCCCGGTGTGGAATGGGGGCTTCCCAACTGGTGGCTTATGTTGGTACTCCACAAGGGTCATGCCCATCAACTTTGTTTTTTTTTTGATTGGCACAGTTGAAGAGGAATCTTCAGTTTGGTTCACTCCCCAAATGGCTGCAACGGATAGGACGGGGTCTGACCAAAGCCAGGAATTTCTTGGGCGTGTCTCACATGGGTGAAGGGGCCCCAACACTTGGACCATGTTCTGCTGCTTTTCCCAGGCACCTTCTTGGCTCTGGGCTTAAGGCATTGGTCTTAGTTGTGACCTGTCAGGAGAAAGCACACTACTCCGTCCTGTTGCCAGGTTCAAGATTTGCACCTTCCTGGGCCAAGCAAGTTGTTCCTCTGCTACTCTGTTCCCTCCGGCTCTCCTCCACTCTTCATCCCCACTTCCTGGGTGACAGTCCCTCTGTGCCAGATAGTTGAAGTGTCAAGGAATTTATCTGTTCCTCACTCCGAGTCACTGTGTGCTTTGAGCATTTCATAATGAGGGGGAGGCACTGAACAGGACCATTTAGTTTTTTTTTTTTTAATGATTCATAATTTTAAATCAGCATGGCAGAGAGAGAATATCTTCCATCTGTTGGCTTACTCTCCAAATGGATACAAAAGACAGAGCTAAGTGGATCCGGAGACAGGAGCTGCCACAGGGTCTTCCACATGCCTGCAGGGCATCAAGGGCTTAGACCATCTTCCACTGCTTTCTCAGACATTTCAGCAGGGGGTTGAATCAGAAGTGGAGCAGCCCATCTGGGGGTGCTCATGCCATAGACAGAGACTTAGCTTGCTGCACCACAGCACTAGTCTCAGGATTGCTTAGTTTAATTTTTTTCAAAGATTTATTTATTTTTATTACAAAGTTAGGTATACAGAGAGTAGGAGAGACAAAGAGGAAGATCTTCTGTCTGATGATTCACTCCCCAAGTGACCACAACGGCTGGTGCTGCGAAGCCGGGGACCTCTTCCAGGTCTCCCACGTGGGTGCAGGATCCCAAATCTTTGGGCCGTCCTCGACTGCTTTCCCAGGGCACAAGCAGGGAGCTGGATGGGAAGTGGAGCTGCCGGAATTAGACCTGGCGCTCATATGGGATCCCGGTGTGTTCAAGGCAAGGACTTTAGCTGCTAGGCCACTGAGCCGGGCCCGTTTCCTTTTTTTTTTTTTTTTTTTTTGTATGTGACAACTTTTTGCTTTTAAAAAGAAAAAAGCAAAAATGTGATTCCCAAGGCTGTGGTGGTGGCCCGACTAGGGACTGGCCCATCCCCATCCTTGCCACACCTGGAACCAACACCATTCCTCTTTTCTCAAGTGTCTTTTTTTTTTTTTTTTTTAGAGACAGAGGGTAAACTTCCATTTGTAGATTTACTCCTGCAATTCCTGCAACAGTTGGCATTCAATCAGGACTGAAATGAGGAGCCGAGATGCGATCCATGTCTTCCTTGTGGGCTCGTAGGAACCCAGTTACATGAGCCATCACTGATGTCTCCCAGACCAGCATGAGCAGGAAGCTGGAATTGGGAACCAGAAGTGTGAATTATGTTTGAGTATTGCCATATGGGATACTGTTGTCTTATCAGGTGGCCCACACACCTCTTTTTTTTTTTTTTTTTAAGATTAATTTCTTTTACTAGAGAAGTAGGGTTACAGGGAGAGCCATCCATCCACTGCTGAACTCCCCAGATGGCCCCAATGGCCAGCGCTGAGCTGATTTGAAGCTGGAAGCCAGGACCCTCTCCCGGGTCTCCCATGTGGGTGATGGCGTCCCAAGGCTTAGGGCTGTCCTTCACTGCTTTCCCTGGCCACAAGCAGACTGCTGGGTTGTAAGTGGAGCAGCTGGGACTGAAACTGATACTCATGTATAATGCCAGTGCCCAAGGTGGAAGATAAGTGTGCTACACCACGGTGCTGTCTCCCTCCCTCACTTTTTTTTTTTGAAGGTTTGTTTGTTTTGGGCTGTGGTTTAGCAAGGACAGCTGCCACATGCACCACCAGATTCTCCAGGGCACTGGGTTGTGTCCTTGCTAGTTTATGTCAGATTCAGCTCCCTAGTAATGCAACTGGGAAGAGCAGAAGATGGCCCAAGGGCTTGGGCACCTGCATACCTGGGGGAGACTTAGAAGAAGCTTCTGGCTCCCGGCTCCTGGCTTTGGATCAGCCTCACTCCAATCCTTACAGCTATTTAGGAGTGAACCAGCACATGACAGACCAATCTCTCTTGCTCTCTTCAAATAAATAAACTTTTTTTTTTAAGATTTATCTTTTTTTGTAATTTGGGAAGTCAGATATAGAGAGGAAGATCTTCCGTCTGATGATTCACTCCCCAAGCGGCCGCAATGACTGAAGCTGAGCCAATCCGAAGCCAGGAGCTTCTTCCAGGTGTTCCATGTGGGTGCAGAGTCCCAAGGCTTTGGGACATTCTCAACTGCTTTCCCAAGCCACAGTCAGGGAGCTGGATGTGAAGCAGGTTGGCCGGGATTAGAACCAGTGACTGTATGGGATCCTGGTGCGTTCAAGGCAAGGACTCCAGCCGCTAGACCACGGTGCTGGGCCCTAAAATCTTCTTTAAAAGGGAGTGAGATGGAGAATCACAGGTCCTTAATAAGGAATATTCACTGAGATATAGTTTTGGGGCTCTTGTTTCCAGTCTTTGCAATGCTGAATTTTTATGTTTGTTGGGCAGATTTACAGAGAGAGGGAGAAACAGAAAGATCTTTCATCCAGTGGTTCACTCCCAGCGTGACCACAAAGGCTGGAGCTGAGCTAGTCGGGATCCAGGAGCTTCTTCCCAATCTTCCACGTGGGTGCAGAGTCCCAAGGACTTGAGCTATCGTCTGCTTTTCCCGGCCATAAGCAAGGAACTGGATGGGAAGTGAAGCAGCTGGGATACATACCGGTACCCATATAGGATGCCATCATGGGAGGTGAAGGATTAGCCAACTGAGCCATTGTGTTGCTCCCTCCCCCACACAACACTAAGGTGTTTTAAAAGGGAGTTGATGAGATATAGTCTCCGTTCTAGAATCAGAGATAAAGAAGTAAAATTTTAGGTTATCTTTGTAGTGAGCAAAACTATACTTTGATGTCTTGTCTTTGCTTGTCATTCTTGCCCTGCTTGGATGTCAGGAGCATTGAGCTGAAGTTTGCTGGACATAAAAAGAACCATCCCACTAGCAGCTTGTTGGGAGCTGGGCCTAGCCAGACTGTGCATCTGCATAGCAGGCTCTCCCTTTGCACTCTCAGCCTTCCCTTCACCTGTGGACACAGGCAGCTGCCACGCTGTCATCCCCCATATTTTATTCCTCGTTTCTCTCTCTTCCCTTACCTGTCTGCATCACACACAGCACTTGAGGCCTCTATGGTTTTTAGATAGATCTTTAAGAAATTACAGGCAGGGGGCTTAGCACAGTGGCCTAGCAGCTAAAGTCCTCACCTTGAATGCATCAGGATCCCCTATGGGCGCCGGGTCTAATCCCGGCAGCTCCACTTCCCATCCAGCTCCCTGCTTGTGCCCTGGGAAAGCAGTCGAGGACGGCCCAAAGATTTGGGACCCTGCACCCACGTGGGAGACCTGGAAGAGGTCCCCAGCTTCGCAGCACCAGCCGTTGTGGTCACTTGGGGAGTGAATCCTCGGATGGAAGATCTTCCTCTCTGTCTCTCCTCCTCTCTGTATATCTGACTTTGTAATAAAAATAAATAAATCTTTGAAAAAAAAAAGACATTACAGGCAGGGGGCGTGGCACGGTGTCGTAGCAGCTGAAATCCTCACCTTGAACACATCAAGATCCCTTATGGGCTCCGGTTCTAATCCTGATGACCTCACATCCCATCCAGCTTCTTGCCTGAGGCGTAAGAAAGCAATCGAGGATGGCCCAGACTCTTGGGTTCCTGCACCCCTTTGGGAGATCTGAAGGAATTTCCTGGCTCCTGGCTTTGGATCGGCGCAGTGCTGGCCGTTGCATTCACTTGGGGAGTGAATCATCAGACGAAAGATCTTCCCCTCTGTCTCTCCTCCTCTCTGTGTATCTTACTTTGCAATAAAAGTAAAATAAATCTTTAAAAAAAAATTACAGGCAGGCCATAGGCAAATTTTTCCCTCTGTAAGATCAAACTGGTTCTAGTGAAAAACCTACGCCTGGAATGGAGTTGACTTTGGCCAGCAGTTGGCTTGGAGAAATGTTTATGGACCCACTGGGCCCTGGGACTGTAACTGGAAAGTTTCTGGTACAGTAAAAAGTACACAAATGAGCTTTCAAGCCAGATAGTCTGGGATTCAAATCCTGGCTGTGCTATTGACCGTGTGACTTCAGGGATGTCAGCTGATTGCCCGGAGCCTCAATCTTCTCATCTGTGAAATGAACTGGATTCTTTTCTTATGAGGTTATTATGAGGATTAGAAAATAGTTTGTATTCAGTGTCCTCTATTGTACTATATAGTAACCTAACAAGCAGTTATTTAATAAAACAAAATGAGAAGTTAGTGGTTAGAAACCACTTCTGTGCTCACAGCTTGAAACGTTGATGATCAGGAATGGTCACAAGGAAGTCAAGGTTGTTAAGGGGCCTTTTTGCATCATTGTCAACTGTCTTCTCAAAGGTGAATACTTCCGTCACACCAACCCTGTTCTGAGTTTGCTAGCAGAATAGGGTTATATTCTATATTGTTTGAACTTTGTGTTTGATGTGGCAACAAATGACTGAGGCGAAAATATGATAGTTGATTTTTTTTCCTGTCTCATTTTGGATAATGTGCAGATGTCAAGTGACGCTGGCGGTGCCCCAAGACATGCCAGTAGATGGTGGGATGGGGAGGAGTTCGAAGGCAGTAGCTGGTCCAGTAGTTTCTGAAGAAGGTGTGAGCTTGCTTTGATTCTGATTGGACTGGGAGTTTTCGCCTATGCCTGCTTAAGTGGAAGGTGTTTGTCTTGGTTGGGAAATGATAGGAACACTTCATTTTGGGGTGCCAGGTAGGATGTGTTTGCCATGGTCTCCTGCAGCAGCAGTGGCCCTGACATGGCTGGATGTGTTGGAGAGAGTGGGCTCGTAGGTTGTGCTGTTGCTCTGTGCCGTGGAGCTGGGCGAGCACCTCTAGGAAGCTGAGGGTAGTGTCTACAAGGTAAAGGAAGGGTAATGCATTATGTTGGCATTGCTCATCCAGAGACACTTGAGGTTTCTGAAGAGTGTAATTTTCTGTAGACTTTTCTACTTTCTGTAATACTGTATTTTTCTGCACTGCTTAAAGCACTTCTTCCTTCTGCCTGTATTAACCACAAGTAATCAGTCTGGTGGAGGGGTCTGGGGAGGTAGGGAATGGTAATTTCTGTAACAGCAGCCCTAGAGCAATCATGTGGGCAGGGGATGCCTAACCAGAGAATGGAGATTTGTAGCTTGCATTCTTTACTGGAAATAAAGTGTTCTCCTTATTCTCCTCCTGCAGGTCGGTGAGCTGGTAAAGGTTACGAAGATTAATGTGAGTGGTCAGTGGGAAGGGGAGTGTAATGGCAAACGAGGTCACTTCCCATTCACACATGTCCGTCTGCTGGATCAACAGAACCCTGATGAGGACTTCAGCTGAGTATAGCTCAACAGTTTTGCTGACAGATGGGAACAATCTTTTTTTTTTTTTTTCCAACTGCCATCTATACAATTTTCTTACAGGTGTCAAAAGCAGTCTAGTTTATATATAAGCATTCTGTTAATGCCTGTGATCTTTCTTCAATTGAACTACTCCATTCCTAGTCTTATTTGACCATATTCAGGGTACGAAACTGGAGGGTTTGTTGTTAACTTGTGAATGAGCAGGTGGTAGCAGTCATGCATGCCGTGTGCTCCGGAAGGGTTAGGTGCATTGCCTCCGTTCCCTCAGGAACCTGTGGAAAACTCATGGACAGGAGAGGAGTATTACACACTGCTTGCCCTGACTTACTCAGCAGTCTGTGTTCGTTCAGAGACCACACTGTCACATGGCAGTAGCCTGTTGCCTTCCACCTCCGTGAAGTGATCATGTACCGTGTGAATAGTACCCAGTGGGATTGCTGTTCCATTCATGGATCGGGACCGTTGTATGACTCACTCTGACATTTCAAATCCTGAGAATTCTGAGAACACTACTAGAGGCATTTGTCTTCCTTCCTAGTCAATGCTTCATACTTTTTCTTGGGATTCTTTCAACCCTTGTCATTCTTGTTCCTCCAACTACAAATAGGTTAATTCTTAAGATAAGTGTTTTCCTTCCTGATGAGAAGCAGAATGTGCAGAGCACTTGATTGAGTGCATAGCTTTAAGCCAGTATTGGACTCACAAAGCGGACAGCCAAACCCCCAGCTCTCTGCCTTCCTCCGAGGGGTCAGTATGCTCACTCTGCTGCAGCAGCTGCCTAGACTCCCAGCTTTTGGAGCCCAGCAGGGCTGTTTCTCCTGAGTGGCAGTGTTCTGTTTGGATTGGAACCCTCAGATTCTGTTTAGAGTGGAAGGACCAATCACTTAGAATATTCCTTGGAAGGTTTGGGGGCCAAATTCTGCCCTCTATGTTATGTGCAGCTTGTATAAAAATGAAGGTAGAGCTACGTGAATTGGGGGATAGGGTTAGCACTTTGAAAAATATATGAACCAATCATGAATTACTTATGTATTATTCATTTCACATGGCTGGAATAGTTCTTAAAGTACATCACATTATAAACTGCCGTAATTTTTTTTTTTTTCCTTCACATTTGGTTTACAAACTCTTTAAGTATGAAATGGTTTATATGGGGTCAGATGCTCCAAAGAATAGACTATGAGACCAAAAATATTTTGGCTTTTTTGACTGCCACCAGAAGTTAATTTTAAAAGTTAGGTCCCAGTCTATAAAAGCACTTCCTGGTCTATGGTGTAGAGTGACCAATGAAAACACCTTATACTTTGCTTTGGACCTCATTTTAGGAAAATCATGTACCTTTCTAATTGTCCTGTGTAGGTTAATGTGATGAATTTGCCTTTTTTTTTTTATAACCATATACCAAATTGTGGTATCCCAGTGACTAGCACATTGGAACACAGTCCATGTGCAGGTGTTTATGTGAGTAATTGAGGGGGATGCAGAAGCTTCTTCCATGACGTAAGGAAGCCAGCTGGCACAGGACTACACACAGCACCGTAAGGAAACTAATGAGATAATGCTAATTTATTTTTACCTCACATTAAGGTAATGCTTGATAAAGATATTAATATTCAACTTTAAAATGTTAGCACAGTGCTATGCACATGGTGGGTGCTCAAATGGGCAGATATGCAATGTTAGACATAATTCCATCTGACTCCTTTGTTAAATTTTCATTAAGAGCATAAATACTGTAACATTCAGATACACATTAAAACTTGTTTTCCTGAAAGTATGGCATCTAAAATATTTGTAGAAAAACTTTGTCACAGCTTATTTGAATGTTTGTATTTTATTTTGTCTTTGACATTGCCTTGTAATATCTTCTTCATCTTATGTAATATTAGTGGAGTGAGCAACTCTTCCCAAATCATGAGACTTTCTCAGTGAGCAGTTGTATGGAGCCTTTACATGAACTGTTGGGTTGGATTTAGCTGTGTGTGGCAGTTGTTGGACCTCAAGAAATCAAAGGACTTCTTATTAGTGTTTTCACCCCCCAAAAAAGTGCTAGACTCCTGTTCAAGTGCATATGTACATTGACACAGAGCAAAGTGAACTGAAATTGGCTGCTATATTTTATATAATCATTTCTGCAAAAGCCCATTTTTTTTTGGATACTAATATTTGACATGTTTAATTCTTATTAATTTGTTGGAATTGTCTATTGTTAATAATGCAAATAGATAATTTTTAATTATCCACAAGTAATATTTCACTATTAATGGTTTGAAATGGGTGACAAGCAAACCAATTTGAAATAAAATATGAACATGTGCCATTGTATTATAACACTATACACTTTCTTGACAGTTAAATTTTAAAAAGTTTTTTTGTAGCATGTATTGTATATGTTTATAGTATATGTAGTAAATAAAAATATGGCCAAATACTTGGCTTGGTGATCTTTTGGAAAGAGTAATCTTTGAATGTTTTTCACAGAATCCTTAATTCCTAGGGCCTAGCAGGTTTATGTCCCCAGCAGCCTAGGAGCAGTCACATGATCAGAGAAACAACTGCACGTTCTGTTAGTGCTTGTCAAGGTGGAATTAACCATTGGTAATATTTTCTAGGGTCTCCAGACGACATGAAATACTGATTTGAGAAAAGCATAAGAAGAACCATGTGAAGCTCTGGATGTTGGATTGATGAGGACAGATAATATTAGACTTATGTACAAGTGGGTCTAGCTGGCATTGACAAGATGAAGATGAGGTCGGGGCATGCCAAGCAAGTGAGAGGTTTGGATGGTCTCCAGTAGGGCTTTAAATGTTACCATAGAGGGCTATGATTTCTTTGCTTTTGAGTCAGGGAGCATTTGCTCAGATAGTACAGGAAATACAAAATAAAAAATAGGTTAAACATTTCTATATGTGTTGCCATGGTAGCTCAGTGCTTCTGAAGCGACATGCATACAAGTGTTTCTAGATCTAGATGTAGATATTGATAAACCTATAAGGAACAGGGTTGCTAGTTACTTATATAGTATTGTGCCTTGGGCTCTACATACAGCATGATGTCAGCACAAAGCTACACGAAGGAAATTAAAGGAATCCAACTTTGCCACATCCAGGCATGCCAGCATGATGATTTGAGTGAACTTGATTTATCAATCAATAATTGACTTCCTGTGTGGCTGCACACGTCAGGTTAAGCTACTGACTGGGAAGCTTCAATCACATGTCAGTATGCCTTGCTTCAAGTCCCACCTCTGCTTCCAATCAAGTTCCCAACTTGTGCTCAGGTGCTTGAGCTCTTGCCACCCCATTGAGTTCCTGGCTTCTCATATCAGTCTGGCCCAGCTCCAGCTGCCGTGGGCATTTGGGGAGTGAAACCGCAGCAGATGGACATGAACTGCCAAGATCTTGTTTGAACATGAATGTTGGATCTATAGTCAGGTACTTAAACTCTAGCTCTCAGTTTGTGACCCTGACTTTCAGATTAAATTTATTTACTGGAGAGGAGGTAGGGAGCTAGAGAAATGCTAGAGGCTTTGTGGTACAGGAGAAAAGAGAACAACTGTTGAGTGTGTACACAGATGGTCTTTGCCAAAGACTATTCGATGTTTTTTTGTTTGTTTTGTTTTTTAAAGATTTATTTAGTTTTATTACAAAGTAGGATATACAGAGAGGATGAGAGATAGAGAGGAAGATCTTCTGTCCAATGATTCACTCCCCAAGTGACCTCAACAGCCAGTGCTGTGCCGATCTGAAGCCAGGAGCCAGGAACCTCCTCCAGGTCTCCCACACGGGTGCAGGATCCCAAAGCTTTGGGACATCCTGGACTGCTTTCCCAGGCCACAGACAGGGAGCTGGATGGGAAGCAGGGCTGCTGGGATTAGAACCAGTGACCATATGGGATCCCGGCGCGTTCAAGGCAAGGACTTTAGCCGCTAGGCCACGCCGCCGGGCCCGTGACTTAGATTTTAGAAGTGTTGAATTGAAGTGGAATGGACATGTAAATGTTGAATTAACACTTAAAGGTAAACTGGGTTTGATTGAGCTTTTCTATCCTTCAAAGTGTGAGATTTTGAACATTAAGAATTTTTTTTTATATATTTTTATTAGAAAGGTAGATTTTAGAGAAGAAGAGATAGAGAAAGATCTTTCATATGCTGGTTCACTGCATGACCACAACAGCTGGTACTGAGCAAGCCCAAAGCCAGGAGCTTCTTCTGGGTTTCCCATGTGGGTACAGGGTCCCATGACTTTGGGCCGTCCTCTTCTGATTTCCCAGGTCATGAACTGGGAGCTGGGTGGAAAGTGGAGCAGCTGGGAATCAAGCCGGCACCCATGTGGGATCCCAACACTTGCCAGGTGAGGATTTATCTGCTGAGCCACTTTGCTGGGCTTTCTTTTTATTTATTGAAAAAAAAATCAGTATTTAAATGAGCTCTCAAATACATCATAGAACGGCCTTAGATGAATTATTGGTAACTGGAAAAAAAATTTGTATTGGAAAGTCAAATTAGGTTTACAGAGAAGAAGTGACAGATCCTCCATCTTGCTCACTCCCAAATGGGTGTAACAGCCAGACCTGAGCCAATGCAAAGCCAAGAGCTACTACTGGGTCTCCCGTGCAGGTGCAGAGTCACAAGTCTTGGGCTGTGCTCCACTGCTTTCCCAGTTTGTAAGCTGGATGGGAGGTGAAATAACTGGGGCTTGAACCAGCAACCATGTGGGATCTTAGCAATACAAAGGTGAGGATTTAGCCATTGAGCCATCGTGCTGCACCCAATTTTGGACATTTTAGCTTTCTAGAGTTAAGAGAATGGTTGTATGACTATGTTAAACCCATGGAGACAGATTTAGTCAGCAGCCTATATTTTGGGAAAACGTGGAGCTCCTACCCTCATTCTAAGGGGCACGTGGCTAGTCAAGGCTAGGTTTTGAGCTCCAGCAACAGAGCTAAGAAATTTTGAGGTGAAGTCTAAGATGGGCTTCTTGAGTCTTCATGCTGGGGAAATGTCTACCCTTGCCACTAGCTGGGGGATGCCTCTGGAGCCAAGTAGGGTGGTGTGGAACCTCAACAGCTGCACCAAGTCGCTCTCCTCTGCCATAGGGTCCACCTTGCTCTCCTACCAGACGTCCAGCCTGAACCCACAGGTTCCCAGGGTCCTGTAGCTGATTACCCTGTCAGAGTTTTGCTTTGGCTGGTTATACAGCATCCAGAGATCTCCTCACAGGGTGTTACAGCAAATTAGACTTCATTCTTCATCAATTTCTATCCATATGAACCCAGAAGATAAGCTCCAGTGCCAAGGAAAAGTGCTGCTTTATTTTTTTTAAAGGTTTATTTATTTTAATTGCGAAGTCACATATACAGAGAGGAGGAGAGACAGAGAGGAAGATCTTCCGTCCAATGATTCACTCCCCAAGTGACTGCAATGGCCGGTGCTGAGCTGATCTGAAGCCAGGAACCTCCTCCAGGTCTCCCACACGGGTGCAGGGTCCCAAGGGCTTGGGCCATCCTCGACTGCTTTCCCAGGCCACAGGCAGGGAGCTGGATGGGAAGTGGAGTTGCTGGGATTAGAACTGGTGACCATGTGGGATCCCGGGGCGCATTCAAAGCAAGGACTTTAGCCACTAGGCCACCGTGCTGGGCCCAAAGGTGCTACTTTAAATATGAAATGTTGGGCCTGGCGCAGTAGTCTGGTGGCTAAAGCCCTTACCTTGCACTCCTGGCATTCCATACAGCTGTTCCACTTCCCACCCAGCTCCTGCTTGTGGCCTGGGAAAGCAGTCAAGGATGGCCCAAAGCCTTGGTACCCCGCATTCACATGGGAGACCTGGAAGAAGCTCCTGGCTCCTGGTTTCAGATTGGTTCAGCTCTAGCTGTTATGACTACATCGAGAATGGATGATCTTTGTCTCTGTCTCTCCTTTATTCTGTAAGTCTTACTTCCAATAAAAATAAATAACTACAAAAAAAAGCATTAAAATCTGTGTACATATATAGTATAAAAATCAAATAAATATGAAGGGTTATTTGCATATTTTGTGGCACTTCGGCTTTTAGGGCTGGCGGAGTGATGGAAACTAAGAATCAATAGTATTTTAAAAATGTTTTTGTTTGGAAGGCAAAGAAGTCAGATTTGTTAGGTCGGCTAGTTCATTCCCCAAATGCCCATGTGAGTGGCAGAGGCAACCAGTCTCTGCTACCTCTGGTGCATTGGCAGGAAGCTGGGTACGAAGTAAAGGCAGGACTTACTCCCTGGCATTCTGATACGGAATGCCAGCATTCCAAGCAGTGGCTTAACCTACACCGAATCACAGCCCAGAATTCTAAGTGTGATAAGAATGTGGAAATGAGAGGAAAAGAAATTACACCCAGGGTGGGCAATTGACGAGAGAAACTGTTTGGTCTGAAGTTGAAGTGTCGTCTTTCCTTGCAATTTCAGCTTCCTGCTAATGTAGACCCTGGGAGGCAGCAGGTGATAACCCAAAATGTTTGGGTTTCTGGCTTCAGCCTGGCCGCAACCTTGATTGTTACGGACAATTGTTAAGGAGTAAACCAGCTGTTGTCTCTGCCTTTCACATAAACATTTACAAGGAAGAAAGTGCGTATCTTTAACATCCATTGGCGCCTCTAGTGACTTAAAGGTAAGCATTTGACCAGGCTCGAAGCATAAGGAATGTGGATGGAAAGTGTGATAGCCTAGTGGCTAAATCCTCACTTTGCCTGTGCCAGTACCCCAGGTGGGTGCCAATTTATATTCCGACTGCTCCACTTCCCATCCAGCTCCCTGCTTGTAGCCTGGGAAGGCAGTCGAGGACGGCCCAAGGCCTTGGGACCCTGGTCCTATGTGGGAGACCTAGAGGAAGCTCCTGGCTTTGGATCAGTTCAGCTCTGGCCATAGCAGTCACTTGAGGAGTGAATGGAAATGCTTTTTCTCTGTCTTTCCTCTCTGTAGGTCTGTCATTCCAATTTAAAAAAAAATAAAAACACAACTATTATAGTAATTAAAAAACATGTGTTTTAAATTTCAGGCCCTTCCTAACAGTTCTGTTGTGCATAATTGCACAAGGTGGTGAATACTAACTCATTGGGCATGGTGTCTTACTTGGCCACCTGTTCTGGATTCCTGCCCCATATCTGGTTAACCACAATGTGTCAGATCCCCCTCCAAACATTTTTGTATTGTGCATTTTCATCTCGAAAGGCAAGGCAACGGAAAGAGCTTGCATCGTGACAGGCCAGAGGCAGAAGCCAGAAACCACAAGTGTTTGAGCCATCTGCTGCCTTCCTGCAAGAAGCTGAATTAGAAGCTGAGTAGCCAAGACTTGGAATAGCTCTTACATGGGCTGGAGTGGCATAAATGATGCATATTGTTTATATGTATATATATATGTGTGTGTGGGGGTGTGTGTGTGTGTGTCTTTGTATTGTGTAATGTTCTTTTTATGCCAACCTTTTTTTTTTTTAATATTTTTTATTGGAAAGGCAGATGTACAGGGAGAAGAAGATACAGAGAGAAAGATTTCCGTGTCCACTAGTTCACTCCCCAAGCTGCCATAGTGGCCGGAGCTGCACTGATCCGAAGCTAGGAGGCTCTTCTGGGTCTCCCATGTGGATGCAGGGTCCAAGGTGTTGGGCTGTCCTCTACTGCTCTCCTAGGACACAAGCAGGGAGCAGGATGGTAAACGGGGCTGCTGGAGTTAGAACTGGTGCCCATATGGGATCCCGGCATGTTCAAGGTGAGGACTTTAGCTGCTGCACTGTTGCACCGGGCCCTATGATTTAGTCATTTTAAAAGGTTTTACAGACCCCCATCTGCAGCAACTCTAGACAGCAGCGGCGGGGCAGGAGTCTGGTGAATTGTGTATATGCTCAAAAGTTACGGATAGAAATGCATGCTAATGTCAGAGTTAAAAATGGAGAATTGAGGGCCCGGCGGCGTGGCCTAGCAGCTAAAGTCCTTGCCTTGAATGCACTGGGATCTCATATGGGCTCCGGTTCTAATTCCACCAACTCCACTTCCTATCCAGCTCCCTGCTTGTGGCCTGGGAAAGCAGTCGAGGATGGCCCAAGGTTTGGGACCCTGCACCCGTGTGGGAGACCTGGAGGAGGTTCCTGGCTCCTGGCTCCGGATTGGCTCACTTTGGGAGTGATTCATTGGACAGAAGATCTTCCTCTCTGTCTCTTCTCCTCTCTGTATATCTGACTTTGCAATAAAAAAAAAAAAAAAAAAAAAAAAAAAATTCAAAAAAAATGGAGAATTGAGAGCCAGTATGGTGGCATAGCAAGTTAATCCTCCACCTGCTATCATATGAGTTCCAGTTCATATCCTGCTGCTCCACTTTTGACCCAATACCCAGCTGAAATGACCCAAGTCCTTAGACACCTGTGGCTATGTGGGAGACCTGTAGGAGGCTCAGATGTGTCCATTGCGACCATTTGGGAAGTCAACCAGTCGATGGTAGACGATACTCCTTTGTGTAAACCTACCTTTCAAATAAAAAGGTAAATATTAAAAAAAAAATTGGCCATGTCCGTTCAGAGCCTAACATAAAACACCAAAAGAAAAAAACGGGAAAAAAGCTAGATCCTGACTCAAAGAAGCAATACAACAAGAGGAAGTGGTTTATCGAGGTTCTTCAGCCACATTTTTTTCTCCCACTAGAATCAAATGCTTCCTCTACTTTCACTTTTTCTTCTGGATAAAAGTGTGCTTCAGTTTCTGGCTTTCTTTGCTAAGAGCGCCTGTGGGATTAGTTTTATGTCTGGACTAGCTCTTAGCTCCTTGCTCCCTAATAAGCCATATGATCAGGGCAGTCTTTTTTTTGTTGTCATGGTGACCGACATTTATATAAGGAAGAACTGAGGGAAAATATTTGTTGTTTGGAATGACTTGTGGTAAATTTCATCATAGTGGAAAGATAGAACACCATGTTGGGGGGCCAGCAGCTCAGAACTGGAACACCAGCAGGGACTTGGATTCCTTCTGGTGAGACCTATTCTAATATGTTCCACTTTCAGCTTTTGGAAACAACCTTAGTGTCCAGAACAAAGGAATGAATGTGAAATGGTTTAATTCTATTACTGATCACATTGCCAGGAGCAATTTTTTCTTCTTTTTCAAGCAAAGCTAATTAATCCAGCGTCTTTTGGCCACCAGGACATCCATACCTAGGTCTCACACTGGGTGGGCCATTGCTTTCCCAGATCCGTGGTCTCTTCTTTCTGTTCGTATCACTCGCTACACTTCCCAGCCTGCCTTGTTGTTCCATGTGACCATGTGACTGAATGTCAAACAGTGGACTGCAGACAGAAGTGCCAACACCACTCTCAGGCCAGGCCTGTAGAAATCCCACACAGGTGCTATATGCTCCTGCGTCCCTCTGGCCAGAGGAGATATAATACCTGCCAGCATTCATCCACTCAGTCCCTAAAACTACATGGAGAACAGCTGTTCCAGCGTAGTGACTGGCTTGGCAAAAAATTAACAGCCATTGCAACTACTGAAGCCTCAAAAACTGTAGCAGCTAGCCTAGTCTGGCTAGTACAAGAGATTTAACTGGGTAGATGAGAAATTCGCCCACTGGCAAGTTGCTGCAGCCACAAAAAGCTACAGCTTTGTAGAGTCAGTAAGATGTTTGGGTACTTCAAATAACCAACAAATAATTTGCTCCTTTAGGTATGCCTCATATAATAATTGAAGTTTCAGTTTAATTGGATATGTTTTTTTTTTATTATTTTAAAAAAGAATGAATTTATTTGAAAGAAAGATTTATCATCTGATGCTTCACTCCCCAAATGGCCACAACAACTAGGACTAGACCAGGCTGAAGGCAGGAGCTAGAAACTGCATCTCCCACATGGATCTCAGCAGCCGAAGCACATGAGCTAACTGCTGTTGATGACAAAGTATGCCTCAGCAGGAAGTTGGATAGGAAGTGGAGTGGGACTCGAACCCAGGCACTTTGTTATGGGCTGTAGGTATTCCAAGCAGCATCTTAACTGCTATCACAAATGTCTGCTCTATGACATCCTATGTTTTTATTTTATAAAGCAAGAAATTATACTTGACCTGATCCTTTTTGGAAAAAAAAATGTTAGAATTAACAGAGAGTTCTCTTACTTGCTGGTTCATACTGCAAATGTACTTGTAGTTGGAGCTTGGCCAGGTTAAAACCAGGAGCCGGGAACTCCATCTGGCTCTCCTGTGAGTAGTAGGAACCCTAGCCGTCATGCACTCCTTTCCAAGTACATTAGGTGGAACCTTGGACTTGAACCCGTCGCTTAGGTATGGGATGCATGTGTCCCAAGCAGTGCTTTAATCCACTGTGTCACAACGCCTGACATTTATTGGGAGACACATTTATTGGGAAGACAGATTTACAAAATGAAGGAGAAACAGAGCGAAAGATCTTCACCCACTGATTCACTCCCAAAGTGGTTGTAATGGCCTGAGCTCTCCGATCTGAAACCAGGAGCCAGAAGCTTCCTCTGGGTTTTCCACATGGGTGCAGGGTCCCAAGGCCTTGGGTCATCCCCAATTGCTTTCCCAGGCCACAGGCAGGGAGCTGATTGGGAAGTGGAGCTGCCAGAACCCGAATCGATACCCATATGGGATCTTGACGCTTGCAGGGGGCGGATTAGCCAATTGAGCCACTACACAACCCTCAGTTTTCATTTTTTTTGTTTGCTAGGTAGAGTTATAGAGGACGAAAGAAAGGCAGATAGAGAGAAATCTTCCATCTGCTGATTCATTCCACAAATGGCCAGAGTTAGAGCAGTCAAGCCAAGAGCCTGCAGCTTCCCCAGGTGCCCCAGACTGGGTGGCAGGCCCCAAGTCCTTTAGGGAAGATCATCCACTGCTTTTCCCAGGCAGGGGCTAGGTTGGAAGCAGAGCCGCCTGGACCGGAACCAGCACCCTGAGAGGACACCAACACTGCAAGCGGTGGATCACCCTGCTGTTTACCGCAGTGCCAGCCGTGCGCCATCATTTCCGATTCAAGCCAGGGCTCACCACACAAGCAGCCCTCAGGACAGCCTTATTATGACCTCACAGAAGTTTCCATCTCAAGGGAGCAGGAAACTGGTGACTAGGAGATGCAGGACAGCACTGAAGGCACAAAGCAACAGAAGAGTGTACCGCAGGGACAGCTGCGAGAACCGCAGCACAGAGCACAGGGATGCTGAGAAATGGAGGCAGGACAAACCGTGCAGCCTGACGGGCCTTACCATCCGCAGGGAGCCCAAGAGGCCACCGAAGGCCAAAGTGTACCCCTGAGGCCTGCATAAAGGGACAATCTGTAGAGATAGAAACTCAGGAACTCGTGATGACTTCCAGCTGGGAGCAGGGTAGCTCTCCTGATTGTGCCCTGGGACTAGGTTTCATTTCAGTAGGATGGAAACATTTCTAAGATTGGGTTGTAGAGCTGGTTGCACCGCTGTCTAAATACACTAAAATTCATTGACTTGTGTATCGAACCATGAGCTTAAAGTGGATGGATTTTATGGTGCATGCATTATATTGCCAAAAAAAAAAAAAAAGAGCTTTTGAAAATACCATTTGTTCCTTGTCATCCCAGGAAGTAAAGGAGACACGGTGTGCCTCTGATGGGAGGCCACAGGAAACTCGCTGCAAGCACCCACCTCTGGGGCCTTGGGGCCAGAAAACTTTGACTCTGACTTGAATCCGGCTATTGACGCACAGGAAATGTGAAGTATAGGGTTAGTTACATAGCCTCACAAGGAAGCCAAGAATCCTATCCAGAATGGGAGATGGTCTGCAAGTCAAATGGCTTAGAATTCTGTCAAATGGCGTGAAAAACAGCAGCAAGATACTACGAATAAAAAGAATTTTAGAGTTCCTGCAATTAATGTGCTAAGGAACCTTTTTTTCCTTGTTTGCTTGATTTTTCTCTAGTGGACTTGTTTCTTGATTTAAGCAAACTGATTTGGAAAAACACATTTGAGGTCATCACACAAAATTAGACATAGATTGCATGTTAGATATTATGAAGTAAATGTTAGGGGTTGGTGCTGTGGCACCGTGAGTTGAGCCACAGTCTGTAGCACTGGCATGGTGCTGCACACATAAGGGCAGTGGTTTGCCTTCCGGTTTGCTCCACTTCGGAGCCAGCTCCCTGCTAATGCGCCTAAAGGAGCAGTAGATGATGTCTTAGGTACTTGGGTCCCATGACTGCACCAGTTCTAGTCCGAGCTGCTCCACGTGAAGACGCTCCTGGCTTCTGTCTCTGACCCAGCTCATCCTGAGCTCTCCGGGGAGTGAACCAGTTGATAGCACCTGCTCTTTCTTCTCTCTCTGGACCTCTGCTTTTCAAATAAATAAATAAATTCTTTAAAAACAAAACAGAAAAACAAACAAGAAGCAACACAGGAAGGCCAGGCATAGTAGCCTAGGGGCTCAAGTCCTTGCCTTGCATCCATTGGGATCTCATGCGGATGTCTGTTCATATCCTGGCTGCTCCACTTCATGTGGCCTTTTCCCAGGCCAAAGTAAAACAGTAGAGGATGGCTCAAAGCATTGGGAACCTGCTCCCGCGTGGGAGACACAGAAGAAGCTCCTGGTTCCTGGTTTTAGATTGGCTCACCTCTGGCTGTTGCAGCCACTTGGGGAATGAACCAGCAGACATGATATCGTTGTCGCTCCTCTCTGTAAATCTGATTTACCAATAAAAATAAATTGTTAAAAAAAAAATGTTGGAGGTCAGGTGTTTCATACAGCATGATGGCTGGGCTCGGGGCAATAGCTCGGGGCAGGCGCCAAGATGCACTATGGGCACTGGTTCTTTTCCAGGCTGATTCACTTCCCATCCATCCAACTTCTTGCTTGTGACCTGGGAAAGTAGTGGAAGATGGCCCAAATCCTTGGGACCCTGCACCTGTGTGGGATACCTGGTAAGCTCCTGGCTCCTGGTTCCTGGATTTGCATTGGCTCAGCTCCAGCCATGGCATCTATTTGGGGATTGAACCAGTAGATGAAGATCTTTCTGTAAATCTGATCTGCCTTTCCAGTTTTTTGTTGTTGTTGTTGGAAAGGCAGATGTACAGAGAGGAGGAGAAACCGAGAGGAAGATCTTCTGTCTGATGAGTCACTCCATGCCCAGGGCCCGGCGGCGTGGCCTAGCGGCTAAAGTCTTCACCTTGAACACGCTGGGATCCCATATGGGCGGGCGCCAGTTCTAATCCTGGCAGCTCCACTTCCCATCCAGCTCCCTGTTTGTGGCCTGGGAAAGCAGTGGAGGACGGCCCAAAGCCTTGGGACCCTGTACCCACGTGGGAGACCTGGAAGAAGTTCCTGGCTCCCGGCTTCGGATTGGCGCAGCACGGTCCGTTGCGCTCACTTGGGGAGTGAATCATCGGACAGAAGATCTTCCTCTCTGTCTCTCCTCCTCTCTATATATCTGACTGTGTAATAATAAAAAAAAAGGGCCCAGCGGCATGGCCTAGCGGCTAAAGTCCTTGCCTTGAAAGCCCCGGGATCCCATATGGGCGCCGGTTCTAATATCAGCCCCGCTTCCCATCCAGCTCCCTGCTTGTGCCCTGGAAAAGCAGTCGAGGACGGCCCAATGCATTGGGACACTGCACCCGCGTGGGAGACCCGGAGGAGGTTCCAGGTTCCCGGCTTCGGACTGGCGCGCATCGGCCCATTGTGGCTCACTTGGGGAGTGAATCATCAGACGGAAGATCTTCCTCTCTGTCTCTCGTACTCTGTGTATATCTGGCTGTAATAAAATGAATAAATCTTTAAAAAAAAAAAGAACCAGTGCTCATATGGGATCCCGGCGTGTGTAAGGTGAGGACTTTAGCCGCTAGGTCACTGCGCTGGGCCAAAAAAAACATGTATTTATTTTTTACTGGAAAAACAGGTCAGAGTTTACTGAGAGAAGGAGATTCAGAAATATCTTCCATGTGCTGCTTGACTCCCCAAATGGCCGCAGTGGTTGTGGCTGAGTTGATCCAAAGCCAAGACCCAAGAATCTTTTCTGGGTCTCCCATGTGGGTGTAGGTCCCAAGGCTTTGGGCCATCTTTGACTGCTTCCCCAGGTCATAAGCAGGGAAGAAGGTAGAAGTGAGGCAGCTGGAATGAGAATCAGCACCTAAATAGGATGCCAGCACCTATCGGTGGAGGATTCGTGTTCTAAGCCACTGGCCCCATAAATGAAAATTTAAATAAGTATTTCAGGGCAGGGATGAAGTTGGTTAAAGTGTCACCTGCAGTTCCAGCATTCCTTATGGGCACTGGTTCAAGACCTAGGTGCTCCACTTCCGATCCAACTCCTGACTAATATGCCTGCAAAAGCAATGGAAGGTGGCCCAAGTGCTTGTCGCTCATATGGGAGGCTGGAATGAACCTCCTGGAGTCTCCCTACCCGAGCTGTGGCTGTCGCAGCCTTTTGGGAGTGAACCAACAGCTGCAAGATTTTGTCCCTCTCTATCTCTGCCTTTCAAATATAGTTTTTTAAGAAACATTTTTAAAGATGTATTATTTTTATTTCAAAGGCAGATTTATAGAGGTAAGCAGAGGTGGAGAGAGAGAGATCTTCCGTCTGATGGCTCAGTCCCACAATAGCCACAGCAGGTATTTTTGAGCCGAGCCAATCCAATCCAGAGGAGCCATGAATACCCTCTGGGTCTCTAACGTGAATGCAGAATCCCTATAGCTTGAGTCATCCTCCTCTTCCCCCTCAACAACTTCTGTTCCTTCTGTTTGTGTTTAGAGAAACCAGACAGTACAGTCAGAGAATCAGTGTGCGAACCTACTGGTTACTCAGGAAGAAGTCTTGGGAGATACTGTGACCAGCAGCTTCTAGGCAGACAGACCCAAGGCGGCAGAGGATTCTGGGCTTTTCTGTGCATGTCTGCCATCATGCTGTGGCAAACATGGCAGCGAGGTTGGTTTCTTCCTGCAGGAGTGTGGAGTTTATGAGCAAGGGCCAAATAAATCCCTGTTGGCTAGTCCTTCTCTGACACTGTCATCGTCTGTCTCCTCTGGAGAGCCCTGCGCTGCCGCTTTGTGCCTCCCACTCCCTTTGCTCCTGCTTTGAAGGGTACTGATGACATCATCGCTAGGTCCAGGGCCTTTCCTCGGTGTCTGCAGGATTTCATATGACTGACTCATGCCCTGATTTTGGAGACACTTCTCACTTGTATATTATGACGTTTAACATAATTGTGTTAGGATTTGCATGCATAAACAGCTACTTTGCATCAGATCTCAAGCCATTTTCATATAATCCCTCAATTTTTTTTTTTTTTAAAGATTTATTCATTTTATTACAGCCAGATATACACAGAGGAGGAGAGACAGAGAGGAAGATCTTCCGTCTGATGATTCACTCCCCAAGTGAGCCGCAACGGGCCGGTGCGCGCCGATCCGAAGCCGGGAACCAGGAACCTCTTCCGGGTCTCCCACGCGGGTGCAGTGTCCCAAAGCATTGGGCCGTCCTCAACTGCTTTCCCAGGCCACAAGCAGGGAGCTGGATGGGAAGTGGAGCTGCCGGGATTAGAACCGGCGCCCATATGGGATCCCGGGGCTTTCAAGGCGAGGACTTTAGCCGCTAGGCCACGCCGCCGGGCCCCCTCAATTGTTATTTGTGTAAGGGAAACATCATTCCCATCTTACAGATGAGAAAGCTGAGGCTGAAATAGGGGCTGAGCAAGCTTCCCTCTTCATGTTAGCAGGCACAGGGGTCTGTTGGCTTGGGGTGTGGGATTTATCAAGAGGAAAGCTTTAGACCACAGGTAGAGTTCTCTAAAGAAACTGTCTCTAGGGAATTTGCCAAGGATTTGATAGCAAGTTAGGGGAGCAGGGAAGGGGGTGTAGGAGCCCCTGCTGCTCCTGCTGTTGGGACATTTGTTCCTATACACTGTGTGTGCAGAGACCGGATTCAGCCTGGCTTCTCCCACTGTTCCTGTCTGTGGTGCTCCCCTCAGTGTGTGAGTACCACATTGCCAGGGGAGCTTTACTGGAAAGTCAGCTCCCAGGAAGTCACCTTTGAGGCTCTGCCTGGTTCCTGTCTCTCCCCCCACTAACATCTTACACTCCTGGGCAGGAAGGAGCTATTGAACCCAAAGAATGTAACAGCTCAGCCCATGGCCAGCATGAGGTGCCCCGCATCATTTTATGAGCTCAGCAAACTCAGTTCCTGTTCCCTGCAAGCTAAACTAAAACCACTGTTGCAGTTTTGCTTGGGACTGTATTGAATCTGTAGTTCATGTTTGGAAACATTATTAGTTTATTAGTATTAAACTTTCCAGTCCATGGTACACAAGGGAACTGTTCAGAGGTTTTGAATTTCAGCAGTGTTTTGTAGTTTTCAATATATATGTCTTCCACCTCTTTGGTTAAATTTTTCTTTAAGATTTATTTATTTTTATTGGAAAGGCGGATATACAGAGAGGAGGAAACAGAGAGGAAGATCTTCCGTCCAATGATTCACTCCCCAAGTGACCCAACGGCCAGTGCTGCACCAATCTGAAGCCAGGAACCAGGAACCTCTTCTGGGTCTCCCACGTGGGTGCAGGGTCCCAAGGCTTTGGGCTGTCCTCGACTGCTTTCCCAGACCACAGGCAGGGAGTTGGATGGAAAGCAGGGCTGCCGGGATTAGAACCGGCAACCATATGGGATCCCAGGCGTTCAAGGCAAGGACTTTAACCACTATGTTATCGCACCGGGCCCTCTCTGGCTAAATTAAAAAAATTTATTTTTGATGCTGTTTACATAGTTGATCAGGGTAGGAAAGATCACGTTAGGGAAAAGTGGGTGCAATCATTGTTTCCAAATTTTCTATTTTTTCTTCCTGTTCTTTGGTTAAATTTATTCTTAAATATTTCAACCTCTTAAAAGATTTATTCATTTTTATTAGAAAGTCAGATGTACAGAGAGAAGAATAGATAGAAATATCTTCCATCTGTTGATTCACTCACGAGGTGGCCACAACGGCTGGAGCTAAGCTGATCTGAAAAGCCAGGAGCCAGGAGCTCTTCTGGATCTCCCACAGGGGTGCAGGGTCCCAAAACTTTGGAATGTCCTCAACCGCTTTCCCAGGCCACAAGCAGGGAGCTGGATGGGAAGTGGAGAAGCTGGGATTAGATCCATATGGGATCCTGGTGTATGCAAGGCAAGGACTTTTTAGCCTCTAGGCTACCATGCTGGGCCCCCTGCCTGGCTCTTTATCTATGGTGGCTTTAAGGGGGAAGAAGACTAAAGAAAAGGATGACAGTACAGGACTGGGAAGATGAGGCCAGATAATAGAGCTCAGATACAACCCCCCTCACCTCCTGCACTGGTACTGCGGAGTGCAGCAGGACCAATGTTTAACTTTATCCAGGGCTTAGCAAGAGCCTGAAAGATGCCAAGGACTGAGCGTGACCCTGACGGGGTAGGAAAGAGCAAGCTGATCCTGGCCATGACAAAAGTTGGCGCTTTTTGCTTTCTCTGCCTCTGCCCGAGGTTGGGACCCAGGCTGTCTGGCAGCGCAGTCCAGGTGGTCGCTCTCCCGGGGTCAGCTCTCTCCTCGGGGTCCTCGCTCCCTCGGGGTCCCCGCTCTCCTGTGGGCCCTTGCTCCCTCGGGATCCACTCTCCTCGGGCCCCGCTCCCCCGGGCCCGGCCCTCTCTCCAGCACTCGCTGTTCCCGCCTCGGAGCTCCGGGCCCGGCCGAGCGGACGGAGGAGGGGCGTCTAGGTGGTTGCAGGGCCCGCCCCCCGCGCCAGTTGCCAGGGAGCGGTTGCCATAGAGCTGAGCAGTTGTCCGCGTGCGCAGGCGGAAGTCCCGGATTGAGACGCCGCCATTTTTGCTGCCCGGACGCGGAGCGAGAGGGTGAGAGTCGGAGACGCTATCCGCTTCCATCCGACGTGCAGACCCTGCCGGAGCCGCTGCCGCTATGGATGATCGGGAGGATCTCGTGTACCAGGCGAAGCTGGCCGAGCAGGCTGAGCGATACGACGGTGAGTTGGCGGGGCAGCGAGGGGCTGGCATTCTCGGACCCTCTGCCGCCGCCCACAGAGGCCGGGAACGGGAGACAAAATGGCGGCATCGTCTCTGCGCCTGGCCAGGGGGATGTGGATTGAGGGAGCAGGAGGTGGCTTGTGGGCTCCTGAGGCGGTGTGAGGCACCAGACCCGGGAGTCTGACCTCTTTGGCGTCCTCAAGTGTGGGCATTGGCGAGTCGAGAGGCCATGGCGGCTGGGTGGAGGAGTTGGTTGTAAAATGGCGGCTGGGAGGGGGAGGGCGCGTCCCCGGGCGGGGGAAGGGGAGGAGATGGCGGGTGCCGTCTCTGGATGAACAATCCCCCCCGGGGAGCCTTCTGGGAGGGGCAGTGTCGGAATGTGGGGAACCCTTGGGTGGGGTGATGGAGGGGGCAGGGCGGCAGCCGCCTCTTGGGGCGGCGTGAGGACCTGCAGCTGCAGCGCGGGCGCCTTTCAGGGAAATATGGCGGGTGGGGGCGGTGGCTTTTCCCGGGAGGCCCCGTGCGGGGCGGCGGCGGCCGCGGAGTCTGACAAAGGAGAAGCAGCTCAGCGGGTGGAGGACGAGCGGGGAGCCCTGCCGCTCCCCGCGGGCGGCCGTCGGGGTTCCCGGCACGCCTCGCCTCGCCTCGGGGGGCTTCTCCCCGCTCCCCTCGGTGAGCCGCCCTTCCCTCGGCGCGCCGAGAGCGCCCAGCTGCCCGGGTGTTTCTGGCTTCTGGCGGGGCCGACATGGAAGAGACCAGGAGACGGTGACTCCCGGGAGTTCTTCCGTCTGGGTCGTGTGTGCGTGCCTCAGGCTCCGAGCCATCACGACGGCTCTTCCCTTCAGCCAAATGGAAAGGGTTGAAAAATTCAACATGTTGAAGTAACTTGTATTCTGGTTTGACTTCCCCAGGCTTGGGATGCTTGTTCCTACAATCTAGTCAGGCCCTCAGTTGAGGCTTGGGTTTTTGCATTATGAATGTAGGTGAGCAAATTGTTGAAATGTTTTCCTTTCAAAGGCCTTTTTTTTTTTTTTTTCCTTTTGGGGGTGGGAAGGGATTTTGATAACCGTTTTTCATTGCTCCTTAGACCCTAAAGATTCTAAAGTATTTCTTCCTTACCTAAGCGTGCGTTGTACCTTATCTAGTCAGTCTGAGACCTTTTTTCTTTAAATCCCGTGCCCACCCCCATTTTGGATATTTGCATTACCCCACATCCTTTCAACTGCATTATTGTGAAAAATGAGTTACTGTGTTTGTGATTCTGGGTCTCGTTGGTTTCAGTTGTACTGTTGGTTCTTCATTACCTAATCGCCGTATCTTTCGTGTGTTCTAAAGGCCCCTTCCTTGCTTTTGCCAATTTGGTAATGTGAATAGCCACAAGGCATGTCCCAGTGTAGTATCAGAAATTTGGATTTAGGGGTTTTGAAATTGCGAGGAGACCTCTAACCCTGAAATTTGATTAAAGGTACTGCATTCTGTCTTGTAGTGAATGGGGTTCCTGTTGGCGGGGGGAGGGGGAGTGGGCAAGTGCGGCCCAAGGTCAGCTTTACCTTTCTTTTTTTTCCAGTGTAAAAATGTAAGCACCGGCGCAAGTAGGTGCTTGGGATGCGGCTCTTTCCTCCTTCCGTTATCCCCAGATTGGTCCCCCTCTGGTCTGCCCTGCCGTGCCCTTGGGAGGAAATTTGAAATGACATTCGAATGCATTGTTTTATGGAGATTTAGGCTGAATACGTTTCACTGTGGGAACCAAGAAGCATATGGTCAAGGTTTTGATTTTGAAAATTGTTTTAAAAGCACATTTGGAAGCTTATGATTGTGGCTTTATAATAAATGGCAGGTCAGTGACAAGCCTGCGAGTTTGCCTGAGAATTTTTTTTTTTTTTTTGCTAAATACCTATTGGTTGTTCAGCTGAAGATTGTTTAGCTAAATCCTGAAGTTACTCATTTGTTAGGTGTCCCTTTCAGGAGCTAAAGGGGAAAGGAAGTGGACTCTGCCCAGCTGGAGAGGTGTTTCTGTGATGGGGCATAAGGTAGGCCTTCAGGGACAAGGGGGGAGTGAGCCAGTCCCAGGCAGCAGCGCCCACCCCTGCCTGCTCCTAATTGAGCGCGATAATCGAGTTTTGTTCATGGTGACAGAGTGATCCTACAGTCTAGTGACCAGACAAAAATTGTGAGATGCGGGATTTGCTTTGCAGTGTTTGTATATGTTACTTTTCTACATGCTCATTTTTCTTTTTCCAATATCAAGGCATGCTGATCTGTTATTTTATAGACTGTGTTGAACTGAGGGCCTAAGCTTTTACCTCTGTTTAACTGTCCTGGAGACTTGGGATGGATTCATGTGCATTGTTTAACTTGATACGTGGAAGTTAGAGCTAAGATGTGCTTAGGAGCAGGACAGATTTGAGTAGGAAATTGTAGTTCATGGGACAATTCATGCTGAAGAGTAAATCTATCATCACTGTGCTAATCAAATCCAGCTGAGCATTTCTGAGCCCCATCCTACAGTCCTATCTGAATCACATAGGAAAGAGAAGTGGAGACTGCAAAGAGGGAAAGGTAAATGTCCCCCTCCCCCCCTTTGTTTTAAGGATTTATTTTTATTGGAAAGGCAGATTTTCACACAGGAGATACAGAGAAAGCTCTTTCAATGGTTTGCTGCCGCAAACGGCTGGGCCGAGGTAATCCCATGTGGGTGCAGGGTCCCATGGCCCTGGGCTGTCCTTGACTGCTTTCCTAGGCCACAAGCTGGGTGTTGGTTGGAAAGCGGAGCAGACAGGACATTAATCAGTGCTTAAATGGGATCACATGCTTGTATGTGGAGGCTTAGCCAGTGATCCACTTTGGCCCCTCCCAATTTATTTTTATTGGAAAGGCACATTATAGAAAGGAGGTGAATTTTTTTCTTTAAGATTATTTGAGGGCCTGGCATGGTAGCCTAGTGGCAAAAGTTGTTGCCCTGTATGGGCTGGGATCCCGTGTGGGTACCAGTTCATCTCCCAGCTGCTCCACTTCCCATCCAGCTCCCTGTTTGTGGCCTGGGAAAGCAGTCAGGGAAGGCCCAAAATCTTGGGACCTGCACCTGTGTGAGAGACATGGGAGAGGCTCCTAGCTCTTGATTTTAGCTCTGCTCAGCTGTGGCCATTTTGGCCACTTGGGAGGTGAATCAGCGGACTGAAGATCTTTGTCTTTCCTTTTTTCTGTAGATGTGATTTTCCAGTAAAAATGCAGAAATGTTTAAAAAAAGGAATATTATTTGGAAGACATGCAGAGAGACGACAGAGGGAGAGAGATATCCTCTGGTTCATTCTCTGACTGGCAACCACAACCAGAAACCAGGAGCCTGGGACTAATTCCACATGGGTGTGGGGCCTAAGCACTTGGGCCAGATGAGCTGCCTGCAAAGGTGTCTTAGCACAGAGCTGGATCAGAAGTGAGCAGTGGAGACTTGAACTGGTGTTTATATGGGTTGCCGGCACTGCAGGCAGCGACTTAACATACTGTGTCACAGCACTGGCCCTGGCATGACATTTTAATATGACTTATTTGACGTGTTGTTAACAGATGTAACATGCACTGGTTCACTTACAACTGTTCAGTCTCAACAGCTGGGACTGGGCAAGGCTGAAGCCAGAACTTCATCTGGGTCTCCCAAATGGGTGGCCAAGTGCTTGGGCCATTTTTTGCTGGCACATGTAACATGAAGCTGAATTGAAAGTGGAGCATCCAGAACATAAATCGGCAACCATAAGATGGTGATGTTTCAGGTGGTGATTTTGCCAGTGCCAGAACTCCTATCACCCTTGAATGCATGGTTTTTTTGAGCATTGTGATGTAGCAGGCTGATTCTGCCTACAGTGCTGGCATTCCATATGGGCAGCAATTCGAGTCCCAACTGCTCTGTTTCCAACCCAGATTCCTGCCAGTGCACCCGAGAAAGCAGCAGAGGATAGCATCAACACTTTGGTCTTTGTATCTACGTGGGAGACTAGGAACCTATGAATGGAAAGTTCTTTGTCTTGCTTACAAACAAATTTTTAAAAAATTATTAGATGTATAAGACTGAATGTCAGGCATTTTTTTCCTTATCTCAAGGAAATGACTTGTGTTTAAGCGGTAATGACAGGTGTCATTAAATTTGTTTGCAAGGCAGAAAGAAAGGTCTTCTTCCATCCACTGTCACTCAGCATGCAATGGCAGCTGCCTGGCTGAAGGCAGAAGTCAGGAACTGCTTTAGGGGTGTGGGGCAGGAACTTGAGTCCTGTACTGCCATCTCTGCTGTGTGCATTGGTAGGAAGCTGCATTGCAGCATGGAGCAGCGTGGATTTACCCTCGCGAGGGATACAGGCGTCTCTAAAGATGATTTAATCTGTTTCACGATAATAGGTACCCAAGACTGTTTAGTTTTTTTTCTTTTTTTTTCTTAAGATTTTTATTGCACAGTCAGATACACAGAGAGGAGGAGAGACAGAGAGGATCTTCGTCTGATGATTCACTCCCTCAGTGATTGCATTGCTGGGGCTGCGCCGATCGAAGCCAGTAGCTAGGAATTCTGGGTCTCCCACACAGGTGCAGGATCCCAAGGCTTTGGGCTGTTTTGGACTGCTTTCCCAGGCCACAGGCAGGGAGCTGGGTGGGAAATGGGGCTGAGGGATTAGAACCGGCGCCCATATGGGATTCTGGTGCGTTCAAGGCAAGAACTTTAGCCGCTAGGCCATTGAGCCGGGCACCCAAGATTGTTTTTATCTGTAATTTTATTTTTTACTTTTTTTTTTTTTTTTTAAGATTATTTTCATTGGAAAGACACAAATACAGAGAGGAGAGACAGAGAGGAAGATCTTCTGTCCGCTGATTCACTCCCCAAGTGGCCACAACGGCTGGAGCTGCTCCGATCCGAAGCCAGGAGCCTCCAGGTCTCCCACACAGGTGTGGGCTCCCAAGGCTTTGGACTGTTTTGGACTGCTTTCCCAGGCCACAAACGGAGCTGGGTCGGAGTGGGGACAACAACTGGCATCCATATGGGATCCCTTCGTGCAAGGCGAGAGGACTTTAGCTGCTAAGCTACTGCATCAGGCTCATATATATGTTGTTTTTTTCTTTTAAGATTTATTTATTTTTATTGGGAAGTCAGCTATACAGAGAGGAGAGACAGAGGAAGCTCTTCTGTCTGTTGGTTCACTCCCCAAGTGACTGCAGCGACCAGAGCCAAGCCAGCCAGGATCATGGAGCCTCTTCTGCATCTCTCAACGTGAGTGCAGGGTCCCAAGGCTTTGGGCTGCTTTGGACTGCTTTTCCAGGCCACAGGCAGGGTGCTGGATGGGAAGTGGAACAGCTGGGATACCAGCTGGCACCCATTTGGGATCCCAGCACGTGCAAGGTGAGGATTTAGCCACTAGGCTATCATGCTGGCCCTCCCAAATTGTTTTTAAACTTTATGTATGTATTTGAAAGATAGAATCAGGGAGAAAAGGAGTCTTCATGTGTTGGTTCCCCAATGGACACCACAGCAGCATCGGGCCAGGTGCAAGTCAGAAACTTGAAACTCCATCCTGTTCTCAGATGCTCGCAGGGATTCTGGTACTAGACTAATAATTTGCTGCCTTCTAGGTACATTACCAGGGAAATGGATCAGAAACAGAACGGCTAGAGTGCTAGCCAGAACTCTTAACCTTAACCCACTCGGCCACAATGCTTGTCCCTGGTTATTTTTTCTTTTGTTTTTGTTTTATATTTATTTATTTATATATTTTAAAAGATTTATTCATTTTTATTGGAAAGCTGGGTATACAGAGGAGGAGAGAGAGGAACATCTTCCATCCGATGATTCACTCCCCAAGTGAGCCGCAACGGGCCGATGCACGCCGATCCAAAGCCGGGAACCTGGAACCTCTTCCTCTAGGTCTCCCACGCGGGTGCAGGGTCCCAATGCTTTGGGCCGCCCTCAACTGCTTTCCCAGGCCACAAGCAGGGAGCTGGATGGGAAGTGGAGCAGCTGGGATTAGAACCAGCGCCCATATGGGTTCCGGCGCGTTCAAGGCGAAGACTTTTAGCCGCTGGGCCCTGTTTTATATTTATTTGGAAGGCAGATTTACAGAGAGGAGAGAGAGGAAAAAATGTCTTCTATTTGCTGGTTCACTCTCCAAATAGCCACAGCAGTCATTGCTGAACCAATCTGATGCTGGGATCTCTCCAGGGTCCCCAGTGTGAGTGCAGGAGCCCTGTAACGTCAACGTCCCCTGCTTTCCGAGGCCATGATAAGCGGGGCTCTGGATAGGAAGTGGAGCAGCCATTGGCGTCCATATGGGATCTTCCAGCAGCTTGTTCATTCCCTAAATGACCAGAGCTGAGCTGATCTGAAGGTTGCAGCCAGGGGCTTCATCAGGCTCTCCCATGTGGATTCAGGGTCCCAAGGACCTGGACCATCCTCCACTGCCTTCCCAGGCATCAGTAGGTATCAGGTTCAGAAGGTGAGCAACCAGGGTTAGATCAAGTGCAAGAGGTAAAGGCCTAACTTGCTGTGCCACAGTGCCAGCCCCTGTAACTGGAGATTTGAGTTGTGTCTGCTTTCCTCCCAGCCCAACTGCCTGCTAATGTGGCTGGAAAGGAAGGGGATGATGCCTCAAGCGTGGGGTTTCCCTGCTGGTTTTGGACTAGCCAAACACTAACTTTTGCAGCCAGTTGGGGAGTGAACCACCGGATTGCAGGTCTCTAAGTCCTTTCCTCTTCTGTACTCTCTCTTGGCTTTTAGGTGAAATAGGTAAGAAGGTTCAATTCAGTTCTATCATGTACCTTCCTCACAAACTATGCTTTATCTATATATGGCTGATGCGGTGCGTTGCTTTCAGTTGCCTTTTTAACATTTAGTTTTATTGGAAAGGCAGATACGCAGAGAGACAGGAAGATCTTCTGTCCGATGGTTCACTCCCCAAGTGACCACAACTGCTGTAGCTGAGCCAGTCCAAAGCCAGGTGCCGGGAACTTCTCCCACGCGGGTGCAGGGTCCCAAGACTCTGGGCCGTCCTGGATGGCCTTCCCAGGCCACAAGCAGGGAGCTGGATGGAAAGTAGAGCAGCTGGGATATGAACTGCACCTATATGGGATCCCGGCACATGCAAGGCAAGGAATTTAGCCACTAGGCTATCACGCTGGGCCCTCAAGTGCTTTTGTAATAACTACTGTCCTGTTCCTGACAAATGTTGGGTCCTCATAAAACTGAGGATCAAAGGTTGCCAAATGATTCACAAATGTTGTAAATAGTGGCCTAGATAGCTGTCAATTGGAACCAATTAAGGGGTAATAAAGAGTAGCAATAAAAAATTACTGAGTGGTCGTTTAACAACCTGATAGAGCTGATTACTGATCTATCCAAATTGATGAGTTGTGTAATTTAATGGTTTGAGCTCATTAAATGTGTAGTTCAGTCCATCCCACAGTTTATGGAGGATCATCCAGAGGTACTAAATTTGTCTCAAGTGCTAAGGTCTCCATTTGATCACTCAGGCCTTCTCAGCTGTGCTGGAGAGGCTGCAGAAGTGGGGATTGTGCAGGGCCTGCCTTTCATGGTCATGCTGCGCAAGGCCGTTTGCTGCCATGAGATTTCCTACATAAATTCAGGGGACAGTTGCTAAAACTTTGTCCATCACTCTGTACAGGGGTGAGGTCTGAGTTCCCAGATGATTGACTTTGTTATCAAATGAAGTTAGCATTTGACAGAACATAAAATAGATAAGGTGTGAGAGTTCCTTTTCTGGGCCCTCTCCTAGCCAAATGGGAAGTCAGGGGTGTGTTAGTTGCTGAAAATAGAGCTTGATGGTCAATCTGAGAGCAGCAAACAAGGTGAGCTGGCTCTGCCTTCTGTCTTGAGCTATTTCTGTATTTTGAAGATGTAATAGGCTACATGTTGGCAAACATGCTAATCTTAGAAAAATTTTCTCAAATACACTTTTTTTTAAAAAGATTTTATTATTGAAAATGCAGATGTACAGAGTGAGGGAGAGACAGAAAGATCATCTGTCGGCTGGTTCACTCCCCAAGTGGCCTTTACAGCCAGAGCTGAGGCAGTCCAAAGCAGGACCCAGAAGCCTCTTCCGAGTCTCCTGCGTGGGTGCAGGGTCCCAAGGCCTTGGGCCGTCCTCAACTGCTTTCTCAGGCCACAAGCAGGGAGCTGGATGGGAAGTAGGACCACCGGGATTAGAACCGGTGTCCATATGGGATCCCAGTGTGCGAGGCGAGGATTTTAACCACTGTGCTGTCGCCCTGGGCCCTTTGAAAGGCCATTTGATACCATGAAGTTTTCTTCATGTTCTGTGTTTCCTAGAGTTGTCCTCCATTCTCTCCTATTGGGAAGATTCTCTAATATCATATCAGGTCTTGACTTGATCCTCTTCTTAGTTTGCTGAATGTGACTGTTGAATATGTTCACATTTATTCTTTTAGATGAAAGAACTTGGAAATTAAATAAGGAGCATAAGAAGGGTGCCCTGTTGTAAAGAGAGCTTCTGTCTAATCTCCATATGTGTACAACATGCCAGACTTGGTCAGCTTACCTCTCGTGTAGGTGACAGGAACCCAAATTTCTTGAACTATCACTGCTTCCGCCCAAAGGTGTGTCTTACTAGGAAGTGGAATCCTCTGGGACCTGGTATTAAACCGCGGCACTCTGATGTTAGATGTGGGCACCCTTCTTGGCCAGTTAATAGATATGTCAAAAGTCTGTTCTGTGGTGTTTCAAAGATTACTTATTTATTTGAAATGTAGAATTAGAAGGAGAGCTTCTATCCATGCTTTCTCCTCCAAATGGCCTGAATGGCTGAGCCTGGTCCAGGCTGAAGCCAAAAGCCTCAGACTCCGTCCTGATGTCTTACAGGTGGTGCAGGAGCCCAAATACGGAAGCTATTCTCTCATGCTGTCCAAGGCACATTAGCAGACAGCTGGAAGTGAAGCTTTGGGACTTTGGCCAGTGTTTACATGGGATGGTGACATTTCAGGTGACAATTTAGCACACTGTACCATAAAGTCAGATGTTGGTATAAAGACTTGTTTTTATTTGGAAGGCAGATTGAACAGAGAATAGAAAGGATTTTCATCCGCTTATTCACTTCCCCAGTGGCCGTAATGGCCAGAGCTGAGCCTGGTTTCCATGTGAGTACAGGGTCCCAAGGGTCTCGGCCGTCTTCTG
Organism: Ochotona princeps; assembly: GCF_030435755.1. NCBI lineage: Eukaryota > Metazoa > Chordata > Mammalia > Lagomorpha > Ochotonidae > Ochotona > Ochotona princeps. The sequence goes on along the minus strand of NC_080848.1, from coordinate 38,229,900 downwards.
CTGCTTTCCCAAGGCATAAGCAGAGAACTGAGTGAAGCAGCGACATGCATTGGTTCCCATATTGGTGGCTGGTGCAACAGGGAGGATTAGCTTCTGTGCTACTATACCAGTCTTTTTTTTTAAGATTTATATATTATTGGATAAGCAGATCAGATTTACAGTGAGAAGGAGAGGCCAAAAGATGTTTTGTCTGCTGATTCACTGCCTAGATGGCTGTGGTGGCTTGAGCTGAACTGAAGCCGGGAACTTTTTCTTGTTTCTCACATGGGAGCCAGGGTCCCAAGGCTTTGAGTCTTCTGCTGCTTTCCCAGACCTTAAGCAGGGAGCTGGATGGGAAGCAGAGCAACTGGGGCGTGGACCAGCAGCACCCATGTGGGATCCCAGCACTGGCAAGGAAAAATTAACTAACAGAGCCATTGTGTTAGACCTATTTCTGTATTTTATGTAATTTTTAGTCAGTTGATTTCAACAATTTCCTTCTCAATGAAATAACCTTTTTTCTCTGTAAGTCCTTTCTTGTACTGTGTTAGTAGTAGGTATTATTTAGCATGGCTAGGGAACATTTCACCTTGTGACTGATAGAACTTTTTTGTTTGTTTGTTTGTTTTTTCATTTGAAAGGCCAAGGTCTTCCATCTGCAGTTTTACTTCCCAAATGGCTGCAGTAGTGAAGCTGAATCTGTGTGAGGCCAGCAGTTTCTTTAGGGACTCCCATGTGGGTGTGAGGGCTCTGCTGCTTTCCCAGCTTATTAACAGGGAGCTGGTTCATGATTGGAACACCAGGACTGGAACCAGCACCTGTATCGGATGTTGAGGCCACAGGCAGAGGGTTAACATGCTTTGGCCCAGGGATGGCCCCTGTTTTCTTTAATGAAAAGAAAAAAGTTACGTGAAAGTAACAGTGACTGAAAGAAATAAATGAGGGCTTGTCCTCCCCAGATCCTTAAAACAGCCAGGACTGGGTAAGTCTAGGATCCTGAGAGTGCTGCCTACTGGGTCTCCCAGCATGGGTGGCATGAACCCATGTGCTTTAAGCCATTATCTGTTGCCTCTTGGGTTGACAGCGAGGAGCTGGATTAGAAGCAGAGATGGTCCCCCAAATCTCAGGCACTCTGAGAAAATGTGTAGGTGTGCCAAAGTGGTGGCTTAACTGCCTGTTTTACATGGTTTGCCTTAGAATTTACATTTTCTGTTCACAGCAGCTGTTTTTTTTCTTTTTCATAATACCAAAGATGAAGAAGTGTCTATGTTTTGTTTGAGGGAGAGAGCCAGCTCCTATCCCTAGTTCACTATCCAAGATGCCTAGCTTGGTCAAGGAGACTGAATTACAGACTCACAGCAGCTAATGAAATGGTTTTAAAGTGTTCTCTTCATTTCTATTGCAGAATGGCTTTCTCTGATTAACTTTTTCTCTTATGTTATTTGTATTTTTAGGTTCAGTTACTGTAATTGTGAGATTAAAGGAAAGCAATTAGAGTGGTAGCTCTAGCAGTGTATCTACTTTTTAAAAGTGCTCTGATTTAATAAAATCACTGTTATTCTCAGGGAGATAAAGACTCATTTTCTCAGTCTTGTTCTGTGCATGTGAGGTAGAATTACTGTGGTAGATGTAGTACTTATAATTTCAAATAGCTGTGACTAACAAGTGATTCAGGGTGCTCTTTACTAAGGTGTTTTTTTTATATAACAGATTAATTCTATAGTTCGATAATTTGTGAATGTGCTCTGTCTTCCCTATTTTTTCTCATGATACCATCATTTTATTTTTATTTAATTTTAAGATTTATTTGTTTTTATTGGAAAGATCTTCCATCCGCTGATTCATTCCCCAAGCAGCTGCAGTAGCCAGAGCTGAGCTAGTTTGGAGCCAGGAGCCTCTCCCGGGTCTCCCACAAGGGTGCAGGGTCCCAAGGCTTTGGGCCATCCTCAGCTGGTCTCCCAGGCCACAAGCCGGGAGTTGGATGGGAAGTGAGGCCACTGGGATTAGAACTGGTGCCCCTGATTTTTTTTTAAGATACATTTGTTGGGCTTGGCAGTGTGGCCTAGTGGCTAAGGTCCTCGCCTTGATCCCATATGGCCGCTGGTTCTAATCCCAGCAGCTCCACTTCCTCTCTGTCTCTCCTCTCAGTATATCTGACTTTGTAAAAAAATAAAATAAATCTTTAAAGAAAAAAAAAGATACATTTGTTTATTTGGAAGGGAATTACAGAGAGATTGGTTGGTCGATCGATTGATCGATCGATTGATTGATTGATGTTGTTCTTCCATCTGCTGATTTGACTTACTGTGCTGGTTTGCTCCCTGGCAGACTGGGTCTGCTCGTGGTCTAGAACTTGTTCCCTGGCTCGTCCTTGAGTGCAGGTGCCCAAGCACTTAGGCTGTCCTCGGCTGCTTTCCTACTCACATTAGGGAGCGGAGTTAGAAGTAGGCAAGCAGGACATGAAGAAAGGCCAATTTGGGATGCTGCTGTGGCTGGCTGACCCCATCTTTACTTTTTTTTTTTTTTTTTTTTAAGATTTGTTTTACCAAAAAAAGAAAAACAACAACCCCCCCCCCCCCAGAGATTTATTTATGTATTTATTATTGGAAAGGCAGATTTACAGAGAGGAGGAGAGACAGAGAGGAAGATCTTCCATCTGATGATTCACTCCCCAAGTGACCGCAATGGCTGGAGCTGAGCCAGTCCGATGCCAGGAGCCAGGAGCTTCTTCCCGACCTGCTGCGCGGGTACAGGGTCCCAAAGCATTGGCCCGTCCTCGACTGCTCTCTCAGGCCACAGCAGGGAGCTGGATGGGAAGTGGAGCTGCCGGAATTAGAACCAGCGCCCATATGGGATCTCGGTGTGTTCAAGGCGAGGACTTTAACAGCTACGCTACTGCAGCAGGCCCCCCATCTTTACTCTTTAGGAAATAGTGTGACTCTCCTTTAGTAAATCATTTCATGGGTAGGATTCAAGGTCATACTATATAGCATTAGCTATATCATGTAATAAGTCCCTAAATGTAGCATGATCTTATCCTTCACTGTATACAGACAGTTGGGTAAACTAGTATAAATAACATACACATGTGGTAAAGGATAAATATCAGCCCTTCAAGACAGTTTTTTTTTTTTAAAGATTTATTTATTTTTATTACAAAGTCAGATATACAGAGAGGAGAGAGAGAGGAAGATCTTCCATCCGATGACTCTCTCCCCAAGTGACTGTAACGGGCCGATGCTGCGCCGATCCGGAGCCAGGAGCCAGGAACCTCTTCCAGGTCTCCCACGCGGGTGCAGGGTCCCAAATCCTTGGGCCGTCTTCGACCGCTTTCCCAGGCCACAAGCAGGGAGCTGGATGGGAAGTGGAGCTGCCGGGATTAGAACTGGCGCCCTTATGGGATCCCGGGGCGTTCAAGGCCAGGACTTTAGCCGCTAGGCCAGGCTGCCGGGCCCGACAGGTTTTTTTAATTCTAAAAAATTTTTATTGCACAGTCAGATATACAGAGAGGAGAGACAGAGGAAGATCTTCTGTCAGATGATTCACTCCCCAAGTGACTGCATTGGCTGGAGCTGAGCCAGTCTGAAGCCAGGAACTTTGGCCCGTCCTCGACTGCTTTCCCAGGCCACAAGCAGGGAGCTGGATGGGAAGTGGAGCAGCCTGAACACCTGCTGTGTTCATATGGGATGCCCATATGGGATGCTGGAGCTTTTGTGTGGAGGATTAGCCTATTGAACCACTGTGCCAAGCTTCCCTGTCCCCACTGTGAATCCATCTTTCAGTTAGTGAAAGAGGCCAGTCATAAGAACTTGCATTCTGTGGCTGGCACAGAAAGCAGTGGAGGACGGCCCACACCCATGAGACCCTGCACCATGTGGGAGATCTGGCTTTGGATTGGCTCAGCTCCTGCCGATGCAGCCATTTGGGAAATGAACAGTAGATGGAAGATATCTCTCTCTCCCTCCCTGCTTTTTAAGTCTGCCTTTCCAATGAAATTGAATAAATCTTAAAAAAAAAAAAAAAACAGCAGTAGCACACCGTATTGTTCATTTATAGCAAATGTCAGAATAGTAAACTTTGTAGACAGGAGTAGATTAGTGCTTTGGGATCAAAGTTGAAATGGGCTATGTTAAAGGTATCTACTGATGGTTTTGGAATGTTTCTGATGAAAATGTTTTAAAATTCATTGTTATATTTTTAGGATTATCTGCAAATACCAGAAAACTTTGAGTTGTACAAGCTAAATGGGGAGGCATTGTTAGGGTATGAGAATTATGTATCAATAAAGCTGCCATTGAATAAAAGGTTCGCTGTTGCTTCTGTAGTTTTGCCATCCATCTTTTGTGCATTGTTTTATGGATGTCTAAAGGCAACTGTAGTTAGTTGGAATAATTGACCATCGTTAAGTTTTTAAAGTGTCTCACAAAAATATTGAATGCTTATTGTTGAAAATTTGTAGAGCACAGCAAAATGAAGGAACCGGCATTTGGGGCAGCAGTTTAAGGTGTTGCTTGAGGTACCCGCATCCCGTGTTGGAGTGATAGGATTCGAGTCCTGGCTGCACCTTTCCCTTTCCTTCCTGTGGCAGCAAGTGGTTCAGCTGTTGAATTCCTGCCGCTCATGTGAGAGACCCAGATTGGGTTCTGAGTTCTTTGTTTTGTCCTGGCCCAGTTCCAGCTAATGCAGGGCTTTGGAGAGTGAGCCAGGAGGTCGAAGACATCTGTGCCGCATTCAAATAAAATGAAAATGAAAAAAAATGATCTGGAGGGTCTGTAGTGTGTGGATTTTACTGGTATCCCATATGAGAGTTCTCTGGGAAAACAATGGAGAATGACCAAGTACTTGGACCTTGCCAATCAGTGTGGGACAGACCTGTGTGGAGTTCTGGGCTTCCTACAACTCAAGGCTGTGGCACATTTCTGGGAGGCACCACCAGTGGATGCCACCTCTCTGCTGGTGTGTGTGCTTTCAAAGTAAGAGAGAGCCTCACTCCCAGCATCAACAGAGGCCAGCCAGGATTCTGGAACTCCACTGTGGTATTCCATATGTATACAGGTGCCCAAAAGCTGTTGGGCCTGCTGCTGCTTTCCCAAAGTAGCAGAAAGTTGGACCAGCAGTGCAGCACGTGAGTCTTGAACTTCTGGCCCATACACACAGCATTTCTTTGGAGAGTCAGAGTTAGATGGTAGACAGTTTGGTGGTGCAGTTTTCTTCCCTCCACTAGTTCACTCCCCATATAGCTGCTGCTGTTGGGGCTGGCCCAGGCTGAAGCCAGAACACCACCCTTCCTTTTGCATAAGGGTGCAAGGGCTTGAGTGGAGCAGTGGGAACATGTGTGTATATGATATGCTGGTGTCACAGGCTTAATATTTTGCTCCCTGGTGTTGGTCTGTAAATAAATGCTAATTATTTATTTGGAAAGTCAGACTCACAGAGAGGAGAGATGGGAAGATCTTCCATCTGGCATCCCGCATGGATGGTGTGGTTCAAGTGTGCTGCTCCATTTGGAATGCAGTTCCCTGCCAGTGTGCCAGGGAAGGCTGGGGGATGGTTCAGGTGCTTGAGCCTCTTCACCCACATGGGAGACCTGGATGAAGCTCTTGATTTTGGTGTAAACCGGGAGATAAAAAACTGATCTCGCTCCCTCCCTCTCTCTAACGCTGCCTTTCGAATAAATTTATCTCAAGGAAAAATTGCAGTAGTACCTAGAGTAATGTCACTTCAAATTTTGGCTAACATTAGGTAATTATGTGTAGCTTTTTCATACATTGCAGAGCCCTACAATTAAAATAATATCCCAGTTACTTTATGAATTAACTTTTTTGGACTGATCTTCCCACGGGTTTACCTCTAAGGCATATTTAATTTGGTTGTTGGGAATCAGTGTGTTGCGGTGTTTGTCATATCCAGTGAAGCCATTGCTTGCAACACTCTGATCCCTGAGGCAGTGGGCTCAGGTCTTGACTGCTGTGTTTCCATTGATCCACCTCCTTGTTCACGGCCTGGGGAACGGCAGTGGAGAGCGGCTCAGGTGTTTGGTTCCCCGAACCAAAGAAAAGGTTCATGTCTTTTGGCTGTTTAGGCAATGAACTTGTAGAGGGAAAATTCTAAACCCCCCATCTCTCCTGCTGTTTATTATAATTTGGCTTTTCAAATAAATCTTCTAAAACATTAGTACTAATGTAGGAGTGAGAATCTCTATACTACTTGCATAATGATCATGGTTTCAAAAGAATGCTGGTTATGTTTTAACTGAATACATTCAGATGATTTAATGAAGTACTCTAAATGCCTTTGGGGCCCAGCGCAGTGGCCTAGCAGCTAAAGTCCTCGCCTTGAGCGCCAGGATCCCATATGGGCACTGGTTCTAATCCCGGCAGCTCCACTTCCCATCCAGCTCCCTGCTTGTGGCCTGGGAAGGCGGTCGAGGACGGCCCAAGGTTTGGGACCCTGCACCTCACGGGAGATGCGAAGGAAGCTTCTGGCTCCTGGCTCCGGATCAACTCGGTTCCAGCCATTGTGGCCACTTGGGGAGTCAGTCACCAAATGGAAAAATCTTTTTGTATTCTCTCCTCTGTGTAAATCCTGCCTTTCCAATCAAGATAAATCTTTAAAAAATTGAAAAAGTTTCCTTAGAAGTATATTTTAGGCTAGTCTTATTCACATCTGATTTATATTTGAGACTATGGATACCTTTTGGATGTAGATTTATTTTTCTTGCAAAGTCAGATTTACAGAGTGAAGGAGAGACAAAGATCTTCTGTCTGCTGGTTTACTCTCCAAATGATTGCAACAACTGGAGCTGAGCCAATCCAGAGCCAGGAGCTAGGAACTTTTTCCAGGTTTCCAACATGGATGTAGGGATCCAAGAACTTCAGCCATTATTTGCTGCTTTCCTGGGCCAGGTGGCTGGATGGGAAGTGGAGCGCCAGGACAGGAACTGGCATCCATGTGGGGTATGGCACTTGCAGTTAGAGGGTTAGCCAGTTGAACTAATGCACCAGCCCAAATCCATATTCTGTAAGAATTTTTTTTTCAATAAACTTTGTGTAGCTGTGTGCCTGTGTTTGTTTATTCCGTTTGGTTGAGTTGCTTCTTTTCAGCTGCTGCTAACATAAGTTTATCATCAACCTATGTAAAAGTCTTTGTGAAGATACACTTTCTGGCTCTGCTTGGTGTCTTAGCGACTTGAACAGACTTGAACGCACCAGGATCCCATATGGCTGCCGGTTCTAATCCCGGCAGCTCCACTTCCCATCCAGCTCCCTGCTTGTGTTTATAGGAAGAGAAAAGCAAGGTTATCCTCACCTACTGGTTCACTCCCCTGATGGCTTCAGTGGCCAGAGCTTAGCTGCTCTGCAGGCAGGAGCTTCTTCCTGGTCTCCCACCTGGGTGCAAGTGTCCTAGTACTTGGCCATCCTCTAGGCAACAAGCAAGGGGAGGGCTTGGAAGTAGAGTAGCTGGGACACAAACTCGTGTCCCTGTGGGATGCTGGTGCAGCAGACAGTCTTGGCCTACAGGAGGTATTTACAAAAAAGAAAGGTTTATTTACTTGTAGTGATACAGAGAGAGAAGTAGAGGCAGTTTCCATTTGCTGGGCCAGTTGGAAGCCAGAAGCTTTCTTACAGGTCTCCCCAACAGGTGCAAGGGCCCAAGGACTTGCGCCATCCTCGATTGCTTTCTTAGGCTGTTAGCAGGAAGGTGGATTAGAAGTGGAGCAGTGGGGCCCGGCGGCGTGGCCTAGCGGCTAAAGTCCTCGCCTTGAAAGCCCCGGGATCCCATATGGGCGCCGGTTCTAATCCCGGCAGCTCCACTTCCCATCCAGCTCCCTGCTTGTGGCCTGGGAAAGCAGTTGAGGATGGCCCAATGCATTGGGACACTGCACCCGCGTGGGAGACCTGGAAGAGGTTCCTGGTTCCCAGCATCGGATTGGCGCGTACCAGTCTGTTGCGGCTCACTTGGGGAGTGAAACATCGGATGGAAGATCTTCCTCTCTGTCTCTCCTCCTCTCTGTATATCCGGCTTTCCAATAATAATAAAATCTTTAAAAAAAAAAAAAAAAAGAAGTGGAGCAGTGGGGACTCCTTCAAACTGGCACCTATATAGCCATTGCTGCAGCTGGGGGCTTAATGTGCTACACCAACATGCCAGCCGCAAGAGAGAGCTATGGTGGTTGGCTCTGTAAATGCCCACAACGGTTGGGGTTTGGCCAGGTGGAAGCCAGAAGCCCAGGATTGCATCAAAGTCCTAGTGAGTGTCAATGATCCAGCTACTTGAGTGTTGTCATCTACTTTCCAGGGAGCAGATTAGCAGGAAGTTAAAAGGGAAGCAAAGCAGGGCCTCAGCCCCGTGTGTAGGCATCCCACGGAGTGTCGCAGTTGAGCAAGGATTCAGACCCGGGCAGGTGGATGTGATGCAGGCATCGCAAGTGGCATATTGGCCGAAACTCCAAATATTACTACTGAAGGAATGATTTTAATTTTTCAAAATTATTTAAAAAAAAATTTGTTTTTGACAGTGTTTCCATAGTTGAGAAGGACATGTGCCCATGTGGGGGCCACTGTTAGGGTGAGGGTGAGAAGGGTTGGGACGGGGTGGGGAGTGGATGAGATAGTTGTAGCTGCTTTCACTTTTTTTTTCTTCCTGTGTCTGGGATAAGGAGGAAGACAAGAGGAGGGGGTGGTTCCCAGCAGCCCAACCACATCAGTACCTGGAGGGGGTGGTGCAGCCTCTTGATGTCATCCTGCTTCAGTGGTTTTGATGGTTCTGAGGTGCTGCTGTTTTCACTGTTCCAAGGTTGAGGAAATCCCTCCAAGATGCATTGGTTAACATGGTCCAGCCTAGAGTCTCCGCTCCTGAAGGGATGGTTTTTGAAATGTTTTCCTGGGGTTAAATGTAAGGATGGACTGACTCCCTTTTAGGAAGTACTTTTATGATACGCAGTGAGACATTATTGCTCACTGTCTGCATTGCTTCCATTTATTCAAATATGCTTATGCTTTTTTTTTTAAAGATTTATTTTTATTACAAAGTCAGATATACAGAGAGGAAGATCTTCCATCCGATGTTTCACTCTCCAAGTGAGCCACAATGGCCGGTGGGCGCTGATCCAAAGCCAGGAACCAGGAACCTCTTCCAGGTCTCCCACACGGGTGCAGTGTCCCATATCCTTGGGCCGTCCTCAACTGCCTCTCCAGGCCACAAGCAGGGAGCTGGATGGGAAGTGGAGCTGCCGGGATTAGAACCGGCACCCATATGGGATCCCGGGGTGTTCAAGGCGAGGACTTTAGCCACTAGGCCACGCCGCCAGGCCCGATGACATCTTTTCTAAAAGCATGGTTGTTAATGTATTGCTTTTTGTTTTACAGGGTTATTTTGGTTTCAAAAACTCTTTGCTTTTAGATGTTGGTGCATTTTTTCTGTAATCAGGCTATCATTTGGACCTTTTTCTTTGCTTGCCATCTAGTGGTAACAAGCAGTAACTGTTGCTAGTGAATGCATTTGTAATTAAAGCCCTTATAATGGAGTACAAGCATCCAGAGTTGTGCTTGTGACTTAAAATATTTGATGTATTTGTTGTGCATTCATGAATGATCTTTTCTCCCATGACTTTGTGTTTTGGGAAATAGGATTTGTAGGACAAAACATTTTAGAACCTATAAACTTTTTTAATAAGATTTATTTTTATTGGAAAGGCGCATATAACAAAGAGGAGAGGCAGAGAGGAAGATCTTCTGTCTGCTGCCTCACTCCCCAAGTGGCCACAATGGCTGGAGCTGAGCCAATCTGAAGCCAGGATCCAAGAACTCTTCAGGTCTCCTACGTGGGTGCAGGTTCCCAAGGCTTTGGCAAGGCTGTCCTCGACTGCTTTCCCAGGCCACAAGCAGGGACCTGGATGGGAAATGGAGCATCTGGGATTAGATCTTGGCGCATGCAAGGCAAGGACTCTAACCACTACACTATCATGCTGGGACCAGAACCTATAAACTTTTTTTTTTAAAGATTTATTTTTATTGCAAAGTCAGATATACAGAGAGGAGAGGAGAGAGGAAGATCTCCCGTCTGATGATTCACTCCCCAAGTGAGCCGCAACGGGCCGATGCACGCCGATCCAAAGCCGGGAACCTGGAACCTCTTCCGGGTCTCACACGGGTGCAGGGTCCCAACGCTTTGGGGCGTCCTCGACTGCTTTCCCAGGCCACAAGCAGGGAGCTGCCGGGATGGGAAGTGGAGCTGCCGGGATTAGAACCGGCAGCCATATGGGATCCCGGGGCGTTCAAGGTGAGGACTTTAGCCGCTAGGCCATGCTGCCGGACCCGGGAACCTATAAACTTTAAAACTTCCAGTTAGTTTTATTGGGCAGTAGATGAGTGTGCATTCTTAATATCTTTATGAGAGAGAAGACTCCAGAAAGAGAGATCTCTCATCACTAGTTGTGCAAATCTCTGCAGCAGTCAGAGCTGGGCCAGGCCAGGCACCAGGAGTCAGGAGCTCAGAATAGACTGCTCAAGTGGCTGGCAGGCGCCTAGGTCCTGGAACCATCCCCTGTTGCCTCCCATCAGGGAGCTGGAGTCCCAGGTTTGCAGCTTCCCCACTGCGCCAAACACCCACATGAAGATGAATTTTTCAGATACTTAACCAAGCTGTAATTAAAAGCCTGTTATTTTCATTACCAAAGGTAAAATTAAAATGGTAAATAATAGCAAAATAAAAATGTTATGTTTAAAACACACACACAGATATGACGCCAGACCCTAAGAGGGATCTTTCTGTAATGCTGGGGAGATGCATCTTCTGGACACGATGTGTCGGGCCAGGGCTGGGGTGCAGTGAGTGCGTGCGTGCGCTGTGGGCATTCCCAAGTGGGCACTGGTTTTGATTCCAGCTCTCCATTTCCAATCCTATTATTATATTACACTATAAGAGTGGTCCAGCAGGTAGAAGACCTCTTTCAATTTTGTGATAAGCATATTAGGATATTGTCGATAATTTTTATTCCATAAACTTAATATTACAGATACCCGAAATGTTGACTTTATTTTACATACCAGTGATTAAAGTTTTATTTAAGGGCCTGGCGCCATGGCCTAGCGGCTGAAGTCTTCTGCTTGAAAGCACCAGGATCCCATATGGGCGCCGGTTCTAATCCCAGCAGCCCCGCCTCCACTTCCCATCCAGCTCCCTGCTTGTGGCCTGGGAAAGCAGTCGAGGACGGCCCAAAGCCTTGGGACCCTGCACCCACGTGGGAGACCCAGAAGCTCCTCCTGGCTCCTGGTTTTGGATTGGCTCAGCTCCAGCCGTTGCGCTCACTTGGGGTGTGAATCATCGTATGGAAGATCTTCCTGTCTGTCTCTCTTCTCTGTATGTCTTTACTTTGTAATAAAAATAAATAAATCTTTTTTTAAAAGTTGTATTTAAGTGTTTATTTGAAAGGTGAGAGAGAAAGAGAAGTGGATACTCCATCTGCCGGTTCCCTCCCTAAATGCCCGCAGCAGTCAGGATTGGCCCAGTGCAAAGCTAAGAGGCAGAACGTCCATCGGAACCTTCATAGTGGCAGGGACCCAAGTACTCTGAATTGTTACTTCTTACTTCCACAGGTGTACCATATTAGCAGGAATCTGGATCAAAGTTGGAGCCCAGACAGACAGTACAGTACGTGAGGCATGTGGCAGCTCCACCTAACACCCTCTGCTCATACTTGAAGCTGGTTTTGTTGAGTCTGTTTTCCATTAACTTGTTCTGGTGAGAAGTGTCTTGGCTGTGAAGGATGTATTAATGAGGCCTGTAGTGTTGTAATACCTGACTTTTTCCTTGCAGAAATGGTGGAATCAATGAAGAAAGTAGCAGGGATGGATGTGGAGCTGACAGTTGAAGAAAGAAACCTCCTATCTGTTGCATATAAAAATGTGATTGGAGCTAGAAGAGCCTCTTGGAGAATAATCAGCAGCATTGAACAGAAAGAAGAAAACAAAGGAGGAGAAGAGAAGCTAAAAATGATTCGGGAGTATCGGCAAATGGTGAGAATGTTGTGTTTATACTTCTGTGACTTTTCATATTTTATTCATTTGTATTAGAAATCTCAGGCTGCAAGATATTGAAGGACAGTTGACCTGTGGAAAGAGCAGAGGGTGTGTGTGTGTGTTGAGCGCTATAGAGGAAAATTTCTGTATGTAACATGTTTGGTAGGTTGTGTGGGTACAGAGAAAAAATAGTCATTATCCTTATGGTAACAACTAATTGTTTCTGAGAAGTTCTGTTTAATTTAATTGGAATACAGAATGGGTGAGAGAGAAACCTTCACTCCTTGAAGTTTACATGCCTACGACACACAGGACTGAACCATGCGGAAGCCAGAGAATTCATCCTGGTTTCTCCTAGGTGGCAGGGTCCCAGTTAAGTCGAGGGCCTTCCCTAGTGCATTGTGGGAAGACTTTCTGATCCTCAAGGTTGCAACTGGTGGGTTAGGCTGCTGCACTGAGCACTTGCTGTAGGTTTTTTGTGTTTTTTGTTTGTTTTGGTAAGATGCATTTTTATTGGAAAGGCAGATTTACGGAGAGAGAGAGAGGAAGATCTTCCATCTGCTGCTTCACTCTCCAAGTGGCCACAATGGCCAGTGCTGTGCTGATCCGAAGCCAGGCTACCTCCTCCATGTCTCCCACACGGGTGCAAGGTCCCAAGGCTTTGGGCCGTCCTCAACTTCTTTCCCAGGCCACAAGCAGGGAGCTGGATGGGAAGTGGAGCTGCCGGGATTAGAACTGGCACCCATACGGGATCCCAGTGCGTGCAAGGCGAGGACTTTAGCCACTCTGCTCTTGCGCTGAACTCACTAAAGATTTTCATAGCCATTAACTAGAACATGGACCTGAACGATTTTGGTCCTCAGTGTAGTTGACAATGTCTGGAAACATTTTTCATTTTCCCATTTGCAGAGAGTTGATACTGGGTAAACATGGCTGCTGCTAAGCATCCTGCTGTGCTGTATACAGGCCAGTCCCCTCCACAGGAGTTGCCCTGTCCAGCATCTTTGTAGTACTGCTCTGTACTACCAAGAGCTTAGTGACTGGACCACATGTAAACACAGAATAAGGCAGGCTGGAAGGAGCATGAGGTGATTGGCAGGTGTTGGCAGGCACTTTGGTTACTGGCTCATCAGCTGTGCTCCGAGTGTTAGGCGTTTATGAGCAGGGCACTATTTTTATGTATGATTATGTATTTATACACTTGACCAAGGAATTCAATCTTTAAAATGGTCCTGGGAGGGTAGGAAATCACCCTAGGTGGTACGCCAAACACCTGAAGCCATGTATTGCTAGCTGGTGGTGAGCTGGCATTGATGTTAACATTATCCTCATATGCTAAATTGGTAAATTGTTGTGCCAGTGGGGTGAAGAAACAAAGTTGACCATGCTGGAGACTCGGTTTTTGAGTGGAGTACGTGAAGGAAGCTGAAAAATCTGGAGATGATTTGAGAATCTGAAGGTCTGCTGTGTTACTGAGTAAAAGTTAAAAGGAACCTGTCTCCAAGGAAGTTATAGGCCAGTAATGCAACAGTAAAAGTTAAGACTGTTAAGAGCAATACAGGAGTATTGGTAATTGAAGACTAAAGCATCTCAGAGATGGAACAGATGTGTTGAGTGTGTGATGACAGGTGCACCAGGGTGCATTGTTAGTGACGGTGGGAGCAAGGCTGGGAATCTTCTGATGACAAAAATTGAGAAATGCAGTCTTGAATCATGTAGGGTGGTTCTTTTTTTTTTTTTTAAATTTATTTACTTGTATTGGAAAGTTAGATGTGCTGGTTACTCTGCAAATGGCCACAACAGCTGAAGCTCAGCTGATCCAAAGCCAGGAGCTTCCTCTGGGTGTCCCATGTGGGTACAGGGCTCCAAGGCTTTGGGCTGTCCTCAACTGCTTGCCCAGGAAACAGGCAGGGAGCTGGATGGGAAATAGAGCAGCTGGGACACAAACTGGTGCCCTTGTGGGATGCTGCACTTGGAGGTGGAGGATTAGCCAGTTGAACCTGCCCCGAGCAGGGTTTGGAAGAGGAGTTACCCAGGTAAGGAAGGTTTGAGAGCAAAGAGATCTGCCCAGGTCGTCTGCACTAGCAGAAGCCGCAAAGGAGGTAGGTTATTTAGAAACAGGCAGGTTTTAGTTAGTTATATGACAGAATTAGAGAGGAGATAGATCCTATACAGTGAAAGGAGTGTTCAGCTCTGTAGAGTTCCAACAGTTTGGCTGTAAATGGAAAATAGCAAATGAATATCTAAATAGGAAGGTGTGCATTTTCAGCATTTCACATTGATACAATGGCCAATGGTGGTTGCATTACTGTTTTTGGTGACTCAAGTGATTATAAATATCTACAATGTAACTTATCTATTTTAAGTGGAGACAGTGATTGCTAAATGCTAGCCTCATTAAAGAAGTTAATTCATGCAAGTGCCTAGCACTTAAAAGCAGTGTTACTGGTAATTTTGTAGTAGCTCTGTGAGTGTGCACTTGTGTGTCTCTAATACGGTATAGAACTTTTAAACTTAATTGATGTTTTTTCCCTCCTGCAGGTTGAGACTGAGCTAAAGTTAATTTGTTGTGACATTCTGGATGTACTGGACAAACACCTCATTCCAGCAGCTAACACTGGCGAGTCCAAGGTTTTCTATTATAAAATGTAGGTTCTCTATTAGAAGAGAAAATGTAAGGTTAAAAGTTGCCTTGCTTAGAATGCCGACTGCCTCTCAGTGGATTTCCAACATTGTTTTGTTTCAGAGAGGGAGTTGAGGCAGACACATCCCACTCCCCAAATAGCTAAGCAGTCAGGGTTGGGTCAGGCCTAAGCCACCTAGGACTTGATGAAGTGTGCTGTGTGCCCTCCAGGGCGTGCAAGGGCCCAGTTCTTTGGGCTATTTGAGCCTGCCTTTGCAGGAGCAATAGCAATAAGGTAGGTCAGAGTTGAGGCAGCCAGGACTTGAACTGGCCCCAGGAATGTATTCATGGGAGGAGGATAATTACATGAGATTGCGTTTCACATTTATGAGTACTGATTTGCAAATGTGTTCCTTGAGTGTATGGATTACTTTCCAGTATTAGCAGTCAAATATTTCATGGTACAATGAATAGAAATTTTATGTGATGATTAATAAACTCGTTTGCCGTTCTTTGGAACCACTTCACTTGATTGTATCGGGTAATGTGAAATGTGCTTGTGGTAAGAGCTAGATGAGTCAGTCATTCCCAGAAACCTAAAGTGGATGCAGTAATGTATCTTTGTCCCTTTTTCATAGGACAGATTTTGCTGTAAAAGTGTTGTTCCTAATGCTGCTATTTCTGCTTTGTTTTGTATTGTTTTAGGAAAGGGGACTACCACAGGTATCTGGCTGAATTTGCCACAGGAAATGACAGGAAGGAGGCTGCAGAGAACAGCCTAGTGGCTTACAAAGCGGCAAGTGATATTGCAATGACAGAACTTCCACCAACGCATCCTATTCGTTTAGGTCTTGCTCTCAACTTTTCTGTATTCTACTATGAAATCCTTAATTCCCCCGACCGTGCCTGCAGGTAAGTCATGAAAGAGAATGAAAGCTCTGTGTGTGAAAGTGAAAAGGGTACAAGAAATATACCGGCTACTTTCTCTATGTCATTGGGTCTGTTGACTGCTTTTCTAGATTTATCCACACAACCATTAAAAAGTGCTTTGAAGAGTATAAAGCCATCTCAGCCTAGTGATATACAGTAACCTTTAAGATAACTGTATTGATGAGAAATCTTTTGTATGGTAGATTTCAGAATGAGCTGACAGGTTAGAAATGGGTTGGGAATGAGAAGTTGTGAAGTATCTTGCATAATGGCTTTTTAAAAGTTTATGGGCCAGGTGCAATAGCTTAATGGCTAAATCCTCTCCCTTCAAGCGCTGTGATTCCATATGGGCGCTGCTTCATGACCCAGGTGCAGTTTCCCATCCTGCTTTCTGCTTGTGGCCTGGGAAAAGCCTTGGGATCGCGTACCCATGTGGGAGACCTGGAAGAGGCTCCTAGCATTAGATGGGCTCCGCTCCGGCTGTCGCAGCCACTTGGGGAATAAATCAGTGAAGGGAAGATCTTCCTCTGTTTCTCCTCTCTGTATATCTGACTTTGCAATAAAAATAAATCTTAAATTATTTTTATTAGAAAGGCAGATTTATAGACAGAGCTCCTCGACTGCTTTCCCAGGCCACAAGCAGGGAACTGGATGGGAAGCGGGGCTGCCAGAGTTAGAACTGGTGCCCATATGGGATTCTGCTGTGTTCAAGATGAGGACTTGAACAGTAGCTGCCAGGCTAAGCGCTGGTCCTATTTTTTTTAATCTTATTTGAAAGGCCGAGTAGGAAACTGCTGACTCCTGTTCTCAGGTCTATCTTCTGACTTCTGTTTTGTACGACATTTTTAATGCTTTCAGGTTGGCAAAAGCAGCTTTCGATGATGCAATTGCAGAACTGGATACGCTGAGTGAAGAAAGCTATAAGGACTCTACACTTATCATGCAGTTGTTACGTGATAACCTGACACTATGGACTTCAGACATGCAGGGCGACGGTGAGTGAATGCTGAGGCTCAGTCTTCATTGTCGGGCCTTTTTTTAGCAAGGTATAATCACTCAGAAAAATGAAGAGTGCAGTTCAGTGGGCAAAGACTTACATGGAAAAGGAGTCTTTAAAGATTTCAAAATGTTTTATTTAAGTGTTAAAATATTGCTAACCTCACTTTACTTTCATAGCATTGTAGGTAATGATTCATTTTCTCTTGTTCAGATTCAACATTGGGGGCTGACGCTAATAGTATTTAAGAATATCTTCTTCGTAAGGTAGTTTGAAAAGGAACTGTTTTGAAAACCAGACTGTTACTTGAGGTCTGGTGCTGTCAGAGATGTTTTCAGTTTCAGACAGCTTGCTACTCTCAAAACTGATGATTTTGGGAGGCTGTGTTGTAACGGTTGACAAATTTTTAGTCGGCCTCTCATGTTTATGGAGTGTTTCGTGGGAAGGAGGTGGGTGTGATGTCCTGTTAGCATTGAGATGCTGGTGGTGGGAAGTGCTGGGAAGCAAAGTAGTTTGTCAATTCCAACTGCAGTCCTTTAAGAATGTTACCCAAGTGTGTGTGTGTGTGTGTGTGTGTGTGTAGGGCTGAATAAAGTTTGTTGGTTAAACTACAATTCTGTCTGGTCTTTGAAAGACAAAGGAATGAGTGCTCTTCAGCCTCCTGGTTACTTCTCACATGCCCGAGATGGCTAGAGCGGAGTCCGTCTCGAGCCAGAGACCAGGACTTGCAGTGTTTGAGCCATTACCTGCTGCCTCCCAGCGTGTGCCCAGCAGGAACCAGAGACGTGGAACCCAGTGCCAAGGCAGCCTTGATAAGGACAGCACATAGGTGTCAGCAGCGACTTAACTCATGGCACATCTGTGCCAGCGCCAGGAATGGATGGCTGTACTTTCAAAGATGCCGCTCCAGGCGGGGATCATTGTCGGACAGTAGCACCCCTGCCCTGATCAAGTCAGATGTGTGGGTGACTTTGGAGAACTGAGCTGGGCGACTCAGCTTAAGCTCACCAGCAGTATGAAGTGTTCAGATGATTGACTCAGGATTGGCATGGGCTACATGGCACTTTTCTGCAGGAATGCTTCACCTATGCTTCACCTAAAATACTGTGTTTCACGAAGCTACTGAGGCTCAAAAGCAAGGTGTCATTTCTGAGCTAATGACTTAAGGTGCCTTTTAGCTTTTAAAATTTTACTGCAGTGTAATGACAGAAACGGTCGGACAGCTCTAGACTCTTCACAGGTCCTGTTCGCTTCTCACCTGTGCTTTTGAGAGGGGAGGATGAAAGGGCAATAGAAGGAGAGACAGAAGTGGAACATCTGGGACTTAAATATGAGATGCTCATATTGTTTGCAGGTTCAAGGTTAATATTTATTGATGGAATTTTTTAGGGGGTAGTCTGTTGACATTCTCAAATTGTTTTAGAACAATATTAAGCTAAATTGAATTTACTTGGGACTGGCTTTGTAACAGAGTGGGTCATCTTACCACCTGTGATGTCAGTTCAGGTTCCAGTTTCTCCAGTTGCTTACTGAAAAAGCTTTGGGGCAAGCAGCAGAGAAATGGGCCAGTGCTGAGCCCCTGTACCCACACACACGGGAGACCTCGAGGAAACTCCTGGCTTCTCACTGGCCCAGCCCCCTGGGGAGTGAACCAGTAGATGAAAGTTCTCCAGTTCTTTCAAATAAATAACGCTTTAAAATTTTCGAGTTTACTTGGAAACATGGAATTACTATCATTGGGAGCTTTTCCATTTAAAGAAATATTAAAGCGTCTCTTAAGCAGTACGATAAAGTACTTGAGTATTTTAAAAGCAAAGGTTCAGGGGGTTTTACGTCTTGGGAATAGAGTGTACTTGCACTTGCAGTGATGTTGGAACCACATGACTTCACAGGCCTTGGTTCCGTCTCTTGGCTGCAAAGCAGGCTTGTTGTGATGTTAAGAGACGATTCTGTGGATACCAAGGCCGTAGATATTTTAAAAGTCAGTGACACACATATATAACTTTGCTTTCATGATTGTTCTCCTTCACTCTCTCCTTTGTAATATAGATTCCTAAAGGAAAACCCAACTCTTCCTTTCCTAAAAACTTTTGTAAGTCCTATTATAGCACAGTGAATTCAGCTTTTAGTTTTGGTTCTTCACTAATCACGCCTGCATATGACCATCAGTTGCTTACAAAACTGCCTGTTCTACATTCTAGGGTGCTAATCCTTCCGGGACAGTACTGGCCTGCTACTCCTGATTGGGTGTGACTCATTGTATCGTTGGTATAAAGTTAGAGCTTTTGGCAAATCTAATGGTTGCTTATGAGTATTCAAGTGTGAGTGTTGTAGTGTTGTATGTTAACTCTACCTTGGGCCTGTTCCCACGTATCCTGTTGTTTGCATACCAGTTCCATCAGTAGAATGCTCGTCTTTGTGGGCATCTTTCTGCTGGTCCAGTTTTGTTGAGGAGTTCAGTACCCGCTGTACCTGCTGCCTGCAGCACTGGCGTCCCCCCGCTGGCTCAGCTCAGCGCAGCTCCTGTGCCTGGGAAGACGGGAGATCGCCAGGTCACATACAGGAGTCCCAACACAGCTCCTGGCATCAGCCTGGCCCAGAGCTGGGCGGTGTGGCCATTTGTGGAGTAAGCTAGCAGATGGAGGATGTCTCCCTGCTTTTCCCTTTCTGTAACTCTACACTTTCAAAGATCTTCCATCTGCTGGTTCAGTCAACAAATGGCTACTATAGCCAGTACTGGGCCAGGAATTCCAGCCTGGTCTTGCATGAAAGTGGCAAGGACGTACAGTACTTGGGTCAGAAGTGGAACAGCAGAGTTGGAAGGGCGCGGATACTGGGCTGCCGATGTGATTTCACGTAGGGTTAACCTGCTACACCAGAACACAAGCCCTCTAGTCCCAGATGAATGTCAGACCTTCATCACAAGAGATTTTAAAGTGATTGAAACTATTTAAGAACCTCAACACGATAAAGCTTAAACTTGTAGAAATTATCCATTATAAGGCATTCAACATTTCAGTTAACATTTCAGTGCATTGACAGGAAACTTGAAGCAGCTATACATGGAATTTTAAATGATTACAAAAGAACATAGCTTATTTGTTCATCCTTTAAGCCTGCATGTTTTCCTTTGTGGTATAAATGGGTAGATGATTCTTCAGTATCTAGGCTTGCTGTTGCATGTCATCAGAGTGTAGCTAGAATTCCTCAGGCTAATCATCTGTTCAAAAGGTAAAGAGAAATAACACGAGAGCGCTGGCCCAAATGCCCTTCAATAACCCGAGCGATGGCTTACCTCTGCATGTGCACTTCACTGCAGGTTAAAAGCTTGCTGTTTGACCAAGATATTACCAGCCCACCCCTGAAGGAACACTGCTCCACTTGGTCCTTGAGTTTAAGGAGTATATTCTGTATGTAAAATACATGTGGTGCATGGTGAAGCTGCTGAAAAAGCATTTTGGCCTGGGAAACACAAAGCTTGAAAATCATTTAAGAGTAACGTTACTTTGGCTGTGTGAAGAGTTTATATAACGTAAGACTAGTGACCGTCACCGTGGCTGTCCTCCAGCTGGCGCTCCGGCAGCCCTGCTGGCTCAGGAGTCTCTGGTGTCCAGGGTGGTGGGAGCGTTCGCCTGCGTGTGCTCGTTTAAGGAGCCTTTGTGACCACTGACCGCCGTCTGTCTGGTTCACAGGTGAAGAGCAGAATAAAGAGGCGCTGCAGGATGTGGAAGATGAAAATCAGTGAGACAAAAGCCAACGAGAGACCATCTCTGACCAGCCCCTCCCCACCCCTGGAGGTCCCCGTTGTCACTGAGAACCACAAATCTGACTTTTACATTTGGTCTCAGTTTAGGTTCTTACCCTGTTTTTTTTGTTGTTTTTTTTTTTTTTTGTTTTGTTTTTTTGTTTTTTTTTTTTTTTAAACAGTTTTCAAAAGTTCTTAAAAGGCAAGAGTGAATTTCTGTGGATGTTACTGGTCCCAGCTTTTAGGTTCTTTAAGACACTAACAGGACTGCATAGAGGCTTTTTCAGCATGACTGTATTGTCTCCATGCCAGCTGTCACCATAGAAACGGAAGTCCCATTGGAAAGCCGTTAGACTTCTAGGTAATGCAGCCGAGAGGTGAAGCACACAGAGGCATATGTAGGATCTTACTCTTTCGAAATGTTTAAGTCGGCCTTGCTCCAATGTTTAAACTTAATTGGATGTTAGCTCGAGGAGTTTGCTGTAATGGTTTTGCTGTAAAAGTGTTTCTGACAAGCATGGTGCTGGTAACAGTTCAACAATCCGTGGCTGCTCATTCTTGCCTCCTCTCTCCCTCTCCCTGAAGCAGGTTAGCATTGAAGGTGGTATGGAAAAGCCTGCATGCGTGTTCAGTTCTTTGTTTCTTCTCCTCTCCTCTCCCCTGCCCTCCCCCCTCCCCTCCCTCGCTCGCTCAGCCTCTTTTGTTCAGTATGTGTAACTTGAAGCTAATTTGTACTACTGGATATCTGACTGGAGCCACAGATACAGAATCTGTATTGTTCTTACTGAAACACAGCATGGAATTAACATTAAACTTAAATAAAAACAAACCTAAATTAAAAATGCCAAATATTATCACGCCTCCATCCTTTATACTTCTGAAATAAAATCTCCAGTCTAAATACCTTGGCGGTATTGTTTGCCTGAATGTGAGGGGGGAAGAAAATTCCTTTTCCTGAATCATCTGTCCTTTCCAAAGAACACTAAAGTTGATTACGTGACATGCTGTTTACCATTACAACATCCATATTTCATACAAGCATAATTATGGGATTCTCCGTTACCCAGTAAAACAAGGACAAGTATGTCAGACCCAGCCATTCTAGGCCGGTCACCTCTCCCCGCCCTGGCAGAGCAGAGGAAGCCCGTCTCGGCGGGGTGCCCGCCAGGTGAGGCCAGTGACTTCCCAGCTGCCCCGCCCAGAAACATGCGGGTGTCCAGAGGAGAGATCTTAGAGGTCACCTCACATTGGACTGTAAATCCAGCTGATGTCCACTTACTTGGTATTTTGAAGCCAGTTTAGTTTGACACAGTGTTATAGTGAATATCCTTGTAGTGGTTTTGGCCAGATAATCGCATATGTAATATGTAAAGTAGTTCTTGAGGAACATATGCTGTAAAATTTGGGTAAACAGTTTTCTAGACACTTTCCTGAAACAACACGTTGACCCTACATCAAACAAGCTCTTAGCTGCAGACTTGGGAAGCTAAGAAGCTAACAGGTGAATGACCCTGCTGGTGGTTTTGACCAAAAGTCTATGCCAACAAGTCCCATGAGTCATGGTGTTATGAACCACAGTCATCTGCTAGCTAAGACCATTACCAAAGAAGTCCTCAGTACGGCATGACCTCCGAGAGCGCGTAGGGACAATGTGGACCTGCTTCCCTTACACACTGGATCCCGACCCTGGGTTGCAGACCACCAAAACCAGTCCCCAAAATCTGAATTTCAAGAGAGATGATCTTGTTCTTACAGAGTATGGCTTTCTTTGAAAGGATTGAGTTGTTGGCCTTGGAAGCTAGCAGATGGTGAATAAAGATAGAGTATTGAAGAAAAAAAACTGTCACCCAGAGAAATTAGTGAAGGTAATTTTGAAGGAGAAAAGTTATTGCTACATGTCCCGTTGGGGGGCGACTGCAGGTGAGCCCTGGAGAATGGCTCACTCCCACGGCCCATGTCTCAGGGCTGCAAGAGGGGAGAGCTAGCCAAGGCACTGGGAAATCTGTAGGATCCACCAACTGCAGTTACTGTTCCAACTTCAACGCAGTTTGTCTTTATTACAGATGAGAGGAAATATAAAACCTGAGAACTTTCTTTTTACATTAGCAGAGACAAGTGGGTTTATTCCAGTGCTGTGGGCTGGGATAGGTGACCAGAAACATCTGCAAAGTTGGTTTTGCTGCTTATAGGAAGTTAGGAACAAACTTAAGTAACTGGAAGAGAGGAAAGTGTGGAATAAATGTGAACATCGAACTTTTTAAACATTTGTTCCTGCATTTGACAAATGCCAGCGTGGGATTTCTAAACAGGTGTTAGGTCAGCCAGTGTTGATCCTAGAATAGTAGAGGATGCTGAAATACTAGGATGAAGACAAGCTTGGAAAAACTCATTTTTTGTCAAGAACCAACAATCCAACATGAGTCATAAGTAAATTCGAGCATCTGTGAAGGAAGGAATACCCAGGTTCAACACTGACTGAAAATCAAACCCTTGTCATGGGTCCTGTCAGCTAATGGTGCCCTCACCTAATGACACAAACACCCAAGAGATTATGCTTTTTTTTTTTTCCCCAATGGATACATGTGAGAACTTGCTGTGTGGATACTTTTTTTTTTTTTTAAGATTTATTGTTTTTGCAAAGTCATATGTATACAGAGGAGGAGAGACGGAGAGGAAGATCTTCCATCTGATGATTCACTCTCCAAGTGACCGCAACGGCCAGTGCTGCGCTCCGATCCAAAGCCAGAAGCCAGGAGACTTCCGGGTCTCCCACGCGGGTGCAGTGTCCCAGTGCATTGGGCCGTCCTCGACTGCTTTCCCAGGCCACAAGCAGGGAGCTGGATGGGAAATGGAGCTGCCGGGATTAGAACCAGTGCCCATAAGGGATCCTGGGCATGTGCAAGGCAAGGACTTTACTACGCTATCACGCCGGGCCCGATACTAACTTAAAACACTTAAATACCTTACTACATACACATACATATGCAACAAGTTTTCTAGTTGAAATATTTACCTGGCCAAATTGGAGCTTCAATCCTCCAAACCACTGAGGTGTATTAGGGTCAGAGCCCTTGCTCTGTGACAGTGGTGACACTGCTGATTGTGATTGTACAACAGGGGCACTAGGAATTGTGTCCAGGAGATTTTTCCCTCCCTGTCTCAAGCTGTCATTTCATCATTTCCAGTTACTCAGCAACATCTGGCATTTGGCACACATCTGTCTGGTACTGCTTAGTCCTGGTCCTCTGAGACCTCATCTCAGCCACCTTACATTTTGGTAAAGAAGAGCGGATCATTCCGTTGGGATGATTGGATGCTTTAACCATTAACATTATGTAATGATTAAGAACTAAGATTTTATTTGTGAAATTCAGTATCAGTAATTACAAAGTTTTTTTTTTTTAATTATTTAATAATCTTACTTAGTTGATGAGGGAACAAAGTGTCAAGGGCTACAGGGTGAAAGTGGGTAATACCATTGTTTCCACATCAATATCATTTTACCCTGTATCTGGGGTCAGGGAAAAAAACAAAGGGAAAAGCCCCACCCAACCCCCCACCCATCCCAGATCCCCAACGGGAGGCGCGCTCTGAGGGTCCTGCTCATACAGTTTTGATAGTTCATCAGTTCTGGATTGCTGCCAATCTCTCAGTTCCAATCGCAATGAATCCTAT
This sequence comes from Ochotona princeps, assembly GCF_030435755.1. Taxonomy (NCBI): domain Eukaryota; kingdom Metazoa; phylum Chordata; class Mammalia; order Lagomorpha; family Ochotonidae; genus Ochotona; species Ochotona princeps. The sequence goes on along the minus strand of NC_080848.1, from coordinate 38,205,931 downwards.
TCAGAATCCACTGGCTAACAGTCTTCATGGTTGGGGTTCTAAGATCAGCAGTTCAGTTGGAGGGATCTCCAAAGAAATTTCATCTGAGATGATCCCAGGCCTGATTCTTGTGTGAGTTTGCTAGTACAGAGTCCGACACCGTCTACAAAGTTCTGATTCATGGAATAAATGTTATGAGACACTTAAAAAAAAAAACCGATACGGGAAGGCTTATTTCAATTCCTATCTTTTCTTTCCCATTAATGGCATAGAACATTGGGCCCGGCACGGTGGCCTCGCAGTTAAAGTCCTCACCTTGCATGTACCAGGATCATCTGGGCACTGGGTCAAATCCCTCAGCCCCACTTCCCATCCAGCTCCCTGCTTGTGGCCTGGGAAAGGAATCGAGGATGCCCCAAAGCCATGGGACCCTGCACCCGTGTGGAAGACCTGGAAGAGGTTCCTGGTTCCTGACTTCAGATCAGCACAGCACTGGCCGTTGCGCTCACCTGGAGAGTGAATCATCAGACGGAAGATCTTCCTCTCTGTCTCTCCTCCTCTCTGACTTTGTAATAAAAAATAAATAAATCTTTGGGCCCAGCGGCGTGGCCTAGCGGCTAAAGTCCTCGCCTTGAAAGCCCCGGGATCCCATATGGGCGCCGGTTCTAATCCCGGCAGCTCCACTTCCCATCCAGCTCCCTGATTGTGGCCTGGGAAAGCAGTCGAGGACGGCCCAAAGCTTTGGGACACTGCACCCGCGTGGAAGAGGTTCATGGTTCCCGGCCTCGGATTGGCGCGTACCGGCCCGTTGCGGCTCACTTGGGGAGTGAAACATCCGATGGAAGATCTTCCTCTCTGTCTCTCCTCCTCTCTGTATATCCGGCTTTCCAATAATAATAAAATCTTTTTTTTTAAAGAAAAAAAAAAGTCTTAAGAAATTGTAACATTGGTTCGGGCCTTGGGATTCGGGGGCAACTGCCGCTCCTCACAGTGTGGCGGCTGTGGGGGGTGCCCCTGCCGGGTCGGACCCAATGCTGGGGGCTCACGCCAAAGGCACTGCTGCAAGGCAGTGAACGAGTCCTTGGCCTCATCCAGGGCTGCCAGTGCACCATGTGGTGCCAGGCTTTGCCTGCTGGCCGCCCGGCCGGGAAGCTCTGGGGTAATGGATGTCCGAATTGCTGCTTAGATAGCTCTAGGGTGACCCCACTGTTTCTGGGTTCTGAGTCAATCCTAAAGATTCCCAACGCCAGTGGCTCTTCTTTTGGAGAACTTCTAATCACTCAATAATGCTGAGCTTTGAACACCTATAATGCAGAAGATAACCCCCAGATTGTCTAGCAGGATATTTTTTTGCCTGACATGATGTTGGTTCAAGAGACTGGTCACATTAGGCAGGTCCATAATTTTAACTAGCACTCTAGAACCTTATCCTGGGGTGGACTCTGTGCAGGATGTGTGGGCCACACCCTGTAGAAAGTTTGGCCCCACTGGTAAACCTAAATTTTAGGTGGTTATGGACTAAGCTAGGTGTGACCAAGGAGCCTGCCATCAATCACAGGTAAAGGGATCCGCCATAGACTGGACTGGGCAAGGCAGCAGCACCCAAATGTGCATCCTGAATAGGCTGTGGGGTGGGCCAGGCTGCAACATTCACCAGCTCATACAAGGCCAAATGGGAGGCCAGAGTACACCGGGTACTGGCCTAAAAACCAATGGCATGTATGTAAACTGGGTTTGGGAGTGGATCAAGTGGAGGTACTTGGGAAGCTCCCCTGGCGAGTCATAGCTCTCGCTGGTGAACACGCCGTCCAGATCTGGGGGTCGGACAAGCAGGGCATAGTAGCTCCAAAATGTGTAAATTGGTAATGGAATGTAATCTACTGGGCAGGACTGAGCAAACCTTTGTTTACAAGCAAAACTAGAAACCAGCATGGAACACAGGTCATACCGAGCTAGGCTCTTGCACCTACTGGTCCTCAGAGCAACCACGGGCAGGTGCATGATTTACAGCTAGGAACAAGCCCAATCGGGGAGGTAACGGGACACCCTAACTAGGTTGAGGTTCCCACCAAGGGGTGTATGTGCTAGAATTGGGGCTGCGTTCTATCTAGGAAACAGTTGCAGTCACCTGAGGCACTAGTGTGGGCTGGGATTGGATGCACCAGGCCAGTTCAGACCCCAACACCATCTGGTGTCATGGAGAACCAGGGGGTAGATGTGGGACTGACTAGGCTGGGTCTCAACCCCCTACTGAGCCATGCGTGAGCTGTATGTGGGTATGGACGAGCCATGGCCGGGCTGAAACATCCAACAACAAGAACCAGAATGGGGTGAAAGCCAGCCAGGAAAAGCCACTGTCCCTGCTAGGACAGGTCGTGAACTGAGTTGGGTTGGCTCAAGGACCCCCTGGCATGCGCAAAACCTGCCATTGGGAGGGGTTCTGATGGAGGAGCCTGGGCAACTCCTCTGGCAGGACACAGTCCCTACAGGTTAGCGCAAGAAGCATAATAGGAAACAGCCCAGAATAGGCCATGGAAAGTTTCCCACTGGCACACATTCAGCATGGGTCAGGAGCAGACCAGCTCAATCAGTCCATATCACCCACTGGCAAATCCGATCACCAGATCAGAGTGTGGGATGAGCTGGGTTTGGTCGTGACAAAACCAGTACACATTATGGAATGCCAGGGCGTGGGTGCCTGTACTGGATATGAATGCAGCACCCAACCAGCACACATGAGATCCAGGAAGGAAGGGAGGGGCAGAGCTGGCGGGGGGATTAAGGGGCTGGTCCCCTCGCCGGACAGCTACTCCCAATGGAGAGCGTGGGCTGGGATAGAGACAGACTAGACTATGCAAGGCTACAACACCTGTGCGCTGCATGTGGAATAGATCAGGGAAAAGCCAGGCTGGGCTGATTATTCCTGCTGGTGCAAGCATAAATTAGAGTGGGTGAGGGATGTTTGGGCATAGCCGCAGAAGCTGGCACTGGGGACTAATTCTGTCAAGTCAAATCACAGAACCACCTAAAGAGTGCATAAACCGGGACAGAGAGACCTGGGAGGGAAAAAGTGGGTTCCCCCTTCTTGAGTCACTAGTCCCGTGGGAGGGCATGAAAACTAGGACGGGGGCTGGGATGGCTAGATAGAGAGGCACTCAACAACACCCGTGAGGGCTGGATGGTTGAGTTGGTTAGATAGAACTAAGCTTTAATACCCAGTGACAAGTACCAGAGCCAAATGGGATGGGGGACAGACTGGTCTTCTGCTACACATACTGGCAAACCAGGGGCAGGCCGGGTGAGGGTTATCGTGGGTCGCCCCAACTAGGCTGCAGCTCCCACTGGTTAGTGTGAGGGCCAAGTACATGCTGGGCCGAACCAGACTGGACTGCAACACCCATTGGTTCCAGTGCAACTCGGGACTGAAAACAGAACCAACCCAGCAATTGCAACCACCAGCTGATCGGGGTGATGGACTGTGCCGGGCCCTGTGCTTGCTAGAACATACAAGAAACTAGTCTGGGAATACCTCAAAGTTTCTTTGGAGATCTCCCCAATCGAACTGCTGGACTCAGAACTCTAATCAAGAAAAGACAGAAGACAGAGCAGATCAATCATTCATCTCAGCTACATGTTAGCGAAAAATGGGGCAAACGGAGACTTTATGATGGACCATATCAATCAGTGGACGACCTCATCGAGCGAAACTGGCAGCGATTCATAACTGGAGAACTATTAACACCACTCGAGCACATATCTCAGAGCATGCCCCACATCCGGAACTCGGGGTGGGCGGGAAACCGGGTGGGGCTTCTCCCTCAATATCCTCCTTTACCTCAGATACAAGATGGAAACAATATGGACATAATAGTATCACCCACTTCCCTATCCTCCTGAACATTTTTTTTCTTTTTCTTTCTTTAACTGTAATTAACTATGAAAAGATTGTCAACAACACCACAATAAAATAGATTATATAAAAAAAAAAGAAATTGTAACATTGCACAAGGATATTTCAAAACATTAAGGGTATAGTGCCGGAAACAGGTTAAGCTGTGGCCTGCAGTGCTGGCATCCCATGTAGGTGCTAATTGAGTCCTGGCTGCTCCAATTCTGATCCAATTCCCTGTTACTGTGCCTAGGAAACAGAAGACAGCTCAAGTGCCTGGGCCCCTGCATCCACGTGGGAGAGCTGGAAGAAGCTCCTGTTCCTGGCTCCTGCTTGCTCCAGTGCTGGTTGTTGCAGCCATTAGCAGGGTGAATCAGCTGATGCAGGATCTTTTTTTTAAAGATTTATTTATACAGATATACAGAGGAGGAGAAACAGAGATGAAGATCTTCCGTCCGATGATTCACTCCCCAAGTGCATGCAATGGCTAGTGTTCCGCTTATCCAAAGCCAGGAGCCAGGAACTTCTTCCAGGTCTCCCACACGGGATCGCAAAGCATTGGGCCGTCCTCGACTGCTCTCCCAGGCCACAGGCAGGGAGCTGGATGGGAAGTGGAGCTGCTGGGATTAGAACCGGTGCCCATATAGGATCCTGGCGCGTTCAAGGCGAGGACTTCAGCCGCTAGGCGACGCCGCTGGGCCCAAGGATCTATCTTCTCTCTATCTATGATCCTGCCTTTTCAAACAAAGAAAATCGGATGTGAGGGCGACCTGGCTGCGACATCTGTCACCCCATTGATTGCCAGGGTTGATTTGGCTATCTGGCCGGCTAGGCGGCTGTCCCCTTCCTCCCTCACCGCTCCATGTGCGTCCCTCCTGAAGCTGCGCGCTCGGTCGTAAAGGACGACCATCCCCGCTAGAGGAGGACCGGTCTTCGGTCAAGGGAATACGAGTAGCTGCGCTCCCCTGCTAGAACCTCCAAACAAGCTCTCAAACAAAGAACATCTAAAAAACCCACCCACACACACAACACAAACCACAGAAAATATTATGAAAAAAAATTATGGACTTTTAAATATTCAAATCTATTTTGAAATGTTTGTTATATAGGTGAGGTAACTGCATACCCATATCCATACATGTTATGTTTGCCAAGCCCAGCATGATAGCCTAGTGGCTGAAGTCCTCGCCTTGTGCTGGGATCCCATATGGGCTCAGCTTTGTGTCCAGGCAGCCCAGCTTCCCATGCAGCTCCCTGCTTGTGGCCTGGGAAAGCAGTTGAGGGTGCCCCAAAGCCTAGGGACCCTGCACCCACATGGCAGACCTGGAGGAAGTTCCTGGCTCCTGGCTTCGGATCAGCACAGCACCGGCTGTTATAGTCACTTGGCGAGTGAATCGGCGGACAGAAGATCTTCCTCTCTGTATATCTGCCTTTCCAATAAAAATAAATAAACCTTTAAGGAAGATCTTCTGTCCACCGATTCACTCCCTCAAGCTGCCGCAATGACTGGGGCTGAGCCAGTCCAAAGCCAGGAGCCTCTTCAGGGTCTCCCACATGGGTGCAGGGTCCCAAGGCCTTGGGCCATCCCCGACTGCTTTCCCAGGCCACAAGCAGGGAGCTGGATGGGAAGTGAAACTCCCGGGATTAGAATTGGCACCCATGAGGGATCCTGACGTGTTCAAGGCAAGAACTTTAACCGCTACGCATCACACTGGGGCCCCCCCAAAAAAGTAAATCTTAGAAAATAATAATAAACACACACGAGCTTTGCTGGGACTAGTGTTACAGTGCTATGCATTGAGTCACTGCTTGGATGTTAGTAGCCTGTAGTGAAATGCCAGCTCCAGTTATGGTTTCAAAGTTTCTCCTTCTCCCCAGCTGTATTTAAGCAACTGCTGGCTTGCCTTGTACATAGGCAACTGTTACAATGCTAGGAGGAAAGCAGCCAATAGCTGGTGGGCATTCCGGGCCCGGTTAATGCCCAATTGGTGTTAACTAGACCAATGTGCCAGCATATGCTTGTTCTCTTTTTCTGTTAAGGTATGTAGGGATGTGTGGTTATACATCAAGGTGAAGGAATTCACCATGGAGGAAGGGTTGGGGGTGAAGGGGGGGGGAGAATCCCAGTACCTATGAAATTGTGTCATGTAATACAATGTAATTAATGAATAAATGAATAGGAAAAAAAAAGATATGTAGGGATGTGCCTGTGGCCTGGGAAAGCAGTCGAGGATGGCCCAATGCCTTGGGACCCTGCACCCACATGGGAGACCTGGAAAGAGGTTCCTGGTACCCGGCTTCGGATCAGCGCAGCATCGGCCGTTGCACTCACTTGGGGAGTGAATCATGGGACGGAAGATCTTCCTCTGTCTCTCCTCCTCTCTGTATATCTGACTTTGTGATAAAAATAAAATAAATCTTTAAGATATGTAGGGATGGTGGAGAATGCTGGCCAGGATCCCAGATGGGCTCAGGATATGCCACCCCAGGCAGGTGGGGGCTGCAGATTGTTCAGAGAAGAGGGCCTGGGGATGTATTGGAGTGGGAGTAGATGAAGGCATGACAGACAGGGGATGAGCGACTTTTGGGTTCTTTCATGGACCTGGCCCAGTGTATTCACAGGTAGGCAAGGGAGCTGAGACGAACTGGTATAGAGGGAGGGAACCTGGAGGGCAGGTCTGGATCAGGTCAAGGCACCTGCCCATTAGGGAGACCTGGGCTGGACTAAGTGCATTGCCCACTGCCAACTGGTGCATGCAAAGCTAGTACTGGGGAACATGCCTCCCTGGGCTCAGCCACAACACCCAGCCTCAGAGATCCACATGGACATCCATCCATCTCAACTACGTAAACAATGCTAAAAGTTCTAGTAGTATAATATGCTTTTTAAAATGTTCTCCCATTGTTACTCTTTTTTTTTTTAATTAAAGAATTAATTGGAGGGCCCGGCATGGTAGCCTCGCGGTTAAAGTCCTCACCTTGAACGCCCCGGGATCCCATATGGGCGCTGATTCTAATCCCGGCAGCTCCACTTCCCATCCAGCTCCCTGCTTGTGGCCTGGGAAAGCAGTCGAGGACGGCCCAAGGCTTTGGAACCCTGCACCCATGTGGGAGACCTGTAGGAGGTTCCTGGTTCCCGGCTCTGGATCGGCGCAGCACTGGCTGTTGCGCTCACTTGAGGAGTGAATTATCGGACAGAAGATCTTCCTCTCTGTCTCTCCTCCTTTCTGTATATCTGGCTTTGTAATAAAAAAAATTAAAAAAAAAGAATTGGAAAGGCAGATCATATCTATAGAGAAAAGGAAAGACAAGTATTTCATCTGCTGGTTCACTCCCCAAATGGCCACAACAGCCAGAGCTGAGCCAATCCAAAGCTAGGAGCCAGAAGTTTCTTCCAGGTCCCCCACACTGGTACAGACCCCAAGGCTTTGGGCCATCCTTGACTGCTTTCCCAGGCCACAAGCAGGGAACTGGATGGGAAGTGAAGTAGCTGGGACATGAACTGGCGCCCATATGGGATCCCAGTATGTGCAAGGCGAGGACTTAACCACTGAACCATTTGCTGGGACCTCTGTTATTAAATATTTTAAAAAAATACCATCATAGGTTTATTTTTGTGCAACATATTGAGAACAATTTAGCTTAACTGAAAGGCAGACTTACAGATGTGGGGGAGAGTGGGGGACAGTATGGGACAACACGGGAGGAGAGGAGAGTGAGAAATGTTTTGTTTGCTAACCCATTTCCCAAATAGCCACACTGGATGTGTTGGGCTAAAGCCAGGAGCTAGCAGTTTAATCTGGCTCTCTCAGATTGGTGGCAGAGGCCTTAACACTCAGACCACCCTCTACTGCTTTCCCAGGCACTTTAGTAGGGAGCTGGATCCGAAGTGGAGTTGCCAGGACTCAAACCCTGCTCAATATGTGATGCCACTGCTGTAACTGGTGGCTTAAACCTGCAATGCCACAATGCCCCTTGGCACAAAATCATTCTTGTACATATATCATTTATTCATTTACAATTTTTTCATTTGTAATTTTCTTAATGATTTGAAAGGTAGAGTAGTTACAGGGAAAGAGGGAGAAATATATGCTCCTTCAGTGGAGTCACCCCTCAAATGGCCACAGCAGCCACAGCTGGGCCAGGCAGATGCGAGGTGGCAGCAGCTCCATCCAGGTCTAACACTAGTGGCATGGCCTCAGCACTTGAGCCATCATCTAAGATTTATTTGTGTGGAAGGTAGAATGAAAGAGACAGACAAAAGGAAAAAAATATTGATGAATTTTAAAATGTTTGATACCAAAATAAACTTATTTTTCCAAATATCTGAAGTTTGCACACGTGCACACACACAGGACTCGTGAACCACCCAGGGCCAACAACATACTCAACCCAAGAAGCTCCTGGCTTCGGGTCTGCTCAGCTGTGGCCATTGTGGCCACGTGGGGAGTTCACCAGCAGATGGAAGATACTAGTCTCTCCTCCTAATTCTGCCTTTCAAAGTAATACAAAATAGTAATTTTTTCTTAAAGATTTATTCTATTTTTTATTGGAAAGTCAGATACACAGAGAGGAGGAGAGACAGAGAAGATGATCTTCCATCCATTGATTGACTCCCCCAAGTGACTGCAATAGCCGGAGCTGAGCCAATCCGTTGCCAGGGAACCTGGAACTTCTTCCAGGTCTCCCATGTGGGTGCAGGGTCCCAAATCTTTGGGCCGTCCTCGACTGCTTTCCCAGGCCACAAGCAGGGAGCTGGATGGGAAGTGGATCTGCCGGGATTAGAACCGGCGCCCATATGGGATCCCGGCGTATTCAAGGCGAGGACTTTAGCCATTAGGCCACCATGCCAGGTTCTAAAATAGTTATTTTTTAAAAAGTTGACAACATTGCTTAAAAAAAAAAAGCTTTCATTACGATCACAGGCTTGTGTATATATCAAAGTACTGTCAGGAGACGGGAGCCATCACTATGGCAGGTTAAGTTGCTGCCTGCAATCCAAGCACCCCATCAGTGCCATTTTACAATAGTTATTTTTATTTGAAAGAATTACAGAGAGCAAGACAGAAATTTTCCATCACTGGTTCACTTTCTAAATGGCTACAAAGGCCAGCACCAGGCTGATTTATTCAGAAGCCAGGAACTTCTTCCGGTTCTCCCATATGGGTGCAGAAGCCCAAGGCCATGGGCCATCCTCCACTGCTTTCCAAGGCCACAAGCAGAGATCTGCATTGGAAGTAGAGCAGCCAGGACACAAAACAGCACAAGACTTGAACATGAGCGGCTAAATCCTTGCCTTACAACTGCCAGGATCCCATATGGGTGCCAGTTCTAATCCCAGCAGCCCCACTTCCCATCCCATTCCCTGCCTGTGGCCTGGGAAAGCTGTAGGGGATGCTTCAAAGCTTTGGGACCCTGCACCTGTGTGGGAGACCCAGAAGAGGCTCCTGGCTTTGGATTGGCTTGGCTCTAGCCAATGAGGCTACTTGGGGAGTGAACGAGTGGATGCAAGATCTTTCTGTCTCTCCTCTCTGTAAATTTACTTTTCCAATAATAATTAATCTTATTTTAAAAAGAAATACATAGCCCATGAAAAGAACTGCTGAATATCACGGTGAAGGAACTGCAAATCTAAACCAGAATAAAATACCATCTATACTCAGTAGGGTGTCCTGTTTTAAAGTTTTATTGTTTGTTCCGAAGTTATTTAAAAGGCAGAGTTAGAGAGAGGAGAGACGGACTGGTAGATAGAGATCTTTCATCTGCTGGTTCACTCTCTAAAGGCTCCAAAAGCAGTCGAGGACGGTGCAAAGCTTTCAGACCTTGCACCAGTGTGGGAGATCCAGAAGAAGCTCCTGCCTCCTGGCTTCAGATCGGCTCACCTTCAGCTGTTGCGGCCGCTTGGGGAGTGAATCAATGGATGAAAGATCTTCCTCTCTGTCTCTTCTCCTCTCTATATATCTGGCTTTACAATAAAAATAAATAAATCTTTAATAAAAAAAAAGAAAAAGGTCTGGAAATACCCAGTGTGGATGATTCCATTGTACCCTCAAGGTACTTCACACTACATTAATGTGGTGATCTGGGGCAGCAGCTGGCCTGGCTCTGGGGAGCCCACCTGGGAGTCTGCATTCCAGATCAGGGTGCCTGGGTTTGAGCCCCATCGGCTCTCCTGCTTGAAGTGTCCTCTAACGCACACCCTGGGAGACAGCAGGGGATGGCTCCAGTAGCGGTACTCCTGGAACCCCCAGGAGAGATTGCCAAGAGCTCTCTGCTCCCAGCCTTGCTGCATCCCATCTTCTGTCTGCTGATCCACACTCTAAATGGCTACAACAGCCAGAGCTGAACCCATCTGAACCTAGGAGCCAGGAGCTTCTCCTGGGGCTCCCACTCGGGTGCAGGGTCCCAAGACTTGGGCCATCCTCGACTGCTTTCCCAGGCCACAAGCAGGGAGCTGGATGGGAAGTGGAGCAGCTGGGACTAGAACCAATGCCCATATGGGATCCTGGTGCACGCAAAGCAAGAGAGAGGGAGTAGTCCTGATGGGTCAGTAACTTGTGTCCCTGTCACCCACATAGGAGGTGCTAATGAGCTCGAGGTTCCTGGCTCAGGCCTGTTCTAACCTTGTCCGTTGCAGGCACTCAGGAAAGGGTCAGCAGATGAAGGTCTCTGTCCCTATGCTCGCAAGTAAGTCAGAATAAACATTTAAAAAAAAAAAAACAACCCAGCTGGGCAAGGAAAGTGGATATAAGAAAATTTGACAAAGAGAACTGGGGGGAATTAAGATGACGGCATAGGGTGCAGTCATGTTCAGGATGATGGAGCATCACTACACAAGGGTAAAGCACAGGGAGCGGATTACAGGAAAAGATAGGGGTCAAGCAGTCAACGGGGGGTACCTGGAGACCCCCTGGACACACGGAAGAGGTGGTGATGACAGAGCGGTGTTGCAAGGAACAGAAAACCCACCAGCCACCAGTGAGCAGCAATCTGGACTCCAGTGACAACCAGAGATACAGCTATGGCCACGTGGGAGCTTGGGTTCACACAGGGAGCTCAAGAGGTAAAGGGAGGCTGGGACCAGCCAATCCTGCTGAACAATTTGGCTCAGCAATGAACAGAGGGAGTGGTGGACTCTGCAAGGCAGATCAGTGGTGGGACGGAGCTCACAGCATGGGCACTGAATGCTGGAGTGGGGTTGTTGCTGGCCGGCCGTGCTGTGCTAATCCCACAGGAAGACAGTGCCAGCTTCACCTCCTGTAGGATCTGTGTGGTCCCCAGATCTGAAGGCCAACAGCCCTGGTTCTCCAGCAGTGCCCCAGTACCATCTCATGTATCCAGACAAGATCAGCGCCACCGCCTACAAACCAGTTATTTGTGACAGTTGGCATTGGCATCTTCCTAATCCGGGACACTGATTGGACACAAAAATTGACTTGTAGACCTGTAGGTAATACACCTTAGAAGCCTGCACTAAGAAAAAAAATCTGCCAAACAGGATTGCAATGTCAAAAGTTACAAGATTATCACTCAGTGGACTCTACACCAGACTCATCGTACCTGGATTGTTGCTGATGATATGTTGGAGCTTCTAGCTGATCGGGATGACACTCTGCTGGCTCTGCCTTCGGACCTGAGAGGGCCTCCCTAAGAGGCCGTTGAATTTGGTCAATGGGACGCTAGACTCTATGTATGGTGTATGCTTGCAATGAGGGAATCCTAGAGCAACTTGAGCTGTGGCTATGCAACAGGATGGAGGAATCCACCAGGCGGGGGGAGGGTTTGGGGTGAAGGGGGTGAATCCCAGTACCTATGAATTGTGTCACGTAATACATTGTAATTAACGGGAAAAATAATAAAATTTTAAAAAAATCAATAAATAAATCTTAAAAAAAAAAAAAAGTTACAAGAAGAGACAGAGGCACAATGAATGTTACTGAAAACTCTCCGGTAAAGGAGCAAAAGTCTCTACTACCCTCAGAGTTACCTGAGGAAGACACTGAGAAAATGGGGGACACAGAATTCAGAAAACTCATTATAAAGCTTCTGAACCATGAGAAGCACATAATAGAGGAGTTCAAAGAATTTAAGGACTATGTCACACAGGAAATGAATCAAATGAAAGCTGACATTTCAAAGGTTAAGAATATAGTGAAGCAAATTAAAAGTACAGTGGAGAGTCTCAAAAATAGAATGAAGCAGAAGAAAGAATCTCAGAATTGGAAGATATTTCCTGTCACCAGGGGGAACTGATCAAAAAAGGAAGCATAGCTGGGTCAAGCTAAAAAAAAAAAAGTATCCGAGAATTAAGATATGATTAAAAGGCCCAACATTAAGAATTATGGGAGTTCCAGAAAGCACAAAAAGAGAAACTAGGGTTAAAGATATATTCAATGAAATAGATGAAAACTTCCATAAGCTGGAAAAATAATTGGAAAACAATATACAGGAGGGGCACAGAATTCCCAACAGAGTTCATCAAAAGTGACCTTCACCACAACACATGATAATCGAGCTCTCTTCAGTTGAACATAAGGAAAAAAATCCTTAAACACAAACATACATGTGAGAAAAATCAAGTGACCTATACAGGATCCCCAAACTCACAGCTGACCTCTCAGAGGAAACACTACAGGCCAGGAGAGAATGGAGTGACATTCCAGACTCTAAAAGGGAAAAATTATCAGCCCAGAATAATGCATCCAGCAAAGCTCTCCTTTGTCTTTGAAAATGAAATAAAATTCTTTTGTAATAAGAGAAAAACTCCAAGAATTTGCCTCTCCTAAACCTGCCCTACAAATACTTAAAGATGTTCTCGTGAAAGAGAAAAGGAATAGCAATTACCAAAACCAAAAGCAAATGTGGAGAACATCCCGTTGAAAGGACAACAGAAGACTCAAAGACCAACCAATTGCTAAAATGACAGGATCAAATTCTGCCACTTTCCATTAACACTGAATGTAAATGGCTTAAACTCAATTAAACACCATAGATTAGAGAACTGAATCAAAAAACAAAACCCATCTATCTGCTGCTTACAAGAGACACATCTCACCAACAAAGGTCAGAGGAAACTGAAAGTGAAATGACGGAAAAATATTCCAATGGCAAGGAAAAAAGTGCAGGTGTAGCCACGCTTATATCAGATGATAGACTTTAATGTGAAAAACATTATAAGAGATGAAGGACACCATATAATGATTAAAGGATCCATTCAGCAAGAAGAGATACTCATAATAAATGTATATGCACCAAATGCCAAGGCATCCAGCTATGTGAAACACTGATGAAATTAAAGGGAGAAATAGACTCCAATACAATCATAGTGGGTGACCTTAATACCTCAGTAACATCAATGGACAGATTGAAGAGACAAATTCAAAGAAACAGAATTCATCCAAACTCTGGAACAAATGGACTTAGTTGATATCTACCAAACCTGTCATTCTACAGACAGAGAACACACTTTTTTTTTCATCAGTATATGGAACCTTCTCCAGGATAGACGATGTTATAGGCCACAAAGCAAGCCTCAGCAAATTTTTTTAAAAATTGAAATTATACCATGCATCTTCTCAGACCACCATGGAGTGAAGCTAGAAACCAAGAAGTCAAAACGCCCAAAGAAGACTTGCAAACACATGGAGACTGAATAATATGTTACTAAATGAGCAACAGGTTAGAGAGGAAATCAAAAGGGAAATTTAAAAAATTGCTTGAAACAAATGAAGGCATCAACACAACATATTAAAACTTACGGGGGCCCAGCAAGGTATCCTAGCAGCTAAGGTCCTCACCTTGCATGCACCAGGATCCCATATGGGCACAGGTTCTAATCCTGACAGCCCCACTTCCCATCCATTCCCTGCTTGTGGCCTGGGAAGGCAGTCAAGGATGGCACAAAGCCTTGGGACCCTGCACCCGTGTGGGAGACCTGGAAGAGGCTTCTGCTTCCTGACTTTGGCTTGGTTCAGCTCTGGCCACTGTGGCTGCTTCAGGAATGAGTCAATGGATGGAAGATCTTCCTCCCTCTCCTCCTCTCTGTATATGTGACTTTCCAATAAAAATAGATAAATCTTAAAAAAAACTTATGGGACACAATCAAGGCAGTTTTAAGAGGAAAGTTCATCTCGATGCTTATGTTAAGAAACTAGCTCATTTCTATGGCCATACCACCCTGAACACACCCGATCTCGTCTGATCTCAGAAGCTAAGCAGGGTCAGGCCTGCTTAGTACTTGGACGGGAGAAACTAGCTCATGCACTTAGTGCTTTTCTAACCGTACAGTTGAAGGAATTAGAAAAACAACAGCAAAAGCAATCTCAAGATTAGTAGGAAAAAAGTAATAATCAAAATAAGGGAGGAAATAACTCCGAGACCAAGAGAAGATAAAAAAACAGCTGGTTCTTTGAGAAAACCAACAATTAGATTCCCCACTAGCCCAACTAATCAAAAAGAAAAAAAAAAAAAAAGAGGAACAGGTGTTATTCATCCCAGGCATGCAGGGATGGTTCAACATTCACAAATAAATCAATAAATGTGATACATCACATTAACAAACTGAAAAAATCTGTATGATCATCAATAGATGCAGAGAAGGCATTTGATACAATCCAACATCACTTCAGGCTGAAAAGCCTAAGCAAGATAGGCATAGATGGAACATTCTACAACACATGCCAACCCAATGCCAGCATCCTACTAAATGGGGAAAGATTGGAAACCTTTCCACTAAAATCTGGAACTAGACAGGGATGTACACTGTCACAACTACTCTTCAATATAGTATTGGAAGTCCTTGCCAGAGCTATTAGGCAAGAGAAAGGAATTAAAGGAATCCAAATTGGAAATGGGGAACTGAAATTCTTTGTATTTGTAGATGACACAACTCTCTACATAGCAGAACCAAAAGATTCAGTCAAGAGACTATTGGAGAGGGCTGCGGGAGAGGACGTCTAGCTCGGATCCCGAACCCAGTCCGCCATGTGCCCATGGCTCATGGCGGGCTGGGCCCGGACATGCCTGGGTGCGGGGCCTGCTTCCTTCTGGGGTGAGTACGCCGAGGGGGGAGGCCTCCGTGACTGGGCATGTCCGGGGCCCACCCGCCACCCTCATTGGGTGGTGAACGGGATTGGGGAGGGGCGCAACCTCGGGCCTGCAGGATTACACCTCCGGCTGCCAGAGGCGAGCCGAGGGCTGCGGGAGAGGACGTCTAGCTCGGATCCCGAACCCAGTCCGCCATGTGCCCATGGCTCATGGCGGGCTGGGCCCGGACATGCCTGGGTGCGGGGCCTGCTTCCTTCTGGGGTGAGTACGCCGAGGGGGGAGGCCTCCGTGACTGGGCATGTCCGGGGCCCACCCGCCACCCTCATTGGGTGGTGAACGGGATTGGGGAGGGGCGCAACCTCGGGCCTGCAGGATTACACCTCCGGCTGCCAGAGGCGAGCCGAGGGCTGCGGGAGAGGACGTCTAGCTCGGATCCCGAACCCAGTCCGCCATGTGCCCATGGCTCATGGCGGGCTGGGCCCGGACATGCCTGGGTGCGGGGCCTGCTTCCTTCTGGGGTGAGTACGCCGAGGGGGGAGGCCTCCGTGACTGGGCATGTCCGGGGCCCACCCGCCACCCTCATTGGGTGGTGAACGGGATTGGGGAGGGGCGCAACCTCGGGCCTGCAGGATTACACCTCCGGCTGCCAGAGGCGAGCCGAGGGCTGCGGGAGAGGACGTCTAGCTCGGATCCCGAACCCAGTCCGCCATGTGCCCATGGCTCATGGCGGGCTGGGCCCGGGCGGCCAGTGCACCATTTGGCGCCAGGCTGAGCCTGCTGGCCGCCCGGCCGGGGAGCTCTGGGGTATTGGACATCTGAATCGCTGCTGAGATAGCTCTAGAGTGACCCCACTGTTTCTGGGATCTGAGTCAATCCCAAAGATTCCCAATACCAGCAACTCTTCCTTTGAAGAACTTCCAATCCCTTAATAATGCTGAGCTTTGAACACCTATCAAGTAAAAGATAAGCTCCGGCTTGTCTAGCAGGCTGGCACCTAATGGTCCTTGGAGCAACCACGTGCAGGTGCGTGATTTACGGCTAGGAACGGTCCCAATCTGGGATGCCACAGCTGGGATGAGGTTCCCACCAAGGGGTGTATGTGCTGGAATGGGGGCTGCGTTCTATCTAGAAAACAGTTGCAGTCACCCGAGGCACTAGTGTGGGCTGGGATTGGATGCACCAGGCCGGTTCAGATCCCAGCACCATCTGGTGTTATGGAGAAACAGGGTAGATGTGGGACTGACTAGGCTGGGTCTCAATCCCCTTCTGAGCCATGTGTGAGCTGTATGTGGGTATGGACGAGCCATGGCTGGGCTGAAACATCCAACAACAAGAGTCAGAATGGGGTGAAAGCCAGCCAGGAAAAGCCACTGTTCCTGCTAGGACAGGAGGTGAACTGAGTAGGGTTGGCTCAAGAACCCCCTGGCAAGCGCAAAATCTGGCATTGGGAGGGGTTCTGATGGAGGAGCCTGGGCAACTCCTCTGGCAGGACACAGTCCCTGCAGGTAAGCGCGAGAAGCATGATTGGAAACAGCCCAGAATAGGCCATGGAAAGTTTCCCACTGGCATGCATTCGGCATGGGTCAGCAGCAGACCAGGCTGAATCAGTTCATGTCATCCTCTGGCAAATCCGATCACCAGAACAGAGTGTGGAATGGGCCGGGTTCGGTTGCGACAAAACCAGTACACATTATGGAACGCCAGGGCGTGGTTGCCTGTACTGGATATGAATGCAGCACCCATCCAGCACACGTGAGATCCAGGAAGGGAGGGGCAAAGCTGGCGGGGGGTTAAGGGGCTGGCCCCCTCGCTGGACAGCACTCCCACTGGAGAGCATGGGCTGGGATAGAGACAGACACGACTAAGCAAGGCTACAACACCTGTGCGCTGCATGTGGACTAGACCAGGGCCACAGCATCAGCTGGCAGAAGCTGGCACTGGGGACTAATTCTGTCGAGTCAAATCACAGGACCACCTAAAGAGTGCATAAACCGGGACAGAGAGACCTGGGAGGGAAAAAGTGGGTTCCCCCTTCTTGGGTCACTAGTCCCGTGGGAGGGCATGAAAACTAGGACGGGGGCTGGGATGGCTAGATAGAGAGGTACTCAACAATATCTGTGAGGGCTGGATGGTTGAGTTGGTTAGATAAAACTAAGCTTTAATACCCATTGACAAGTACCAGAGCCAAATGGGATGGGGGACAGATTGGTCTTCTGCTACACATACTGGCAAACCAGGATAGGGGGCGGTCTGGTGGGGGTTATTGTGGGTCGCCCCAACTAGGCTGCAGCTCCCAACTGGTTGATGTAAGGGCCGAACCAGACTGGACTGCAACACCCATTGGTTCCAGTGCAACTCGGGACTGAAAACAGAACCAACACAGCAATTGCAACCACCAGCTGATCAGGGTGATGGACTGTGCCGGGCCCTGTGCTTGCTAGAACACACAAGAAACTAATCTGGGAATACCTCAAAGTATCTTTGGAGATCTCCCCACTTGAACTGCTGGACTCAGAATTCTAACCAAGAAAAGACAGAAGACAGAATAGGACAATCATTCATCTCAGCTACATGTTGGCAGCGAAATATGGGACAAATGGAGACTTCATGATGGACCATATCAATCAGTGGACCACCTCATCGAGCGAAACTGGCAGTGACTCATAACTGGAGAACTATTAACTCCACTTGAGCACATATCTCAGAGCATGCCCCACATCCGGGACTTGGGGTGGGCGGGAAACCAGGTGGGGCTTCTCCCTCAATATCCCCCTTTACCTCAGATACATGATGGAAACAATATGGACATAATAGCATTGCCCACCTCCCTATCCCCCTGAACCTTTTTTTTTTTCTTTTTCTTGTTTTTCCTTCAACTATAGTTAACTATGTAAAGATTGTCAACAACAATACAATAAAATGGATAAAAAAAAAAAAGAGACTATTGGAACTCATAAAAGACTTTGGCAGAGTAGTAGGATATAAAATTAATGAATACAAAATTAATGTATACAAATAATTTCATGGCCGAGAAGGAAATTGTAAGTACAGTCCCCTTTAAAATAGAGGAATCTTAAATACCTAGGAATTAAACTAAATGTGGCAGACCTCTATGATGAAAACTATAAAACATTAAAAAAAGGAGATAGAAGATACTGAATAATGGAGAAACTTATGTTCCTGGATTAGCAGGATCAACATCGTCAAAATGTCCATATTACCAAAAGTAATATACAGATTCAACATAATCCTAATTAAAATCCCCAAAACATTCTTAGATACAGAAGTTCATCTGGAAACACAAGAGGCCACGAAATAGCCAAAGCTATCCTGGAGAATAAAAATCAAGCTGCAGGAATCCCAATTCCAGACCTCAAAACATACTGCAGAGCAGTGGTCATTAAAACAGTCTGGTACTGGCACAGAAACAGAAAAGATCAATGGAACAGAACAGAAACGCAGGAAGGGAGCCCACAGATGTATAGCCAACTAATCTTTGACAAGAAAACTGAAAACAACCCAGGGAAAAAGCCTGGTCTACTCAACAAATGCTGCTGAGACAACTGAACAACAGCCTGAAGAATTAAGATCCACACCTGTTACATTATACAAAAACCAGCTCTAAATGGTTCAAGCACCTAAATGTACACCCAGAAACCATCAAACTATTAAAGCAAAGCTTAGGAAATAGCCTAGGAAACAGGAGTGAGGAAAGCCTTCTTAGAAAAGACACCAAGAGCCCAGTGTGATGGCGTAGTGGCTGAAGTCCTCGCCTTGAACGTGCCAAGATCCCATATGGGCGCCAGTTCTAATCCCGGCTGCCCTGCTTCCCATCCACCTCCCTGCTTGTGGCCTGGAAAAGCAGTCAAGGACGGCCCAGAGCATTGGGACCCTGCACCTGCGTGGGAGACCCAGAAAGAAGTTTCTGGCTCCTTGCTTCGGATCGGCATAACACCGGCCGTTGTGGCCACTGGGAGAGTGAATCATCCAACAGAAGGTCTTCCTCTCTCTCTCCTCCTCTCTGTACATCTGCCTCTCCAATAAAAATAAATAAATCTAAAAAAAATTTAAAAGACACCAAAAACACAGGCAAAGACAAAACAAACAAATGGGACTACATCAAACTAAAAAGCTTCCGTATAGCAAAGGAAACTCTTAGAGTGAAGAAGCAACCAACAGAATGGGAGAAAAATTTTTGCATACTACACAAGTGATAGGGGACTAATATCCAGGATTTATGAAGAACTTCAGAAACCCAGGGATAGTAAAAACAAAAACCATTTGAAAAAAATGGGCAAAGGAAATGAACATTTTTCAAGAGAACAGATTCAAAAGGCTAACAGACATGAAAAGATGCTCAGGCTCCCTAGCTGTCAGGGAGATACAAACGAAAACCACATTGAGTTTCTACCTAACTCCAGTGAGATTGGTCTACATTCAGAGCTCAACTAACAACACCCGCTGGCGTGGATGTGGGGAGAATGGCACCTTCCTTCACTGCTGGTGGAAGTGCAGGCTATAGTACAACCACTATGGAAATCAGTATGGAGAGTGCTCAGAGAATTGCAAATAAACCTGCCATATGACCCAGCTATCCTGGTCCTAGAAATATACTCAAAGGAACTGAAAACTGCGTATGAGAAGGGGATCTGTAATCCTATATTTACAGCAGGACAATCTGCAGTAACAAAGACATGGGAACGATCAGCTACCTGTCCAAAGAGAAGTGGTTAAAGAAACTGTGGTATATCTACTCCATGAAATATTACTTAGCCATTAAAAAGAATAAAATGATACCATTTGCAACTAGATGGTCCCAACTAGAGACCGTTATGCTCAGTGAAATAAGTCAATCCCCAAAAGACAAATACCATGTATTCTCTCCAATCTAAAGAAGCCATCATGCAAACTGGAATGTACAGGAGTAATGGAGACTACCATATCCTGATGTGAGGACACAACGCAACATGCATCCCTACTTCCAAATCAAAGGTGGACTCCCAATGAAACTGTTGGATATGTCTAGGCAATGGGATGATGGACAAATAACCTTATCTGACATTATCTGTACCAGCAATGTTGGGGCACACCTAAACAGATTGATGGAATTATAACTCCTTATGAAGGACTATACGATTCTAATATGGTAAAAATCAGCTGGGGCGTGGGAGTTTGGGGGGCGGGGTGGAAATCCCAGACTCTACAGAATTGTATCATTAAATTAAAAAATAAAAATAAAAGCAAAGACTAGCACAGGGTCAGACAGAGAGAAGGCTCCCTCCTGCTGTTTCACTTCCCCAACACCTGGACTCCATGGACTCCAGCCAGTTCTCGCATGTGGCCGGCAGGAACCCACTCACCTGAGCCTTCCCGGGCTGCCTCCCAGCGTCTGCGCTAGCAGCAGGCTGGGGCCAGGCACTACGGCCGGGTGTCAGACCCTGGCATTTTGACACGTCACGCAGGACTCCCCACAGGCAGCCCTGCAGCCAGGCCAGATGCCCACAGCCCCTCTGCTTTTCACCTGCTTTCTGCCCAGGGCTTAGCCTTCTGTCCCTTCTCTCCCTAAGCTGACACGGCTTCTTTCCCCCTTTTCTCTGGCTCAGGGACATTCTGGCTAAGCATGTGTGACACTGCCAGCTCTGCCCACAGCCACTGTTCCACCACAAGACATCACCCCTGCTCTTCAATCCACGGAGCTGGAGTCATTTCTTGCCTGACGGGTTGAAGGAAGACACCTAGCAAACACCCGTATGGGAGGGCCACCCACTCCCGGTCAGCCCGGCCACACTGCAAAAAAGCGGTTCCACCTCAACCACGGGCAACAGGGAAGTCACAATGTCAAGTGAGCTCAGGCAGCCACACACCCCAACACGGATACCACCGATACCACCGATACCATTTACTCGATGCTAACAGCCTGACCCACGGGCACAGAGGGGACAACAGTGGCTAGGGCTGTCCCCTGGGAGTACAGTTTCCAACCTGCTCAGGGGACCGGGACCACGTGGCGTCTCTGGCTCACTCCCGAGGGAGTGCCTTCCACTCCTTCCAAAGCCAACCAGCAACCCCGGGAGGTACGGGGTGTGCACCCCACTGAGCGGCGCCTGTCCCAGGACACAGAGCTGCGAGTGAGACTCCCATCAGCAAGTTTCCCGCATAGCCCACCGCCTCAGGGGCCGCCCACCCTGGCAGAGGCGGTCCTGGGGGGCCCTGGGGGTCTCCTCCCAGGCCTGACCGCCGCCTGCTTCCACCAGCAGCCCAGGCCCTTGGCGTCGTGCCCTTGCATTTCACAGCCACCCCCTGGACGGCGGGCCTTGGTTTCCTGTGAGTCGGGTAACTCTCCACAGTCAGTAGGGGAAGACGTGAACACGCACAACTTGGGTGAAAAGGACGAGAAAGCGAGGGACGGGGAGGGCCGCTGGCGGTTCAGCGAAGGCCTCACCAAGGGGTGCAGCCCACCGGCCTTCCCCCATCGTGCCATGGCACCCTCGGGCCTCGAACCCTTGCCGCTCGGGCACGCTCCCTCCTGCTCCTCACACACACACACATCTCCGAAGTAGCCCGACCACCACCTCAGACAACAGGCGGGCTCGGTGACCCGCGGCCCACTAACCCGGGCCGGCCGCCAGGAACGAAGCTGACAGGAACGCGGCGCCTCCTGCTCAGGCCGGCCGGCTCAGCCCAGGGCCGGCTGTGGCCGGTTTGCGGCGCCTGCGCACACGCGCCCGCCGCGGCCTCCCTGAGGACAGCACCCTCGGCCGTCGGGGCGGCCGCGTCCAGCCGCGGGAGCCTCTCGCTCCTCAGCCTGGCCACCCAGCCCTCTTCGTGCCGTCTCCTCAAATCCCGCGCCCCCAAATCCCGCACCCCGTCGGTCGTCCTGCCCCGCTTCCCCAAATCCCGCACCCCGTCGGTCGTCCTGCCCCCTCCCCCAAATCCCGCACCCCGTCGGTCGTCCTGCCCCCTCCCCCATTCCCGCACCCCCTCGTCCCTACCGGGTCTCCGCTCTCGGGTCACCTTCTCCGAGCCCCCCAGCCACCGAGGGGAACCTCACGAGGCTCCGGGTTGTGGGACGCAGCGAGGCCGGCCGCAGCCGCGCCCTCACGCCCTTATAGCCGGCCCCACGGGCGCTCGCCCCTATTACAGCCCGCGGCCCTCCTTCCGGCCCCACACCCTCCGCCCACCTGCGCGGCTCGGGATTGAGCGTTTGCACCCTCTTAATTGCCACCAAATGATGATTCCAGGGACCAAACTCATAATAACCCATGGTGGGGCGGAATGGGCTTTAGGGGACAGTCACCGTGCTCCACTGGATCCCTTTTTGCCATACTTTTTTTCCTCATCGTTTCACATCACCGCTGCCTTTACTGCCGGTTCCACCGCAGGTGCCGGACATTGGCCATAAGGCCCCACAGCTGTGGGCTGAGGTGCTGCCCACGCCCCACGCGGGCCCGAGGCCGGCCATGCGCGTCTGCACAGAGCCTCGTGCGGCCAGTTCGCCCCATCTGGAACTTGGGCACCTCCGTTACAGGGGTGGGTGTCCCCAGCGAACGGCCACTCCCACCCCTCACTCAAGCAAGAGGCTCGCCAGCCAAGATCGCAATAGGATGCCTCCATTTACTTTGGATTATATGTCATTATAAATGTTAACAAGTAAAACAGAAAAAGGACGCCTTCGGGGAGGTCGGACCAGAGTACAAAAGTTGTGTTGTGGGGCCGCGGCCTGTGCAGCCGGGCAGTCTGCGTCCATGCATGGGGTCACTCGCTGCGGGACGCGACGAAGGGCAGGGCATGCAGCTCCCCGCTCCCGCCACTAGGGGTCAGAAGGCAACCGCTTCAGGGGCGGAAGAAGGGCCCGGCGAGCACAGGGGCGCAGCCCAGGGTTGGAGGTGGGGAGGGTCCCCTGGCTACCGATTCCTGACTTTGGGATTTTTTTTGTGTGTGTGTGTGCATCATTCTCGACTTTGTGGGTCTGACAGGTCAGAAAAAGTTAAGATGCCAGCTTGATATCCAAACAAGCAGGGTTGTTTGCAGACCTCGGTAGGGGGCCTCCCACTTCCCTGCTCATCCCACACTCACTGCACCTGCGTGCTAGCCAGAGTCCCGCCTCCCAGGCTGACCCTGTGCAGCTGGAACCATCTTCAGGACCAGCCTGCTGTGTGTAGACTGCAAGCGACTGCAGGCTTTGGATTGGGTGCCTGACCCCTCACCCTTGGGCCCATACAAGCTTTCGCACTCCAGCTGTGCAGAGAAAGGAGATACTGTTGCTCTCTGGGCCACAGGTTCAAAGACAGCATAAGGGCAGGGTTCAAGGACAGACTCCCAGGGATATCCTAAGCAGCACGACTGGCTTCAGAGCCAGCAAGGGGACTGGGCAGCAGGACAGGCACAAAACCCCAAATCTCACTACACACCAGATGGATGCAGGACTTGGGGCTGAGCCCTGCATCACCCCTTCTACAGCCTCTCAGCCCTCTTTCTCTGCACTTGGGGATGACAAGCCCGCTCTCAAAAGGTCCCCTGGGAGAGAGCATGCTGACCCTCTAACCCACAGGAGATGTGCATCCCAGGCTCCAAGGGTCATGAGGGCGGCCGGGCTCCCCCTGCACAGCTGGTGGGAGCCAATGGCACTTGGTGGGATTTGAGCCATCACCCCTGCTGCGTGCAGTGACGTGGTTTGTGTGTCTGTAGCACAAGCTTGGTCCTCATGCTCTGGAGCCCCGCTGTGGGCAGCCAGTGGACCTCCCATGTGGGCCAGCACGTGCCCTGGAGCACTGGGGTCAGGCGTAGCCGTGGATGTTGGCTTCAGATCACACTCTCTCTGGGCACCAAACAGCAGCGGGCTGAACTTGATGAGGGTGTGGGCTCGAAACCCCTTGATTCTGCGTCTCTTCTTCCATGTGGCTGAAGGCCCAGGGCTGCCAGGTTTGGGGTTTCCTGCCAAGGCCCACCAGCCAAGGCTTCCTTCTTCAGTCCCACTGGCTTTGGGAGGGCCAGCATTCCAGGGGTAACCAAGCCTCCACCTGAAGCCAGATGCAGAGCCAGCTGAGTTCACCCTGCTCTTCTCTGCAGCATAGAATACCAGCGGGAGCTCTTGGCTGGGCAGGCAAGGCAGCAGTGTGTCTGGAGCATCAGCCCCACGCCCCAGGCCCTCTATCCCAACACATGTGCCCTGGGGCAGATCCTGGGTGTGCACAGCTCTTTGCACCATCACCTTCCTCACTACCTGCAGGGTCCTTTCAGCCCCCTTTCACTAGCTGGCCTTCCTCCTCTGAGAAGCCTTCCTGCCTCTCTCTTTGGTTGTGTTCCGGCTCTGGCAGGTGGGTCAGGCTGCTCTGGACACTGCATGTCCATTGTGGTGGTGCTTTGCTCCTGGCTCGCTTGGCAATGGGGGAGCCCTGAGAGCGGGCCCCGGGTGCAGCCAGCAGATGATGCTCTTGCCAGCTGGCCTGTGTTCAGTGGACGGGCTGGCGCCCCATGCCTAGGCTGCTGTCTGCTGGCCCAGCGATGCCAGAGAGGAATGTGTGTGTCCCAACCTCTCTGTGGCCACGCCTGGGACTCTTGGGACATTTTGGCAGTCCCATGCCCATATCCTCCAGGGCCCTCATTGGCCCTTGGGTGCTCCACACTCTGTGCTCTAAGCCTGGGCTTTTTCAAGGACCTCTACGTGTGTCCGGGAGTATGGAGGCTGAGGCCTTCTCTTGGCCTGCCTCTCTGCCCTCCCCGCCCTGGGTCCTCCGAGCCGCTGTGTGTCTGGGCAGGTGTCCTGGACTCCCCCAGCGTGGGGGCTGCAGCCCTTGGTGGCGGCTGAGGAAGCCCCGGGTCTGGCAGGTGCAGGGCGGGGCGGTCAGTCGCTGAGCACGGCCCCCGGGAGCTGGCTGGTGAGCGTGTGCCAGCGCTCGATGCGCTTGTCTTTGTTTTTTAGGCAGTCGAACCAGTGCTTCAGGCGCTCGCCCTTGGCGTTGATGCCCAGAACCACGCCACCTGCAGGAGGGGTGCGAGGGCCGTCAGCAGCCCAGGGAGGCTGTGCCCTGGTGGCAGTGGACCCCCACCCCCTGGATTCTGTGCTCTGAGTGTGGACAGAATTGGACCAGGGGCTAGGCTCCCTGCCTTCCTTCTACCGGCACCAGGAAGGGCTTGGCACACCCCTGCATGCAGCAGTGACCCCCCCAAACTCAGGCAACAGGGGCCCAGGAGCTGACCCATCCCAGCTGCTGCATACTGCCCCCTCCCCTTCATTGTCAGGACCTATCTGTTACTTCATGGGCCCTTGTGTTGCCAGGGGCAAGTGGTTCACGATCCTGGCCCTCCCTGGTAGCCAGGAAGGCGAGTGTGATGAGTGCAGGGCCTGTGCCCTCGGCTAAAGCCAGGCCAGGCCAGCAGCTGCCCTCTGTCCCCGCTGCGCCTCACCGATGAAGTCGTTGGACTTTCCAATGTCATAGTCCCAGACGGTGACCTCCAGGGTCTTCTTGGCCAGGTCTCCATGCTTAATCTCGTAACAGAACTCCTGCAGGCCAGAGCGAGGGTTTAGGCGCTCAGCCTCCTAGGGGCTGTGGCATGCAGAGGGCATGGGTGACAGGTGGCAACTCACCCGCACTGCTCAATTCTGCCCAAGGGTCTACCCTGTCCCCCTGCCTGCTTGTCTACTGCTCTCAAGCTTCTGGACTGCTCCCCTTCCCTTCTGGAAGTATCTCCCAGCAGCCTCCGCTGGCTTGGCATGGTTGGAGTGGCTTGGGCCTTTCCAAGGCCCTCTGTTCCCAGCCACCCTTGCTCCAGGGAGATGGGGTCAATCTAGGCTGAGGCGCTTTCCCAGGTGGAGTTGTCTATACACACCCCTCCCTCCTTCCCCACGGCCGTGAGTCCCTCCCTCACTGCCCTGTCTTCCCCATACCCTATCAGGGCTGTCCTCCCCATACCCCCAGCCCTGTGCTGCTCTCACAGTGACCCTGGGGGACAGTGCGTGGTTTTGTTGGCACTCCGCCCCTCACACCTCGTTGAACTCAGGGTTCAGGGTCCTCTTCTTCACGGCCGTCTTGTGCTTGGATCTCTTGTCCACGTCTGGCTTCAGGTATCTGGAATCACAGGAAGGCCAGGCAGAGGGTTGTGGGGAGCCCTGGGTGCAGACAGGGCGGTGGGACTGGGCGCAGCTGTCTGCCTCTGGGGAGCCCTTGCCAGGCCCGTCGTGTCCCAGCACTGCATGGTGCGAGGCACAAGGGGCCAGCAGCAGCTCCACTCTGCTCCCTTCACCAGCTGACCTTCTGCTCCTGAGGAGTCCCTAGACCACCCCACACTGACCGCTAGGAAGCAGGGTTTCCCTTGTTGCTGGAAGCCGCAGTTTTGCAAAACTCACATTTCCACCCAAGGGTTTTTAGCAGAATTATACCCTGGCTCAAGCCTTTCAAACAATTTTTTTCTTAAAGATTTATTTACTGGGCCTGGTATGGTAGCATAGCGGCTAAAGTCCTCGCTTTGCACGCACCGGGATCCTATCTAGGTGTTGGCTTTAATTCTGGCAGTCCTGCTTCCCATCCAGCTCCCTGCCTGTGGCCTGGGAAAGCAGTCGAGGACGGCCCAAAACCTTGGGACCCTGCACCTGCGTGGGAGACCTGGAAGAGGCTCCTGGCTTCTGGCTTCAGTTTGGTGCAGCTCTGGCCATCGTGGTCGCTTGGGGAGTGAGTCATTGGACAGAAAATTCTCCTCTCTGTGTATCTAACTTTCTAATAAAAATAAAATAAATCTGTATAAGAAAAGATTTGTTTACCTAAAAAGCAGTTACAGAGAAAGAGAGGAACAGGGGCCAGGGTTGAGCACGATGCCTTAATTGGCTAATCTTCTGCCTACAAGTGCTGTCATTCTATATGGATGCCGGTTCGTGCCCTGGCTGTGCCACTTCTGGTCCAGCTCTCTGCCTGTGGCCTGGGAAGGCAGTGGAGAATGTACCAAAACCTCGGGACCCTTCTACCCCTTGGGAGACCCAGAGCAGACTCCTGGCTTCTGGCTTGGGATCAGCTCAGCTCTGGCCACAAGGTCATTTGGAGAGTAAACCAGTGGATGGAAGATTCTCTGTAAATCTGTCTTTCCAATTAAAAAAAAATAAAGAGGAGAGACAGATTTTCCGTCCATTGAGTCACACTCCAGTGACGCAGAGTCAGCCTGAAGCCAGTGGCAAGTAGCTTCATCTGGTGTCCTCAGGGTTCAGGGGCTTAAGCACTGGGGCCACCTTCTGCTGTTTTCTCATAAGCAGGGAGCTGGACCAGAAGTAGAGCAGCCAGGACTTGAACTAGAGCCCATTTTGGGTTGTTGCCACTGCAGGTAATAGCTTAACATGCTATACCACAGCACCAGCCCTAAGTCTTTAAATTTTATAACAAGTTTTTTTTTTTCTACTTATGTAAGAGGAGACACACACACACACACACACTCCCATTTGTTAGTGTACTCCTCAAACAGCCAGGCCCAACCCAGCACCTGGGAATTTCTTGGTCTTGGCAGAGTGGTGAGCCCCTAAACATCACTGGCTGCCTCCCAGGGCCTGCATCAATAGGAAGCTGATTTGGGATTGGAGCCAGGACTGCAACCCAGACACGCAGGTGCCCCAAGCAGCTAGGAGCTGCAACACCTGCCCCTCTCCAAGCATTTGTGAGCTGCCACTTGTTGAATCAGCAGGGGCAGCCGACTGCACCAGCACATGGGCAGCGTGCTTGTTGGCTCAGCCTGGGGGAAGCTGCCTGTGTGAATTCACCCGGGCCTCCTGTGTCCCTCGTAACCACACAGCACGCTGTCCTATGGATGTGCCACATCTTATTCATCTCTTCCTCTGCTGATGGCTGTTGGACCATTTCCAGGTTGTCATGGTTACAGGCATCCTTGCCAAGAGCAGCCCTCCTCCTGTGCTGGGGTTCCGTGGTGGTGCACACTGCAAGGACAGTCATACCGTGTGGGGTGTACACTCCCTGCACCTGACTGGACACACACAGCCTTCCAGCTTCCCTTGAGCAGCCGCATGTAGTGTGCTCTCTCACTCCAGTCTCCAGGCAGCAGGACACATCATTTTGGTAATGTTGTGTCACATGGAAACCCTGCAGTGCCAGCACCTCTCCTGGAGTCGGGTGTCAGACTGTTACAGCCAACAGCTTTCTTTTTGGAAAGGCAGAATCACGTGACGGAGAGAGGCAGAGACAGAGATCTTCTATTTGCTGGCTCACTCCTCCAGATGGCTGCCATGCCCAGCCCTGGGCCGGGACAGAAGCCAGGAACTCCATGTGGGTCTCCCATGTGGGTGCAGGGGGCCAAGCATTTGGGCCATCATCCTCTGCTGCTTTCTCAGGTGCCACAGCAGGGGGCTGGATTGGAAGCAGGGCCATGGGGACTCGAACTAGCACTCTGATACAGGGTGCCGGTGTCACATGTGGCGGCTTAACCCCCCAGGCCATAAGGCCAGCCCCTGGAGCAGTGCTCCTGAGATGCACTCTACAGGGTATGAGCCTTTCATAGCATACAGTGAGGTGGCTTTCAGTTTGTCCCCAGAGCTGCACAGGGACCCCCAGAAAGCACTCGTCATTCCCAGCAGAAATCTGGTCCCCTGAATGATGCTTGCTTCTTCCCAAACGCCCCCAGCGCTGGTTATCACTCATCTGCTTCCTGCTTCCCTGGACCTGCCTTTGTGGATGTTCAGATCCATCCCCACGAGCTGCAACCCTGCACGGCTGCCCTCTCTCCTTTGGCATCCAGTCTCCAAGGCGCATCTGTGCCCAAGCGAGCAGGTGCTGCAGCTCCCTGCTGACAGACACGCACTATTGCAGGCCACATGCGCAGGCCACATCGTGTCCACCCACTACCCAGTGGACAGGCCCTTGGCTTGCTGGACACAGGCTTGTCACTCTTGGGGGGGCATCCCTGGGGTGTGCAGTGGCTGGGTCAACTAGGAACTTGGCATTGAGCCTTCTCAGAGACTGCCAGTGATTTCTGGCACAAATTTTTGACAAATGACAGAAGTTTGACAGTGGCCATGGCAACAGTGCCCAAGTGATGCTCCCTGTGGTAGATGGCACCTTGGCAGTGTCCCTTCTGGCATGGCCCACTCCTGTCTTGGTGTCCTAACTCCTCTGTCCCACCCCTCTTCTTCCTTCACCTCCCTTCTGTTGAGCGAAATCCTGCCCTCTCTGCCTCCCCCTCTGCCAAGTGTGACCCTTTAGGACCCATGTCACCTTCTCAAAGGCCACCAGTTGCTCCCCCGCAGCCTGGCCAGGCGCCCAGTTCCTCCTCCTGCTTGGTTAGTGTCGCTTTCATGGGTGGGAGGTCCACTCATGGGCAACAGACAGGGTTCCTTTGCCAGACCTCTGGGATATCCTGGCACTGCCCCCCACCCTCTTGCAGCTGCCCTGGCCCTCCCAGGTTCTGAGGTTGTGACATGGCCTGGATGCACCATCAAGAAATAAATACTTTCTATCTGCATGAACTTATAGAGGCACTGAGCTGCTGCAAGCCTTAGTTTTCCCATCTGTGAAATGGGCTGGCCACCTTCAAGCCCAGCAGTTGTCAAAATAGCACGTAAGAGAAGATGCCCCTGTGGATGCAGCGCCCACCACCCGCCACACTAGACCCCGAATCTGGCCTCCCTGGAACTGAGGAGGGTAGTCGCTCACTCACATTTTCACGTAGGGGTCTGAGTAGCCGTTGGCATCCATGGCAGCCAGGTGTGCGCAGCGCACGATGCCCACGAGCAAGCCCTGCTTCTGTGAGCTGTATTTGAGGGAGATGAGGATGCGGCCCCGCTCCTCCAGGGACTTGTCTTCCGTCTTGTCCACCTGTTGGGCAGGGCAGTGGCTCAGCTGTCCCCACCTGCTCCTACACCGTCCCATAGCGGATGGCCTCCCTGTCCCTGAGCCTGACTGTCATCAGGAAGTTTGGGTTTAAATTTGTGGTAAGCCTTTTTCATGCTACACATTGTCTATGAATATTGTGAAGACCCCTCCTACAGGAGAAGGGGTATTCCCTGCAGGCTTTTCAGGGGCTGGATAAGGTACTCTGGGCCATTTCATCTGCCCACCATCCTGTGTGTCCTCACAGCCACAGGTGCACACATGCGTGGCTGCTGGTTGATACCAGCAAAGCTCAGGAACTGCTCCAGGAGGAGCCCGCGCTGCCTCTCGTAGGTGGCGCACATCACTCAGGAAGACCGGGTTGCCTGTGGCTGGTGACTAATATTAACACACAAAAGGTCATGCCCATCACCCGTGTCTGAGTGGGAGAGCCGTGACAAGGGAACAAAAGTTGATTAAGTTATGCCAAAAGACAGGGCCAGATACTGCAGGTGGCTCGGCCTCAGGTCCCTCCTGCACCCCCACTGGTACTGGCCACACCCACCATGGTGGCCTCCCCCTCACTCAGGCCCCCAGAATGCAGCAGAGGGTGGGGGGATGCATGCTGCTACCCACATCCTGAACACTGGGCACTACTGGCTCACTTCTCCAGAAGCAGGGGCAGCAAGGCATGGAGACGGGGCATGGGAGAGCGGCCAGGACAATCAGAGCAGGATCTGAAAGGGCTCAGCTGCTGGGGCCGACTGGGGGCCGTGCGTGCTGACCCTATGTTCCAGCAGGGGAGTGTCTGGGACAGGACCACCCTGTCCCCTTGGGCGTGTCATGGGCCCCAGCATGCCTTGCACATTCCCAATGTGTGTCTACTTCTGGCCTGGCTGCCCCAGTCCATGGCTGCCTGGGCCCTCCGGAGCCCTGGCCCCAAGCCTCAGCACCTGCTTCCCTTCTGGGTGCAACTCCTCCCTTCCCTCCCAGCCATCACCTGTTTTTGGCGCCTCCTGGGACACATCCTTGTGGTCACCCAGGGCCCTCCCCGCTATCCCCACACCTCTCTGAGCTCAGACTCCCCCAATTCTCCCTGCTCCGCTTGGTCCCGCCTGTCTCTCCCGCACCTGCAGCCTGCCGGATGCGCGGCAGGTGCTCCCTGGGCGGTGCCCGCTCACCGGCAGCTGCTTCTCCAGGCAGATGCTGAACGTCCTGGTGTGGTTGGGCTTCAGCTTCTTCAAGGGCACCCGTGTCTCTCCGATGAACTCATTGTGGCGGAATTTGTCCTCGTCACACACAGAGATCCTGAGGTGGGGGGAGGCAAGGGGGCACGGCTGGCGCCTCAGACACACTGGGTGCCCCTAGTGGGCTTCCCAAGTCGGCAGGGATATGTGAGGAGCAGGTGGCCGGGGCCTCACCCACCGCAGGGTCTTGCGGACCATGTCCTCGTCTGTGATCCCGTAGTAGGTGAGTGTCTCGTTCCACATGGGGTTCAGTGTGTTACGCAGGGTTTTTGTTCTCAGTTTATTGGCCTGCAGACAGCAAGAGGGGTCTTGATGGGGTGAGGGCAGGAAGTCGGCCCCCCAGGACAGTCATGTCCAGTGCCTGGAGCTGAGTGGAGACCACTGCTCAGCCAACTGTCATCTGGGGGGGGTCATCCCAGCTGCCCCAGGTGCCCAGTGTAACCCCAAGATCCTCAGGTATAGAAGAGAGCCAGTGAGAGGGAGGTCTGGCTGAGGGGGGTCCCAAAGAGGCCACAGGGTTGGCTTTGGGCACGCAGGGAGGGGCCGTGAACCCAGGCACATTCCCGTCACGAACAGTGAACCACACCAAGCAGTAAGAGGTACACCAAGAAGACAGATCGAGGCCTGATTTTCCACACTTAGGGTCCCCTTGGGGCTGTAGCATAAGAGCAGACTTTTTTCTCCCTCTCCAAAGGCACCTGCTGAGCTAGTACTATAAGCACTGCCTGCTCTGCCTGCCAGGTCAGGCACATGGGAACAGGAGCTGTGGGCACCTGCACTGGGCACATGCTACTGGCTCCTCCCTTATGCAGTCAGAGTGGCCCACTAGCTCACTGAAGGCGCCAATGAGTCCTGTAGTAGAGGGCTCCGTTGAACCAGGTGTTCCCAGATCCCTTTGTGTGCACACAGTATTAACCTGGGCGTGTCTCTTATAAAACACTGTCTCCAGGGCCCCTCATCCCAGCAGGCAGGTGACGCTGACTCACAGGGCCCCTGGGAGGCTAGTGGGTGTGACACGGACAGGCACCGTGTGCAGCTGGTCACCCATCAGCTTGCTTGGGCCTGGTTGGGGAATAGGATCCCAGGTGCTGCAGGGTGGGCAGAGCTGACTGGCTGCTTCTCCAGGTAGCACCCCCTCACCTTACTGGCTCCTGGCAGCAGGTGCAGCTTGACGTAGGGGTCCGCCAGCCCATTGTGGTCCATCGGTTTCAGGCCCTGGGCAGAAGACAGCAGAGCGTGTGATCTGGGAGGTGGGAGTACAGGGCAGCCAGGGCCTCCAGGTGGCCTCCAGGGCAGCATGGGCCTCTTTCCAGAAGCCTCTGGGCCACATCCTTGGGTAGAGGAGGAGCAGGAGGCTGGTACAGTCCCTCTTGCCCCCAGATGGGTGGGCCAAGGTCTCACGGAAATCATAGGCTTGTTTGGGGTGATCCTCTTTGCCCCCTAGAGGTCCTACGCTGCCCTGGTTTGGGCAGGTGCTCTGCCAGACTCCGCCAACATCCCAAACACAGCCTCGGGCACCTGTCCACTCATGGGAGAGCTTCCCCTCTGACCCCAGGAAAGCGGCCAGGCTTCCAGTCCAGGGCCGGCGGCTGTGGAGGCTCCGTCCACCAGATGGCGCCCGCACCCGTTCTGCGTCCAGCTCAGCGTGCAGCCCAGAGCCCGTGGCTCACACACTGCCTCCTTCCTCACCTTGAGGCCGGCCCTATTTTCCCTTCTGGGATGGCACCGCCAGGGTTTTCTACCTGGAGGGGGCGCGGCTGCTGCCATAGGGCCCCTGCCAAGGCTCTGCCTCTGCTGGGGTCACCTCGCTCCCTGGTGGGCTGGGAGGTCTAGGGGAGGGCTCAGGCCTGCCCCCTGCTCAGCCCTGGGCTGTGGGTACTTCCCAGCTGAGCTGGCGGAGGCCTGAGCCTCAGCTTCCTCACCTGGAAAAGGGGTCCACAATCATAGTCTCCTGGGGCCAGCATGAAGGGAAGAGCGGATGCAGCAGCGGGGCTGGCAGGGCAGGAGTCTGCTGCCCCCTTGCCAGTTCAGTCACTATGCTGCCACCGGCACTGCCCTGGGCTGGCAATGTAGAGTTGTCCAGCGGGTACAGCTGGGGTGTATCTTTACTCCACAAACCACAGCCAGAGTGCCCCAGGCCTGTGGATCCTGTTTGGGTTTTCCCGGTTTTTTTGGACTCTGTGTGGCTATGACTGACTATGGTACACAGAGCAAACTCCGGCGTGGCCAGCCTCCCCCAGGATACTCCTGCTGCAGCTCCCAGCTCAGAGGCCCAGCCGATCCCATGCCTGTGCAGAGCTAAGAGTGTCACAGAGAAGGTTCTGGAAGGTGCAGGCACCACTGTGGGTCCAGGCCCCTCATCCTCCATCCATAAACGGACATAAGCTAATGTGTGTGCCCTTGGGGATGCTAGATTGGGAGGCCCACATGGCCGCACGCGTGCACACGCGTACACACACACACAGTGGAGCTGGGGAGGGAAGGCAGCCACACACGTTGTGTATGTGTGTGGGGGGGGTGTCCTGGGGTCCGCTACGGAGGAGGCTGGAGGGGCCTGAGAGCCTGGACAACGTCTACATAGCAGAGAGGAGCCAGAGGGGGGGATCTGCCCTGTTGGGGCCTCCAGAGGAGAAAGAAGGGGGAATGCAGCAGGTGCATGGCTGCAGCCCCAGATGGGTGGTATCCAGGGCTGCAGGGCTGTGGTGGCCTGGGCTGGGCACAGGCAGAGTGAGGTATGGGGGAGGGGCAGCGCCAGGCAATCTGTCCCCTAGGGACGGCAGGCAGCCCAGGCTAGGGCCTCAGCTGGCAGGGGGGAGGATGGGGCAGAGGTAGGCATGGTCGGGAGGGCTGGGGTGGGCTGGGGCAGGTTGGGGCCAAGCGACTCTGCTGGGCTGCCTGGCCCGTCTATGGCCCTGCCGAGGGCTCTCCTAGGCCTCGCAGGCCCTTACCTTGCGAGAGAACACCAACTTGGGCACCTTCCTCCCAGAGGGAGCCATGTGGGTGAGTGGGGTGGGGGGAATGAAGCAAACAACACCAGTGAGAACAGGGCTAGATGGGGGGTGGGCTGGGGGGCGCTCCACCGCCACGCCAGCGAGCCAGGCTCCGAGGATGACTGGAGTCAGGCCTCCTGTGGCCCCTGTGTCCAGGGCAGGAGCTCAAAGCCACCCACCTGAGTCCCCTGGCACCCTCCCCATCCTTGCCCTGTCCCTCTTGGGACAGCTCCTCCCCACCCACACCCTCCTCCTCCAACACCTGCCTGGACAGGGTGAGGACAGCACTGCACAGCCCCATCACACAGGGTGGGGCTGGGTCCGATCCCGATCCCCATGAGACCGGGCTAGGGCGGAGGGCAGTGCTGGGTCCAACTCCCACACAGGGCAGGGCCTACCTTGGCTTTGCTGATGGTGCAGTGGAGGGCATTGCTCTCGGGGTCATAGAGCAGGCTGAAGTCCAGGGTGCCCAGGGCAGCTGCCAACAAAGGAGGGCCTGGGTCACACCGAGGTATGGCCTGCTGTGCCGGCCCCTGCATGGCCACAGGGACCTTGTGGTTTTCGTTTTCTTTAAACGAGACTCAGATGATTTGTGGGAGACATCAGCTCAGCCCAGCCATCAGCAGTCATCCTCAGGGGGTTCAGCAGGTGGAAAGGCAGGCCGGCGTTGCTCTCTCCCGCCCCCAGTGTTGAGCTCAGGGCCTCCTGCACGAGCAGAGTGCTCATCCCAGTGTCAAAGTCACTGAAGCACAGCTGCTGTAAAGCAGCACCGGACGCCACACAGCTGCTGGTTCAAGTCTTGGCCACTCCACTTCTGATGGCGCTCCGCTAACGCACCCGGGAAAGCAGCAGTCCCTGTGGGAGGACGCTCCTGGTCTCTGGTTTCAGCCTGGCCCAGCCCTCGTCTTGAGGTTCTTTGGAGAGTGTAATCAGCAGACAGATCTCTCTCTCTCTCTCCCTGCCTTTCAAAATAAATACTATTATAAATAAAAATTACTCCCGAGGAATTTCGTTATCAAGATGTAGCACAGAGATGCCACAGCTCCCTGCACACTTCCAGTTCGCTGAAGCCAGAGGCACATTTGACATCCCTGACAACACAGCATTGGTTTGTTTGTTTTTAATATTTATTTCATTTGAAAGGCAAAGTGACAGAGAGAGTTCTTTCATTCGCTGGTTCTCTTTCTAAATGGCTGCAATAGCTGGGGATTGGGCCAGGCTGGAGCCAGGAGCCTAGAATTTCATCCAGGTCTCCCATGTGGGCACAGGGTCCAAAGGCTTTGGACCATTTTCCTCTGCCTTCCCTGGTAATAATCAGAGAGCTGGATCAGAAGTGGAGCAGCAAGAACTCAAAATGGTACCCCCTTTGGGCTGGTGGAT
The DNA here is from genome assembly GCF_030435755.1 of Ochotona princeps. NCBI lineage: Eukaryota > Metazoa > Chordata > Mammalia > Lagomorpha > Ochotonidae > Ochotona > Ochotona princeps. Next base: position 38,170,602 of record NC_080848.1, on the reverse strand, counting down.
TCAAAGGTGGAGGCTTAACCCACTGTGCCACAACGCTGGCCCCATCAGCACTGCTCTAATCTGTATAAACATGCGTACAGAATCCTCAAATTTTACCAAAGAAAATGGTTCAAGTCTACACAGGTGAATAATATTGTGTCTTGCAGGTAATAGGCAAAGATGTAAAGGTGAACCACCTGTTTTTTTTCCCCTTTGTCACCAGAAAGGAAAGCATGCTAGTCTCCATGGCAACCGTCACCATCTGAGCACCTACTGTTTGCCAGCCCCATCCAGCCTCCTAGTCCCACCCACCCCGGGGGAGTGATGGCTTTTGCTCCGCCCTGCAGACAAGAAGGAGCTGAGACTCGGGGAAGTGGGGCATTGGGTCATACCCAGTCTCTGTGAGCAGGTACCCGAGTCACACCCAGCCCCTAAGCCCTGGGCCCCCAGCCTTGGATCTCCCTTAGCTGAATGGGGCTCATAAAGCTCAGATGACAGACAGGCCAGGTCTGGGAGGGCTGCAGGCCCTGGCCGTCCCTCTTCCACATGCAGGCTCTCAGGGCTGCCCCGTGACTCAACCCCTCGGGCTGCCAGGGGTCAGTGGAGGGTGCAGCTGTGGCCTTCCACACCCAGCACCAGGCCAGGGCAGCCACTGGACAGCAAGGGGTGTATCCCCAGCCGTCCCCCAAGGCCTGGTTCTGTTCCAGGCACGGGGCTGGTGACCTGATGTCACCTGCACCCATCCCTTAGACTCCCAGGATGGGGACAGGAATGGGGCATGGTTCCTGTCCCCTTGGCCAGCACTGCTAGCTGGAGAGAACAGACGACAGGGGTTTGTCACGGCAGAGTCTGCTGGGCCAGGAACGATGGGGCCTTGTAGACGCCCGACCTCTACAAGGATGGCCGACATCAAGGAAGGCTTCCTGGGGGAGCCGATGCCTCCCCTGAGTCATCATGGACAAGTTAGAGCTGGCCAGTGGCATCAGGAGGGAATGGGAAGGGCCTTGTGGTTTGCTTTGCCCTTGCAAAAGCAAGCTGGGGAGGTGGTCCCAAGACCACATGGCCTGGGGGGCTCTAAGGATCCTCTCTCTGGCCCTTCACAGCAAGACGGTGCCTATCTCGAGTCAGTTCCATGAGTCTGCAGGCCCCTGGTGACCAGCTGCCCTTTATTCCGGGGCAAGGACGGGCGGAGTGTTTGTCTTGCTCCCAGCAACCCTGCCGGCGTGGGGCCAGGCATGCGGTTCACGGCCTGCCTCTGCCTACTGCACTGGCTAGACTCTGGCTCGCCGTGTGACTGGAGCGTCCATGCCTCTCCGTGCCCTGTTCCCTTTTCTGCAAAGTCCCCGGCTCATAGCGCTGTGCCCCAATGGTGCCCAGTGCCCGGAAGCCCAGGGGAGGTAATTATAGCAGGCGCAGTCCCTCTTAGGTGACCTTCCTAGAGAACTGGCCTGGCCCCTCTGGGACGTGTTCTGAAACAGAGCCGCTCCATCGGGATTGCCGCGGAGCGGGAACGCACCTGCATTGCCTGATTTTGCTGTGTGTCCCGACCCAGCCCGGACGTGCAAAGGGCTGGGGGGGACCCCACCCTGGGTGGTGGTAGTGTGGGGGGGGTAGGGAGCCTGTTTTTGAGGTCTTCTTCACTTTTCTGTCCCCTCCTTTGTCGTCAGCCTGAAACTCCTACACAAGTACTTGTCTCTGGTCTTCCCTCTGGGAAACCAGGGGAGAATACTTGTTAAGACTGTGGCCGCGAGCCAGCGTGGGAAGCAGCTGCCTGCGACACCGGATACCACACTGGAGTGCATGAATTTCAAGTCCTGTCTGCTCTGCTCCGATCCAGCTCCTCACGCACCTGGGAAAGCTGGAGGTGCTGGGCCCTTTCCACCCATGTGGGACACCTGGATGGACTTCTAGGCTCCTGGCTTCAACCTGGCCCAAACCTGGTGGTTGTAGCCATTTGTGGAGAAAAACGGTAGATGGAAGAGCTCTCTTTTTCTCTGTCTCTTGGTTTCTCTCTCTTTCTCTGTCACTTTGTCTTTCAAAGAAATCTTAAAAATAAAGAGGTGGGCCTAGTGCGGTAGCCTAGTGACTAAATCTTCACCTTGCATGTACCAGTTCTAATCCCGGCTGCTCCACTTCCCATCCAGTTCCCTGCTTGTGGCCTGGGAAAGCAGTCGAGGATGGCCCAAAGCCTTGGGACCCAACACCTGCATGGGAGACCGGGAAGAGGTTTCAGGCTCCTGGCTCTGGATTGGCTCAGCTCCAGCCATTGCGGCCACTTGGGGAGTAAACCAGTGACAGCAGATTTTTTTTGTATCTCCTTCTCTCTATAAATCTGACTTTCTGATAAAAAAAAAATCTTCAAAAGAATAAAAAGAGCTGTGTCCAAACAGAGTCCACAAGGGGCTGGCACGGGGATCCACCTGCAGCACCTGTGGGGGCTTGGGTTCAAGGCCCAGCTCTGCCCCCACCCACCCAGGAGGCAGCAGGGGATGGCTCCAGTACTTGAGCCCCTGGCACGCCACAGGAGAAAGAGACCTACATGGAGTTTCAGGGCATTTGATGCTGGAGCAGTCAAACACATGAAATGAATCAAAGTGTTAGACGAAAGAATTGGGGCCAGCACTGTGGCAGCATGCTCCCATGTGGGCTCCTCAGCCACACCCCTTCCACGGGTTTGGACCGCGTGCTCACCAGAGTGGGACTTGGACATCCGTGATTTTTTTCCAGTTTCGTCATCCCAGAGGAGGACAAGTTGGCAAGACATAGGGGATCTGGGCTCCCAGGGGACTCCCTGAAGGTGGGCCTGGATGCCACTCAGTGGAAGCCACTCCCACCAGTCACTCCCTCCGGGCAGGGGCCCTGAGCCCAGGTAGCCCGAGAGCTGGACTGAGGGCCTCTAAACTCCCCGGAAAGCTCTGAATGGTTAAATAATGGTTAAGTCTTAGCCTGTGGCGTTGGCACCCCACGGGGACCCAGGTCAAGTTCCAGGTGTTCCACTTCTGATCTAGCTCTGATGTTCCTAGGAAGGCAGGGCAAGATGGCCTGGGCACTTGGGCCCCTCCCTGTCACCCATGTGGCAGACTCAGTGGAGTTCCAAAGGCCCCTGGCCTTGTGTAAGACCAGTCCCAGTAATGGCAACCATCTGGGGGGTGAACAAGGGAATCGGAGATCTGTTTTTGTCCTTCTCTCTCTCTAACTCTGCTTCCTTTTTCTTTCTTTTTTTTTTTTTTTTTTTTTAAGATTTATTTATTTTATTTGAAAGGCAGATGTACAGAGAGGAGGAGAGACAGAGAGAAAGATCTTCCATCCGATGATTCACTCCCCAAGTGGCTGCAACGGCCGGTGCTGCGCCCATCCGAAGCCGGGAACCAGGAGCTTCTTTCCGGGTCTCCCATGCGGGTGCAGGGTCCCAAGGCTTTGGGCCATCCTTGTCTGCTTTCCCAGGCCACAAGCAGGGAGCTGGATGGGAAGTGGAGCAGCTGTGACAAGAAGTGGCTCCAATATGGGATCCCGGGGCATTCAAGGCGAGGACCTTAACCATTATGCTATCACGCCGGGCCCAACTCTGCCTTTCAAATATCTACATTTTAAATGATAATAATAAGGAAAGACTGGTGAGGAAAGAGAGCAGGGAGACTGCAGGGGTGGGACGGGTGGCGCTGTGAGCATGCCCTGCACCCTGTGCTCTGCCCTGCACCCTGTGCTGTGCCCTGAACCCTGTGCTGTGCCCTGAACCCTGTGCTGTGCCCTGAACCCTGTGCTGTGCCCTGAACCCTGTGCTGCGGCGGGCCGGAAGGCTGCCTGGCTGCTCGGTCTGTCCCGTGGGAAGCGCACACCTGTGGAGGAGTGATGCCGGCTGGTGCTGATGGGCCTTGGGGAGGCGGCAGCCCAGGCAGGGCCCTGCAAGGTTCAGAGCTCAGCATCTCCTGCCGTGGGGGTTTCTCTAGGGCTGACGCCCCAGCAGGGCTGACGGAGACTGACAGCTGGGCTCGACCTCGCCCTACACACGTACACCACTGGGCACAGGAAATCTCTCCCCAGCAAAAACACAAACAAAAAGATTTCTTCAAAAAAAGTCCATTTGTTTATATTTAAGAGAGAGAAGAGGGGAGGAAGAAGAGAGAGATAATCTTCCATCAGCTGGTTCATTTTCCAAATACCCACGACAGCCAGACAGGGCTGGGCCGGGCTGAAGCCAGGAGCCCACAGCTCTGTCGGGTGACCCGTGTGGGCAGATCTGTCTCCTGCTGCCTTCCTGACTGAATGAGCAGGGGTTGGACTGCAGACGGAGGTGCCAGGGGAACTTGAACCAGCACTGTCCTATGGGATGCGAGTGGCCTGACCTGCGATGCTGTAACACCCGCCTCCAGCTGGATTCCTAAGCACTAACTGCCCCTTAAAAACAAAACCAACCAACAACCAAGCAAACACCTGTGGTGAGAACCTCAGAAAATGACGAAGCCTGAGTCGAAAGTACTGGGGAAACTGAGGAACCAAGCCAGGCAGGGATGGCGTGGAGGGATGGGAGGGGAGTTCACAGATTCAGGGCAGCCTTGCTGCAGAGCGTGGAGAGCTATGTCCCATGGCCACAGTCATGATCACATCCCTGTTCTCTTCCTCAGCTTCAGCCCGTGGCTCTAAGGCAGCTGGCCCCTCCCCTGTGCTGTGTCTCCCACACTTCAGGATGGGGTACACAGTGCTGGGAGCACTTCACTGTCCTCCCTGGCTGCTATGCAGCTTGCTTCCCAGCATACTCAGACACTCACTAAGCCAGCACCGTGCATCAAGACACTATGGCACCCGGCAGCGTGGCCTAGCGGCTGAAGTCCTCACCTTGAAAGCCCCGGGATCCCATATGGGTGCCGGTTCTAATCCCGGCAGCTCCACTTCCCATCCAGCTCCCTGCCTGTGTCCTGGGAAAGCAGCTGAGGACGGCCCAAAGCGTTGGGACCCTGCACCTGCGTGGGAGACCTGGAAGAGGTTCCTGGTTCCCGGCTTCGGATCTGCGTGCACCGGCCATTGCGGCTCACTTGGGGAGTGAATCATCGGATGGAAGATCTTCCTCTCTGTCTCTCCTCCTCTCTGTATATCTGACTTTGTAATAAAAATAAATAAATCTTTAAAAAAAAAAAAAAGACACTATGGCAGCTCAGGGTCAAAGAGGCTCTGGGTTCCCAGCAAGAGGTCCTCGGCTGGCTCCCCGCGGAGGAGCGCCTTGGCAGCACACCCCCAGCGGCGGTTCCTGGCTTTGTCCTTGCTCCAGACCTCTGGGGTGAATCCTGCAAGCTCTGGATTAAGCACAGGTCTCAGGAGAACTTCTGGAAGTGGTTTCCTGAACCTGAAACGGTGAAGTAGGGCAGGAAACAGGTCCTTATCAAACCAAAGACTTGCTTGTGAGCTGTGATGCCTGGAGCCACCACAGACACCTAGGACCAGAAGGATTCAGCTTGGTGCACAGAGACAGCATGACTAGCCGCTTGGTTTGCCCCTGGATATTCCACACACGAACGGAGCAGGGAACCCACTGCGATGTTCAGCCCAAGAGGAAAGGAGTGTGGCGATGTGGGCAGGCAGGAGCGTTACCCAGGACGACACCCAGGAACCACTGTGCTTGCATCCCTGCCACTTGCACTGGCTTCTTACTACTCGCCACCCAAAGCCTCCGAGTCATTGCAGCATCCCAAACTGGAGCTTTCTGAGCAGGTGGCCGTGGAGGGGCTGCTGCTGATGGTGGTGTCTCCAGCGACTGGGGCCCTGTGCCCCTGGGGCAAAGAAGAAAGGAGGTGTGGATACCCAGGTTCACTTGCTTGTGCCCCCTTCCTGCCCCTCCAGGTGCCTGGCCCCGGCCACGCTCCAGCCTTGAGGTGACTTAATAAAGGATGGGCTTCAGGGGGGAAATGGAAAGGTGGAGTAAAATAAACAGCACTTATCTCCCAGCCTGGGACAACACAGCAACCGCCCTAATTTCTTTTTGTTAGAACAGAGATAATCCAATAATTAGGGCAGCAAATAGCATAACCCTGGCTAAAGCCATAATGAACCATCTGGCTTGAATCATTTAGGCTTATTCCAGGGATCTGGCTGTCAGAGCGCAGAGCAGCGACAGGCTGCTGGGGTACAGGGTGGAGGGCAGACCTGCCCCCCACCCCCCGCAAGCTGTTCCCGGACCCCTCTGACAGCAGACACCGAAGGGCCCCAAGAGTAGGGGTGCTGCCTTTGCAGGGCTGCAGCACGGGCGGGGGGGGGCGGTGAGAAGGGTTCCATACTGGCCTTGGCTTGGCCCGCTCTTCTCCAAGTGTGTCCTGCTGATGTTGACCTGGGTGTGGCCAGCGCACAGTGCAAGCTCACTAAGTCACGTCCAGCAGGTGCTGTTGACTCCATGAGAGTCAACCCCCTGCCAGCGGACGTGTGCCTGTCCTGATGCCTAATCCTGGCCCCTCTGCCCCACTGCCCAGAGATAAGACTTAGCTGACTGGTGGGAGGTGGGGTGGCCAGCCCAAGCGTGTTGGCCTTCTGGCCATGTCACACAGAGGGTCCTCTGCGGCACCAGCAGGGTGGGCTGGAGCTGGGGCAAGCCCTGCCCCACCTACTCACACCCTGGGTTAGCAACAGATGCTGCCACTGGGAACAACCACCCAGCCAGCTTCTATGGGGCAGTCTGGGCCTCAGGGCAGCCCAGAACAGCCTCGGGTCCCAGAATGGCCTGCCCGTAGGCCAGCGAGAGAGGGTGAGCTGGGCGCTGGGGTAGAGGAAAATTCAGGACCATGAGCTCCCTGCAGTAGAATCTCCGCACCCATTTTCCCCAGCTGGTGGCGGAGTGCGGAAAGAGGAATACCCCTGACCCCGGGTCCCCATGCGTAGGACCCAGGGCTGAGCCGAGAGGCCCTCGTCAGCGCCCTGCCAGCACTCCCCGCGCCCAGTGACTGTGCTCAGACCACGACCCCCCGCCAGCCCCGGGTCGGGTTGAACCGGGCCTTGACCCCCTGGCCACAAGCGCTTGCCTGCTCTCTAGGGCTCAATGTCGGTAGGAGGGGGCGCGGGCCGGGCCCCTTCCTGTCCAGGGGCCGCGGGCGTAACAGGTGGGGCGAAGGTCACCGGGCCACCGAGCGCTGCGGTGGGGTCCACGCAGCGAGGGGAGGGATGGCCAAGGTTTCTCCGAAGGACAACCGGCCCCGCGGTCTTCCCGGTCCTCGGCTGCCGCGCCAGTCAAGCCGCCGCACGCCGCGGGCTGCTGGGCCCACCCCGGAGGCCCGGTCCTCGCGCCGCAGGGGCCTGTCCGGAGCGGCTCGCGCGCAGGGAGCTACCGTGCGGCCGGCAGCAACTGGTGTCTCCCCGGGGCGCCGCTCCGCCCTTCCCAGGAACAAAAGCCGCCGCCCGCGCCGGAGCTCCCGGCAGGCGGACCAAGAGGGGGGCGCGGCGCGGGTTCGGGGGAGTCCGGCCCCGAGATGGGACTTCGGCCCCGAGATGGGACGTCTTCCTCCTGGGGCGCCCTCAAACTTCCCACCTCACCGACCGGGGTCAGCAGGTGTCGGGCAGGGCTCGCTGCGCGCTCCAAGCGGGCGCGGGAGCCTCGGGCGGCGCGCGGGAGAACAAGGACGTTGCGCGAGGGGTCCCGGGGGAACCCGCGAGGCCACGGCGCTCGCCCTGAGCGGGGAGGGGGCCGTCAGCGGCGGAGACTTGGAAACTTACTGCAGTCGTCCGACTCGTAGCCGTCGGCGTCCGGCTCGTCCTCGGGCGGCTTGGCGGGCGGCCGCGCCGGGCTGGGGCCGGGGCTGGGGCCCGGGCTGGCGCCGTAGGCTCCGAAGAGCTGGTCTACGTCCTCCTCGTCGTCGCGGCCGCCGTCGGAGGGGCTGCGGCGGCCCGCGCTGGCCGCTGCCGGGCGCGCGGGGGCGTCCGGGGGCGCCTCGGCGCGCAGTGCGGTGTCCGGGGGCAGCCCCCGCGGGAAGCGGGGGAAGTAGTCGGAGATCTGCTTGATGGGCCGGATGGGGCCGGGGCACACGTCGATGGCCATATGCTCCTGGATGCTGATGGTCGCCTTCTCCCCGCGCCTCCGGAGGGTCATGCAGGCAGCCCTGCCCCGCCCGGGCGCGGTCCGGCCCGGCGCGACCTCGGCCCGCGGGCGGCTCAGCAGGCCCGGCGGGGGCGCGGCGGGGGGCTGCGGGCACGGCCGGCGGCGCCCCCGGACGGCCCTGCCGCGGCTCCTGCCTGCTCGGCGGCGGCCGGCGCGAGTGAGAGTGCAGGGGCCGGCAGGCAGGGGGCGGGCCCAGCCCGCGTCACCCGGTAGCAACCAAGCAGGGTGAGTGCGCGGGCTGCGCGGGAGGCGCGGAGCGGAGCGAGCCGGGAGGCGCCACCCGCTCCCGCACTCGCGCTCACACCGGCGCGCACGCCGGCCCGGGACCCTGCGCGCGCACAGGGCGGGCGGCAGGCCAGGGTCCTCGTGCCTCTGGCTCTCCGTGGCTCTCTGGATCAGCGGGCAGCCGGGCAAGCAGGATCCCTGGGCCACGCAGTTCTGCGTTCCTGCGCGGGCAGGCACACACTGCCACTCTCAGGACACACACAGGTGTTCAGGGAGCCGCGAGCACGCACACGCGTGTGCAGAGCGTTCGATGGCAATTCCACACACACCTGCAGCACACACGCACACACAGACCTGCACACGCCGGAGATGGTGCAGGATTCTGCGGCACAGAATCCTCCCTCTCCCCAGTCACCTCCGCCCCTTCACTAGGGGGACACACAGGCACCCATGCTCAGGGAACCCTGGACATACCTTCTATTTAGTGCCGACCACATTCCCAGTGGTGCAGCGACCTGAGCTCACAACCCAGCAGGCCTTGCACCCCCCCCACCCCCTGTGCAGGTCAGCTGCACAGGCACTTGGCATGCCTCACTGCCACTGAGCCTTTCTGTGCCCCAAGGGGCTGAAGGTGGGTGGGCACTCAGAGTAGGGCTTCATCCAGAGGGGGTGACATCAGGTGGGTCTGGACAGTGAGGAAAGAGGCAAAAGCAAGGTCGGTGCCTGCCCACTTGGCCCTCCCACTGGGCCCAGAACTCAACGAAGCAAGCAGTCCAGTCCAGGTGGCCATCTGGCTGCCTGAGCACCGGTTGTTGCTGACACAGGTGTGCCTGTGGAAGCCTGTTGATATTCTGTCTTGCGTTGGTAGATCAGGGACGCTTGTCTTCTTGGCTGGGCCCTTCCCGGGGGTCTGAGGGCCCCAAGCCTGGGTTGTCCCTCTGCCATGTGCATTGCCAAGTGCGGGTAGCAGACGGCAGAGGGGTGAGGCCTTGCTTCTTATTATGTCACTCAGGTGGATATTTGCCTTCTCTGACTTCCGACCACGGAACAGGCTGAGTATGGGCTTTCTTTCCTGGCCTCAGGGGACCAGGCACCGTGGAAGAAGGGACTACGTGCTGGGTTGGATTGGGTTATGGGCTGGTGGTATTGGCCACTGCGTGCCTGGGGAGGCCAGGACAGCCTGTGCCAAGAACCTTTGCAGGGGTGGCCTGCTTGATTGCTGTTGCAGCCCAGCATGGCGGCACGGTTGAGAAGGGGAAGGCTTGGGCCTGTGTGGGCTGAGGGCCGGCTGGTGGCAGGGCTGTGACTGGAACCAAGCGATGAGGGTACCTGTGTTGCTGTACTGGATCTCAGACGGGCAGTTGACACGCAAGGCAAATCCCTTCTCCACAGCCTAAGGCCTGGGGAGTCCCAAATCAAGCCCCAGCAGCGCTGGCATCTGCTGAGGGTTGCTGTGCATCCAAGACAACACAGGGACAGTCGCTGTCACCTCCAATGACACAGGTGGCTGGGCACAGGGGTTTCATGCCCTCTGACTGGTGCTTGGACTCTTCAGTCTGCCCGGGAAGGCGAAGCACACCCCACACAGCTGCAGGCGGGGCTCTGGGTCCATAGCACATGGGCACAGCAGCAGGTGCTCTGCCTCTGCTTTTCACACTTGCTGAAGAGGTAAAGGAGCAGCGATGGATGGAGCCACAGGGAGACAAACAACAGAGTCCTTCACTCTCTGGGAAGGCAACAGTCTTCCCCTAGCTTGCCCTCCCCAGCCTGCAGAGCTCAAGGTCCGGACAGAGGTGGAAACACAGGCAGAGAATCTTGCTCCTCAAAGCTTCCTGAGGCTCAGGGGAGAGAGCCTGCACCCACTGACCAGGGGGAGCAGGGGGCGAGAGCCTTGGGGGATGATTACCCCAGCTCCAGCACTGCAACTGTGAACCAGCAGGTGGAAGATTTCTGTCTCTCTGTCATGCTGTCCTTCAAAATATCAGTTTAGTTTTTTTTTTAAAGATTTATTTATTTTTATTGGAAAGTCAGATATACAGAGCGAAGGAGATACAGAGAGAAAGATCTTCCATTTGCTGGTTCACTCCCCAAGTGGCCACAATAACCAGAGCTGAGCAGATCCGAAGCCAGAAGCCGGGAGCTTCTTTCGGGGCTCCCACATGGGTATAGGGTCCCAAGACCTTGGGCCGTCCTCGACTGCTTTCCCAGGCCACAAGCAGGGAGCAGGATGGGAAGTGGAGCAGCTGTAACACGAAGGGGCTCCCATATGGGATCCTGGTGTGTGCAAGGTAAGGACTTTAGCTGCTAGGCTACTGTGCCAGGATCCAGTTAAGTCTTAAAAAAAGAAGAAATGGATAGACTGTGGACACCCTGAGGGCACTACAGACAGTGTGGATATCCTACACCCAGCACAGGCCTGGCACGTAGCAGGCACTCTGTGGGCTCCACCTCCCTGCCTTTCTGGTGCAAACTATCACCTGCCCTGTGCCTGCCTCAGTTTCTCTGTGGAATGTAGCGCTGCCATTCCCGTCTGGTGCCGGGAAGGGCACTGTGTGGTGGATTTGCCAGCTGGCAGGTATAGGGAGCTCTAAGCCCCATCAGTCACATCGCCTACTGTTCCCTACACTGGGCTGGGCAGCCTATGTCCAGGTCAACTGTGTGTAGTCTGCCCTTTCCCAGCCCTCAGGAGCTGAGCCTCTACTTCCCTGCACCTGTGGGCCTCTGGATATGTGCACTACCCACAGATCCCTGCACACAGAAGGTAGAAGGGTTCTCCTCCATGGGTAGCCTGGGGTGAGGGACCACCAGGAAGTCTCTCTCACACACACACAGTATCCCCTGGGTCCACCGACTCAGAGCAGGCCAGGGAGACTCGCAGACTTCTCCACCAGCACCCAGGATCTTTTTATGAAGGCTGTGAATTGCAGGCTGGGAAGGTGCTAATGGCTTCACACTGTGGCTTCACACTTAGCTTGCTGGCTGTGTCCCGCTGCACACATACGCCCGTCCTGACAGCTCGCAGGGGCTGGTGCTCCTCCTTTCGGGAAGGCTGCAGCGTGTGGCTCTGGTGGTTCTTGCTGTTGGTGAGGCAGGTGCTGGACCCAGACTGGGGGCGAGGCTTGGAGTTTCCGGTGGGGATTGGCAGGGCCACTCACGGGAGCCTGATGATGCCACTGTGGGTCTGATGGTCTCTTTCTTGCCAGCATGTGCCTCTCCTTCCAGCAGGGGAATGTGTCTTTTTGAGGAAAAGGCCTTGATGTAGTAGTTGGCCCCATGTCACCAGGTGGCACCTCTGGCTGGTGTCTGCAAGCCCTTTAGCCCCAGCCTAATGTGTGTCGAGTTTCTAGTCTCTCCTGATGGCACCTGTGCATCTCCCATGCGATAAATGTCCCCCCGCCCACCTTTTTTTTTTAAAGACTTATTTTAAAATTTTTATTGGGAAGACTGATCTATGGAGAGACGGAGAGACAGAAAGATCTTCCATCTTCTGGTTTACTCTCCAAGTGACCGCAACAGCCAGAGCTGAGCTGATAGAAAACCAGGAGCTTGCTCCAGGTCTCCCACGTGGGTACAGGGTCCCAAGGCTTTGGGCTGTCCTCTACTGCTTTCCCAGGCCACAAGCAGAGAGCTGGATGGGAAGTGGAGCTGTTGGACATAAACCAGTATCCATATGGGATATGGCACTTGGAGGTGGAGGATTAGCTAATTGAACCATCACACTGGGCCCAATGATGAATCCCCTTTTAACAGACACACCTGTGAGCCCGCCCTCGAGCAGGGTACCTCCTGCAGGGGCTGGGTGACAAACAGAACGCAAGTGACAGGGTCTGCATTGGGAAGGGTCTGGGGACCACCCCCTGCCTCTTTTGCACCCACAGGGACCCTAGCAAGGAAGTGTGGTAGAGCTTGGATGTGAGCAAGTCATGCTAAGTGCCTGCACCGTAGTGTGGGGCTGCTGCCAGCCACACTTGATGTCTTAAGTGATGTGAAAAACGGAGCTCTTTCTGCTCACTTATTACGCACCTTCTCATAAACACATCATACTCGCCACACTGCATTTATGAGCTCTGGGCCCAGCAGTAGGGAGATGCTAACACTGACCTAATGGTGTCATTTTGCACACGATTCTGGGCAGCTGTGCTGACGGCCCCTCCTGGGACACCTGCAGAGCACAGGTGTGCAAGCATGTCAAGTCCCACCCGCACCAGCTTTCCAGATGGGAAGACTGAAGCCCACGCCCGTGGGTCTGGACGTCTGGCCTCACACGGCTGCTGAAGCTGTGTAGATCTGTGTGGAAGGATCAGTTCTCCCTGCTTACCCTGGCCAAAGTCTAGGCTGCCACAGTGGAAGGAAGCTGAGGGGGGTGGAACTCATGTGTCAGGGTGGGACTCACCTGCTTCAGGTGGCAGGAGATCGGATGCTATGGAAGACTCATGCTGAGTTCTGGGGTGGCAGGGAACTCTCGAAGGGACCTGTGGAAGGATGAGGTGTTAACCTTGAGCGTGGTGGCTGTACCGGAGACACTCCCTACCCCACAGCCCGGGCCTGGGTTCTAGTGGCTTCCAAGCCAAGGGTGAATAGTTCAGCAGCACACATGGCTTAGGCTGGGCAGGAACTCTAGTGAAGTCCAGGGCCAGTAGCCAGGAGTGCTGCCTTCAACAGCTCTGAATTAATGATGCAACTCAAAGGTGTCAATAACGCACCCTTAACATTTACAAGCATACAGTGGAAGGATGCCTCCCATCAGCCAGCTAAAAACAAAGTCAGTAAAGGTTCCGCGAAAAGCTAACTGGGGGCCCAGCATTGCGGTGTGACTAGTAGAGCCATTGCCTAAAATGCTAGCTTCCCGAAGGGCGCTGGTCCAGCAGATGGAAGATTCTACGCTGTATCTTTCTCTCTCTTTTATAATATAAATAGTTTTTAAAAAGTGCTAAACCTAGACTTAGCATCTGATCCAGTAATTCCACTCCCAGGTATGCACCCATCAAGCAGGGTCTCCAACAGTTGCTGATACGGTTGCGATCACTGCCGCCTTACTCCCAACAACCTAAGATGAGCTCAACCTCCGTTTTCATCAACAGACGAATGAACTAAAGGGGGTCCAGCCACGCGATGAGTTATCATTTAACCATGAAAAGGGAAGATGTACTGATCTGTTCTTCAGCCTGGAGGGACTCCAAAAACGTATCACGTGAGCCAAGGCCACGAGAACACAACCACCGTGTGATTCCATCTGTGTGACATATCTAGAACAGGTAAATTACACAGGTCAATTTGAGGTTTGCAGCATTACAGGATGGCACAAAATTTCCACCTTAAGACAGTTCCATCTGGCCAGAAACACAATCCAGGCATCCCCCATGGGAGTGAGATGGGAACCCCAATTACTTGAGCCATCATTACTGCCTCCCAGGGCGTGCCCTGGTCAGGAGCCCGAGCTGGGTGATGAGCTCAGGTGTCCTGATGTGTGCCACAGGCATCGTGGGCATCTTAGCTGCTGGGCTCAGGGTTTGCTCCATCACTGAGCACACGCCCCCTGTGTGACCACTCCATGGTCAGCTGCAGAGGCGCTGTGCAGGGGCGGGGGTGTGGCTGCCGTGGTTGGGCCTGCCTGGAATGCCTGTGTGTCCAGGGCAGGGCAAGGCTTTGCTGTGCTTGCCCTTTGGGTGTGATGTAGTTCTGTCTTCTGTGTGAGTGCAGGGGCTACTTTGCTGGGTCTGTGCTGTGAGTGAAACTCAGATGATGAGGCACAGGCTCCCGTGCTCCTGGCCCTGGCGACTCTGGGGGCCCATGCCTCTGTTCACCATGGCCCACTGACCCACCCACCCACACTATTCCTGGCACCTGCTCAGGCATCACTTCCTCCACAGTGTCACACAGCGAGCATCCCACGATAGTTCCTGTGGTGGCCGAGGCTGTCCTGCCCTCTTGGGCAAGTCACAGGCATCACTGTCCCAGCAGGCCCCCTGCAGGTACATGCATCCTTGTAAACATGGTAACCCAGGTCCAGAGGGTTACCCTGCCTGGCCAAGGTCACACAGACCTCTGTGTCTTTCCCTGTACAGGGCAAGGCAGGGATGGTGGCAAGAAGGTGTGTGGGGGGGCACAGTCCTACCTTTTCCTGCCACTGGCTCCGGGCCTGAATCCCACCCCCTCACCCCCACTGACAGTGAGGCCCATTGTGACTCGTGGCTGTGCCCTTGACCCCCCCCCCCAGTCCTGCTGCCCTGGTGGTGTTTGTACCTCATTATGCTTTTACGGGCCTGGGCAGAGGGCATTCAGGAAGCTCCATTACCTTTCTATCATTGCATCTGCGCTTCAGACCAGCCTACCCCAGGGCCTTGGAACTCCCCATGTCCTCCCCCTGGACCGTCCCTGCACCTTCTAGAGAGCCCCCAGGAGCCCCTGCAAGGCAGCTGAGCCCAGCTCCTGCTTACTGCTCACTGTGGGGGCAGGGGCTGACCCGCACTCACTTCACAGAGACCAACTGCTGAGCAGCTCCCAAGCGAGGAGGCCCAGCCTGGCTCCTCCCTGCCTGTGTGCATTCCCAACCCAACCCTGGGCGGGTGGCCTTGGAGACAGCCGCGTGCAGCAGGAGGAGGCGGGAGGCGAGCCGAGGGTCATCCGTCACGGAGAACGTGGGGAGCCTGGTAAATCAGGAGCCTGTCTGAGCCCCCGCCCAGCGTCTGCCCGGCACACAGTCTGGGAGCCTGGTGGGCAGGCTGCCCCTGTGGGGCCTGGGGACAGCCATGCTCCCGGCCCACCCTCTCCCTGTCTGTCTTTGGGTCCTTCACCACGTTACCCAGAGGCTACTGCTCCCCCAGGCAGCCCCATCGGCTGCAAGGACTGTAGCCATTGTTGCATTTTAATAATTTTGAATTTCAATGCACAAGGGTATAGAGAGTAACCTAGTAAATTCCAAAGTGTTCCCACCAAAATGAACATTTCATCCTTTTTTAAACTTACCAAAAGTGAGCTGCAGCTTGGAAAATTGCATAAAAGGCAGGTGCATAGCACAAGGAACGATGGTTATAAAACAAGCCAGCCCAGCCAATAGCCAAGGTGTGAGCTAGGAATGCCGTCAGTCCCCGGGCCCAGCCCTGCAACGTCCCTCTCATGGCACACCTCCCCTGTAGCTCTGCTCTATACTGCCTGTCAGGATAGCACTGCTAAGCTCCTTGGTTTTCAGCAAAATACAAATGTAGGGTCTAGGCGTTTGACCCCCACTGTGACAGCTACAGCCTGTTTCACAGTACCTGGGTTCGATTCTGGCTCTGGCTCCTACTAATGCAGACCCTGGCAGGAAGCAGCCAGGGCCCAGACCCTGGGTGCCTGCTGTCCATAGGGTAGGCCTGGATGGAGCTCCCAGCTCTCACTCTGGCCCAGCCCTGGTTGTTCCAGGCATTTGGGGAATGGAGCCAGTGGGTGGAATAAATCTTTAAAAAATATATATTTAGTTTTGTTTTCATTGGAAAGTCAGATATACAGAGAGGAGGAGAGATAGAGAGGAAGATCTTCCATTGGCTGATTCATTCCCCAAGCGGCCGCAATGGCTGGAGCTGAGCAGATCCAAAGCCAGGAGCTCCTCGAGGTCTCCCATACGGGTGCAGGGTCCCAAGGCTTTGGGCCATTCTTGACTGCTTTCCCAGGCCACAAGCAGGGAGCTGGATGGGAAATGGGGCCACCAGGATTAGAACTGGTGCCCATATGGGATCCTGGTGCGTGCAAGGCGAGGACTTTAGCCACTTGGTTACTGCGCTGGGCCTTTCCTGCTTGTTTCTCTCAAGTAAATAAACAAAAATGGAAAACAAAACCAAAATCAAATGTGGTATAAATACAAACACAACACCTTATGGCTAAACATTTCCCTTTGCGTGTCCCCACCCCAGGGTAAGTATTACTATGCAACTTCATTAACAATATGATTGCAAATATTTGTTGGATAAATATTCTTCTAAGTAGTGTGACACTTCCTAAATGGTGGCAGTCTATACATGCTATTTTGCACGTTGCCGTTTCATTCAAGTCTCAGTGCCTTTTACTAAATGGCCATTACGGAAATGCCCAGCAACTCAGCCACCCCTACTATGCAACGGGCTGGTTGTTAGGGAAGCTGCGGACTCGCTGGCCTGGCCTGCCTGGAGAGCACTCCCAACTCTCCTCCAACCTGAAATACTTTTCCTTCTCCTGATTGCTCTTTGATACACATTTTAGAATACTTAATCTAAAAAATTTCTATTTATTTTTCTGTAAGTCAGAATTACAGAGAGACAGAGATCTTCCATCTGCTGCTTCACTCCCCAAATGGCAACAATGGTCAAAGATGAGCCGATAGAAGCCAGAAGCCGCAAGCTCTTCTGGGTCTCCCACATGGGTTTAGGGGCCCAGACACTTCGGCCATTCATTCTCTGCTGCGTTCCCAGGCCATAAGCAGGGGGCTGGATCAGAAACGGAGCAGCTCGGAACTGAACCAGTTCCCATATTGGAGGCTGGTGCCAAAGGCAGAGGATTAGTCTGATATGCCACCACCCTTGGCCCTTCAATTTACTTTTTATCTGAAAGATAGAGAGAGAGAGGGAGATAGGGAGATAGACGTGTTTTTCATCTGCCGGTTTACTCTCCAGATGTCTGCAACTGCCAAGTCTGGGTCAAGTTGAGGCCAGGAGGCTGGAACACAGACTCTGTCTCCCACATAAGTGGCAGAGAATCAAGTATGAATCAGGATGAGCCATCATCTGCTGAGTCCCAGGGTGTGCATCAGCAGGAAGCTGAATTCAAAGTGGAGCCCATATGGGATCCTGGTACATGTAAGGTGAGGATTTTAGCCGCCAAGCTACCTTGCTGGGCCCTGCTGCTTTTTTTCACTGCTGAAAAGCAAAGGGGAAGAGGAAGGAGCTGTGGCGAGGGAGAGGAAGATGTCAGCACGCACTCGTATCCCTGTGTGCTCAAACATACATGCATGTCTACACACGTGCATACACACATGTCCACGCTGTACACAGGCGCAGGCACCATACTGGTGCAGTGAACACACGGCTGTGCAGGGGTTTGCAGGTCCCTGGCTGCTCAGAGTGAGCCCATGGGCACTCAGGGCTGTGGTGTGTGCACTTGCAGCTGGGGTTGGAGGTATGGGGGGTGGGAGTTGGGGGGTCCTGCCTTTCATACAGTCAGGCCTAGCAGACTCTCATGAGAGACTAGGCCGTTCCCGGAAGGGCACCTCCCAGCTGGGAGGGCTGGACCTTGGTACTCCATGTCCCTTCTCTGCTCAGGTGTACCCACCGGGCACTGACAGGCCCCACACTGCTGGGAGCAGTGATGTGACTCTCTGTGTCTCCTGTCACTGGCCTGGGTGTTGCCGGTACCAAGGAGCACTCTTGGGCCTCTGTAGGCCTGTTGGGGGGGGACTTGCAGTCCCCAACACTGTGCAGCATGTGGACACAGGTCCCTAAGGCAGGTGCACACATCTGTGGTTGGCAGCTCTGTCTCTGCAGTGACTCCCTGAGACAGGCAACTTGTGAAGGCAAAAAATGTGTCATGTCATGGCTGGTGCTTTTGGAAGCTTACAGTGCAAGATCAGTGCACCCTGCTGGTCTGGTGTCTGACATGGGTGGAGGGGCTGGAGAGAACAAAGCATCCCTGGGAATCCACTTCCTGCTGGTCCAAGGACCTCGTTAAGCCTGCTGGCTGAACTCTGTCCAACGGCATCCATTCTCTGTCCAGGCAGCACCACTCACTCACAGCGCTGAGGAATGCTCACTGCCTATCAAGGGGACGCTGAGGCCAGCAGTCTTCTGCTGGCTCCCACAGCTAGTTAGAGGTTGGCTCTGCCTTCAAACTCACCTGACTCTGCACAAACCCATGTGTGGCCTGTGCCTGTGCCCTCCCCTGCCTCCGGCCCTGCCCCAACAGCAGCCACCACAACCCGGGACGTGGAAGCCCTGCTGCCCACAGGACATCTTGATTCAGCCCAGGGTAGTGGATGGAAAAGGGGAGGTGGATTGCAAAAGCAAACAGGAGGAAGTTGTTACTTGTGCGTGACAACCTGGGACAAGCAGAGGATGCCACGGTCAGTTATTACTCAGATTGGAATTCCTCCACTGAGACAGCACAGCCCTTTCCTTGTTTGCCCACTTTCTCTGTGATCTGCTCCAAGGCTGTGGCTTTGCACATCAAGCACCCAGACTGCCTCTGCTGGGGCCGTGCTTCCTTCCTCTTTGCCCATTTGCATTTGCCAAGGATCCTGAGGATCCTGTCCACCGTCTTCATGCTACCAGCCCAAATGCTGCACCGAGTTAACGAAATAGAGAAAAACTCTTTTTCTTCTCCCCAAACTTCAAGGCAACTTTGGTGCTGGGAACTTGGCCAGTTCTTGGGAAGTGATGGAATCAAAGGACTTTCAACAGTTGTTTTGTTCCCTTTTCCATTTTTCAAGTCTTTGGGTTGGAGCCTGGCTCAGGCAGGCTGCAAGTTCAGAGCGAGGATTTGGTGGATCTTGTTTATCTCTTGTCCACCAGCAAATGCTTCCACTTCCTTGCAGGCAGCAGTTCAAACGAATGCTGGGAGGGCTGTTGGGGGCTGGTCTCTTCAGGTAGATATTTAAGGGAAAGCAGCGGCTCCAATGCTCTGGGGCCCACTAGCGTGGGCACAGGGACGTCTCAGGGCTTGGCTGGCACCCTATTATAAGATGGCCACACACTGACTTGCTGGAAGGGCATCTTCCCACCTCTCCTGGAAAGATTCCTTCCCATGAGAAGGGTCGATAACAAGCCCTAAACAGGCGGGGAAGGGCCAAGGTGCAGTTCCCCAGGAGCCTCCAAGAGTGGTCAGCACCCCAGGGGGAGGGCGGGCTGGGCTGGAATCAGATGGGACCTTGCCCCACCCTGCTATCCTGTCCCCAGACTGGTCAGGGTTTTGCATAGCTGCATGCCTGGGAGCTCACCTCCAGGGGACAGCTCCTCCAAGATGGGCCCGGTACCCCAAGGGGCCCAGGTACTGCACCCAGAAGCAGCCTGCACCCAGACCAGCCATGCTATGCTCCCTGGGATCATGTCCGAGGAGCAGGGATGGAGAGGGTGGGTGAGGCAGGGCACCCTGTGAGCTGCCACATCCTGCTGTTTCCCTGTGGCCATGAGCTGCACACAGAGAGGTGAGGTCACTTATTCCAGGTCACACTGCTAGTTCGCACAAGCCTGGAGAACTCGGATTTATTGATCCTGCCCTGAGGGCCCTTCAGGTGGCTGGTGGCAGGTCCTGCAGCCTGTGGCCACTGGGACACACCCCTGCCTGGACCAGCAGGGTGGGGGCAGCCTGAGGCTGAGCTCACACTCTCCCCTGCCTGCGCCAACAGTGGTGGCCCACAAGGCTCTCATTTCTTTTCTGGTTCCGACGCCTCCTATCCCACCGTGGACAGTGTATTCTGCGTCAGGCAGGGTCTGAGGAAAATTGCCCTTTCCCGTGAGTCGTTTATTGTCTTGTTATCCCCATTAGCGGACCCTGTGTGAATCTGTTCCACACTGAGCTGCTTGAATTCGCAGCGTGGCAGCCCCCAGACTGGTCAGGAAGGGCTGCTTCCCGCTGCAGGAGTGGCTGGAGGAGGAGGTGCCAGCAAGCCCTGGTGGTGGTGGGGATAGGTAGGGGTGGAGGTGGGATATGGGGATCAGCAGGGAGGGAGCTGAGGACAGACCACAGCAGAAACCAGCGGGCATCCTGCTGGGCTGCTGGGACCTGCAGCTTGTGGGAGCTTGTCCCTGGATCTCTGCCTGCTTGGCCTATGTGCGTGGTCATAGGTACATAGCACACTGTGTCCCCAGGGGAACCCCCTGACAATGGTCTTGGATCACCAAGACCTCAACTGGGCCTGCTCATTGGTCATACAGGTGAGAGTGGTGGGCTGTACCCGTCTCTCTGTTCAGTCCTGGCCTTGCCACTGTGTGGTACAAGTTGTATGACTTCTCTTAAGCTGTGGTACCCTTGGTGCCATGTGGGGGGATGTAGACCACTTCCCAGGGCTGTGAGAGTTCACTGAGGTCAAGGGTGTAAAGGCTGGACTCCAGTCAAGCACAGGTGATCAACTCTACCCCACCACAGCACAGTTCTGCTTCCCGGGAGACCTGGGACAGCGGGTCACCCTAGCTGTGGCCTCTCTGCCCCTTCCACGTCCATGGCAGCATCCTGGGGAACTGAGCCCTGGCTGACAGCTCTGCAGACCCCTGCAGCTCTCTGCGTCCCCTCCAGCCCCATGGCTGTACCTGCTGCTGCCACATCAGGGTGGACAGAAGGGTCCCTGCGCACCAATCATTCTGAATCTCAGAGGCTGAGCTGTGACATGCTGTTGTGTGCCTGCAGGGCCACCTCCAGACAGAAGGTGTGCAAGAGGTACTGCAGTAGCAGTATGTGTGTGTGGGGGGGCAGGAGGGTATCAGTGGGCTTCTATCCTGTAGGGTGAGACCCTCCCAAACGAAAGCAGTGGGGGCTCCCTCAGGGCCCCTGCTGCCTCTCACTCCTGCCCATTGGCCCCCACATCAACCTTTCAAAGTGTTTGCCTAAACCAAGACAGTGTCTACATCCAGAGGGGTCAGACCCAGTGGGAGTGTCCCACATGGAACTGGGCTGAGCTGCAGAGACTCCACTGTGGGGTCTGCTCCAGACCCTTGCAAAGGAGATGGTCCTGGCCTGTGAGGGTCCCTGTGTGGGGCAGGTGACTAGGCCCATACCCTTCTCCTAGCCTGGCCTGGAGCTGGTCCAGTGTCTCAGTTAACAGGGAAACTGAGGCTGGTATGGCAACCCACCAGCACTCGCACTGACACCTCTGGGAGATAGCCGAGGGGAAGAGTGGGTGGATGTAAACTGGGAGCTGTGGTGACCCCTGGGCTGGCTCATCAGCATCTGGAGTAAGCCAGGGATGCTTAGTCCCGCTAAGGGCTGTGGCAGTGTTCATCTGGCTGTGATGTGGGGGGTTTTAGGTGCAAATGCACAGTGTGAGCTCTGCAAGGCTCACACAGTGAGAGGCTGTGTGAGCTGGGATGGTGGTGCCCCTCTGCCCCAGGCCCTCCTCTTTCATAGCCGCAGGGGCCTGCAGGCCTGACTGGGGCTTGGCTTAAGATCAGTTCCTCCCACAGGCAGGACTTGGGGCATTGTAGGCCGGGGCTCCTGGTCTGCTGGCCTTTTCTTACACATGGAGAGGAGCAGGTGCTTCGACAGGTGCCTATATGGAGGTGTTGCCATCTCTCAGTCCACCTGCCTATCCGTGCATCCATTCTTCTATCCACCCATCTCACATGCCCTCAGTACACTGGTTTACCTGGAATATCCCCCCCATCTCTCCACATATCCCCCAGCGCTCCACCCGTCCATCTACCTGACACCTATCCATCCACTGTCCATCAGCATTGACTCCCCATCTATCCCACCTTTCCCAGCCCACTCATCCACTCATTCCTCCACCCACCCACCCTCCTGCTTCTATCCATTTTTTCAGTTCTTCCATTATCCACCTACCCCATCCACCACTCATCCATATCAACTCTTCCATTCTTCTGTCCCCACTCATCCATCACCTCCCACTCCCACAAACCGTACATCCACCTATCCATCCACAACATTCCCTGCCAGCTAGCGATGGTGCAATGAGTCCTGTAAGGAGCCGATGGAGGAGATAGGCTCTGGGGAACTCAGTGCTGATCACCTCTGGAGCAGGGGCGGGGGCAGCGGGTGGTGAGGGCAAGGGAGCCCACAGAGATACATGCTCTCTGTTCCCCGTTCTCACTAGAGCCTGTGTAGAGGAGGTGGCGGGGGACAGACTCTGCTTGTCAGCTGCTCAGCAGGTTCAGACAAACTTAAAATGTCCCTGAAGAGCGTCTGCCGAGGCGGGGCTGAGCGCTGAGCTTGCTCTGCGGTAATTGGCAATGAGGAAGCAGCAGACATCCTGGGGCTGCCCAAAGCCCCCCGGGAGCCGTGCCTACCCCAGCCTCTTGCCTTCCCTACTCCCCAGCTGCTCTTTCCCTCCTGGGCATGCATGTGGGTTGGCACATGCCCCTTGGCTTCCAGCAGCACACAGCCTGGGAGCAGCGCCTTGTGGCAGCTGCTGAGGGAGGGAGAAGGAGTGGTCTCTCCATAGGGGTCGCTGGGATTTAGCCTTGGGGAGGCGCTGCCAGCATGTGTGTGCGGTCTGGCAGGTCCTCCTCCTGCAGGCTCTAGACCCCAGCTAGTGCCAGTTTCCCTTTGGTCTCATCCCTGTTTTGGGCAGCAGAGCCCTAGCCAGCACTGTATGAACACTTTTGGTCATGAACATTCTGTAAAATGGTCAATCTGCACGTCCTGGTGTGTGCATGTCTGTGACATCCAGCTGTATACACACATGTAATAATGTTCTGGATCCACACACACATGTGTTCTATGCAGACATGTGCATGTACTGGTTTGTACACGACATTCTGAGTCATGCTCACATATGTGTAATAATGTTCTGGTGGCTACATGCACATGTGTTCTATGCACACACACGTGCATGTATGGTATGCACACATGTACATGACATCCTGAGGTGTGCACATGTGTATAATCTTTTGGCACATACACACGTGTGAATGTGTGTGTATGTCATTCCCTTTGGGAAGGACTCTATCGCATTTCTGACTGGCATCTGGAGCACCTGTCCCACAGCTTCCATCTGATCACTGGAGCTGCAGGCATCCTCCCTCCCCCCCAACAGCAGCTTGGAGGTCGCTCTAGGCTGGGTGTCTAGTTCAGCCGCAGCCCCCATGCAAGTACTGCTGAGGTGCTTCAAGCGCAGGTCAGAAAGAGCTTTCTGGCCTAGCTGTTTGGCCTAGCAGTTAAGCATCCAGACAGGGAAGCTTGTACCCCTATCAGAGCACGTGGGAGTGAGTCCTGCTTGGCCCCCAAGTCTGGCCTCCTGTTACTACACACCCTGGAGGTGACAGGTGATGCCCAGGCAGGAGTGTCCCTGATGCCCACATGGGAGACCTGCAAGGAGTTCCTGCCCTCTGCCGCTGGCTCGGGCCAGCCAGGCCACCTGGGGCCTTTCTCTGCTGCTCATGTAAATTACAAGAATAATAAGGCGCTTTCTGCATGTGCTGTTCCTCAAGTTCCTTCAGTGTAAAATGCTCCATGTGCCATGGGGCACATCTGGGGGGATTGGGTTAACGAGTCTGAACTCTGAAACCCCCCAGGAAGCAGGTGTAGTGCTGACGGTGGGAGGATGGAGCCTTCCGCAACTCCCACCCCCACACTCCGGTCACAGCAGTTCACCCAGATCACAGGCAGGCAGTGAGTGACAAACTCAGAGCTGGCAGCTGGACCAGGACAGAGTCCCTGTCCCCAGAGGCCTGATCAGGGGCTGTGATCACCACCCGAGGCTGCCCATTAGCAGTCACCGCATCAAGGCTCAACTGTCAGTGGGGTCTGACTCAGGGACTGCAAGGGAGGGACACAGCCGGGCCACTCAGGACAGCCACCTGCAAATAAACACAGGCCCTGGCAGAAACTGAAAACATGGGATCCCCTCTCTCCAAAGTGATTCAGCGTTTCCAGGATGGTGACAGCTGCTCAGGACACCAGCATCCCCTATCACAGTGCCCATTTTCAAGGCCCGGCTCTGCCTCCAGTTTCCTGCTAACCTACTCCCTGGCAGGCAGTAGGTGATGGCTCTAGTCCTTGGGTCCCTGTCACCTACATAGGGGACCAGGATGGAGATCCTGACTCCTGTAGGATCAACTTCCTTACCCAGCCCCAGCTGTTGTGGGCATTTGGGCAATAAACGAGTAGATGCATGATCTTTCTCTTTCTATCTTTCAAATAACATGAAGATAAACAATTGGAAAAATGAAGCATAGAATTACCCTATGATTCCAGCAATTCCAAAGAATTCCCAAAATAATTAAATCTAGGACTCAAATACACAGGGAGTCTTTAAAGTTTATGGAAAATGCCTATGTTGAAAGTGCAACGTGTAGATGTGAAACCAGTTTTGGCTGTTGTAGGCCTCTTGGGGAGTGAACCAGCGGAAGAAAGATCTTGGTCTCTCTGCCTTCCAAAGAAAATGAAAACAATCATCACACGGAATGGACAATCACCAGGGTAATTCAAAAACATCTGAGCAGGGTTTCCGCTGACCAGGTACCACTTTCATATCATCTTTAAGTTGACAAACCCTAAATAGAGCCTTCCTGAGTCAGGGACCCCGAGCAGGCAGCCAGTAGGGGGGCAGCCCACAGCATGGGTTTTCTCCTCCAGGCACATTCTCCGTCCCACCCTGCTGCCCCCTGGCTTACTCAGGAGTTTGATTGATGGCGTGTATATCGATTGTGTATATATATTGTGTGTATTTGATTGATTGTGTGTTTTCCAACTAAAATACTTCACTGTTACAAAGATAATCTAGAAGATACAGCTTAAGAAGGGCAACCACAGGGTTTCTAACATGAATGAAGCGGCATTCTCCTGCTCACCCCAAGCCTGTCTCTTTGCAACTTTAGGACTCTTACTTCGATATTTTTGTATTTAAGCCTCCTGCTGATCCCATTTATTCTTATTTTATAAAAAAAATTTATATGCTCATCTGAAAGGCAGAAGCAGGTTGGAGATGTGGCATAGTGAATAAAGCTGCTGCCTGTAGCACTGGCATCCTGTACGGGCACTGGTTCAAGTCCTGGCTGCTCCAGTTCCAATCTGGTTCCCTGCTAACGCTGCTGGGGAAGCAGCAGATGTACCAAGTCCCCAGGCCCCTGCACTCAAGTGGGAGAGCTGGGAGAGAAACCCCAGGTTCCTGGCTCCAGACTGGCCCAACTCTAGCCATTGCGGTCTTTTAAATAAACTGTACCTTTTAAATAAATCTTTTTTTTTTTCTAAAGAGAGGCAGAAAGATAGATAACTCCCATCTCTGGTTTATTCCCCAAATGCTTGCAACAGCCAAAGCAGGGCTGGGACTGAAGTCAGGAGCTAGTAAGCAGGAAGAAACACAATCCAGCTTTTCCGTGTGGGTACCGGGATCCCAACATCCTGAGCTATCCCCTGCTTCTCCTGAGGATAAAGATGCAGTCAGCAGCCAGAGTCAGCAATGGAACCCAGGCATTGTGACACGGAATGTGTCTTAACTGCCAGGCCAAACAACCAGCCCTGATTCTATTTTTTGAGTTTTCAAAAATATGTATTTATGTCATGCATGTTATATTATAAAACACCAGGGATTAACTCTCACCCACATCTCCCCAGGCTACTGGGACAGCCTTGTTCCTCTGCCCTCAAGCCAGCCCTGTCGGCTGGCCTGGCCTGGAGTTCTCCCCACAGCCTCACCATCACCCCTGGATGCTCTGCCTCTCTTCTCTGCAGGGTCTTCACTCTCCTGCGATCCCTGCATCCTCTCTCCTGCCTTTCTCCCTTGTCTGGCTGGAGCACATCCTGTAGTAGCTACCTGGGAAAGACAGCATGAGAAGTAAGATTTTTCGACTGATGTGCTGGACAATGTCTTCGTTCTCCCATTACACTTCACTGAGATTTGGCTAGCATGGACTAGAGTTCATTTCTGGCCCCATTCCTATTGTGTTCTGGCTTAAAACTTTGCTTTGAAAATGTTGACATCATTTGAATTCATGACCCTTTGATGTGACCATGATTTTTTTTTCCTCTTTGGAAGGTTTTAGGATAGGTGCCCTGAAACTTCGTAACAGCTTTAGTGGCAGCTTAAGCCACTTCTTGGGATGCCTGCAGCCCATACCCAGGTGCCTGGTTTGAGACCCAGCTACTCTGCTTCCCATTCAGCTTCTTGCTGTGTGTCTGGGATGACAGCAAATGATGGTTCCAGTGCATGGATCCCTGCCATTCCTTGGGAGAACTAGAGACAATTCTGACCTCTTGGCGTTGGCTTGGCCCACTGTTGCGGTCACTTGGGAATGAACCAGTGGATGGAAGTTCTCTTTCACTGTCCCTCTACCAGTCTGCCTTCCAAATAAATATTCAAAATCAAGTCTGCACATAGATGGTGTCATAATGTATTTATTCTTCTACCATCTGTTTCTTTGCTCAACATTGCTTATGAGAGTCATTTCTTTATTTTTATTTATTTGAAAAGCATTGAGAGACAGCAACTGGGCCAGCCCAAAGCTCATGTGGAAATTCAATTTGGGTCTCTCGTGTGGATGGTGGGGCCCTGAGTCCTGGGGCCATTGCCATTGCAGGAAGCTGGAGTCGAGAGCTGCACCTGAGTATCGAACCCAGGAACTCTGATATGGGATGCAGGCAGCCTGGCTGGCAGGCTGGCTTGTGTCTTCACCAGCAGCCTAACGCCTGCCCTCCCATTCTCCTTTGGGGAGGTGGTCTTGATCTGCCCACTGGCCAAGAGGTTTGTGGGCTCTCTGGACACCCTGAGGCCCAGCTCCCCGCTCCACTGCAGCATGGTGAGGGCTGCAGCAGGCCAATGGCACCGGTGCATCCCAGCACACAGGCAACCGCGATCTGCATCAGTGCAAAACCTACTTTTTATTGTTTTCACGCTAAAGCACAAGGTGTCCTAGGGTGGTGGTGAGGTCCTCTGCCATCTGCCAGGGGTCGGGGCTAAAGAACTGCAAGCTTGGCAAGAAGGTGGCAGGAAGGGGACGTGTGTGGATGCCCATGCATTCAGGCCTTCTCCAGAAGCATCTGTCTGCACTTTGAAGGATGGATTTTTCATGCTCCGCCAGACCCATGGAACAGAAGTGGATCGATCTCTTCAGGGAGCTCCGAGCTTGGCTAGGGCCGTGCTGAAGGTGGCTCTTCACCTGAGAACTTGTGTTGCTTGCCAGAACTGGGCCTGGCCCCTCAGGCTGCCAAAAGTGTGAGCCGGGGAGGGAGGCAGAGGCCTAGGCAAGGGCCAGGCTGCACGGGGAGTGCCCGGATGCCCTGTGTCTTCTTGCTGCTAACACAGATACAGAGAGAGCACATCTGAATGCATGGGAGGGCCCAAGTGCACTTACACATGGGATGGATGGGGGCGGGTGGAGGAGACAATAAATAAAGGCAGTGGCCGAGAGGCGCGGTCAGCGGGGGTGGGGGGGGGGTGTGCGTAAAGGCACTAGGAGGGGGCGCTGCTTCAGCCCCCAAATGCTGGTTTCCAGAGTCAGTAGGTCGTAGCCTATGGGGCTGCCGGTGAGGGCTCCCGCTTTTCTCCCTCTTTCTTGGGTTCTTCCACTGGCAAGTCTGCTCGGTGCACCAGGCTGTGCCTGGCCCAGGGCAGGCCGAAGGGAACTTGGGGGGCCGCGTCAGCAGCGGGGGGTGGCCCAGGTGTGCCTCTTGCCTTTGGAGGAGAGAGAAAAGCCACACGCAGTGAGCAGCTCATACATTTTTGGGAGTGGGGAGGCAGGCTCCTGGCTGTGATGGCCCCACACCTGCTGCCCAGTTCGCCAGCTGCTGCATGATGGCTGCCCAGAAGACGTGGCATGCACCCTGGGCTGGGGAGCCCACATTTAAGCCCCTCAACTGCTCTGGGCACACTGTTCACCCTGTGTGTGTGCATCTGCCCCATGGTCATCGTCCCTGGAGAACTCATGATGTAGGAGAAGTAAATGGATATGGGGACCTGGAACCTAGAGGCCAATCCTTTCTGAGTTGTGTCTTAAGTCCTCAAGTCTTTCTCTGCTCCATCCACGTGGCCTTTCCAACACCAGCCCTGATGGAGCAATTTTGTGACAGAGGAGCTGGCTGCACAGACTCCCTGCTAATGTATGAACTACGCCAAGTTCACATGGTGGCTACCAGTGGCAGAGCTGGGCCTGCCTGAGACCAAACACCCTCTGCAGGGAGCTTTAGGAGGCCAGAGGGGATGTTGCCCACTCCGCAGAGACCTGCTCTCTCCTGCCTCTGTGGAGGAGTTGGGAAGAACCAAGTGGAAGGCAGTGTATGGCTGCTAACTGCAGGCCCCCAGCTGCCCTGACGCACACGGGTGCCCATGGGTCCTTGGGCCAAGGAAGGGGCCTGTTCTGTACTTGTTTGGTTTTCTCTAGCTCAGCGGTGAGGAGCTCCCAGATGCCCGCCTCGCACCCCCTATTCAGCTGATGATCCTAGGCCCTAGGATGAGGAACCTGGGTGTTCCCACTTTTATTTCTTTGATCCTTATTTCCCACAATGGGGGCCAGAAACCTTCCAGCTACTCTGGCAACAGAACGAAAGGAAGCTGAACACTGGGGAGGCTGGGCAGGGGCTCTGTAATCAGTCCCCTGGGATGTGGGGCCAGCTTGGCTGGGCTCTGCCCAGGGTGCATTGATTTGGGTCCTCAAGTGCATGGTGGGCATCACAGCTCCCAGCCTGAGCTGGCCCACAACAGGGCTGCCTGGTGTACACAGCAGGGGCTCCCCCTGGGGAGTGGCTGGGACCCTCGGGATGACTGAGGGGGTCAACACAGAAGATGGCCGGCAGGGCTACTGTTGCCATGGCTGAGTGGGCAGAAATGATCGTTGCTTATTTTCAGCCCTGCCCCCCTCGGGTCACTGTCTGCAGGCATGGCCCTGTTTCAGTGCTTGGTTAACAGAGAGGCTGAGATGTCCCCTAGCACCCTGTGGTAGTGCGAGAAAGGGGGAGGGGAGGTACACGGGGATAAGGGAACAGCTTGGTACTCACCAGTGCCCCGTGGGTCAGCTTGGGTTGGAGCGCCTGCCTGAGGGTCTGTGACACTCGATCCGGTCTCACTGGCCAGGCTGCTCTGGCTCCCCGAGAGGTGGCTGGGGGTATGGGTGAGTTCCACCCTGGGGGAGTCCAAGCTTGTCCCTGTAAAAGACCCCGGGTGGGATTATAAGGCTATAACCAGGTGCACATTTTGGTTATCCCAGGGAGAGGTGAGGAGAGGCTAGCCAGAGCCCTTGCTAGCTCCCTTGACAGACCAGAGAAATCCTTGCACACCTCTGGCCGAGTCCTTCCTTGTCTCCTGGTCCTGCCAAGCCTGATTCTCACAGCTCTCCCAAGGTTGGAAGCTGCTGGGAGCTGCTCACAGGTGAGCCTGGATGAGACCCTGGTGAGCAGGCTGAGGGCACGGTGGCCCTGCTGGGTCTCCACCTTCACGCCCTTCACATGGGCTGCCCACCAGCCTAGCTAGTCCCAGGCTTGGGCTCCTTCCTCCTCCCTGAGCTCGGCCACTCCCTGGGGAGGCTGATGAAGCCCAGGAAGGCTGGCTCACCCACCTGATTTCCCTCCAGGGCTGTCTCCTTTCAAGTCCTTGACCCCAGGGCGTGGGAATCTGCCCTCCTGGCTGGAGGAACTGATGTCTTCGGAATCACTGTCACTGTCGCTGGAGACCACTGGAAGAGACAGACATCGGCACAGGAAGTCACCATCCCAGCCAGTGCCAGCAGGTGTCAGGGATGCAGCCGGACAGAGCAGGCCCTTCCGCCCACGGCTGGAGAAACAACACCCTGGCCTGGATGCTCTCTTCTGCCAGGGAGGTTGAGTCACGGGCAGAGGCAGCTGGGCCTTGGGCACCAGCAAGGAGGGCTCAACCCTGGGTCTCCTCCAGCCCCTGGCCATGGCCCATTCTCCCAGAGGCAGACCAGGGCCTTCTCACCAGGGCAAAAGCTGTTAAATGCTGTGCAGGCAGAGGTCTCTGAGGCAGGTACCAGGCCATGCCTCAGGGCAGTGGGTAGTGCCCTGCAGGACCTGTGAGGCAGCAAATGGCATTAGCCCATTTCACAGGTGAGAAAACCAAGGCATTTGCACAAGATGGACTGCCTCCAATGTCCATTCTCCTAACCCCTCGGACACCACGGGGAGACGGCAGGTCTGGGCTCTCATCCCGGTTCATCAGCACTAACACTTGGCTGGAGCTGGTCTCTGCAGAAACTCAGGCAGGGGCTTCCTTCTCCCCCTCAGCAGCATCGGGGTACAGCCCTCCCTGGCTACAGTCACGGGTTTCCCAAGAAACCAGCTCGGGGTAGAGAGCGGGTTGCTGCTCAGCAGGGTCAGCCTTGGCGTCTGGCCCCTTTCGGGTGCATACTCATGCCGCAAGATGCCCCCACTGCATGATGGCCCAGCAGGAGCCCCTTGCCAGGTGTAGCTGCTCAGCCTTGAGCTACCCATTCCAGAATGCAAGCCTCCTTCCTATCTAAACTTCCCTGCCCCATGTACTGTGTGCCAGTAACGCAAAACTGACAGCTGAAGTTGAGCCATGGGGACACAGGGCCAGAGCAGGGCCAGGGCAGGGCCAGGGAGCGTGCTCTAGCCGTAGGTTCCCACTGTCTCTGGACTAATGGATCATACAGCTTAGACCACACCACCCTTCAGCTGCTCTGTAGTATCCACGAGCATGGAAGCCTATATCCCTTGCTGAACTGCACAGCCTACACAGCCTCATGCGTGGGGCTGTGCCTGCCTGGCACCACCTGATTCAGCATGAGACGAGGAGCACTGTGGCCTGACCGCAGATCCTGTCTGTTTTCCGCTCCTTCCTCCTGTTTTTCCAGCCGTCCCGCCCACGGCGAATCCCACAGATTCTGCTAAGCAAGTCTGTCCTGTTAAGGCTTCCTGAAGTCTTGGTTTTAATGAAACAGCTCTGGCTCTTCTCATCAATTTCTGTAACATCTGGTTAAGTGACAGGATGAGAACCACAGGGCCGGCTTCCCGGGGAAGGCAGGGATCAGGCAGTGGCTGGCAGGTGTCTGCTGCACGGGTGGGGCCTGGAGGCACGGGGTCTGGGGTCTTCTGTAGGGAATACAGAATGCTGATGGTGGCGGCGGGAAGGCATTAGGAAGGACTGAGCTCTTTGCACCTGACATATGCTAGGTACTTAGCAAGCACCCTCTCGCTTGATTCCTTCAGCAGCCCTAAGCCGTAGGTACCCATCTGGTGGGAAAGGAGACAGAAAACCAAACCGTTCTCTACCAGTGTGGCTGATAGGTTCTGTCTCCTGGGTCCTGTCTGCATTCAAGCTCATCTAGCAACCGGGCAGGGGAAAGGGGAACTTCCATCCAGATCTAGAGCCTTCTAGATAATCCTTTCGAGTTAGGACATTTTTCAGCTTGGGAGATGGGTTCGGTCACAGGTCACAGAACCAAGCGCCCAAGAGGCTGGGACTGACTCCGTGCTTCTGGAGTCGGCAGCCGGGACACAGCAGGTATTTCATGGAGGTCCAACGATGACTGTGTACCTCGGGTCTTGCCAATGTCACCACCTACATGGTCCTGCATCAGCTGCCTCCTCACTACTGTTACTGTCATTGCTGTCGCTGGCCTTGCTCGGTTCAAGGCCTCAATTCCTAACTGGGACATCTGTGCTGACAATCCTCCTCCCCATCGTGGCCCCTGCCACTTCTTCCTCTGCTCAGCCAGCAACCCCAGTGAGTCCCCTCTCCCCCACATCTCCTGCAGAGCCAAAACCTGCCCTCTGTCTCCTTCTCTAGTCCCACCCAATCCCCTTACTTATCTCACCTGATCATCACCTCTTCTGAGAAGCCTTCCCCAGTGTCCAGGCCCTGGCTGGCGGAAGGTTCGGTACACCCCGCACCCACTGCGGTCTGCTCTCTGCCCACTCATCTGTTTCCCAATCAGGCCATGAGGATCCTTGGGCAGACAGGAACCAAATGCCACCCAGGAATGAGGCCACAGGGGTCCCCTCCCTGGAGACCCAGCACCAGGGTGGCCACCGTTGTCTGTGCTGCCTGTCACTGCCCACCACAGGCTTCCATCAGCCCTGCCTGCCACAAGGAGCCTTTTTGTGATGAGGTTTTTTATGATGAGCTCTGAAGAGGCAGGGGTGAGGGGAGGCTGTGACCTGGGTGCCCCCTTGGCAGGTGCCTGAGCCCCCCGATGCACTCCATGGCTGCTCTGTGGGTCCTGACTCAGTGGCCTTGGCCGTGACCCTTCTGCAAGGCCGGTCCCTGTGGCGTCAGCGGGACGAGCGCTTACGTGGCTTTGACTCATCCCTGGCTGACTAAACACCAACCTGTGGGTCCCTAGACAAAGGGGGAGGAGGCGGCTGGTGGCAGGGACACCTCCAGACCCTGGAGTAGAAAGGGGGAACCAGAGCTGGTGGCCCCAGAGCGGCCAGGTGGCTGGCTTACAATGGCTGTGGTGGGACAGCAACTTCATGCCAGCTTTCCTGTGGCTTGGGCAGGACTGTTCACAGGCGACTGTGTGACCCTGATTTGTGTATCTCGCCTCGTGGGGCTGGCACACACGAACCACATCACACAGGAACTCCAGGGTGTTGATGGCATCCAGAGGTGAGGTGAGGCTGCCAGCCCGCTCAGTGCCCCAGGGTGCCTCGCTGGATGGGGTGGGGGTGGGGGTGGGAGGTAGACGGAGGGAAACAAGAGATCTGCCCTGGGAGCAGGCAGCGGGCTTGTCCTCTGTCTCTGGTTACAGGCCGCAGAAGTCATGGCCAGGGATGGGGGCATGTGGCCTGCCTGGCACAGCCCCAGGTCCCATTCCTAACGCAACCTCCCCTTCCCCTGGAAAACAAGAATCACAGTATGGCAACAACAGCCCGTGCCCAGGTTCGGCACATCTGTCCCAGGGAAAGGGACACCCTGAGAGGCCCCTTCAATCGCAGTCACAGCTTCTTCCAGCTGTGGAGGCAGTCACTGCTTCTTCCTCACCCAACATGTCGTCATAAAGCCCAAACCCTGGCTAAGGTGCCATGTGGCTGCCGCCCTGAAACTTCTGGGTCTGTCAGCCAAGCTTTTAGGCCGTACTCCTCCACCCTCCACACGGCAGCTTGTGTGCCTGCAGGCTGGTGTCTTCTTCTTTTTTTTTTTTCCTTTCCTTTAACTCCCTGAAGCCTGAGTCTGGGATGGCTCTGCGAGGAGCGCTTGTATTCTGCCCACGCCTTATTTTCCGGGTTGGAGATGGGAAAACCCCAGGGGACTGTCCTCGTAGCCTTCCAGAGAAGAACACATTAGGTGGAATGGGTGGACCCGGGTGTGAGGGCGGACTGAGGGAGTCTCCTCCCGCTGCTCTCCCTCCATTGTGGCTTGAGCTCCCTGACCCCTGGTGGGAGCTGCAGCACCCAGAGACCTTGCCATCACATCTCCGCAGGGCTGCCCTCTTCTGCCAGGCACTTGGCCCCGTGCCAGCCTCTCTCTAATCTCTGGGGACAAGCTAGCTTCTTCTCCCCCTGCCCGGCTCTCACTCTTGGATGGATTTGCAATCTGTCACCATGGAAACCCAGAGTTTTAGGTGCATGAAGCTGGGGGTGGGGGGAAGCGGGGGGAGGAATGATCCTTTTTGCTGAGTCTTTCCTGACTGCTTCAAAGGACAGCTGCTGCCCCGTGGCCGTGGCCTACCTGGGATGGTCCAGGCATCAGTGGGATATGGCTGCAGGGTCCTACGGGGCTGTGTTGGGGCCTGGAAGAGCTGCTCCCAGGCCTACTTGGCCACCACTTCTTCTAAAATATTTGTATTGATTGACTAAAAGACAAAGTTAGAGAGGAGGAGGGAGGGAGGGAGGGAAGGAGGGAGGGATGAAGGCAGGGGAAGAGAAAGAAAGAGAGAGAGAGAAAGAGAGATCTAGCTGCTGGTATACTCCCCAAATGGCTGCAATGACTAGGGCTGGGTCAGGTTGAAGCCAGGAACCCAGAGCTTCTTCTGGGTCTCCCATGCGGGTGCAGGACCCCAAGGCCTTGGGTTAGCACCTGCTGCTTTCTCAGGCCATTAGCAGATAGCTGGACTGGAAGTAGAGTAGGACTCAAACCAGCACCCATATGGATGCTAACATTGCAAGTGGAGCCTAGCCTGCAGTGCCACAATGAGAACCCCTATTTATTGATTTGTAAAGCAGAGTTACAGAAAGAAAGACAGATTTTCTATCCATTGGTTTACTCAATGGCCTCAATGGCTGTGGTTGCATTAAACCAAAGCCAGGAGCCTGGAACTCCATCTAGTCTCTCAGGTGAGACTAGGATGGAGTTTGGGCCATCCTCTGTTGCTTTCTCAAGCCACAAGCAGGGAGCTGGATGGGAAGTAGAGCAGCTGGGACTCCACCCAGTGTTCTTAAGAGATGGGGCTGCATTACAATGCCCCAACTCTCCCTAGCGTTAAAAAAAAAATCTATTTGATAAAAAGAGAGGTTGACTTCCATTTGCTGGTTCATCCCCCACAATGCTTGGTTTGGGCCAGGCTGAACCCAGGAGCCCAAATCTCCATCCAGGTCTCCTATGTGGGTGGCAGGGACCCAAGTTCTTGGGCATCTTTCACTGTTTTCCCATGAGCATTAGCAGAGCTGGACTGGAAGTGGAGCATTTGGGACTTGAACTAACTGGTGCTCATAATGGCTACCAGTACCACAAGCAACACTTAACGACAATGCTGACTCCCGCTTCTGGAACCTGGAGCATCTCTCCAGGCTGATCCAGCTGCCATGTCAGGTGAATCCTGCGAAGCAACTCTTGGGAACCTCTCCCACCCAACGCCTCTCCCTGGTGCAGAGGTGGGGAAACGCCCCTCTGGACTACTGACCAGGGTCCTGCCTGGCAGAGGCGCAGCAGGCAGCTGGTGAGCCACGGCTGCTCTGCTGGAAGACTCTCAGAGCCTCTAGAAATTACAGCATCAAAGAGGAAGAGAGATATTTTCAGCGAACATTCAGCCAAGGCAAAGCAGATGGTGGAAAATTTTACACACTAAAAACAAAAAAAATTTTTTTTTTAAAGTAAAGGAGAGAATGATAAGGCCCTGGAGAATGCACAGACATTGTTAATTAGCCTTCCCGGGCCACCAGGCTACATGGCAGCCGAGTTGTTCCCGAGGGGACCACTATCACCTGCACACAGGGCTGGGGCTCTGCCTTGGGAGCAGGGTGGTGTGAAGAGGAGCTGCTCTGAATCAGACATGCTTGGGTGTGTCCCCTGGTGGCCACTTCCAGGCTGAGGGGCCAGCATCTTTTCTTCCCTGTGTGCTCAGGGGTCTCACCTCTGAAATGGGCAGGAGGAGGGGCTGGGAGCATTCAGAAGTGACACAGAGTGTCCAGTGAGAGGCGTGAGAACGGGTGCTAGGCTGACCCCTAGGGTTCACCATGTCCAGTGGCTGGGCCAGTCACCCAGGGAGTGGCGGCGACTTCTTCTGAGGGAACATGGCAGCAGGGATGGTGTCCCAGTGGCTTGTCACAGGAAGGCGAGAGCCCGGGCTGGCCCCTGTGGCCACACAGAGTCAGGGGTTGGAAGCCAGACCTGCCCACGGCCAGGATCATGGCTCCTCCACCATACTTCCCATGTACTGCTCCTGCGGGACGCCTGGCCCTCCAGGCAGTGCACCCCCTGTACTTTGCCGGGGACCCCTTCATGGCTGACCTGCAGGTCATGGTATGGGAGACAGACTTCCCTGTTGCTGGCAACAACTGCTTTAGCCCTCCTGAACCTCAGTCTTCTCATCTAGAAGATGGAGACAAAACCAACTCCAAGAGGAGTAAAGCCAGGGAGAGTGAAATGCTCTTCTAGTCGACAAGGCCATATCCTGGCCTGGACTCAGCGTGATGGTCCAGTGGCTAAATCCTCACCTCGCATGTACCAGGATCCAGATAGGCACCAGTTTGTGTCCTGGCTGCTCCATGTCCCTTCCAGTTCCCTGCTTGTGGCCTGGGAAAGCAAATGAGATGGCCCAAGGCCTTGAGACCCTGCACCCGCATGGGAGACCAGCAAGAGGCTTCCTTTCTTCAGATCAGCTCAGCTCTGGCCATTGTGGCCAAGGGGGAGTGAGCCAGTGGAACGGAAGATCTTTTTCTCTGTCTCTCCTTCTCTCTGTAAGTCTGCCTTTCCAATAAAAAGGGCCACCCATCTGTACCACCTAAAGTCAGAATCCGATTTACGCCCTTAGCAACCTATTCACAGAGGTCTCTGTGGACGTCCCCTCGGCCCAGGCTGACTCTTCTCCCAGTTTGGGCGCTGCCAGGCATTGCCTCAGTTTCTCCAACTGTACCATTTCTCACCATGCTCATGGCCATGTGTTTGTCGCTGTCTGAGCTCCTGTAGGGCCTCGGGGTATCTTGGAGTGGGGTGGGGGGCCCAGCACTGCACAGCCAGTAGCACCTCAAGGTGTTCAACAAGGTGCTGGCCGTGGGAGCCCCTTAGCCACTTCCGTCCACAGAAGGGCTGGGCTTTCCTCCAGGCAGGATGGTGCCCGTCCCAGCCTGCCCTGGGAGGGATGTCGAGGGACTCTGGGCAGCTGCTGCCAGTGGCCTTGGCCCAGCAAGCAAGGGGATGCTGAGTGGGGAGGGGGGAGGGGCAGCGAAGACTGGTTGCCATGGACACTGGATATGGGCCCTGGGGGACAGTACTGCTCACACTGAGCCTGCTCCTGTGGGAGATGGAGGGGGAGAAGATGCAAGCTTTTCCTTTGGCTCTGAAGCTTCTTCCAGGGTCTGGACAGCAGGGATATGACCCCAAGGCCCAGCCTGAACACCAGGGGATGGTGTTCCTAACAGAGCCTGGAGCTGGAGACATGGGTGGGTTGATGCTCTTTACTGGTTACCACTCTGACCACCCTGGCCACATGGCCACAGGAGTCCCCGGGAGGGCTGGGAAAGGCTGTGGCGTCTGAGGAGGCATCAGTGGGCAGCCCAGGCCGAGCAGAGAGCCCAGGGTTTCCAGGGCTGCTAACTCATTCACCACCTGTGTAAACAGACCCCCTCCTTGGGGCTCACAGACACAGGAGACAGTGGATGACAATGAATCCAAACCACACAGCCTGGAGCTGCGACTCTGCGACCTACAGCACTGGCTGCTTTCTCTACCACTCGGCACCGAGGCCCAAATCTGTCCCTTTACTCACACAACCCAGGCAGCAAACGGAGCCAGTTGGAACAGCAGCCACAGGAGGCCACAGCTGAGCACTTGTCTGCATTTCTCCCAGCAGGTCTCATGGGAGGCATGGGAAACCATGCAGTACCCACTCTGCCCCTTGCCTCTGCCTTTAAAATTAAGAAAAATGAAAGAAATTTTGGGATTGGCGGCTGGTGATGTAGTGCAGTGGGCTAAGCTTCCATCTACAATGCCAGAACCCCACTGGTTCGAATCACAGCTGCTCCACTTCCCATCCAGTTCCCTGCTAATGGCCTAGGATAGCATGGATGGCCCAAGGACACATGAGAGATCAGGAGGAAGCTCCTGGCTCCTGGCTCCAGCCCAGCTTAGTTTCAGACATTGTAGCCATTTGGGATGTGAACCTGTGGATGGAGGCTGTCTCTTCTCTCTTGCTCTCCTCTGTAACTATGACTTTCAAATAGCAACAGATAATCTTTATTTTGTTATGTTTTTTTTTTAAATTATTTCTTTTTTATTGGAAAAGCAGATTTACAGAGAGAAGGAGACACAGAGAGAAAGATCTTCCATTTGCTGGTTCAATCCCCAGTGGTCACAATTGTCTGGAGCTGAGCCAATCCAAAGCCAGAAGCCAGGAGCTTTTTCGGGTCTCCTACGTGTGTGCAGGGACCCAAGGCTTTGGGCCATCCTTGACTGCTTTTCCAGGCCACAGGCAAGGAGGTGGATGGGAAGTGGAACAACCAGAACAAGAGCTGGTGCCCACATGGGATCCCAGCTCTTGGAGACAGAGGATGAGCTAGTTGAGCCAATGCATTAGCCCCATATGAAAAAATTATTTATTTGAAATGCAGCGTTAACAAAGAGAGGAAGAAAGAAGAAGAGAGATCTTCCATCAGCTGGTTCACTTTTCAAATGAATGAAATAGTCAGAGCTGAGCTGATTGAAGCTAAGAGGCAGGAGCTTCTTCTGGATCTCCCATATGGGTGCAGGGAGATCTGCTGCTTTCCTAGGCCACAAGCAGGCAGCTGGGACACAAACTGGCACCCATAAGGGATGCCTGTGTTGCAAACAGCAGCTTAGTCCTCTGTGGCTGCACCAGCCCCTCGCTCAGGTTCCTGACCCAGGCTGCACAACTCCACTTTGGAAACCTGTGTTGGGACAGAGATGGTGCAGACGGCCCCGGGCTCCGTGTGAAGCAGGCCCTTCCCTGCCCCATGTGTCTCTACGCGTGTCTGGCAACTTTTTTTTTTTTTTTTAAAAAAACCACTTACTTTTCTTTATTGGAAAGACAAATTTACAGAGAAAAAGAGATATAGAGATTAAAATCTTCGTCCTCGGATTCTCTCTCTAAGCAATCTCAACACTGGAACTGAGCCGACCCAAAGACAGGAGCTTCTTCCAGGTCTCCCACATAGGTGTAGGGTTCCAAGGCTTTGGGCCATCCTCTACAGCTTTCCCAGGCCACAAGCATGTCTGGCAACTTCTATTATCACTATTTAAGACACTCTTCTAGCTCCCTAGGGTGAGAGTGCCCATGTAGGGTGCAAAATGAACGGACACAGGAAGGGGATAATTAACCCGGGACAGGACTTTGCGAGGAAGACTTGGTCGATTCACAAGCACTTAGTGGGTGAGGGTTTATCCCAAGCCCGCGGTACAGGATACGCCTGGAACACATGTGCATGCTTCGCAGAGATAGGGCCGGTCTCCCCAGGAGCGAGAGGAGAGCCTTCACTCATGCCTAAGCTTCCTCACTCAAGTTCTATTCCCCGGCAGCGGGAACAGCAAGCAGCAACGGGGCTGGTCTTGTGGCGCACCTTAAGCCACCATTTGTGACAACCAGCATCCCTGTTCAAGCTTTGGATGCTTCGCTTCCAACTTCCAAGGACTCTTGGGCTCCTGCACCCATGTGGGAGACCTGGGCGAGGCTCCTGGCTTCCTGGTTTTGGCCTGGCCCAGCCCCAGACATTGAGATTATTTGGGGAATCAACAAGTGGGTGGAGGTTTCACTCCCTCTCTTTTTGTGAATCTGTGTTTCAGATAATTCAATCTATAAAACAAAAACACAAACCAAAAACCAAAAACCAAAACCAAAACCAAAAACAAGAAAATAAGATATGAAGGCAAGAACAAAGGGATCTTACGTTCCAGCCCTTATGCCCTGCTCAGGAGAAGCCAGTGAGAAGGGACTCCTAACACCAAGGCCGACCCTGAGTCCCACTCAAACAGGAGCCTGGTCAGGGCTGCTCCTCTGAGCCCTCTCTGCTGAGGCTGTGGAGGTGCATAGGCGCCATGGGCCAGGGTCTAGGGTCTGGGGTCAGGAACAGAGCAAAGCCAAGTGGGTGGAAATCCTTTGTCTATCCAGAGGCAGGCTCACTTCTGCTGCAATAGGCGTCCCTACTGGTCTACCCTTCCACCTGCTCTTGCTGTGGGGACCTGGAAAAGGAAACACTCAGGGCATGCCAACATGGAGGGGTGTGTACTGCAACTAAACAAATAGCACTAGCCTGGCATGAGGGGAGGAATCCTACTTCAACCCCGAGGGCCCGTACCAGCCAACCTTGGTGGTTTTTCAATAAGAAACCAGAATATTCTAAACAAAACGAGAATTCTCCACAACCCCCAAAAGTGGACAAGCGACACAAACCAGATCGAGCTGTGACAAACCCACTTGGGTCCATCTCACAGGCAAGTGTCAGGGCCTCTGAGGGCGGGCAGTGTCCTCTACCCACACACACGGGATTGCTCCAGGGGCTGTGGGCAGTCAGCACCAGCTGCTGTGACCGATGCTGGGATGTAGGGAGGTAGCCGGGCCCCTGGATGCTCTCTGGCTAGGACAGGAGGAAGGGACAGGAGGAAGGTGGCCAGGCGACAGCTGGCTCTGGGCAGTGAGTGATCCTGTCTGAAAATAAAACATTCTACAATCCACAACTGCGGCTCATTAAGAATGAATGGCTCTCCTGGTATAAATAGCTTGCTGTGTTAAGAAGCCAGGAAACAGCATATGCGTTTGATGGAGAAACGGCCGCCACGCAACCGCTTATTAACTCAGGCGGCTGCGGCTTGGTGCTAACGAGACAGAGGTCTGGGGCTTGGAGCCCAGGAGGGCTGCATGGCTTTCCTAGTCCCTGGCCTGGGCATGCATGGCCCTGTCCTTGTCCAGGCCCTGGGGTGGGACGGGATCCAACTGGATGCACAGTGAGCCCAGCCTGTTTTCTATCCACAGGATCTCCACATCTCCACTGTAATACCTGGCCCCTGCCGGCAAAAGGACACCCCTTGCCCCACTTGGGTACAAATTCACCGTTCCATGTTTGGGTGGCTCCTGGCCCCTGTCCTGTCCCAGCTCTGTTGGGGAAAGTAGACCTAAGTGGCCTTGCCATCAGTTACACTGACTCTGAGTGAGAGGACGCCAGGGAAGAGAGAGAGAAAGATCCCATCCCGAGCATGGGGGAGGGTCTGGGAGCAGGTGCTGAGCCTGAAGTCCAGGCTGCTGAGTCGGCACTGGGAGGGAACATAGCAGCCCCAGGCACAAGCAGCTGTGACTGCCGCTGCAGCTCCGCGTGACCCTCCCACTAAAGCCAGCAAGACTCCTGCTCCAGCCAGCCCTGATGGGCTCTGTTCTAGTCCCCAGCCCCCTATTCATCCCCAGGGTACGTTGGAAGGGGAAAAACCAGAGTGAGGGTAGTCCTCTGGGCAAAGGCTTTCTTCACCGCACATTCTCCGGGAACCGTGTGGGCTGGGGTGCAAAAGGCTGGGCCCTCTTGGCTCAGCCCGGAAGCTACATGACCTGGAGCAGAGGTGCCCCTCCTCATCCATCACGAGTCAGTTCCGCTGCCCATAGCTGCCCTGTCAGTGCCAAATAGGATCATGGCCATGAGTCAGAGCACTCTGGTGAGGCCAGTGCAGGATGGGATGACCTGGCTTCTCCTGGGGTGGTAGGGTGGTGGTAGTGGAGGAAGAAGATGGATAGGCTTTGGGGGGTGGGGCATGGATCTGACTGCAAGGGCAGCCCTGTGGGGCCTCTGCAGCTGAGACCAACCAGCCTGCTCAAGGGGAAGAGCAGCCTTAAGGTTGCTTCTTCTTGGCTGCAGCCAGGAGAAGAGTTGAGGATTTTAAAGAAAGTTAAGATCTTCTGAACCAGGAAGGTGACCTGGAGCACAGCTG
The DNA here is from genome assembly GCF_030435755.1 of Ochotona princeps. Taxonomy (NCBI): domain Eukaryota; kingdom Metazoa; phylum Chordata; class Mammalia; order Lagomorpha; family Ochotonidae; genus Ochotona; species Ochotona princeps. The sequence continues at coordinate 38,129,440 of NC_080848.1, read as the reverse complement.
AAACCCTGAGGTCCTGTTTTCACTTGGAGCTTGAAGGGGCCCAGGGAATTATGATGGTTCAAGGCAGCAGGTAAGGGGGTGCTGACCCTGGTAATAGGGACTGCTAGTGGGGGTGGGGAAGAATGGAGGCTTAGGCCTCAGGCAATGGCCTCCTAGCGCAGGAAGCTCAAGGCAGCTGCATGTATCTGCACCCCAGCCCGGGGCCTCCTGACTTTGGCCATCTCTAAGACACAGGTAGGGGGATCTGTGATCAGGGCTCTTCAGGGTCTATGGTGGAAGACCAAGTGGGGAGCCCCCAAAAGCCAGCTAAGTCACAGGCAGTGATGAAGCAATAGGCTCTGGGCCTGCTGGCCAGCCACAGTCTCCCAGGGAGTGGCAGGTATGGCAAAGTCATGATCCACTAGGAGTCTGGTCTTTCAGTTCCTGTCATACACAGGAGGGAGCCACGGAAATGCTTGCCCACAGGAAAGGAAAGACACACATGCTATGAAGTGAGCCCAGGGCCATGCCACTTCTGCACACATAGAGGCGGCTGCAGATCAGCCACATCCTGCTCAGTGTCCTGGGCACTGGGGGACAGAGAAGCATCAAGCCCTAGAACAACCCTTGCATGCAATGCTGTCTGACAGAAAAGGTCATTCTGTGGCTCTGCTGCAAAACTGGTGTGACGCCCAGGACAGTGGATGTCCCTGGAGGGCTGGTCCAGCGCTGGCCTGTTGCTATCAGGAAGCCTGCAGAAACCAAATGATTGGCTTCCAGACTCCTTATACATGTTCTCCTTTTCTTTACATCAATAGCAGGAGCTGTCGCTACCATCTTGTGACCATGAGAGAAAGACCAAGAACTGTGACATCTCTGTCCTGATGTTGCTGAGACGGATGTTGGACCAAAGCTACAGTTGCCTTACCCTAAGCTTCCTAGATCAGGAAAGAAAGAAAAAAAAAAAGCAACCAATGGAACCTCTCATTTCCAAATGTGCCAGGTTGACAAGGCAGCTCCTGACCCCCATCCCAGCACACCTCTGGGCACAGACCCAGGGTGGGAATCCAGCTCGAAGGAAAGAAACCTGTAATGGGGTGGGCCTTGCTCCTAAGGGGATGTGGTTCAAGAGCCCTCAGTTCTGCTAATGTCGCAGGGGAGCAGAGGCTGATGGGTAGCTGAATAAATGTGGAACAGCGATGTGCATGCGCTCCACTCTGCAGATGTTGCCCAGTCCAACCCTGGGGCCCACTGCCTGCAGGGACTCAGGCCGTGCTGCACCCCACTCCTCACCCCAGACACCAGGCATTCCCGGGCCTGCAACTGAGTCTGCAGGCAAACCCTTGACCAACAGCAACACCTAGGATCCGGAGGGAGGAAGATGAGAGTGACCTCAGGAAACAGGCCCACCTGTCCTAGGTGTCAGCTAAGTCACAGGCAGTGATGTTACCAGAGCTGTCACCAGCTCTCCTGGAGGCCACAGGCAGGAAAGCGCAGCTTTCTACCCCTCCCGTGACACTTTATGGTGATTATTGCCACTTAGATCTTTATCTGTAATGTGCTTCTGGATAGGCACAGAAGGGGACTGAAATCTAATTATAGCAGCTCCAGTTATTAAATAATTCTGCTGCTTGCCCATTAAAATGAAGAGCTGTTTGTCCTATAGGTTCTCGGAGCTATTCTGACTATGGTGCTCTACTTTCCTATCGATTCATTCCATAATAAATAAGCTCTTCTTCAACTTCCTTATGCATTTTTAAACTGACATCTAACTCACATCCAGTAAGACCCGCCCTTCACATCCAGCAACTTGCAGGGCAGTTCTGAGGCTGGGTAGGTCTCAGCATTACCTAGCTGCAGGATACCTCCATCACCTCCAAAGAAAACCCCACACCTGTCAGCAGTCTTCCCTTCTGTCTGTCCCCTGCCCCATGCCTTCATGGACTTGGCCATCTGCACACTGTGCCCACATGGAACTGGTCAGCAGGAGGCCTCTATGTCCGGCTATTTTTGCTCAGTGAAATGTCAAGACCATCCACGGACCAACATGCCCCAGCCAGGCCTTCCCTTTCCGGCTGCACGCTGTCCCGCTGTGTGAGGCTGTTTGTCCCTGCAGCTGCCGGACATCCTGGGTGGTTTCTGTCCTCTGGCTAGCGACTATGATTGCTTTGTACATCTGCACCCTTGCGGAATTTCAAACATATCATCTCATTCATTTCTTTCAAATGTATCTCACAGCAACTGTGACAATGCTTCAGAAAGTTTGTGGAAAATGGTATCAAAAGGTAAGTTGAAGAGCTGGTGTTGCCTGCAATGCTGGCTTCCCATATGGGTGTTAACTTGAGTCCTGGCTATTCCTCTTTCGATTCAGCTCCCTGCTCACGGCCTGAGAAGGCAGCAGAGAATGATCCAAGTGTTTGGGGCCTGCCACCCGCATAGGAGACCTGGATGGAACTGATGGCTCCAAGCCTTGGCCTGACTCAACCCTGGCTATTGAGACTGCTTGGGTAGTGAACCAGTGGATGGAAGATCTCTCTCTCTCTCCCTCTGTAACTCTGCCTTTTAAGATTTTTTTTTTTTTTACAGATAAGTTTAGGGGTGGGCATTTAGTAGTTAAGTTGCTGGTTGGGACCCCCACATCTCATATTAGGTTCAGGTCCCAGCTCCACTCCTAATTCCAGCACACCCTGGCAGCAGCAGGGGATGGCTCAAGCACATGTGTTCCTGCTGTCCTTGTGGGAGACCTGGGTTAGGTTCCTGGCTTCTGGCTCTGACTTGTTCTGCCGCAGCTAACGAGGGCATCTGGAGGCAGTGTAGCAGATGGCACCTCTCTTTGTCCTTGTTTCTCTCTCTCTCTTTAAAAAAAAATATGGTTTGGTACCCCCAAATCTTGAAATCCAGGCATATTGTAGGGTCTTCAAAGAGTTTATGAAAATTCATACTGTGAAAAAATATGCATGTATGTTGATGTTTTCTGTAACATATTATCTTTTTAATTCCATTTTCCAAGAATCTTTTGAAAGATTGGTATGCTCCCTGGTTTGGGAAGAGCTGGATTTTCTCCTGCCTTTCTGGACTGTCTGATTTTTGCTGTTTGCTGGCACCATGGACAGTGGAATGCTATCCCCGCAGAGCTCCATGTGGAGGCTCTGATACCCCACCGCTGCTCCACAGGGTGAGGGGGTCTCTAAGGAAGCCGGTCCTCTCCTGTGCACACGGCCAGGGAACTGACCTCACCAGCGCCACCCTGCCAGGCTTCCCTTGCACCTCCGGCCTGCAGTCAGGGAGAGAAGGAAGTTCCGCTGTGGTGAGCATGAGCCACGCGTGGGATTTCGCTTTGCAGCTGCCAGGACCAGCTAGGACGGCACCACGTGTGCTCTTGTTCGCACGTTGTTCCTATAGTTCTTCAACTCTGTTCCAGGCATTCCCTGATTTCTGTTGTGATTAAACATGGAATTTTCTGTTTCCTCTTGCAGTCAGCCAGGATAGAGCCTGACATCTTCAAATCGATTTATCTTGTGCTGTGTCAGTTCCTACATTTTCCTGGGAATCCTGCTTTGAGCAGGATCTGTGATGTTTTCTTGGGATTCAATCACATCATCTATAAATGAGGATTTCTTTGCTTTTCTTCCAATATTAAGGTGAGCTTCCTTTCTTAGCCTTATCACACTGTTACAAACAAAAAAATCAAAACCCAAACCAGAACAAACCCCCAAACCATTGCTGAGTGGAGCTGCTGTGGGGGAGGGGCAGTCCTGACCTGTATCTGGAGTCAGAGCTTTATCAGGATGGTGCTTGCTGCTAGAATTTTTTCCTTTTGGCAGTTTTTACTATTGATGGTTTCTTTTTACTCTCATCTTTATTATTATTAATTATTGCTATTGGAAAGGCAGATACACAGAGAAGAGATACACAGAGAAAGATCTGTTCGCTGGGTTCACTCCCCAAGTGGCCGCAGTGACCGGAACTGAGCATAACTGAAGCCAGGAGCCAGGAGTTTCTTCCAGGTCTCCCACTGGGTGCAGGATCCCAAGGGTTTGGGCCGTCCTCAACTGCTTTCCCAGGCCACAAGCAGGGAGCTGGGTTTGAAGTGGAGCAGCTAGGACACGAACTGGTGCCTATATGGGATTTCAGTGTATGCAAGACAAGGACTTCAGCCACTAGTCTACAGCACTGGGCCCTTTACTCTCATTTTAATTGAACTTTCTTATTTAGCAGAATTTTGGGGGGGAGGCATTTTGGGGTGAGGAAGACATGCCAAAGCAAGACAGGCAACTTAGAAGCAAAAGAAGATACACCTGACTTCATGGAAAAAAGAACCTGCTTGAATGGCCAGAGATATGACAACCAGGATTAAAATCAAACCAGTGGAGAGTGGAAAGAAGGAGAAAGATGCCTTCAGCCCATCTAGTGTGCCCAAGGGACACCAAGAAGTCTAGACACAGATAGTGATTCTAAGAAATGAGCAGGGGATCTGAACAGATTAGTTTTAAAGGAGGGAAGTGAAATCATCAGTGGATAATCAATGCAGGGAGAGACACTTGTGTGCGGGCTCTGTCCAGTATCCCGACCAGAATTCTAGGACTCACTGACACAGTCGGCATGGGCAGCCTTGCTGGCATGAGCAACTGCACTTGTTTTGAGTACAGCCTGGCATCATCTACTGAAATTCAGAACATGTGGGACTGGTGTTGTGGGGTCAGTAGGTTAAGCGGCCACTTGTAATGTTGGCATCACTTATCAGAGCACTGGTCTTAAGTATAGGCTGTTCCACTTCTTCTTTTTTAAAAAAGATTTATTTATTTTATTACAAAGTTAGATATACAGAGAGGAGGAGAGACAGAGAGGAAGATCTTCCGTCCGATGATTCACTCCCCAAGTGAGCCGCAACGGCCGGTGCTGCACCGATCCGAAGCCAGGAACCTGAAACCTCCTCCAGGTCTCCCACACAGGTGCAAGGTCCCAACGCTTTGGGCCGTCCTCGACTGCTTTCCCAGGCCACAAGCAGGGAGCTGGATGGGAAGTGGAGCTTCTGGGATTAGAACCGGCGCCCATATGGGATCCCGGGGCGTTCAAGGTGAGGACTTTAGCCACTAGGCCATGCTGCCGGGCCCTGTTTCACTTTTGATTCAGCTCCCCGTCAGGCACCTGGGAAAGCAGCATGTGATAGCCCAAGTGCCTGGGTTCCTGCAATCCACATGGAAGGCCCAGATGACGTTCTGGGCTCCTAGCTTTAGCCTGGCCCACCCTCAGCCATGGCGGTCATCTGGGGAGTGACTGTCTCTGTTCTCTTCCTTCTTTCACTAATCTTAAAATTCACACACATATACACATACACAACCATAATCACCCTCCGGAAACCTACCTCACAGAAGGAGGTGCATTGTGAAGGAACATTAAGTTATGCCCCAGAAGACATGTCAGCAAAAGATGACCCAACTACTTGGGCCCCTGCACCCATGTGGGAGAACTGGAAGAAGCTCCTGGCACCTGGCTTTGGCCTTGCCCAGTCCTGGCTGTTGCAGCCATTTGGGGAGTGAACCAGCAGACATAAGATCTCTCTCTTTGTCTCTTCTCCTGTTTCTGTAACCCTGCCTTTCAAATAAACAAACAAACAAGTAACCCTACAAAATGCATCTCACTGCAGACATGTCCACCGCCACTGCGGGGAGGTGGTAACTCCCCATCCTCGGGTCTAGAGGCACACTCGCCTTGTGACACTCCAACTTGCAGTGGCAGAGCAGGCAGAGAAACTCCACACATGCCCCTGTTCCCGAGCCCAGCTGCAAGTGTTTGTAGAGGAGAAGTTGGCAAGTGGGACAGAGCTTCACTTCTCATGCAGTGCTCATTTTCTGTGCTAAAATGCATCATGTTTTCTTAGGTAATTACAAATTATCAGAGAGTTTTGAGGAGGGAGGAAAGGAGGCACCTCAGCAGCAACGACACGCTCATTTGGCTGTTCTGGATTGTTAAGCTCTCAGCACACACAGAACACTTGGGGCTGGGCTGGCAGGAGTTGCTGGGAGCAGCAGGTGCAGCGCCCAAGAGCACAGTGAGAGGGACAAGAAAAGAGAAACGTTCCATGTTGGTGGCAGGGCCAAGGTGGGGGTATCTCAAGGGAACAGGGTGGTGCCAACAGCCTCCTAGGCAACCCTAGGGGTACACCCAGCAGACCCTGGCCCTAGAAGAGGCTGCTGACTAGGTAAGCCTCTCCAAATTTTTCTGTCCTGTACTGTGTGCGTGTGTGTGTGTGTGTATGCACACTGGTTCCATGCCACTCTCCTGTACCCTGTCCATGTGGTGCTGCTGGCCTGGTAGCTAAGCCGGGCTAGTATTCAGCTTTGTGTGAGCTGCCCATCTGCATGGACACCATGGGGGATGTCCATGTCCCACACCACAGTGGATGAATATGAGTCCCGACTCCACTTGCGATCCCAGCTTCAATCTGATATGCACCCTTTGGGGTCAGCAGGTGCATGGGTACCAGCCACGAGTTTCTGGCTCTCAGCTTGGCCTGGCCTGGTTAAGTGAACTTGCAGATGGAAATTGTGTCAGTCACATACTCCATCTCTCAATTAAACAAACCAATTAATTGGTTGATTTTTAAGATGAGCATGTGGCCAGCATGGCTGCGCAGGGACAGGCACGCCTCTGTTCTCTGTAGCCTTGGTGGTGGTTCCCTTGAGATAGAGCTTGTCTGTGTCACCTGCCACTTCCACCCATGGCCCTGGTCACTCCCAAGGTTAGTCCTGCCCACTCCTGCTACTATCACCACATCTACCCTCAGAGCGAGGTCAAGTTTATAGGACAGGGCCTCCTTGCAATCCAACCTCAACTCAAACCAGGTTAACAAATAATCCCTATTCCAAATGTTCTGTGGTATGGTCTCACCGCCACAAAATGACAGGGCCAAGGGCATAGTGAAGAGACTGCCTGCCTGTATCTATTCATGTGTATGCATGCACACGTGCCAGCCCACCTGTGAGCACATGTGTGTACATGTCTGCCTGTCCGTTTGTGCCTGCAAGCATGTGCACATGTTTGTGCTGACCTGGAGCTGTCGGGGCAGTGACAGCTTCGTGGGCTGGGGCAGGGCTGCAGCTGCCCACCCAGGCCTCAGGCCTCCCCTCTCCCCTCTGGAAGCCATGCATGTTACCACCACTAGCAGCCCCTGCTTGTTTCCCAGCCACAGTGACCTCCTCCCCGAGTCTGAGGGACACACAGTGCTGGCAGGGCTCTTGGAGAACAAAGTCCCAGCTTTGAGGGTGGATAGGGGACAGTGTAGATGGCAGTCACCTCCCCAACAAACTGCTGGTTGCCACCAGGGACTGGCCAGCCCACAGTGCCCACCATGGGCTGGTGTCTAAGCAGGGTGGGCTCTCCTCACTGTCAATCTCTCTCTGCCCTGCCCACCCCCAGCAGCAGCTCCGTGACCCCGACAGCATGGGCAGATGAGCTGCAGGAGTCAGGGTCAACTGCTGAGGATGGACAGCAAGGGGCAGGGCCTGTGCTGTCGGGGGGAGGGGTGGTCTGTTGGACCCCCTGAAGTGCACTGTTGGACAATTTCCCATTCTTATAATGAACATGCATTGCCTTTGTACTAAGAGAAGCAGCAAATGACATAAAGGCAGCCAGATGTCAGAGGGATGCGGCTATTGGCAAGCCACCTGCCAGGTCCAGCAGGGCGCTCCAGAATGCATCCACAATGGGATTACTGAGTTTACTTTAGCTCAAAAGATACAGGGCACATGCCCAAGTTTTTCATAAAACACATGACCACGAACCTTTGGGAACCCCAGCAAGAAGGCCATTCTCAGAAGGAACTGCTCAGTCGATGGCCTCATGAGCCCCTCTTGGGCTGAAGGAATTCCCCACCATCCAACTGAGGGCAAGGGCTAGCCACCCACCAGTGGAGGACATCCACCCCAGTTCTCAGAGCTCATACCAGCCTGGACCACCCACCTCACCCCCTGAAGCTGCACTGAGGCTGAGATCTTGGAACAAACACACGCGCGTGCACACACACACACACACACAGCAAGGGCCAGCGAAGGCACCAAGTACTGTGGTCACCTGTATCACCAGCCACACCCACCAGCACAGCCATGCCCAGGGAACCCAGAAGCCCTCCCTGTCCTGCGGCCAGTGTGGGGGAAGCCAAGGCACGTGGTACAGGGCCCAGGGCTGGCAGACATAGCCCCACGTTGGGGTCCTGATGGCCATGCCTGCAGCCGACAGTGACGTCAGGGGTGTTCCAGGAGCGACAGCATGCAATCTTACCTCTCCCTCGGGCCCATGTGTAGACGCGGGGGTTCTCCGTACTTCCAGGCTCTGGCTCCACTGGCTCCACAGGCTCCACAGGCAGAGGGCGGAAGTGGGGGTCATCCGCCCGGCCAGGGGTCTTCAGAGGCAAGATGTATTTGGGTAGCCCTTTGTAGAACCAGGCCCCTGACCTCTTCCAGACCTGAGTGGGGGAGAGACCTGTTCAGAGCACAGCCCCATGCTTCTCCTGCCCCGAGAGCTATGTAACCAAATGTGTCTCCCCTTGTTACAGGTCCCATTCTGTCCTCTCTCTATCAGGGGAGATGGGCCACAGAGCTGGATGTGGGGATGGGGTCCAGCTACACCTCCTGACCAAGGACCTCACAGGGGCTGGAAAGTGAGGCGTGCATCCCATGTGCTCACAGTGCTTTAACGGCAGCCCCTTCCTCTCCTGTCCCTGCTGCAAAGCATGCTACCCAATGGGAAACGGTGATGCAAACTGCCCGCCACTGCCATCTCTGAGCACCTTGACTTGGAGTCTCAGAGCCCTCAACATCCATCCCTGCCCATCCCTGATCCTCTCCTAAAACCACAGGTGTTGCAAAGCCCAGGAGCAGGCACAGGGCACTGTGGCGTTTCCACGACTATGCCTTACCTCATCTGCACCCGTTTAGTGGCCCAGGCCTGAAGCTGCAGATGGGACAGCTCAGCCCAAACACCCTTAGGGAGCCCACCTGGCACCCACCAGGCATCCACCAGGCACCAAGGACCACGGCCCCGGCTTCTCAGCTGCTCTAACCCCTTCCACCAGGCCACCCCCCTTCCCACTCGCTCACGTTTGTCATCCCCCTTAGGAGAGGGCTTGGAAGTGGCCATAGGGCTGCTGGCTGAAGTCTCACTGCCCAGCTCCTGGCCAACAGGCTCCTCTAGCCTCTTCTTGGCCTTGGTTCTGCCAAGGCCCTTGGCACCCCAGGATCACCCTCCTTGACCCCTACAGATCCCTGGGGATTCTCAGAGCCCAAGCAGGCATAGACATTCATCCATCCCTTGAAAGAGATGACTTCAGGGTGGGGAACTAGTGAGAAGGCACCTTCAAGTCTGAGCAGACCCCAGGAGGTTGAGGACACCCACCCTTGCCCTGGGCAGGGCTGATGGGGCAGAAGGGGCTCCAAGTGTAGAGCATGCAGCCCCCTGGGGTCTTGGTGAGTCCCTCTGGACCTGGCTCAGCCCGGCAGACCCAAGACCCCTCTGTGCTGCCCTCCTACAGAAGGCAGCAGCAGCTTCTGTCTGTGTCCACTGAGTGGCCTTGAGTGAGCCATGTGATTTCTCTGAGGCTGGTGGGGAAGCTGTCCAGAGAAGCTGCTGAGAAAGTCGGAATACTCTAGGCATGGGGCCTGTGTGCCCCAGAAGCTAGGGCAGAGCCACAGGGAGCTTAGGGAGGAGCCAGGCCGGCTGCACAAGCTCTTCCCTGAGGGTTTCTCGGGGGAGACAAACTATACAGCAGGTGCAAAGAGGATGGTCCCACCAGAGAAATCCTCCCCCCATGAAAACTCAGGGAGGCTGACACAAGGGCACTAAACTGCAAGGAGTCCCATGGAGGTGACATGTTCTGTGCTGTGTGGTGGGGAGGTGGAGGTGGGAAGGAATGGTGACACCTTTTCAAAGAGGAGGTAGCCTCCCGCCCCCCAGCTCAGCTTAGGTATCCAGGGATACAAGGAAGAGCGGGAACAAGGTGGGAACCTAGAATGCTCACAGCCCCAAGGCCAGGTGCGGATTAGCTGCTCAGCAGATGAGACATGGGTCAGCACTGCCTCCTCCAGGACAAATGGGAACAGCGTGGTCTGAGTGTTTGTCCCCACCAATGTTCCCAGAGCAACTCAACCCTCAAGTTCACATGCACAGTGGGGCCTCTGGCAGGGAATGAGGATTCCATGGGGTGCAGGGGTGGGGCCCCAGGACAGCATCAGGTGCTTGGCAGGTACGGGAAGAGAGGACCCAGCCAACCCACTCACTCCTTGCTGCGCAAGGCAGGCATCACAGCTTTGGGACTTCCCAGCCTCAGGTACTGGGAGCTAAGTCAATTCTGTTCCCAGTCAATGACCCTGTCTCCGATACTTTGTGATAGCAGCAGCCAATGGGTCAGGACTGTCACGTGTCACGACAGTCACGTGTCACGGCATTCATTCTTTCCTCGCCCCCAGAGGCACAGTGACAATGGTTCTTTCAGAGGGTCTGCTATGGTCCCCACTTTCCAGATGGGAAGGCTGAGGTTCCAACAGGTTCAGCCACCTTGCCCCAAACCAGGGTACCATCTACTGGCCTCCACTCAGCCCTGGAGGTCCCCAAACCTCACTCCAGCAGCCTACAGATACAAAGCAGCCGCTCACGGAACTGTGGTTGAATGGTGACCTGGTGCTAGGTCTGAGAGATCAGACGAGGTACCCAGGCTCCACGCAGTCTCAGCCCTGCCCTGGGTATGCCAGCTCCTGTCCTCTGTGAGCTGGAGCCCGGGACATCATTGGGGTGGGGGCCCCACCACTGCCCCCTAAGCTTCAGCCCTGCTGTGGTAACTGTTTTGTCTGCTTTTTTTCCCCCTGAGCAACACACTCACAGCAGACAAAATCAGGACGATTAAAAAAAATGTTAAAGAAACCTCGGGTCACTCCCAACACAGCCCTGCTTGGCACAGGGGTGGGCATTCTCACATGCCTGGGCAGCCACACAATGGATTTTCTATGGATTTTTTTTCTCCCCTTGGGAAATAGGAACGTGCAGGTGTGACCTGTTCTATGTGACTTGGCAGTACCTCATAGGATCCGCTCCACTGCGGTCTTGACTTCTAGGTACTTCACAGGAACATGCCGTCAAAAGATAGGTTTATTTTGGTATACACCATTCCTGATATCCATGCAGTTTTTCCATGACACTTACTTCCAAAAACTCTGCAGATGCCCTTGGTGACCCTTATTTCACTTAGCAAAGTTTTGCCTTCAAATTTCGTCTGTGCTGCAACATGTACCAGAACTTTCCTTTGGGGGCTAAAATATGTTCCACTGTGGGTAGAGACCACATTTTGTTGTATGTTCACCCATCAGTGGACATCTGGGCTGCTACCTTTGGATTGTGCCTCTTTTCTTAATGAGAGAGAGAGAGAGTGAGCTCCCATCTGATGGTTCATTATTCAAATGCCTGCAATGGTGGGGGCTGTGCAAGCTGAAGACAGGAGCCAGGAACTTGACCTAGGTCTCCCACGTAGGTGGCAGGGAACCAACGACCAGGCCATCTCCAGCTGCCGGTAGAGGGTTAGTTCAGTGAAGTGCTCCCTGCTCCTCTTCCTCCCTCCTCCCTCATCTCCCGCACACCAGACCCTGGGCCCCATGCTTCAGTCTCTCCTCTTGATGTAACAGTACACCTCTATCCCTTCCACTTAACAGTGCAAATCAGAACATATGCTTGGGAAGACGACACTGCTAGTGTCCCAGTCGGTGGGGTATTCAGCCCCCTCACCTTACCCAGATCACCCCAGCAGCAGGACCACCCCCCCTCTCCAGGCCTGCCAGGCTGCGGGTCTCCCCGGAGTGTGGTGGGTGTGGCCACAGCAGACCACAGGACCCACCATCCCAGCTGAGTTCCCTGTCTGGATCCTCTAGTCTGTGTTTCTCTCCCACTGGCACTGGAGCCCAGGTTGAAAGCAGGATGGCTGGCCCTGCCGCCCAGAATGGCCAGTGAGTCCCTGCGTCAGGCAGATGGAGTGCACAGGTGTACCCCCAGGGTGGCAGCTGTGCCATGCAGATGCACACACACGCACGGTCAGTACTCTGGAAAATGCCTTCCATGTGGGTGCGCCGGCCTAGGGTGGCAAGGAGCTTGGGCCCAGCTGGGCCGAGCTCTAAGCCCTTCCCCCATGCCAGTCTGTGCACAGCCCTGACCTTCTCTTGTTCGGCCACCCACCCCCACCCTGCAGGCCGTTTGACAGGATCTTCCCAACAATCACATGACTTCCTTGTGCATCTGGACCCATCCCTTTTGGCTAGGCATCGCCCATTTCCACCTTGTCCCTGGGAAGAGCGTGGGAAAAGGCCTGCGTGAGAGTAAACCCCCATCTGACACAGCCCCACACTGCTGTGATGAGGCTGGCCACACAGTCGCCTTGGAGATGCCATTTACCGAGAAGGGGCCCTCAGGGCGGCCGCATTGCTGGCAGGTGCTTCTGGCGCTGCCCTGTCCTCCGCATTCTACATTGTGGTTGCAGCTCACGGGTGGTGAGGCTGCAAGCACGGGGAATATCAGCCAGGCTGTTCCCAGGGAATTTTAATTACCACGATAACCATCGCTAATCACCGGCTTTCCCTAATCGGCTGTGGCTAGAGAAGGTGGTAATTGTTGGAACCCTGCAGGGAAGAAGGGGGGGTCGTTGAGCAGGCTGAAGACCCCCGCCCCTGTGTGTTCAACGCTCTGTCCTTGTCCTTCACGCACCTGGCATGACTCCTGCAAGCACTCTGACCATCGTTCAGGGGTCCACTGTGGGTGTTCCTCTCCCTGCAGATTGAGGTTGGGATCTCAGTACCTGCTTCCCTGCCCCGGCCTCACCCTTCATCTAGGCAGGCAGGCAAGCTTCCCTGGGAAACCTTGGCACCATCCCGTGCAGATTCAGGGTCCCTTTTGCTGTGTCCACACTTGTGCCAAGTGCAAGCTCTGCCACCCTTCCTGCAGGGAAGCTGCCAGCTCTGCAAGGGGAGGGTGGAACCTGTGAGGTGGCTGATGGGGCCGTGCGAGGTGGAACGGGGGACCTCGGCCTCAGGGAGCCCACGCTGGGCCTGCCTACCAGGCTCCGAGCTGACTTGGCTTGAGAAGGCTGGGAAACACATGTCCTGGCACTGTCCCTGCCTTCGGAGGAGCCAGTCTCAGTTGCAGGCATTTAAGGAGTGAACTAGTGGGCTGTCGGGCAGACTGGCCCTGGGGGTGGGGGTGGGAAGGAGACCGAGGACCTTGAATGTTGGAGCTGGAGACGCAGGCGCTAAGAGAGCCAAGGAACTGTTACTAGATTACCCCGTGGCTTAGCAGGATGGGAAACTGATGGAGTGAAGTGATGGTTTGAAAACCGCAGTTCGTTGGTAATCCTAACATGTCTGTCTGGAAGAATGCCAAGCCCATGGCCCATGGCTGGCCCCTTCCAACCCCAGATGCGGAATCCTGGACAGGTGTGCGGTGGGAAGCGGGGCCTCACTGCCTCCAGGAACAGCCAGGGCTGGGCTAGGGGGTGGGGAGGGGGAGCAGCACAGCTGGTAGAAATCCGATGGCTCTCCCAGACAGATGGGTGGCACGCTGGACTGGGTTTCCCCGCGGACAAGCGAGTACACAAAGCCATGCTCTCTGCTAAGAGTGACAAGCTGGGGCTCATGCGGGTGTTGAGCACAGTTAAGATGACACGCCAGGCGCTAACATAACGGACATACTCGCTTCCTGTGTTATTTTCCACTGGAAATGCCAGCTGTCGCTCAAAGCCAACTGGAGCCTTCCCTATCCCAGGGTTCTGGCTGTCGGTGGGACCGCCTGCTACAGCTTCAGATCTGCTCTGGAGCTGGTTGGAGACGTGGAATTCACATGGTCCCGGGTGGCTGCCACAGGAAGGGCTTCCGCCATGTGTGCTGGCTCCTTGTAAGGAGCAAGAAAGAGGTGAGGGAAGCAGCAGGACACAGCTATAACTCCACAGCCAGCACAGGCAGGTGGGCAGCATCAGCCTTGCCCGGGGCCTGCTTCTGCAACCTGAGAAAGGCCCCGCTTCTAGAAGGTTCAGCAGACAGGTGAGAGTGGCACAAGCAGAGACAGTCCCAGGACACATGTTTCCCAGCCTTCCTAAAAGCTGCCCACGGTCTAGTTGAGGCGGCTCATGGTGAACCAGAGCACAGAGGCCCCTCCACTCAAGCATGGCCTTACATCTCAGTGAAACCTTGGTCAGTGGAAAATGCTCGGAATCGGAAACATCCTGGGTGCCCCTTACCTGTCATCACACAGCACGCAGGCCGGTGTCTGTGGTCCTTGCTGAGACCACCGAGCCTGCCAAGCCACCACCCGGCCTCCCCTGAGACACACACACCCCAAGCCGCTAACCTAGGAAAATGTTACAATTCAAGGTACGCAGGGAACAGGATGGAGTTCCTGGCTCCTGGCTTTGGCCTGGCCCAGTCCCAGCTTTGGCAAGTATTTGCTATGTGAACCACTGAGTAGATTTCTCTGTCATTCTGCCTTTCAGACAAATAAATAGATTAAAAGAAAAAAAAAACCTAAATAAATCTTTAAAACAAAGAACAATAATCTGATCCAAAAATTCCAGATTTGTCTTAATAAAACCACAGGAATCGGAGCGGATTGTTTATTGCTCGTGAGAGAAAAGGCTCTCACTCTCCCTGGGAGGGGGCGGGGAAGAGGGGCTCTGTCTGCCATACCCACTTGGACACGGTGCTTCCAACACTACGGCAGCCACATACATCCACGCCACATGCCGAGGGCGACCAGAGAGAAAGCTGGCAACACCTGTCAGGCTGCGGCACCTGGTTCTACCTCAGGTTTTTCTCCCTCCCCTCCACTGTTTTGTTTTGCATTTTTCCCTGGTTGTTGTCATTTTTTCTTTGGCAGAAATGAAGTTTAGAGTGACCATGCCCTGCCTGCCTACCCTGCCTCTACAAGATGACCTCCACAGGCAACCGCCACAGAGGGAGTCAGTGGGCAGTTGTCCACTCCAGGTACCAGCCACGGGGCAGGTGTCGGCTCAGCGGTTGGGGATGCTGGGTGAGACACCTGCATCAGAGTGACTACCTCTCACTTCCACCTAACAGGCACCCTGGGAAGCAGCAGATGATGGCTCCCTGTGATCCACATGGGAAAACTGATGGAGTTCCTGGCTTCTGGCTTTGGCCCTAGCTCAGCCCTGGCTGGTGTGGCTGTGTGGGAAGTGCATCAGTGGAGAAGAGCTCTTTATCTGCCTCTCACATCAATAAACATTTTAAAAACAGGGGAAAAAAAAACCCAAGTAACACTTACTAAGCATCTGCTGCGCACGAAGGCTGCTGTTCCTTCTGATGGGCGACCCCGTGCCATCGGTCCACGCGAGGCCCTTCCCCAGGGTGTTGCTGGTCTCCATTTTCCCCACCCCCCCCAGACCCCACAAGAAGAGTGTGAGAGACGGCAGCTTCATTCTCATTGTGTCCTGCCCAGCTCTGACTCCCACTCTGGCAGTGCTAACTCCTCCCTGCAGGGCTGGCGGGAGCTCAGGCAGACCCTCCAGGAGTATCTGCATTATACAGAACAGCGCTTTAACCCCCCGGGGAGGGGGTGCACTCATGCTCCAGACACCCCATCCATCTGCACATCCCCGAGAAAGACATGGACCCATGGGGTTGCGGGTGTGTTTCCTGCACCCCTCCTGGACCCTAACCCCCCTCTAGGCAAGGCTGCACAGCTCATAAGGCGACAGGGATGGGAATAAAGGTGTGGCCAAGGCAGAGCATGCACCTGCCTTTCTCGAGCCCCCTCCTCTTCCCTCAGGAACAGGATGGTTTCCTCCTCGGCCTGGCAGAGCAGAGAGCGTTGGCTGGGACCTGAGTCTATCTCCTCTTCATTTCAAGTGGGTTTTTCAGCAACCGGGTCAGCCTGAGAGGCAGGCAATTGCCAGCACAGTGGAAAGGGAAAAACAAAACAAAACAACACAAAACCAAAAATCCCTTCTAAGGTGTTGTTTCCTTGACAGATAATTTAAACACTTTGGCTAGATTATTTCAGAACCAGAGCAAATGCCTTGGCTTTCATGAACCCCTGACCAGGGGCTTGCTCAGGTGCAGAAGGAGCTGGTGTTGGTCCCCACAGGCAATGGGGCTAGGTACCTCCTTCCCCCAGGATCACGCAGTACGAGCTATAGGGCAGGCTGACCGCCCCCTCACCTCTGGCCTTCCCCTGTCTTACAGCCTGCCTTGAGGGGCTGTGTGTCACAGTTGCCCCACCCCCCTGCCTTTGCATCTCCCCAAGGAACCATGGGGGAGAACACCTGTTTCCCCTCCCTTTGTCTTAATGGCCATGCAAGTCCAGCAAATACATGCAGGCCGGGGGCACTTGGAGCTCCACAGCCTCCCCTCCCCTGGAGTCTGCATATGAGTTGGAAGCATCGGAGACCCAGTGCTTATCATTCGTGAGAGAAAAGGCTACGCTGCTGGAGTGGTGGTTAGGCAGAAAGCCATGCTCCCCTCCCAGACGGCAGGCAGCGAGTGGGGCTGCAGGGGCCAAGCACAGGGAGCCTGGTGGTTCTGACGTCATTTCCAGAACAACAAGTGAGCTCTTGTCTAACTACAGTCTCAGAGACAAAACGTAACTGGAAACTCACCCCACCTCCTGAGCCAGGGCTGGCAGGTGGCAGGGGCTGGGTCTGGGTCCCAGGGTACTTTCCTGGATGATGTGCCTGATGGCCGCTTCCTGGCTAATCAGTCTCCTCCCCTACCTGGGGACACCTGCACTTCTGGGGATCCAGGGCTTGCCTCTGCCTGCCAGCTGGTCCTCTCAGTCCCCATCCCTCCTTCCTCTGGGAGATCTTGGGTTTTTCTTCACATTGCTGTGACAACCTTACTGTTTTGTCATCTGATTTTGTCAATCTCCTGCCATCTTTTGGGTGTCTGCCTGGCCTGCAAGATCTAGTCTTATCTGGTGAGCATGTATTCTGCACACGGTAACATTTCAAAGAATCATATTCAAGGGGTCAGCATCATGGCGGAGCAAGTTAAGTCACTGCCTGTGGTGCTGGCATCCTGTAGAACAAAGTTTGAGCCCTGGCTGCTCTGCGTCCCATCCAGCTCCCTGCTAATGCGTTTGGGAAAGAGGCAGAGGATGGTCCAAGTGTTTGTACCTCTGCCACCCACACTGGGAGACCTGGCTGGAGTCCCAGGCCCCCGGCCCAGGCTTGACCCAGATCCAGACATTGTGGTCATTTGAGGAATGAACCAATGAATGGCAGATCTCTCTCTCTCCCTCTGTCTGCATAATTCTGCTTTCAGAAAAAAAAAAGACAGGTATTATTACTTATTTTTTAACATAATTTTTAAAAACGTGAGACAGAGAGAGGGAGACAGAACCCTCCCATGTTGATTTGTCCCCTCAAACCCACAATGGCTGGGGCTGGGCCAGGCCAAAGATGCAAACTCCATCCAGGTCTTTCACAAGGGGACCAAGGACCCATGCACTTGAACCATCACCGGCTGCCTCCCAGGGTACACGTCAGGAGGAAGCTGGAATCCGCAGTCGAGCTGGGACTCAGGGACTCTGACATTGGACGTGGGTGTCCCGTCCGGCATCGGAGCTGCCGGGCCACCTGCCTGCACTGGCTTTCTGCTCCTTGTATTTCTGATTCATCCTCACTGAGCTGAGCTGCAGTTCCTACTGCTCTAAATTATCTCATAGCCAAAATGTATCCTACTGTGAAAGGACATTGGGCGGTTGCCAGGTTTCTGCCAGGACCAAAAAAAAAAGCTGTGCTGTGCATTCCTGGCACGTTCGCCTGGGAAGCAGGCTTATTCCCTGCTCACGGGTGGAGGTCACGCGTGGGAGATGGCGCTTGGCAGCAAACATGAGGGCCTGGCACGACACGGAGCTGGGGCAGCTGGGGCCCTTCCATGCCTGTCCTCCTGATCTGGGTTGCTAATAGGGAGGACCAGGAGGTGACTGCCACACTAACCTTCAAGTTGATGCAGCACAGAGAGGCAGCAGGCGGAGCTCAAGGCTCCAAGGGGCCACAGGTCTTTGGACCCAAGCCGGGTTCAGAGGCACAGATGTTCAAATACCAGGTCAGGTGGGGCACGTGGGGCTTCTGGCTGTGAGTGGGTCAGCCAATCTAGGGAGGGGGGATGGGGATGAAGGTTTGTGGAGTGACAAGTCACAAGGTCAGTACAAGGGACTCCAGGGTCCTCCAGAGGCGGGAATCATGTTGGTACAGGGAGGACAAGGCCCAAAAGCCCTTCCTGTCTACCTGCCATGGTGTCCTCACCCATCCTTCAGCAGGTTCTGGTGGAAAGGGCCTGAACATGACCCAGGTAGGCATCCCAGTGCCGCATGTTCTGGCAACACCAGATTGGCCTTGTCACCCAAGGAGCCAGGCCCCCCAGTCACCTGGGAGACAGAGAAATCATTGCCAGTCTCTCCAGGCTTGGTGCCAGCCTGCTGGCAGTCAGTACCAGTGGGAAAGTTGGATCACCTGAACTTCCATTTCAGTGCATGCAAGACAAAGACCGGAGTTTAATGCTTTCCCCAGCTCTGTGCCCACCTCACACAGAGGAGGGCATCCTCACAGGGCAGATCAGGACGAGGCAGCTCCACAGTGTTTGTACGTGTGTCCCTGTCAGGGCAGGAATGGGAAGGTGTCAAGGTAAGCCCAGCAGGCCACAGGGCTCCCAGTATTCCACCAAGCTCAGAGCACTGTCCAGGGAGCAGCAGAATCAACCCCCGGCAGCTGAGGATGAACACAGAATCAGGCTGACCCCAGGAGACCTGCTGGGACCCCCAGGTGTGCCTAGCACCACGAGGTGGGTGGTCCTGCTGGCTTCCTTGGCCTCTGAGTGTGCTAAGCATCAGGGACGCCCTCCAAGGTTTGGATGGCTCTTCTGCCTCATCTGTCAGCCTCTCTGCACAGCCTTGGCTAAGTGTGTGCTGAATCCATGTTCTCAGAGAGGCCCATGCTCTCGGGACGGGCGTGTGGTGCTGTGTTTAAGCAGGGCCACACTGTGTGTGTGTTCCATGTTGTAGTGCCTGGGGCTGGCTTATGGCTCCACTTCCTAAGGATGTGCACGCCGGGATGCAAGAGCAGATGGTTTAAGCGCTTGAGTCCCTGCTGTCCACGAGGGAGACCTGAATGGAGCCTGGCCCAATGCTGGCTGTTACGGGAATTTAGGAGTGAACAAGCAGATAGAAGTGCGCTCTCTCCCACCTTCCTCTCTCTGTGTGAAAATAAATGAATTAAGAGGTCCACTGCTACCATTTTGCTAACTTTAGTAAAATATAAAGTTCATTATTCTAATCTCTCCCAGGTGTGTGGCTCAGTGGCATTAAATGCATCCACACGGCTGTGCCGCCATCAACACCACCTATCTCCCCAATTTTCTCTTCTTCCCAACTGAACTCAGCACTTGCCAGCCCTCACTTCCCACCCACCTCCTCCTGGGGCCCTGGGACTTCCTGTCTCCATCAACCCGAGAACTCAGAGTGCCTCACGCGTGTGGGGTCACACGGCAGCTTTTAGTAACTGGCTGTGGCATGTGTCAGCGTGTCACTCGCTGGTGGAGCTAAATCCCAGGAAGAATATTACGTGGATCCGGTGAGTTACACATATGTGGCATGTTGTTTATCATCTGACAACTGGCACTTGGGCTGCTTCCACGTTTTTGCTATTGTGAAATGGTGTGGCTGTGAACATGGTTACACAGACATGCCCTGGAGTCCCTGTTGGCTCCGCACTGACCCTGGGAGTGGGACCCCTGGAACCCATGGTGATTCCAAGTTTGATTTCTGGAGGAGCTGTAGTGCCCCCTTCCCAGCCGCAGCGCCTGAGGGTCCCGATCTCTCCACATGCTCACTGACCCCTGTCATTTCTATCTTCTTTGTTTTCCACTCGAAGGAGCAGAGAGGCGTAGAAAGGGCTCCCATTCCTGGTTTCACTCCCCAAGTGCCCACAACAGTAAGGGCCAGGCCAGGTCAACACTGGATGCTGGGAATGCAATTGGGGTTGCCCCCCGGGTGGCAGGGGAAATCCCAGCATTCGGGGCCTCACCTGCTGCATCCGGGGGTATGCACACCAATAGGAAGAAGCCTGAATGGAAAGTGGAAGTGGACCTGAATCCAGGTCTCTGATGTGGGCCGTGGACAGCCCAGCAGTGTCTGCATGGTGTTATCCAGGATCCCTCCCCCATGTAAGAGCTGTGGAGGATGGGGTGGGGCGGCCAAGGCAGTCCGGCACTGCAGCCGTGCTCCTTCCCGAGTCCCTGCTGTCTCCCTTGCTTTGTTCCACCTTTCCTTTTTCCTGCTCAGCACCTAACACAGGGTCGGATCTGCTCTTGCATGAGGTTGTATTTGATTGTCAGCAACTCATACCCCTCCCAACCAGTCCCCGCCAGAAAGCAAGTTCAAGACAGAGAGAGCTGCTGTTTGGTTTGGGTTTACAGGGGCCCAGGACCGGGTCTGGCCTGAGGACTGACAGGCAGAGCTGTGAGCAGTGAGCACTGCTGAGGAAGATGTAGTTGGCGCCATCAATCTGCCCCTGCTATCTTTGAGCAAGTAACCTCCCCCTCCCAAAGCCACACGTCCTCCTGAGCACCTCTCTAGGCTCCTGTGTACATGAGGCAAGATGTCCCCCACCGCACTAGGATGGCAGCAGGCACTCCGCTGACTTCCACCTCAGTGGCACAGGGGCACAGTGGGGACACTGTTAGGTCCCTCTCATACCTGCCAGTACCTTAAAGAGAATATTCTTCCCCCAGAGCATAGGCATGGGTCTAAGTAGGTGCTGTCAACAGCAAGGGGTGCCACGAGTGGCCTGGTCCACCAGCAGGAGGTGGGGACAGGCACCAGGAGGCTGAGCTGCTCTGGGCTCTGGCAGGTACCAGGCGCCTCCCCCCGGCCCCTGCACTTGCCCCCGTGTGGGAGACCAGCAGGAGGCAGTGGTAACAGGTCTGCCTGGCAGAGCCTCGGCAGCGTGGGAGGTGACCGACACACTAAGGAAGTGTGACCATCCGGGTCCCCCAGGGACGCCACGACTGCAAGCCAGAATAAGCCTGGTGCAGATGGCAGGGCACTCAGGCAGCCACCCACCCCTGTGCCAGCCACCCACCCACTCCTGAGCACACTCACGGGCCCATGGAGGGGGCCCTCTGGTGAAGCTGCTGGCAGCCAGAATCCAAGCTGCAAGTCACAGCGGAGAGAGACAGATGGCAGCTTGTGGCGAGTACTGGCTGCTGGCCCAGAGGCAGGTGTCATGGGGATGCTGCCAGGCTGGCATGGTGGAGAGGAACGCTGACCCTACTCCCCTACAACCCCTCAATCCCCTGCAGGGTTCCAGGGAAGACTCTCCAAGACACTGCAGGCTCGGCAGGGTGGAGACGATTTAAGAACCGCCCCATGGAACCCCTTTCCTGCCCTACAAACTCCCCACTTAGTCCATCAAGAAGCAGGGAGGACAGAGCCAGCGTGTGTGTGTGCGAAGGCCTTCAGTCAGGGTCACCTGTGACAGAAGACTTCAAAGGAAAGCCTTCCCCAAAGCGACCAGGACAAGGATACTTTTTGGCAAAAATTTCCACCAACCAACCAGCACTTGCAGAGCGCCTGTGGGTAGGAAGCACTATAGGAGGTTCTGCAAGGGTCAGCCTCCATGCCGCCGGCCCCAGGACGTGGGGTGGTGGGGCGGCAGCGCCAGCTCCAGGCAGGGGATGCTCTCCTGCTCTGATGACGTCCATCAGCTTTCAGTCACAGACACCGCCCACTGCCTCCAAGAACCCTCTTCGGCTTGTGGCACTGGAGGCTGGAAGCAGGGACTCCAGCTTCCAATCAACCTCTGCACTGATTACAGTGTAACTGTGAGCAAGTCGCTCCATTTTTTTTCTACATGGAGAAGGATGAAAGGCTAAATGATAATAAACATAATAAACACAAAATCTGCTTTGCAACTGCCATGTTCCCAAGACCCCTCTCAGCTTCAGCCAATGCTCCTGCCAAGCGCAAGTGTGGGGTGGAGAACTCATGAGCTTGGAGGCATATGGTGGCATGGCGTGGAGGACACTGCTCGGGAGGCCCACAGCTTGGAGCAGAGAGTCTGGGTTTAAGCCCTGACCTCACTCCTCAGCCTGCTGAGGAGCAGCAGATGAGGACTCATGGGTTTGGGCCCCAGCCATCCACATGGGAGACCCAGACTGAGCTCCTGGTTTGGCTTGGCTGTTGTTAGCAGTTGGGGAGTGAACCAGGGAGTGGGAGATCTCAACTGAAAATGAATAAACTAATTAAAAACAAGAAATCACAGGTGAGCATCCTAGTGGGATGGGCAGCTAGCAGATAGCTAGGCTCCCTCCACCAAGGACCAGGGGTCTTGCCTGCCTGGCAGGTACTGGGGCTAAGCCCTTCTGCTCAGTTGGGTGGCAGATTCCTGCTGTTAATACACGGTCCCATGTTACGCATGTGTGTGCATGGCCTGCAGTCCCTGTTTCTTGCCTTGGCTGTTGTATTACACTTGAATGCACACAAATGTTGCTGAAGATGGTTTTGTATTTAAACCACACACACACACACATACACACACACCCCAAGACAAAACCCAGGAAACAACCCAAGTCAGAACCCCATCCCCTGAAACAAAATGGGTATCAGTGAAAAGCTTCATGGAGGGAAGAAGTGAAAGGAACTGGAAATGACCTGGCAGGTGGTGGCGGACATGGGAGTCAGAGAACAGAGACCCGGGCTCTGGATCCACAGGAGTTTCCAAGAAGACAGCAGCATATTTGGAAAGAAAGCACTTAGCAAGGCATTAGGACAAAGTTTTCTTGGCTCACAGACCCAGGCAAAAACCAGTGACCACAGCCCAGGCATGACCTGATCTGACAAAATGTTTTTATATGCAAATGTCACAAAAATCACAAGCAAAAGCAAATTCTCAGTGCAACCAGGTTTCTGAGGGGAATAGATGCACACAGCCACACGGCTGGCTCTGGACCCCTGCCCTCCCCTCCTCCACCCTGGTCTGCCTTCTACACATGGGGTGGCTTCCCCTTCACAGCTCAGTCCACCTATCATTCTACTGCATCCTGGGAATGCCCCCAGCCACACGCCTCATCCTATATGGGATGCTGGTTTTGCAGGTCCTGGCGTAACCCTTCTGCCACAATGCCAGCCCCCAGTCTTGTTTCTATTTCTCCTTATGTTCTGATTCACTTAAGCCTTGCCCAGGCCTCTGCCCAATTCCACTGTCCTCTCATTCTCTGAGTGCCAGTCCTCCTGGCTGCTACCTTTGTCCATGACTTCCTGTGGCTCTTTTCTTCATGTGATTGGTCAATGCTGGGGACACGCTCTGCAGTGGGGACAGATGATGACTGACTGCATTGTCAGTCAAGTTGTCTTCTTAAAAGAAAAAAAAAAAGCACATTTAAGGGGCTGATGTTGTGGCATAGTGGGCCAAAAGCCAACGCCAGCGATGCCTGCAATCCAGGCTCAACAGAACAGAGAGGCAGAGGAGCAAGATCAAAGGTACGCATGCTGACCTGCTGAGCGTGGCTGTCTGCACACGGATTTTTCTAGTGTGTGTTTTGTTATGCTTTCACACCCTATAAATGCCTTCAATGACTTGTACTAACTGGGTGATCAGAAAGCATCAAATGTCTTCCATCTTTTCCTAAGAAGCGAAATGTCTGAGGGCGGCAACAGACAAGCACGAAGCTGTCTGGGCTGGGTTAAACAAACAACATAAGAAGACCCCTTCCTACCGGCTCTCTTCCTGCAGTCTGTTATGGACTCCCAATGCAGCAGCCTGGCTGTCCTTGGAAAGGTGGGGTGGGCTGGGGTCTGATCATTTCTCTTTTCCCTACTAAAGATCCCCCAAGGCTTTTCACTTCACTGAGTAAAAAACCAGAGTCCTCACTCTCTCTCACCTTCCTCCCCAGGCTCACTGGTCTGGCTTTCCTCTGAACCCACCAGGCTCACCTCTGCTGCAAGCCCTTTGCATATGCTGTCACTCCCAGACCAGGTGGCCGTCTCTCCAGAGAGCTGCAGAGCAAGCTGTGCCTTACCTCTCTGCTCCTCTCTGGCCCTGTGACTCCGCAGCAGCACCCCCTTTTGCAGGATTCACCATGTTAGCCATGTTCTGTCTCCCCTCACAAGAAGCACTGTGCTGCTTGACACACAGAAGATGCTCAGTAAACATGGGACGAGTGCCTGGCTGAGTCAGTGCAGAAGACCAGGCACCCCTGCAGGGCAGGGGGCCTGGGACTTGCACCTGCCACTCATGCCTGTGCAAAACACGCGACTCCACCTGCAGCCCAGACATGTGGGCATAGCATCTGACCCAGGCTGGGAACAGTGCCTGGGACGGCATGGCGGGGGAGGATGGAAGTAGGGTGCCCAGGTTCACCCCTTCCTCCAGGTTGTGGCTTCTGCTAGGGACAGACCCCAACCACCCATCACGGCTGCAGAACCAGCTTGGAGGGGATAGGCGGCACTTGGCATTTTAAATGTCCTTTCCACTTGATTTCTTTGTCTGAGAAAAAAAAAATGATATAAGGAAACCAACCATTCAACACTCCCACCCCAAGAGCAGCAGACAGGAACATATGACCCAGAGGCATGGCACCCACAGGCACGCAGCCTCGTGTGCCACATGCATGTGCTCTGCCCCTTCCGTGCCCACCAAATGACCGTCTGCCACCATGCATCTGGCGCGGTGGTATGGAGGCCACATCCCTGATCTCGCTGAGTTCCCACAACCTCTAAAAATTCAAGGACAAGCTGATAGCATAACGACAGTTCATATTCTCTGCCATAGCAGAGATAAGAAAATTTGTGCTAAGCTGTTTCAGACTTTTCTAGGCACCGGAGTGACCTGCAGATTAGGCCAGCGGGATGCGGGGGGGCCCTGCCTGCATGCATGGCCCAGGATGATTAAGAAGCATGAGGGCACCTGTGGGGAGGTCGCACGGGGCTGCAGCCTCAGCAGCCCTCCACTAAATGATTCGGTTGCCAAGTGTGTCCCCATCCACTTGCTTTGCCCTCATCTCTGCCTCCCACAGCTCGGCTGTGACCATCATTTTTCCCTGCTCGGATGTTGTCCACAAGATCCTGTTTGGAAGGGACTGCTTGGCTCAGAAATAGTGCAGCTGTCAGGGGGCCTCCTGAAAACAGGAAGGACCTCAACGCAGAGGGACTGTTCCCAGCTGGACAGCAAGGGGAGTCCCATATACTCAGTGGGCATCTCCCTTGGTCGGACACACGGTGCCTTTCACAATGCCACTGCACTCTCTTGGCCATCCTGTGAGGTGGGTTTCACCATCTCCACTGCAGGATGAGATCAGGAGGAGGAGGAGGAGGAGGAGGAGGAGAAGGAACTCTCAGCCACAGCAGGTAGAACTCAGCACACCTGTCTGAGGTCCTGCCTGTGGCCGGCCCTGCTGCAAAGACGTGCAGATGACATACGAAAACATTTCAAAACAGAAGGATCTGTCCGCGCCCCTAGGCATGATGCTGACAACCCAGCTTACTGGGCTCCTTCGGGAGATGGGACCCAGAGCTAGTGGCTAGCAATGAGGCAGGCGGGTCCAATGTGGTGGCGCAGCACACTAGCCCATGGCTGTGACACTGGCATGTGGTATCAGAGAGCTGGTTTGAGTCCCAGCTGCCCCACTTCTGACCCAGCTCCCTGCTAATGTTCCTGGGAAGGCAGTGGTGGGTGGCTCAAGTACTCAAGCCCTTGCACCCATGTGGGAGACCCAGACAAAGTTTCAGGCTCCTGGTTTCAGCCTGGCCCAGCCATAGCCATTGCAACCATTTGGGGAGTGAACCAGCAGTTGGAAGATCTCTCTTTCCCTCTCTCAATTTCATGATCTTTTAAATAAAAGAGCACATCTTTTTGTTCTTGTTCTTAAATAAGGCTGGTGAGGGGGTCCCCCACTGTGAAAGGCAGCCCTGCAGCCAGAGAGAGGATGGGCAGGAGCTGGGAGGGAAGCTGGCAGCAGCAGGCATGGTGCAGATGACTGGCTCTAGAAATGATTCCATCAGCACCATGGATGAGCAGCTCCCCACAAACCTGGGAGCCCTGGCTCTGTCCTGGGGGTCCCCAGCAGAGGCAGCTGCAATACAGCACAGCCAGCCAGGAGAGCAGCATGGGAGGTAGTGAGCAGCGAGGAAAAGACAGAGAGATCCACTCCCACTCACCCGAAGTCCAAAACACCCGAGGAAAAGGCTACGAAGGAAGACTGCTATTGGCATGGAGCATCTCAAACAGACGGCATGAAGCATGAGATAGTATGAAAAATCCATGCAGGAGACACTGAGCGGGGAGGAACCCTGGAGCAGCTGGCAGCCATGGAGGCTCCACTACGCACACAGGGAGAGCTCTGGGAGACGGGAGACACGCAGCACCAAGGGTACTGCCCATGGCCATCGTAGCCAAGGGCCCTCAGGTTACAGGTACACCTGGTAAACACCAGTCTGTATCAGAATAGTGGGGGCTGGCCCTGCACCCCAACCCTCTGTCCTGGCCTTGCTGCTCATAGGACTAGCCCATCTGGTTCTGCTTCTCCAGCCATACTACAAGTCCAGGCTGAGTCGCAACTTTGTCCCCTACAAGGGTGTCAGAATTACAGGAAAACAGCTCCAGCAGACAGCCGACCATGGCTCCACTCCTGGTTGTCCCACCCACTGCTCCGTGTCCACAGGTGTTTGGCCTCTGCGCCTCCAGCTTCCTGCCAGGGAAGGGTGTGAGGACAGCACCCTCTGTCTCGACTAGGGTGCATCAGTGGGGAACCTGGCACAGCACCAGCCGCTA
Source organism: Ochotona princeps (assembly GCF_030435755.1). NCBI lineage: Eukaryota > Metazoa > Chordata > Mammalia > Lagomorpha > Ochotonidae > Ochotona > Ochotona princeps. The sequence continues at coordinate 38,102,655 of NC_080848.1, read as the reverse complement.
GTGCATGCTCTCCTGGAGCAGCCCCCACCACTGCCACCTGCATTCAGGCCAGCATGAAGAACTTCCTACCACAGACCCCTTCCCCACACCCCGCCCCCAGCTACACAGCCAGGGCACCACCCCTTCTGCCAGGGGGTGGTCCCTTCACAGCCTTCCTGGCCCCCCATGCTGTTCCCATCCGAATGCCCAGCCCCAGTTGCCACCTGGACAGCCCTACCTCTCTCTGCTCGCTGCAGATCTTACACAACCACAGGGGCCGCTTCTGGCCAGGAGAGGCCTCGATCCCACATTTGGTGCAGACTTTCTATGAGAGAGAGGACAGAGCAGTGTGAGTACATCGGGGACCATGGTCACCGCGGGATGTTCAGCCATTTCCTGAGAGGGGGGTGGGTGTTGCTTCGGGGTAGAAGCAGAGGCCACACACACGAGGCACAGGGGACACAAAATACCCTTGGCCCACTCTGGGTCATGAGGGGTTTGAGGCAGGAGACGATGAGGACGGAGAAGCCCTCCTGCTACCATGGATAACCAGAACACACCTCCTTCCCCGCCTCACAAGGCCTATGAGGACCATGCTGGAGAAATGCGCTGTCTGCTATTCAAAGCCACCACGTCACTATTTTCAACAGCAAAGAACAACCCAAACACTTGATCCTAAGGTATGTTCCAGACACACACACACACACACACACACACACACACACACACACAGAATGTGGAACAGTCTGGGCATGGCTACTTGTGCTGCCACCTGGAGATGTGGGTGGGCAGTCATGTCCATTAACGCTCATTCACAACTGTGCAGAAAGCTGACACGTGGGGCTGGTGGTGTGGGCTATAGGTAAAGTGACTGCCTGCAGTGCCAGCATCCTGTATGAGCGCTTGTCCAAGTCCCAGCTGTTCTACTCCCAATTCAGCTTTCTGCTAATGTGCCTGGGAAACCAACCAATAGAGGACTGCTCAAGTGCTTGGGCCCCTGTACCCATGTGGGAGACGTGCATGGGGCTCCTGGTTTGGGTCTTGTCCAGCCTTGGCCATGGCAGCCATTTGGGGAGTGAACCAGTGGGTGAGAGAGCTCTCTCTCCCTGTATCTCTGACCACTCTGTAACTCTGCCTTTCAAGTGGATACATTTTGTTTTAGTGAAGCTCAGGCGTGTGTCTGACTGGAAGGCCCTGGAGAGACAGCCCGAGCACCTGCTTCATAGTGGGGAGGCCTGGGACATGGGTGAGTGTGTCCAAGTTCACACCACAGGTGAGACCCGAATGCAGGGCTGACATCAGAACCATGGCGGCGCTCCCCTGGCAGATTCTACAGTTTTCCCCCTCCACGGGGCTGTTGACGCTGTCTGCCTTCCCCTTCCGGGATGGCAGCCAGTTGGGTCCCAGGAGACAGACACGAGGCTGGGGCTGCCTTGGCGCAGTCTGACTCAGCCACAGGGCTCTGAGCTGGGCCTGGGAGCCACCTGTGCCCTGCAGGGTGGGGCCCTCTCCTGCCCCCACTGTGGGAAGGCTGGCACAGTGGTTTGGCCTTCTCTGCTGGCTGCCAATGGAGCAAGCAGTACACCTCTCCTGGAGACAGAAATGTCACCCGTCTGGCTGCTTGAAGCATGGTGTCAGCAGCCTGATTGGGGGCTGCAAGCTCTCACACACAGGGGAAGCTGTGAAGCCTCCACGGGGCCGGGGAACTGGCTGCCGCCCAACACTCAGGTGCGGGAAATGTCACTGCTCATTTATATCTGCACAGAAAGTGGCACCTGCTCCAAGCTCCCGCCCCTCCCAGCTGGCAGCAAAATCCTTCCTAGAGCCTAGGTGTGCCCTGGGGCCCTCTGCCCAGCTCCGCTGATGGTTCCAGACTTGGGGGTCTTTGCCAGACTAGTACATCCAGGGAAGGTCCCCTGGGAGCTGAACATGCCCTCTGAGATTTCACAGTGCCCTGGAAGATGGGGGGCACCTCTGTGCCAGCCTTGGGTCTGAGATCATGGCTGGGCCACCCTGGAGAGCAGCAGTTGCTGTCCCGGATGCAATTTGGAGCCCTTGCCTTCCCCACCTTCCCTTTGTTGTCTCTAAGACAGGATGCCCATCAGCCCCCAGGCTGTAATGCCCTGCCGACACCCTGCTGGCTCCCCATGGCTTGGCCTTGGCCGCGGTGGCCATCTTCTCTCTGCGTGCAGCTGAGGACACAGAGCAGCCTCGGCTCTGTCATGGTCACTCAGGCTGCCCTATGGACAGGGCGGGGAAGCCCTCAGTTTGGGGGAGCCTGAAGGCCTGCCCAGCACACCCACACGGCCAGGCCCTGGCAAGGGCCCCTTTTGTTACACTGGGTTCTCACTGGAGCAGAGGGTGTTCCAGTCTCCCCCTCCTCACTGGGGGTTCTGGCCTAGTGATCTCACTAGAAGTGAGGGTGGGAGGGAAACACACCCATACTCTGTCCACAACAGCCCCTGGCCAGGGCCAGGCACCTCTCTCCACTCCTGTATTCTCTACTTTCACTCCAGCCCCTGCTTAATGGCCTGGGAATAGCAGTGGAGAATGGCCCAAGTACTTGGGCCCCTGCTACCCATGTCAGAGAGCTGAAGAAGCTCCTGGTTTTGGCCCAGCCCAGTCCTGGCTGTTGTGACCATCTGGGGAGTGACTAGTGGATAGATCTGTCTCTGTGTATCTCCTTTCACTATAATTTTGACTTCCAAAGTTTTGAGTAGCAGAGAGATACAGAGCTCCCACCTGCTAGTTCACTCCCCAAACAACGCAGTGGCTGGGGCTGGACTAGGCCAAGCCAGGAACCCAGAACAGATAAGCCTCCTGCATGGATGGCAGAGACCCAAGTATGAGCCATCACCTGCTGCCTCCCAGGGTGTGCCTTAGCAGGAAGCTGGAATCAGGAGCAGAGCCAGGAACAAAACATGTATTCTGATGTGGGGATGTGGGCATTCCATATCAGATCTTTTTTTTTTTTAAAGACAAAAATTTTTTAAAATACTTTTTTTTATTGGAAAGGCAGCTACACAGATACAGAACAGACAGAGAGAATGGTCTATCCATTGGTTTACTCCCCAAGCAGCCGCAACAGCAGCAGGAGCTGAGCTGATCCAAAGCCAGAACCCAGGCACTTTCTTCTGGGTCTCCCATGTGGGTGCCAGGGTTCCACGACTTTGGGCCATGCTTGACTGCTTTCCCAGCCCACAAGCAGGGAGTTGGATGGGAAGTGGGGCTGCCAAGATTAGACCTGGCACCCATATGATATCCCGGCACTTGCAAGGCAAGGATTTCGCTACTAGGCTACCATGCTGGACCCAAGCCTCACATTTCTTTCAAGTGTATGCTTTCATTTATGTGAAAGGCAAAGAGGCAGAGAGATGGAAAGATCACCCACCCACAAGTTCACTCCCCAATACCTACAAAAGGAAGCAGCTCAGAATTCAGTCTAGGTCATCCACACGGGTGGCAAGGATGCAGGTCTTTGAGGTATCACCTGCTGCCTCCCAGCGTGCACATGAGCAGGAAGCCAAACTGGAAGCAGAGGAAATCAAACCAGGTGCTCAGGCATCCCAGGCGGCATCTTAGCCACTGTGCCAAACACCTGCTCTGACCTGGCGTGCCCTGCAGCCCAGAACTGTGCCTGGGCCCTGAACAAGCCCAGCCCAGCCTCTGGGGCTCACTCAGGGTGGAAGTGAGCAATCCCAGGCCTTCAGTCATGCGGCCTCCCTCCTCACTATGCCCCCTCACCTCACTGATGCCCCAGCGCCAGCCGCCCCCAGGGCCACAGACAGCAAGCAAAGGCTGCTCGGATGCAGCACTTCCCTTCTCAAGTCCTTGCTGGTACACAGGGGCAGGAGGCAAGCACAGGGGCCAACTGGTAGACCTGCTGAGCGCAGCGTACAGCCAAGGATACCAGCCCCCATCAGACACATGCTCAACCCTCCCCTCATCCTTTCCCTCCCTTGCCTTCCTTCTCCAAATACTCCATCTCCCAGAACTTCAGGGGTCTCTTCCACCAGGCAGCTCCCCTCCGTCAGCTCTCCCTGAGCCACGCTGCCATCACAACCCATGTCTGGCCTGTAGCACGTCTCCGACCAGCCTCCAACTAGTTCCCAGCATAGCAGACAGACTCATCTTTCCAAGATGTAAATCTAATCACACCACCTCTCTCTTCTTGCCAGCTGAGAGCCTTTTGGAGCTCCTGCTGTGTGTGCACGGAGACCTCTTCCTCTTCTCCCAGGCGTGCCAGGTCTGTGCAGGCTGGGCCCTCCCTCCCTCCCTCCCCCCCTCCCTCCCCCCCCTCCCTCCCCCCTCCCTCCCTCCCCATCAGCCTCAGTTCACACCTGCCTCCCTGCCACACCACCTTGTTCTTGCTCTCTGCTTCCTGCTCTGCCGCAGCACCTTCACACACCCGCTCCCTGCTTCGGGGCTACACTGTCTCCTCATTGGCCCTGGCAGTCTGCAGACCTCAGTCAAAACACTACTTCTTCGAGGAACCCTCCCCTGACTTCTCGCCCCCCACTGGAGCCTGCATAGTACTGGGCTCTGGCTTGTTTGCCTGCTTGCTGTCCAGGTTTGCGGCTTCACCTGTGCCTGCGTGTGGCTGTGGAGCTCCAGTTCCTTCACCCAGGGGGCCGGCAGCTCCCTGGGGACGGAGGCCATACCTCTTTCTGCTCACCTTGCTGTTCCCAGGGCCTGGTGCAAAAGTGACTATTTGCAGAACACACAAACCAACAACTGGGAACTGCATCTGTGTCACAGCCAAGGAAGCAAGGCACAGTCTCCCCGGAATGTGCCTGGGTCCAGGGCAGCAAGACACACAGGGACATGGACCACCTGCCGGGCAGCAGAGGCAAAGAAGAATTCATGTCCATGCTGGATGATGGCGGAGGCTGGTTGAGCCACTGAGGAAAAGGCACTCTGGGGAGGGCAGAGGGACACTTAGCCCTCACCTCAGACTTCCTGCCTGTTCCCTGTCGTGGTGTACCCTACAGACTACTCCCACCCCCATAACCAGCTCAGCATCCTCCTGATGCAGCCACTCCAGTGAGGCCTCAGCTCCACAGAGTCTTGCCTTGTAGTACAACCACAGGGATGTGAGGGCACAGGCACCTTACTTACACCCACAGCAGTCTGCATGGCCTGAGAGGCGCCCCTGACCCACTGCATGCAGAGTGCCACCCAGCTGCACAACGTGAGAAGGGGCGGGGGGCTGACGCCACCCCAGGAGCAGACATACAGCGCTTCAGGGAAGAGGCGCCTGGGACCTCCTTGCAACCAGACACACATACACACTACCTCGTCCCTGAGAGCCTTCCGGGCCATCGCTTCTCACAGAGGGTGATGGCCCTGAGCACAGGCAGCCCAGGACACTGGCACACACACAGATGCTCTGCCCCAGAGGTGGCCAGGGAAATGCACACCGCATGCAGAAATGAATATTTAAGACCACCAGTGACAAAACCACGGTGCCACGTGGGAGATGCGGACGGGGCTCAGGTTTCAGTCTGGCCCATTCCTTCCTGTTGAGGATGTTTGGAGAGCAAACAGGTGGAGGTATGGTTTCTGTTTCTGCTTGTTGCTCTGCTTTGCAAATACAGATTTAAACAAACACTTGGAAAACAAAGCTCATGGGCGCTTCAAGCCCACAAACACATTCTCTTCACGGTGTGGAAAGGCCCTATTCCAGGAGCCTCCATAATGCACAGAACATGGGCCTTTGCCCTCAGAGGGTGTCTGTGACGTGGAGGAGCTGAGCACCTGGCCAGCTAACTCACCTATTCTGCTGATGGGAGTCCCAGCCAACTGAGGTGGGCAGGGGAGTCAGCCTCCATGTGGAACGCTCTGTTCATGTTTCCAGAGGGGTGTGGGCACCCCAATAAAGTGGGACAGGTGAGGGCCACCACAGATGAACGGTCTCAGCATAGGCACAAGTTCATGACACACACTGAGCATCTTGTGCTAAGAATCAACTCTCTGTATGTATCTGAGAGGCAGAGCGACATGGAGGGAGAGCGCTCCCGATCCACCAGTTCACGGCCTCCAAATGCCCACAGCTGGAGCTGGGCCAGATCCAAATAAGGAGCCCAGAACTCCAGCCACGTCTCTCACACAGTGGCAGGGAGGCCTGCCATCTCCCGAGAGGGTGGGGGTGGGTGCATAGGTGCAGGAGGCTGCGTCAGAAGTGAAGGAGCCGGGACATCATAACACCCACCCACTGGAAACCCCATCTGCAGAAGGAAAAAGGCTGCTGTGCTTTTAGTGACAAAAATGGCAGTGATGGAAACAGAAGAAGTGACAGAAACAATGACGAAGCTGTGTGTTACAGGAGAGGGAGCGGTGGGAGTCACGGCGAGTTAAGGCTGGGTGCGCCATCGGACACTGTGCCATCTACGCTGCAACCCACGCCGCAGTCCACCCGTGCAGGGACAGCGGCCAATGCGCAAAGCAAGTGGCGCCAAGTCAGAGTCTATTTTAAACCCCTCGGCAGAATTCCTATTTAAAGGAAGCCTGTGCTTGGTGCGTGTCTGCAAACTGCTGCTTCCCAGTGGGTTCGGGATCAGATCTGGATTCTGCTGGTCATTGTGGACTGAGGAAGGTGAGGGTACAGACAGGCCAGAGGCGGGATGTGCCTGCCTGCTGGTGTCACAGATCACCAGCCTCAAGGACCCGTCACTGGGTGATGTCTGTGGGACAGTATCAGCCCAGCTTAGAAATGCCATCATCAGCCCGAGTGGGGTAGGGTGGCTGCAAGCAGCCTAATTGCCACAGATGGAGCACACGCAGCCTGGCCCTGCTGCCCAGCACCAGCTTGATTAGTGGCATGCATATCCTACACATGCACACAATTGGCTGCGCGCTGCCTCTACCTGTGGCTCCTCGCCAGCCACTGCCTGCAGAACCTTAGAGATGACTCTCATGGCTGCTGCACAAGGGCCCTGTCACTGCCTCTGTCTGATCTATGAGGGACCTGAGGCCTACGGTTGGGTAACTTGGCCGTGGGGGTTCATCCTGAGCCTCAACAGTGGGTACCTGCTGTCCTGGTCAGGCACGGCTGTGCAGGCAGGACACTTGCCCAGACTCTGAACCTCTTGCGTGACCCAGCGTGGCCCTCCCTGTCCCCTCCAGAACCACAAAGGAGATCAGTCAAACCTCACGGAGTGTGGAAGGCACAACCAGGACTCCCTTCTTGGTCATGACTCCTGGGCTGGGCAGTCAGCAGGGCCAAGGCCAGCAAAGCCAAACTCTGCTGCTGCAGCAACCAGCTAACAGAAACCCCAGGGGCATTGCTCGGGTAGAGACCAAAGGCGGGAGGCAATGGAGAAAGACTTCAAAGGATGCCTCCCTCTGTACTGCTGCCCACTGCCTGGCCCAGGGCCCTGGGGTGAGCTACCTGAGCCAGCTGAGAGCAGCCAGCCATAGCAAGTGTGGCTGTTTCCTGTGGATGTTAGGGCTCCCTCCCAAATCTCTCCTCTGTCCCGCTGTGCTCCTGAGCAGCTGACTGGAGAATCAGCTCAGACATGGAGCTGCCAAGCCAGCTGGGGATGCCACTGCCTCTGGGTACTTCCTCTTGGGCCCACAGAGCCCCGGCAGCCCTGTCAGGCACAAGGGTCCCCACACATGGTCAGCCTGGACACACGGAGCCCGAGTCTGATGGAGACCAAAGGGCACCTGCAGGGTCATGTTCAATGGGGTGACCTATGCTCGGGGACAGGGAGGGACCAGGGATCTGTCCCCAAAGGGCTGGAGGAGTTGACCAGGGATGGCTGCTTACAGAGACTGGCGGGGGTGGGGGCTCTCACGTGTGTGCTCCCATGAATATCCTCACAAGGCCCCGAGTCTGCAACCCCCCTCTGGGAGCCCTCTCCTTCTGGCTGGGGTTGGGGGGTCAGGGCCTCTGGGGCGGGGCACATGTGGTGAGAAGGGCACACTGCCTCTCAGATCCGCTTGCTGTGAACACAAAGTGCTAGCCTGAAATTTGAAATGGCAGGAAGATAGGCAAGGTAGGTGGCGGGCATCAGGTGTATTGAATGCTCAAGGCTGCTGCTTGCAAGTCCTGAAGGAGCCCCTAGCTCCATGGCAGTGCCCTTCCCATATCAACGTGCCTGCACTCCTGCTACTCCTGGGGGACCCATCCTGGCTCTCCAGCATCACTCACCTCAAAGTCCCCAGACTCGTGTACCACAAGCCACCTGCTGGGAGTGCCGCGGAGAGCCCCACCATGGGGTGGCAAGGCCTACCTTGTCAGTGCCAATCTCCTCTGGGGCTCCTAACCCAGCCTGCTGCATCCTCCTGAACTCCAACAAATCCTTCTGGGACTAGGATCCTGGGGCCAACACCAGCTTCTTCTGGCCCTCTTATGCTGCCCTCGCCCTCCTCACCAGCCTGGCCTGTAGAACTGTCCGAGCCTTTGCCTCCGCTGAGCCCTGGGCCTCCTGCCTTCTAACTACAGGCCCACGGGACTGCATCCAGACCACTGGGAGCCTCACCCAGGGCTCAGCCAGCACCCAGCACCGCTGTCGTCCCACAGTGGGGGACAGTTCTCCAAGCCCGACCTCCCTCGCTTTGTCAGCTGGAGGGAGGCAGGCAAGGGGAGGGCCTGGGTGGTAGAGGAAGGCAGCTCTCACTGCGCTCACTTCCTACTGTGTGGTTCCTTAGTCACAACTCCCAACAACACTAACCCGACCATTTAATGTGAACTCATTCCTTGCAGGCACATCACACTGTGCTCAGCGCATGCGATCAGTGCATTTGATCATTATCACACTTCATTCTCATGACAGCCCTGCCTGGGCTAGGACCTGAACCCTACGGGCCATGTGGGGCTACTTGTGGCCTGACTCACAGAAGAAGCAAGGGGGCAAGAGTCACATTGCACATTCTGTGTTGAGACTGACATGTATCATCAGGAGAGGGGACGCGAGGCACAGAAAGTTTAGGTGACACACGAGGCTGGTGAGTGGAGGACTGCTCTGGGATCCTTGCCCGAGGCTGCATCTCACCCGGGCTCTTTCTGTACCTGTGGGGAAGGATGCTTGTGGGGCACAGCTCCTAGGGAGTTGCCAAGGGAGCAGGTGGACTGGGCTGTCAGGGGAGGAGTGTTGTGCCCTGCAGCCACATGCAACCTTTTCCCAGGTGAGTACGACTGGGAAAAGAACAGGAAGGCAAGAAAGTGAGAGCTGTGAAGGCAGCTCCAGCCTCCCCCAGCCTGGCTCCAGGGGCATAACCAGCCTCTGCTCGCTGTGAAGCCCCCACAGAGCATCACCCAGAGAAAGCCCTGCTGCCGGGCAGGCACCTGCCCACGTGTGGCTGAAGGGAGCCTAGTATCCATGGCTGCTGCTGAGGGACAGGCCAGGTTTGTTCCAGAAAGAAGCTGAATTCTTTTCTTGAAATGGAGGTGAGATTATCCCCTACCCACCTACCATGGTTCACTCCCCCAGTGTCTCCAACAGCAGCTAGGGTTGAGCCAGGTTGAAGCCAAGAACCAGGAACTCAATCCAGGCCTTTACTTGAGCCATTAACATGGCTTCCCCAGGTATGCATTAGTAGGAAGCTGGCATTGGGACCGGAGCTGGGAATCACAGGTCCCCAGGCATCAGATGCTGGCCTCCTGGCCCCTCAGCCAAATGCTTACCCCCCAAGGGTCAGTGCTCTGCAGAGATGGACTTGTGCGCTGCCCCCTGTTGGTGGAGCAGGCACAGCCGCAGGGCCAGGCTGCTGCTTGCTCACATTGTACTGTAGCCCCAGAGTGTGAAGGTGCCCGTGGCAGGTGCTCCACCAACATGGAAGTGAGGCAGTGACAGCAGTGGGCGGAGACCATGGCAGGCCCTGGAGAAGTGGCACCCTCATCTACAGGTGGGAGGGAGCGGTGCAGGGAGCCTGGGCGCTGTGCAGAGCAGGTGACAGGCAGAGGCCTTGCATGGCTCTGCAAGTGTGGCAGAGAGGGGAGTGAGCAGATAGTGGAGTGGTGGGGCCTTGAGGGAGGGGCTTGGGCTGTATCTGGGGGGTGGGACTGCCCGAGGGTAGATATGTGGGGACCAGGGCCTGGCCGTCAGCCACCCACACAAGAAACCAAATTCCAGGGCCACAAAACACAGCAGGGCAGGGGTGACTGCAGGAGGCTGATCCAGAGACCACAAGACTCCCTGGATGAAACCCAGGCCACCCACAGCCTCCAGCTCTACCCTGCCTGCACAGTGTTGGGCAGAAGACATGAGGCAGGACTGGGGTCCTGCTGCTCCCCCTTTCCAGGACCCAGCTCCAGAGAGAGCTGGGGCAGATGGAGTCAGGCCCAACCCACCTGTTATTTCACGGATGCTATCAGTACACATAGGCTGCAAAGCATGCACACGGAGGCACTTCTGTTGGCAGCAGGGAGCCACTGAGGACTCAGGGGAGCAGGGAGAGAGGGCGAGAGACAATGAAAGCTGCACTAAGTAAGATGGGGAGTGAAGAGGAAAACAAGCGAAACTCCACTTTGTGGACAGACATCGGCGGTGGGGGGGGCATACAATCAATAGCTTGGTAAACCCTTCATGAAATAGCAAGCTGGACAGTTACTTTCTCGAGGGTCTCCCACTACACACTTGCCTATGCCTGGTGGGATGGGCTCCTGGTAGACCCCGGCCCCTGTCACCTCAGTGTCTCCATTTGTAATCCAGGTGTGGAATGCTGAGGGTGAGGTGAGAGTTTGAAGAAGTGCAGCCTAAAGAACCCTAAGACAGTTGCTGGCTTCCTTTCTTCATGTACTTATTTTTTTTTCTGTTGGGAGGGCATATTTACAGAGAGAAAGATCTTGCATCCACTTGTTTATTCCCCAAGTGACCACAAAGGTCAGAGTTGAGCCAGTCTGGAGCCAGGAACCTCTTCTGGGTCTCCCACGTGGGTACAGGGTCCCAAGGACCTGGGCCATCCTCCACTGTATCCCCAGGCCACAAGCAGGGAGCTGTATGGGAAGCGGAGCAGCCAGGATTAGAACCGGTACCAATATGGGATCCTGGCACATGGAAGGTGAGGAATTAGCCATTGAGCCATCACTCCAGGCCCTTATTTACTTATTTTTATTTAGAAGGCAGGGCGAAGGGATCTTCCATTTACTGGTTCATATTGCAGTGTGTGCAACAGCCAGGGCCTTGCCAGGCAGAAGCCAGGAGCCAGGACTGCCCATGTTGAGCATCTTGTCCTGGGGGTACACATTAGCAGAAAGCTGGATCAGAAAGATGAGCCAGACATTCTGATATGGGATATGGGCATCCAGTGTGGGGCCTTCCCCCAGTGCCAAATGCCTGTGCCAGCCTCTTACCAAGGCCTGGTTGTTGGTTTTAGGGAGTGTGGGGGTGGAGGCTTGAGGACCTGGCTGCCCTTCTCCCTGGGCTCACCCTTCAGCAGGAGAGCTGGCCTTGGACCCTCCCATGGGGTAACACAGGGCAGGCCGAGGCCAGCGATCAGCTAACAGCTGGGGGACACATGGCAGCAGGAGTTGCAGGTATTGGGGAGGGCAGTGAGGACCCCTGGGCCCATAGGGCCCAGCCACCCAGGTGCGTGGCGTCCAGGCTGGCTGCAAACTGGAAATGTCATTATCTGTTGTTTACCACAACAGAGGACAGAGAGGAGGATGCTTGAGATTGCCTTTCCTGTAAGGCCACTCAGCGACTGGCCAGCCACGCCTCCTGCTGCCCGCAGCTCTCCAGGGTGGGGGAGGGGAGCAGGTGTCCTCAGGGGAGGAGTCACTACAGGCCAGGCCAGAGAGGCCTGCAGAGCCCTGGTCCGTGTCCCAGCACCTTCAACTACAGTGAAGAAGCTTGCCTTGGGTCACTCTGGCCCACTGCTTGGCAACCACAAACACCCAAAAATTTTGTGTCTAGCAGTGGTGGGGTCCCTCCAGGGTGGGAGGGACACAAGGGCACTGCTTCCTGGGGCCCAGGCTGGGCAGCAGACTACAGTGGGGTCCACCCACAGGGCACCAGCCCCACCAAACTGGACAGGGAGACAAACCAGGCCTGGCTTGGAAACAGCAGCCAACTGAACCATTCCCAGGGACACCAAGAGTCCAGCGTCCACTCCCAGCTGTGGCCACCGCCCACCCCACCCAGGCACCTGCTAGGGCTGGCCAGAGCCTCAGTCCCACAGGAGGAAACCATTAGAAGGGCCCAGGAGTTGCTCATTTAACCCTTTCCTTTCCTGAAAAGGCCAGAGAGGGGCAAGGGTTTTTGTACAAGGTCAGCAAGAGCTGGGAGCTGGAGTAGCCCCACCCTGGGCTCCTATAAGGTAGGGATGTAGGCAGGGATCTGGACAGTATTCTGATGCATTTCTCCCATGAATTCACACGCACAGCCCCACCCTACCCCACTGGGCCCCACCTACCACCTGTTCACTAGGCCACTCAGGGACCAAGCAGCTTTCTGGCAAATGACCTTGAGCCATGTCGTCATCTGGATTTCAGATTGGTAGAGCTATGAGTGGTGAGCGGGGACCAGACTGCACAGAGAAAAGGCTGAGGGTTCACAGCGGCCCTGGTACTCCCAATGCCTAGCTGAGAAAACCGAGGGGGTGGGGGTCCTGGTGAAAGCCACCCAAACCAAGGGAACCCAGCCAGCCAGGCGAAAGGGAAGTGGGGTGTCATCTCACGAATTTCCTTCAGGCCAGGGTCCAAACTAGGGGCCCTGCCACCACCTGCCCAGCACCCACCAATAGCAAAACACAGCGAGGAGGAAGCCACACCCCCTCTGGCCCCTTGGCCACTGAGTGCCCTGGGTGGGCTCTGGCCACCTGGGTGGCCAGAGTCCCAGGTCAACGGCTCGACTTCTCTGTCCACACTGCTGAACCCTGTATAGCAGTACCATGCCACAGGAGACTTTCACATGAGCAGGCACAGCTGAGCAACCATAACTCTTCAGGACACTGAAATTTAAATTCAGGCCACATTTAGCATCTCTAGGCGTTATTTTTCTTTTGATTTTCCTCCCTATTTCCCACCGTGCAAAGCGTCCTAGCATACAGGTTTCACAAAAACAACCTCTGTCGGCCCCATCTGTCATGGGCGCAGGAAATGAGGTCACCAGGCCACCCGCAGGCCCATGGCCAGGGAGGGGACAGGCGTGATCGAGTTTGGAAACATCGTTCAAGTCCAAGCTGGAAGCCCAGGACTGCACCGGGGCTGAGGTCAAGTGGAGTCCAAAACACCAAAGTACTTGGTGGCTGACCACAGGGCAGCCTGGGTCCTGCTTGCCAGTTGAGGGGGGTAACATAGTGCCTGCTGCCCTGCTGGGGAGCTGTAGGAGATTACTAACCCCCTCCTGCCCTTCTGCCCTGCTTGGGCACTGCCCTTTGCCCAGTTTCTCACCTATAAGTCTGTTCCAGTGAGGACCCCTGCCTGCTGCTTCCCACAAAGCTTCCCAAGCTGCCTTGCACTGCCCACCATTAAAGAGCTAATCCTCGGCCTTGGGCCTGGAATGGGCACAGTGTCTGAGAACGGTGGGCCTGACAGTCCTATGGAGAGGAAGCTTGGGTGCCCAAGGTGCCCAAGTGCCAGGCGATCCAGAGCCTGCTTCCAGTCTCTGTAGCCCCTTAGCAGCTGGTGGCTGTGCCCTGGTCTCCACACCTACCCTTGGGCAGTCCCACCCCCCCAGATACAGCCCAAGCCCCTCCCTCAAGGTCCCACCCTCCACTATCTGCTCACCTCCCTCTCTGCCACACTTGTAGAGCCATGCAAGGCCTCTGCCTGTCACCTGCTCTGCACAGCGCCCAGGCTCCCTGCACCGCTCCCTCCCACCTGTAGATGAGGGTGCCACTTCCCCAGGGCCTGCCATGGTCTCCGGCCACTGCTGTCACTGCCTCACTTCCATGTTGGTGGAGCAGGCCCTGCCACGGGCACCTTCACACTCTGGGGCTACAGTGCAATGTGGGCAAGCAGCAGCCTGGCCCTGCGGCTGTGCCTGCTCCACCAACAGGGGGCAGCGCACAAGTCCATCTCTACCCTTGGGGGGTAAGCATTTGGCTGAGGGGCCAGGAGGCCAGCATCTGATGCCTGGGGACCTGTGATTCTCAGTTCTGTCTCAATGCCAGCTTCCTACTAATGCATACCTGGGGAGGCTCTAGTGATGATTCAAGGCCTGAAGGTCAGTGGCAATGTGGCTAGCACATGGGGGCAAGTGGAGCCACAGGGCAGCAAGTCTGTTTTGCCTTTGTCTAGGGAAGACAAGATGCACTACAGGCACCCAGACAGCAAGGAAAGGGTATACTTGGATGGAGGCATCCTGTCCTACAGACCCCAAGCAACGTGGGCTTTCGGCGTGGGGCTCCTGGCAGCAGTGATCATGCTGCTTCCTGCCAAACAGCTTGCGGCAGGTACGGGTCAGACCTGGGTCTCACATGGCAGGTGAACTGGGAAGCGCCTCTCCCCAGGAAGTTAAGAAACCCCCATAGCTGAACAAACACAAAAATATCCATCTTTGTAATGCAGCACAAGCACATATCATCCACATTCCAATCAGGCCAAGGACGCCAGGAGGCAGACCCAGCAGTGACTCTGACAAAACAGCTAGTCACTCGGGGAGACTGCTGCTCCTACGGCTGCAGCCCAGGGACAGATGCTGGTGGCTGAGCCGGGACAGGAGCCACCCACGACTGCCGCCACAGCCCCATGTGGGAGAGGGGCCCTGAGAAAGCCCCTGTGCATGGCTGGCAGCAACGCAAAATGGTGTGGCTGTCATGACAAACAGGATGGTGAGCAGGGAGTGCCCCGGGGAACAGTCCCCAGAGATGCCTCCATGGCCACATGCCCGGCTGTGTAATTCTCAGGGAGCAAGCTGGGCAAGCAACCCCCGTGGAACCTAATGTGGTAGGGACATCCAACGGGACACCACTCAGCCTTAAAAAGGAAGGCGATGTTGACACAAGCCCCGGTGGGCATTAGCTTCGCAGATGTTTATGCTAAGGCCTTGTGGCTGGCATGCGGGGCCAGAGGTCCTGTTTGCCCATGTTGGGGGTCCTCGGGCCTCACTATGAGGAGGGCTCTAGTGGTGTCTGAGCTCTCTGCAGAGCAGGGGTGGCCAGCACTCCCTGCCCCAACCCAAAGCTTCCCAGAGGCAGGCAGGCTCCTCCCAGGAAATGCTCTGTATGCCAAGCTGGGGCTGTGTGCTGGGAGTGAACAGGTCACAGGCAGGGTGGGCTCTGTCTCTTTGGGGTGACTGGGGCACTACACAGGCAGGGGCATGGGGAGGAAACCCCAGATGCTCCTTCTGCAGCTTGAGGCACAGCCCTCAGGACACACTTCTTTCCTGGTTGCTGCTCGAGTAGGTGGGAAGCACAGCAGCCTGTGGCTAGCATGGGCCCCACTGCACAACCCCTGTTCTCCTGGGACAGGCTCCCTCTTCTCATCCATCAACACTTGGTGTACACAGCCAGGGCTGGCGTCTCACAGCAGCCTCCTCTGCATCCGCCCCATATGACACACTTGACTGAGAGCAGAAAAGAACCTGACGGTGTGACAAAGGCAACCTGGGCTTCCAGGCCTCCAGCGGCTCTGCCCAGCCTCCCTGAGGCGAGTGAAGCCGCTCTCTCCATCAGGCTGTGAGCGGCTGACTCAGATCGTCAGCAATTAGGAGCGCCGGGCCTCTCTAATTAACCAGCCGGCTCCTCGGCCTCCCCACCACGGCCCTCGGATAATGAGGGCAGCAGCCTAGGCGGGCAGGCCCAATTACGAGGGACGTAGCCGGGAGGACCTGCCTGTGCCCTCCACCCAAGCACTTATCAGCCTGAGCTAACGCACACAGCCGCGGCTCTGGCTGGGGATGCACCTCTGTGCTCCCAGGAACCCCTGAGGACCCGTCTTCCTGCGGCAGACCTGCGCTAGACACTTCTCCCAACATGCCCAGGTCCTTGTATGCACCCAAATCCAGAAGTGATGTCCCAGAGGTGGAAGGCAGAGATGGGAAGTTGGCAGGGGTGGGGGTGTCCCATGAAACAGGCAAACCCAGAGCTGAGGGCTTTAGATAGTCTAGGGAGCTCACCCAGGCACCCAGGGCACCTACTCCTTACCCCTGACTGTGCAGCACCTCCCTCTGGCCTGGGGTACAGATCCATGTCTGTCTGTCTTCAGTGCCTGGCCAGGGGGTTGGACAGGAAGAACCTGTAGTGTGAGTGAGGGGACGATGCTTCATATCCCTGGCTGGCATCAGAGAGTCCCTGTGAGGGTGATGGCTTGGCAGGGGCCATGTCTGAGCCTGCATGGTCACCCGGGGGCATGGGGGCAGGGGGAGGGGCTACAGAGCTCGCTCCCTCTGCTCCAGTGCTGCTTGAGCCCAGAAAGCCTCCCAAGGCCCCAGCTCCGCTTCTTGCCTTCTGGAAGCTAAGGCAGTACCCCAGCCTCCAACTCCTGCTTCCTATAAGACCTGATGGTCCAGTCATTGGGGCTCTACTCCCTCCTTTGGCTCACAGCTCCTAGCCATTTCCAGTGACACGCCTCCTCTTTGCTGTCCTCCCCTTTGCTCTCAGGCTCATGGGGCCGTCTCCTCCAAGGAGGCCTCCTGGCTGCGCTGAGGCCTGGAAGGCCCAGCCCTGCCCTGGCCCCGCAGGGTGGGGCACCCTGGAGAGTGCTGTCTTTTCATGCTCTGGACACTGACCTGGGGGGTCCCTGGAGCCAGGACCTGCACACAACTGACCGCACATATGACTGCAAACTGTCACTTACACCAGCCACTTGTATGACTATCAAGTCCTCCTGGCCGACTCAGGACATCTGAGGCCTGAGAACTCCCAGAATTCCCCATAAATTTTGCAGAATATGGGCCCATGAGCACTCCAAGAAAACCTGAATTCTAGTAGGAGGATGCTAGGTGTGATGGACTAAACTGCGTGTCCCTATCGGTCCTGCATGGAAGCCTTAACGCCCTGTGTGACTGCAATCAGGCGGGAACCATTCAGGGACTTACTGAGGTTGAATATCATGGGGTCTGGCATCACGGTGTCATGGGGTAAGCCACATCTTGTGACACCGACATTCCACATCAGAGTCCTGGTTTGAGTCCCAGCTACTCCATTTCCAACCCAGGCCTGCAGGCTGGATAAACCTCTGGTTCTTCATGTTTGCAGTGATGAAAAGCTGCTGAATGCAATTTCTGCCAGGAAGAAAGGAGCAGGTGGCCCCGTGGGATGGAGGGGTGAAAGGGGGCGCTGAGGAACCCGGAGGACAGAACGGCAGAACGCTCTCCCCAGGGCGACCAGAGAGGGCTGGCAGGGACAGTCCAGGGAGAAGTAGTCGAGATCAAAAACAGCTTGGAAGCAACAGGAAACCCTTCACCACGCAGAGCAACCGAGTCAAAGCAGAAAACCCTCACTCTTGCTGTGAAGTGACCAGGGACCATGACAGCAGGACCACAGGACAAGATGTGAGGTGCTGGTGTCCAAGCTGGCCCTGGGCAAAACCAACAATGCTGACAGAGCAGCACTGAGCCAGGCGTGGCTGGCAGAACGTGGACTTCATGACTCGTAATCCTCCAGGCGCTCTGAGGCACACATCACACGTGCGCGTGCACACACACACACACACACACATCCTATGCTGAGGATGAGGAGGCTGGAGACCTCTGAGAGGGTTGCTGGGTTCACAGGGCTCTCGTGAAAGCCAGATCCACATCCAGGCCATGAGCTGTGAGTGGACCCCCGCCAAGCTAGCCCCAGGAACCAGGCTCTCTGGCCCTCAGGCTGAGGTGCTCCTTGCCAAGGGGCAGAGGCTGCCACGGTGTGCACACGTCCAACCGCACACACAAACACACTCCCGCATGCCTGGCCGCTGGGCAGCCAGAGCGCTAGGGCCGTGTGAGGCCTTATCCTTACCTTCTGGCAGTCCCTGCAGAACACCGAGGAGCTGCCCAGGAAGCCCAGCACCTCCCCACAAAGCAGGCACTGTGACAGGCCGTTCCCCAGCACATTCCGCTGCATCGTCTCCAGCCGCTCCACCAGCCGCCTGCAATAGAGCACGCGCGGTCAGACACACGCGGGTTGCTTCCCGGACCAACTCGAGCCCTGCCTGCGCCCCCATGCCCTTGCATGCCACATGTGCTGTCCTGTCATCTTCTAGGGTCCCTGTTTCTGCCCTATGCCCCTCCCCTGGCTGAGTTCTCAGTCACCCAACAGTTACTGACTCTCACGGGAAACACGCTGGAGACAATCAGGCCCCTGCAGTCAATGCTGCAGAAAACCCATCAGTAAGTCAACGTGTGAGCCAGTGGACCTCAGAGAGGGAGGCGTGCTCAGCACAGGCAGAGAGCCATCGGAGTGGGGGCCTGACAGCCTGATAAAGGCTCAGAGTGGGGGGCCCAGAGAGGGGTATTCTAGCCTTGGAGGCAGCACATGCCCAGGCCTGGGGTATGACAAGACATACAGGGGATGTGGGTGGGAGACAAGGGTATATAGAATACAGACAGCGGGCAAGGGCCAGATTTTGAGGGGTTTGAAGCCCTGGTTTTGTTTATTTATTTTTTCCTCTAAGCTGTCAATAGGGAGTGACTCACTTCCAGAAACAGATGTACAGGCTGGCACACAAATAAGCCTGGTGGGACAGCCACCGCCTTCCCATTTTAAAGATGGGAAGGCTGAGGCTCAAATTTGGGAAGGCATTTTCCAGGGCTTTGGCACTCCCAGGAGGCAGAGCCAGGGCCTCTGGCAGGCCGGGCCAGCCAGGCTCCCCTCCCGGGATAGCCTCAGGCTAGGTAATGAGGTTGGCACTAGCCACGTGCTCTCAGCATGGACTTCCAGCTTGCACAAGGGAGCATTCCCCTGTCGGACTGACCCAACCCTGGGGCCCCCGGCAGGACAGCCCTGAGTCTCCACACAGTATGTCCTCTTCCTGCTTGAATGGCCAGTGGGCACTGCCTTTGGCTCCTTCTGAGCCTCTTACCAAAGCCAGCGCTCATAGGCAAGGCCAGCCAGGGTCTGTGGAACACAGCACAGGACAGGCAAAGATGATGGCACCCAGGAGCCCCCGATGCACACCCCCGGCCACTCCCTGCATACCCCACCTGGGAGCGGGCTTGGCACACCTGTGCTACTGAGGCACTTGCGGCTGGCTGCCGGGAGCCGCGGCGGGCCCTAGAGCGCCACGTGTACCCACGTCTCTGCAGGGTCTGATTGTCTGAAAATGACCATGTCCTTAATAGAACAAGGAAAAGGAGACCGGAACCAAATGAGCTGTAGCCTGACGCACTGCCCAGAGTGCTTTCCTACTTGTGCTTTTGGTGTTTTTTTCAGATTTTCTAGGAAGTGGGAATTGCTTTTGTTAGAAAACAAGATAAGACACAACAGGCACAAGGACAGGCAGAGCTGAGCTGGGCTCCCAGCAACAGAGGCCTTGGCCAGGGCTTGGGGGGAGCCGAGAGCAAGCCGGACATGCACCTGCCACAGCTGGACCTGCACAGGATGTCTTCCCTAGCCGGCCCCCGCACTGACCGGCAGTTGGCATGCCTTCCTGTCTTACAGCTGGGGTTTCGGAGAGTGGGGGTGGGGCAGGGGGTGTTTGGGAAGAGAAGTAGGGGATCCTGACTCTGTCCCTCCCATCAGGGACATGCAGCCCCAGGGCCTCCCCAGCTTTCTCCGCAGCAAACCCCGCCCTTACCCGACTCTCTGCTGCTCCAAGAGGTCGAGGCGCTCAGCTCTCCGGATGACCTGCAGGACAGCCTCTACCTCCGCAGGGCTGAGGCTCTGGCTCCTCCGCTGCTTCTCCGTCTGATAGGTGTGCACAGACCAGCCTGTCTGCAGCCTGGGGCAGGGGGGAGAAGGACACAGACAACGGTGTTGAGGCCTTGCCAGGGCGAACCCTGTTCCTGTGACCATGTCTACACGCTCCGGGGGTGAGAGGTCCCACCCTGTGTGGTTAGTTCTCTGAGTTCCTGCATGGCCCTGGTGTGTGTCTAGTCTCAACACTGTGCCACGGTGGCATGGTACCCTCTGGCACTCCCTCTGGAATGCCAGGTTCTGGGGGGGATGAGGCCCTGACCCAGCTGGCCTCTGCGTACCTCTCCACCTCATTCTGCATTCAGGCCATGCAGGCCTCAGTGAGTCACTCCAGGGCTTTCACATGTGCACTTTCTGCTGCCTGGCAGCGCCCCCAGGGACTGCCGTCTAACACCGACCCAGTGTGAGTGTGCCTCCCTTAGTGTGCCAGCTCACTACCATGGCCCAGGGAGGCAGCCCAAGAGCAGCTACATCCCTGAAAGGGCTCGCCCACCTGTGCTTCTGACTAGGGGCCGTGCTGGCCTCGGTGGCCACACACAGCACAGGGCTTTAAAAGCACTGCTGGTGCCTGCAGGCTGGAAGGCAGGCGGCCCCGAGCTGGAGCCAGGGAAGGTCATTTCCTTGGGCCTCCCAGAGGGTCTCTGCCTGTGGCTCCTAGCCCAGAGCTGGGTCAGGCCTGCTGGTGGCACACCCCGGGGAGGAGATAAAAGCATTACTCTGTATTGAAAGGCTCGACAACAGCTCTGGGCAGGGAGGACTTGGACTGGGAACCTGTGGGGGTCATGCCGGGCCAGGCTGATTCCATTCCTGGGCACCCTCCCCACATATCACGTGGGATGACACATGGCCTGGGCACTGCAGATTCATTTTCCCATTCTTTGATGTCCCAGCCCCATCTCCCTGAGGCGTGGAACATGTAATTGCCAATTTCTGAGACTTGGCCCCCGTTGGGGAATGCCAGCTCCAATGACTGGTGCAGGCTGACAGCGGGGGAGGGGACGCAGCAGAGCGCCACCAGGCTCCGAAGGCCCATGGCCCCTTATCGTGTGAGGGACGGGGTTGGGGTAATGAGGGGCAGGGAGGAAAGGCAGAACCAGTCACACTGGACGCTGGGTGGAGACAGCCTGCCCCAGCCAGAGCTGAGGGCTCAGCAGGCTGAAGAACAAGATAACCAGGAATCCCACCTCACCCACCCCCATCACACCCCAAGAGGGATGGGTGGGAACCAGGGGGAAGGCAAGAGCCCGGCTATGTGCTGTGTGACTCTGAACCACATAACACCGTGGGCAAGACCTAGGCTCCCCTGCCTTAGGCCCGGGAACAGCAGCCAAGGCCTCTGGGTGCTCTGCAGCCTCCCGGCTTGCTGGGACAGAGGCCACACAGCTAGGAGTCACAGGGACCTAGGCACCTTGGCCTGGCCACTTGCTCATCCTCTTCATCATAAGCTCACGTGGTGTGGAAACAGCAAGTGGCTAAACGTCCAGCTCAGGGCCTGTGGTAGTGCAGCACCCTTCACCTTCTGGGAGGGGGAGGGGGCACTCACTTGGCCCGGAGAGCGAGCTGTCGGTCGTTGGGGCAAACCCATTGGTCATTGCCACTGCCGAAGATGGTGTCGGCCATGGCTCCAGGCACCCAGCTGAGGGCAGGCAGTTACATCTGAGAGGGGAGGGAACAGACAGAGAGGGTGTCACCAGCTGGAGAGCGGGGGCTGGACGGGGCCCCTCTGAACCAGACATCAGAGTCTCCAGGTATCATCCCTGTCTGTAGCCAGGCTGTGGGAACTGTTTTCCAGCACAGCTCCACTCCCCACCCTGGCCCCTTTGCCAAAGGCTCAGCTGTCCAGGAGGGATGCCCAATGAGGCTGCTCGGCCAAGAAACCACAATGGATGTGACCAGCAGGACACTGAAGGATTGGCACAGAAAGGAAACAGGAGGCACACCTCAGTCATGTCCAACTCAGCAGGTGGGCATTTGATCCCTGCTGGTTCTCAGGGCACACCTCTAGCAGGAGGAGACAGTGGGACAGCTGGGCATCCCCAACTCATGTGCAAGCCCAGCAGCTTGGGTACCCTGAATCTCCCAAGGAGGTGACAGTAGGCACCACGGAGCTTTGCAGAGCCAGGTGGAGGGCTGGGAGCACTGCTCCAAGGGGTGCTGGCCCTGGTCCCTGGGCGCAGAATGGGAAGCCCTGTTCCAGAACTGCCCAAGGGGCCCACAGGAGCACAGCCAGGCAGGTCACTTTCCAGGCAGCACCTACGCTTTGCTGTCCATCCTAGGATGGTGCTTGTGTAACTGGAGGGAACAGGAAGAGTGAGGAGTGGAGGAGGGAGTGAGGGGGCTGACTGAGCGTGTCAGAACCCCAGAGCGAGGACAGGAGGCTGCACTGAGCCACCCACACTGCCCTGGGCTGCTCCTGACTAGGCCAGCAGTTCCCATACTCAAACCCCAACCCCTCCTCGGGTTAAGGATGGTGCTGTGACACAGCAGGTTAAACCCCATCACCCATGATGCCAGCATCCCCTAGGAGGAGCTCCAGCTGCTCCACTTTCAATCCAGCTCCCTGCAAATAACCAGGTAAAAGCAGCAGAGGATGGCCCCAAGTGTCTGTGCCCCAGAAGATGCTCCTGGCTCCAGACTGGCTCAGAGACAGCTGTTGTGGCCATTTAGGGAGTGAAACAGCAGATGGAAAATGGCCCTTTTTCTCTGCCTCTCCTTATCTCTTCCAAAATAAATATGGAAATCCATCTGACACTCCCTCAAAACGTTAAAACACTGACCCAGAAACCCCTCCCCTCAGTCTACACCCAAGAGCGCCCATGTCTACACACACCTGGGCTGGAATGTCTACATAGCACTATCCCACTGCCCCAAAACACAGTGAACGGTCAGAGGGTTCCACAGCCAACCAGCTGGCTGTGATCTGGCCACAAGGTGTCACACAGCACTGATGTCTGCTGAGAGAAGCCAGACACCAAGGCCCTCGCACTCCAGCTGTGTGATGTCATTGACAGGCCACGTCTCCCAAAGGGCAGCCCCAGAGAGACCAGGTCAATTAGGAAGTGGCTAAGGGTCAAGCAAAGCAGCTGGGGAACCACCTCTTCAAATGGGATCTGGGTTTCTTTCAGAGGTGATAGAAGGTTCTGGAGTAAGATAGTGGTGATGGCTGCATGACTTTGCACATGCATTAAAACCACTGATTGTAACCTCTTAAAGGTGCCTTCTATGGGCTGTGAATCAACAATTCCTTGGCGACTTAGACAACAATTCTAGATAGGGGCAGGTGCTGCGGTGCTGCGGCTCTGTGGCTGAAGCCACTGCCTGTGATGCTGGCATCCCATCTTAGAGCACTGGCTCAAGTCCCGGCTGCTCTACTTCTGATCCTGCTTCCGGCTAATGATCCTAGGCACATGGGCCCTGATACCCATGTGGGAGACCTGGGTGGAGTTTCTGGCTTCTGGCTTTGGTTGGGCCCAACCTTGGCTGTTGCACACATGTGGGGAGAGAACCAGCGGATGAAAGGTTTTTTTCTCTCTTTTTTAAGATCTGTGTTATTTACTTGACAGGCAGAGTGTCAGAGAGAAAGAAAAAGACAAACAGATCTTACATGTAGTGGTTCAATCCCCAAATGACAACAACCGCTGGGGCTGGGCCAGACCAAAGCCTGAAGTCTGGAACCCCAACAGGGCATGGGTGGCAGGGACTCATGTACTCAGGCCATTTCCCACTGTCTTCCCAGGTGAATTAGCAGGGAGAGGGAACTGGATTGAAAGCAGCTGAGACTTGAACCACCACCTAAAATGGGAACAGTGGGTTAAGCCACTGCCTGCAACTCCAGCACCTCATGTGGGCATTGATTTGTGTCCTACCTGCTCCATTACAATTCAACTCCCTACTAATGGCCCAGGAAAAGTACTAAATATGGCCCAAGCACTTGGGTCCCTGCACCCACATAGGAGGCATACATCAAGTTCCCTACTCCCAGTTTAACCACTCCCCAAGTGACCACAATGGCAGGTGCTGCGCTGATCTGAAGCCAGGAGCCAGGAACTTCCTCCAGGTCTTCCACGTGGGTGCAGGGTCCCAAGGCTTGTAGCCTTTCCCAGGCTACAAGCAGGGAGCTGGATGGGAAGCGGGGCTGCCAGAATTAGAACTGGCACCCATATGGGATCCCGGTGGGTTCAAGGATGCTAAGGACTTTAGCCGCTAAACCACCATGTTGGGCCCAAAAATAAATAAATCTTTAGAAAATTACTTGTGGCTTTGAGGACCCCCTGAAAGGTATTGGGGATCCTCAGAGTTTTGGAGACTAGACCAACATCACCATTCCTGTGCTGACCAGCAGGGGGAAGTGTGCAGAAAACCACTCACCACACATCCAGGCACCTGCCTTTCCAGCTGGAACCTGATGCACCACTGTGGACCTGACAGACTTGGATAACCCCAGGCTGCAATGAGCCAGGCATGGAGACCCCACAGCCAGGTCCAAAACCTAGCGGCGAGGGGAGGGGGGAATGTTCCTCAGATCTCAACTCTTGACTTTCTCTCAAACAAGGCTAAGGTAGAACCCAGGAAGATGCAGGTGAGATCAGAAGCGACACAGTTACAGACACTTTAAACCTGGGGCCCTGTTCCAGCCCTTTGAGCACACTGTGATTTGTCTGGGCTCTGGGTTTTCTTTGTTGAATTGCTGTCATCTTGTGAATGGCACAGTCCTACCACCCACTGTGGGTGTGAGAATCTTTTCTCTGTTCAAAGCAAACATTCACAACTGACTACAGCCCAGGAGCCCTGCTTCTGTGTCTCTTCAAAACTTCAAGGAACAGAAGGGATGGCTTAGTAGGTGCAGAGGGCGGCACCCCTGGGCCAAGTTCAGTGGACACTTGAGAAACTTCCACAGCAACACTGTAGCCACTCAAGTTGTCAGTGACTGCAGCGGGTATTACAAGCAGCACAGTGGGTTCAGTCATGGCCCACTTGTGATGCCAGCATCCCATCATCAGGGCACTGAACTGCATCCTCACTGCTCCATTTCCAATCCAGCTGCCTGCCAACGATGGCCCCCATGTACTTGGGTTCCTGCCACCCACAGGGGAGACCAGCCTAGAGTCTGGGGTTCCTAACTTCGGTCTTGTCTGGCCCTAGCTGTCGTGGCCATTTGAAGAGTGAAGCAGGGGATAAAAGACACCTCCCCCTCCTCCGCCTTTTGAATATGTCAACAAGTAAATACTTCTTTAAAACAGGTATCAGGTGCAGGCCTTGGCCTGCTCCCAGCAAAGTACATCTAGAATCATCCAGCACATGATGCTCTGCTGGGGGGGGCAGGGGAGCCTTGTCGGGCTAACAT
The DNA here is from genome assembly GCF_030435755.1 of Ochotona princeps. Classification (NCBI taxonomy): domain Eukaryota; kingdom Metazoa; phylum Chordata; class Mammalia; order Lagomorpha; family Ochotonidae; genus Ochotona; species Ochotona princeps. Next base: position 38,077,604 of record NC_080848.1, on the reverse strand, counting down.
TTGTTTCCTTCTTTGCGAATTCTTAAAAAAATCTAAATTTATTAGAGACAGAGAGCTCTCTGATCTTTCTACCAAAACACCTGCAACAGCCAAGACCATGCCAGGTGGAAGCCAGAAGCCCACAGCTCACAGGGGCTTATTTTTGAGCTCCAGAGAGCAAGATTTTGCTGCAAACTCCCACCTGGGTGACCCCTAGGACATACACAGCCACCCTTCTTATCGGGATTCACACCTACTCAAAAGGAGGCCACGGCCTCCTTGACGCACACTGCAGGCTCAGAGCCACTGAAGCAAGTGCTGGGCTTAGAGCCCTGGGACCAAGTGGCCCAGCTGGTCCCTCCAGGTGTCCTCTGCATCAGGGTGTGGGCCAGCAGCCCAGTGTCACCCAGGAAGGCGGCTGCTGGACCTCAGCCTCTGACCCTATACCATCACCTGGAAGCAGCTGAGGCCAGCATACATGAAATTCCCAGAAAGACATTAGAAGGTAAACAAGCCACCCTCGCAGAGGCCGTGCACACACTGCCAGTCTGTCACCTGTGCCATGTCCTGCCGCCTTCACCTCCCTGACCTGCAGACCCAGCACATCCTGCCTTGGTTTCAGGTCAGACACATTTTACTGGCCCTATCAGGCCCAAGGACTCCCCAGGCTGCGGCACAAACGAATGAATATCCATGCAGCCTCCCCTGAGCCCCATCTGTTGACTTGGCTGGGGTCCATCTGGATGAAGTCAAAACTGTGACCCTATGGAAGACAGCTCCCACTAAAGCAGCACATGCCAAGACCACAGCTGCACTGTGACCCTCCCCGACACTCCCTCCCACCAAGCGACCGTGACAAAGCAAACCCAGGCCTGAGGGTGTGCGTGCCCAGGACGGGCTGTCTCTATAGTAACAAGAAATGTTTTAGGGACAAGAGCAGGAGGGGATGCCGCAGGCGATGGCCAACATGGAGTGGCAGCACATGCAGAGCAGGGTTCCCACAGCTGCCTGGAGCCGGTGAACAGTGAGGCACAGAACGAACCACTTGGCCAGCACCCCTTGCCCCTACAGGGAGTGGTGGCAAATGCTCCTGTTGCTGGCTCTGCTGGCCAATGTTACCACAGCAAGAAAGGGTGGACCCAAACGGTATCCAGCAAACAAACCGTCAACCCTGACCCCGGTCTCCAGTCAAATCCCTTCCTGGAACCGTGAGGAGTTTGATTTTCCACTTGGCAGAGATGCCATGCCGTTGACAGGGGAGGTCAACAAGAGTCTCCAAGACAGCCAAGCCCCTTCCCCACACCAGCCGCGGATGGGGAGGGTCCCGGGGGCCCAGCAAGTGGCCTCTGTGGCACCAGAAGACAAGAAGACTTGCCCCGTGTGCCAAGTCCAAGCTGGCACCCAGGGAGCTGCACCGGAGTGGGAGCGGCAGGGCAGAGCTGGGACTGTCAGTCACGTTGGCCCTGGTGGGGGAGGGGACAGTGGCTGTGCTGTGCCCCTGCTGTTTGTCACCCCACGTAGAGGAGCCACACAAGGCCACCGCAACAGGGAAGGAGACAGGAGTGCACAGAGGGAACAAAAGTCAAGTCAGACAGAGAGAATACTTGCCAAGCAGCAGGTGTTCTTGGGGCTGCGGCGACGCCGTGCTGTGCCGTGCCAGAGCCTCTGTCCCAACCCGGGAACTAATGCTGCAGGGAGCCTTGGCAACAGGCCCTGACATCTGCTCCGTTACTATGAGACGGAGGCTCAACGACAGCAGCCAGATAAGGGGCGCCAGCAGCAGCATGTCCTGCACCTGTTGGGATGAGAGAGCCCTAGAACATGCCCTGTGGCCTCTTTGAAACCTGGAGGAGCCACTGGCTGAGAAGCCACAAGGAAGGGACCCTGTGCATAAGGGGGACGAGACAGAAGCCTCATGGAGGCCATGGCCCAATAAGTGTCCCTGACACTCAACCCTGTCCTCAGGCAGCCTTTGGGATTGGCTTGCCCCAAGCTGAGCCCCCTCCTCTCCCACCCTGCCTGTGGTTGTGGCTCAGTCTCCCTCCCCCCTGGGAGCAGCCACCAAGGTTGTCCACTCCCAAGTCAGGCTGTGCAATCCCTTTGCTCCACGTCCTTCAGTGGCTCTCTACTACCATTGGGGAAAACACCCAGCTGCACTCAGGGTTGCATGGTCTAGCCTGTCCCTGCATCCCCCATACCACTCCCACTGCGGCCAGAGGAGGAGTCTGGTGGCGTGGTCCCATCTCCTCCAACCTCTTATCAGGCCACTTCTCTGTACACTTCCTATGGATGCCGGCTCCCCATCACCCTGCTCCCAACTAGACTGACCCCACTCCTTTCCTGGTGTCTCATCCACCCCCTCCCTGGGGGCAGGCGATGGTCATCGGTCTCTGTTACTCCTGAGTAGAGACCACAACCCTAGGGGTGGTGGAGGGTCTAGAACACAGCGGTGTCCAGCACACATGCAGGGACCCACCACCAACCTTCACAGGTCCACCACAGCACAGAGTCAGGTCCAGCCTCAGGGCCTGGCAGTGCAGCCCCCACCTCCTTCACCATCTTCCCGACTGGACACACACAGGCTCATTCCCCTATTCTGTCTCCAGCCCCATAGTACATAGTGGTCAACACCAACCCAAACCATGGGAAACCTAGAAAGGACTCCAACATGATCAGTGTCAAAAGCCACACTGACCTGGAAGGTCAAGTGCACCCAGAACAGGTGCAATAAACATCCCCACCGGGCAGATATCAGCCCAGAGAACCCAGTGCTTGTGTATTACACCAGATGGGGGATTACAGGGAAAGTTGTTTTTTAAGTCATTTTCTAAATATGATTTAGTCAAACGACAGCATTCTCCTTGTCTCTCAGCTCCAGCTTGGAGAACCCCCAGGTCTCTGTGTCCTTTGGTTTGGGACAGTCCATCCAAGATGCCCTGGGAGGAATCTATCTAGTCTTTGGCCCCTCCCCCAGAGGCATAGCGCTCAGTGTCCAGCACTGCCCCGTGCAGGGCAGGGAACGACCACATACAGTTCTCCAGCTCCAGTCACAGAACACACACACCAAGGGCAGCCCAGCAGTTCCTCCTCCTAGATCTGGCGGGCCGGCGGGGATACCTTCCTTTGCAGTCTGACCCACCTGAGGTCTCCGATAACTCACAGAATGCTGTGGGATAGGTTTTCTTGCCTAGGTGTGCAAATCTTTGAGAACCTTTAATGGCCTAAAATGGCCATTCCAGTGAGCCCCAAATCCCTGTCTGTCCCTTGGCCTACGAGGAGCAGCCTTCTCACACCCAGATTAAAATGCTGTTCAAGGCCTCCTAGCAGAATATGATATGAGATACCTGCTATGGCCCCTCTCCTTCCAGCGCAGCCCTGGGACTTCAACGGCCTCACGCCGCACCCGCACGTCCCCAGAGAGCTGCTCGTGCTTGTCATGTCTGAATGGTGACAACAGGGCAGGCAAGATTCCCGCCACTGGGAGACGCAGGCAGGAGGACCCCGGGGTAACTGGGGCTCCGCTCCTCCTTCGTCCATATTGTGTTAGTCCCACACAACACACATTGACCTGAAAAGCCAAGGCCAAGGCATTGACACAGCCAGGCTCTCCCTGCAGGCCCGAAGCAGGACCCCATCCCATGCCTCTTCCTGATGTACAGGGCCCGCAGACAACCCACAGCCTGCCCTGCCTTACCCCAACTCTGTCCTAACTGAAACTGCAGCTGCTTTCCTGCCTTAGTGCAGTGCTGTGGGTGACCCCTACAGGATGCAGGCTTCGCATTCACCCCAGGCTCCACAGGGCCTTCCTGACTGCCCACAAAGGAGTCTACGGCACAGAAGAAGGAGAGCCGATGGGATGGGGATTGGGCTCACGGGATAGCATCCAGTCCTCAGGGTGAGGTGTCCCTGGCCCTCCAAGTCCAAGTCCTTTGAGGCACAGATGAAAACCTGCTACTAGACATGCAGCGGGGGTGGCTCTGCTGAGGCCCGGCCGAGCAGCCCTTCTGCAAAAGAAACCCTGACCGCCCTCTCAGCGAGGGGCCGCTTATTGAAGGGGCCCAGGGCAGTGCTCCCTGGGAACATGAGACATGTCTGGAGAGAGACCCAGTGCTTGGCTGCTCACCTGCTCGTGGATGTGCTAAGGCTCAGGTGTGCTCACGGGCTGGCAAGTGACTTTGTATGTGGCCCAGCCTGGACCCCAGCTTTCAGGGGGCTGTCCTCAGCCCGGCTCCATCCTTCTCCATCTGTCCTCTGCCCAGGACCCCGGCTCTGGATATTTGCTTCAAGCCAGCAGCCAAGGCAACCTTCAGCTGGCCTGGCCTGCTATCTGCAGGCCAGCTGTCCCCTCTCATTCATGGAAACACAAACAGACCTTTCTCTTTCAGCTCCAAGGTCGAGCACCGCACTGCCTGGGAACCTGCTGTCTGCTGCCTTGCACACTTCTGGTTGTCTTCCCCTCCCTCCCCCACTGGCAGATGCTACTAATCCCCAAATCCTTCAGTAAGGATCCTGGGTGTGGACTCTGGGTGGGTGGGACTGCAGGGGGGACTCTGAGTCAGAACAGGGACCACCCAGCACATGAATTGGCAGGGAGAAGTCAAGAAGAGAGGTGATCCAAGTGGAGCCCCAGCCCTTAACCAGGAGCCTTCAAGAGGAACCCACGCATTACAAACCACTCCGGCACAGGCTCAGTCTGACCCTGGGCCACCCAACTGGGAAGAAAAAGCAGCTAGGGCTACCTCCCAGCTGGCCACAGGCTGACCATGTGGAATCCATCAGAAGTTCCAGAGGACAACAACATCTCCTCCCCAAATGCCCCTGTGGTCACTGTGCCTCCCAGGGAGCCCAAGCTGCAGGTTGTGCACCTAGAGAAAAATAACCAGTCAACGGGCACTTTCCATGCAGCCACCTTGGACCTGTGCTCAGAACCGGCCAGGCAGTCGTGATCATAGCCACTGTGAGTTCAGTCGCCCACCCAGGGGATCTGAGAGGGCTGGGGGGTTGCCTGGGCCAGAGCAATTGTAATTGTCAGTACTTGCCTTGCTGTCGGGCTCCCGTGCACAGACCCTGCCCTCCCTGCGAACAGATCCTTCCAGTCAGGTCCAGACTCCTCACCTGGGAATTCACGACAATCTATGGGCCCCAGCTGCCTTGCCAAACTGGCCTTGAGACAAACAGCAACCCTCGCCACCATCCCTGTACCTGGCCCACAGCTCCCGCCACCCTACGCCACAACCCCAGCCTGAAGCTACTCTCTCTCCTCAGCATCTCATTAAGTTTGTCACCCCAGCTGTCTCACCTTCTCTGGCCTGTCAGTATGTCTGCCCTGTGGGGGTGGGGTGCTCAAAACATGGGCACTGGATTGGGACCCAAAGTCCAGAACCAAATCCACCTGCCACGGGCAGCCAGCTGTTGGCTACGCTGCGGAGACCTCTGCCACAACTGGCACCGGGGTCACCACACATCCATGAATACAGGAGGAGGAGGGCGTCTTAGTCTGTGCCAGACACAAAAACTCCCAAACGGTCTGCAACTGTGACGTAAAAACCGGAACCAAAAAATCCCTAGGAGAATTCAAAGAACATTTACAACCTCAGATTTGACAGAGATTTCTTTGATGACACGAAAAGCATAATCGACAAAAGCAAAAGACACACTGCACTTCATCAAAATTTATAACTGTGGTCTATCAAAGGATATTAATATCAATAAGTAGAAAATCCACATAAGAGGAAACACTCAGGGACCAGCATGATGACTATTGGCTAATCCCCTACTTCCAAGGGCCAGCAACCCAGATGGGCATATGTTCTAATCCCAGCGTCCCCACTTCCCATCCAGCTCCCTGCTTGTGGCCTGGGAAAGCAGTTGAGGACGGCCCAAAGCCTTGGGACCCTGCACCCACATGGGAGAACTGGAAGAGAATCCTGGCTCCTGGCTTTGGATTGGCTTAGCTCCAGCCATTGTAGCCACTTGGGGAGTGAATCAACAGATGGAAGATTTTACTCTCTGCCTCTCCTCCTCTTTGTATATCTGACTTTCCAATAAAAATAAATAAATGTTTATTTAAAAAAAGGGCAAAGGGTTTGAAAATAGACACAGAAAACTAAAGTGTCCAAAAATCACACGAAAAGACGAGTGTCAGCTGTCGTGAAGGAAATGTCACTGAAGGCCACAGTGAGATATGTCACACCTGCTGGGATGGCTACAGCTTTAAAAGTGGCAAACAGCAAGCGCTGCCAAAGAAGTGGAGAAGAGTAGAAGCCCTAAGTGTGGCTGCTGGGAATGCAAATGGTACGCACGCTGCAGATGACAGCTCCTTAAAAAGTGACATACAGAACTATTCCACAACCCAAAAACCGCACTCCTAGTTAGACCCAAAAGAACTAAGGGCCGCTGTGCGGGAGCTTGTGTGGGCAGTGAAGCCACTGCCTGCAACGCTGGCATCCAGCGTGGACACCAGTTTAAGTTCAGTTGCTACATTTCTCAGCCAACTCCCTGCTGACACCTGGGAACTCAGCAGAGGATGGCCCAAGTGCCTGGTACCTGCCACCACGTAGAAAAGCATGAATAAACTGGCTTTGTCCTGGCCCAGCTCTGGCCATGATGGCCATTTGGGTAGTGAACCAACAGATGGAAGATCTCTCTGTCTCTCCCCCTTTGCTGTAACTGCTTTTCTGATAATTTCTTTTCTTTTTTTCTTTTCTTTTTAGGGAACAGGTGTGCAAACAAAATTGTGTGCACAAATGTCCATGTCAGCCCTATCTATGATAGCCCAAAGGTAGAACAAGCCCAGATGTCCACCAGCCAACAGGCAGGTTCACCGCACATAGAGTAGCACACAAGGGCACATGTTACTTGGCTATTCCAAGGAACAAAGTAATAACTCATGCTATAACACAGGCAAACCTTGGAAGGACTTCGCTCCTATAAACAAGCATCACAAAGGGCACGTGTTAGGTGACTCCACTCACACCTCATGACTCGAATGAATGTCTGTTGAGACAGGAAGTGGGTGGGGGGTGGCTGTCCAGGGTGTTTCAGAATAGACAGAAGCTAAAGGGCACAGGGTGTTCCAGAACTGCGAGGCTGGCCTCATGGATCTATGAACACATCAAAGCCCCACTGAACAGCGCACTTAGCTAAGGGTGAAGACAATGGTCTGTGAACTGTATTACATTAAAGTGGCTTTTTAAACTGTGATAATCAACCTGGGGCCTGAACAGAGCAACCAGATACACGGCCTTCAGGGGGTAAGAGCCTGCCATTTACATCTGAGCACAGATTAACTGCAGATTAACCCTGAGCAGATGGCGTGGGGGGGAGGGAGGTGGAGTGAGGCAGGGAGGGAGGCAGGAGTGCCAGGAGTGCTAGGCAGGCAGGATGCCAGGCCTTACAGGACCAGCCTCAGGTGCAGGCCTCACAGGGGCTCTCTGTACTGATGGCACTTGGATTTCCTCTGTCATGGCTGAAGACTTCCCAACCAGTTGTCAAGGGCTTAAGGTGGAAATGTAAGCAATGAAGTAATGACAGGATTACAACTTGTGAGACAGACACCTGCGCCTTGGACACACAAGCAAAGGAAAGGAAAGGAACAGTTAAAATTCATTAACTACAAAAGGGGAAGCAGTGACCACGGAGAGGGACTGGCACACCCTACCTGCACCCCCCTCCCTCAATACACTGCACGCTGCTCCCACACAGGCATACAGGGGAGGCTATGGCGTCACTTCTGAGGAAGCACACGACCTCCACCTCATCCTGCCAAAGTGCCAGACCCACACAGAGGGGAGGGAGGCTGTCGCACAATGTCACTGACCAGGGATCCTGCCAATGTGCAAGTCCTGAGAGCAAATGGGGGGTGGAGTGGGGGAAGGACTAGAGACAGCAGCCGGCAGCCAAGGGGAGCTGGGAAAAGGCGTGCAGGAATTCTTGCTGCTGCCATCTTTGCCGCTTCGCTCCAAGCTCAAAATTCTCAAGATTGTCCTAAAAACAAAACACCAAAACACCTTTTGGGGTCTGCCCTATGCTTCACAGGGTGGTGTGTGCTGAGGAACACTCTACCAGAACCCCTTGTGAGAGCAGCTGAAGTGTTGGCCCAAATGGGAACCAAAGTCATGTCTAAGGTCCCGAGAATCTGGGCTGCCTGAGGTGGGCGCTCTGTACCAGGTCTTTCCAGGGGCTCGCTTGTTTCTGAGAACAGAGGATGAAAGTCCGGAAGTGCATGGGTGGTCGGCTGTGAACTCAAGAGCTGGGATCTGGGTTGTGAGTGCTCCTGGATGCACTGTAGCCCTCCCTCCAAACACTTCACCCTCAAGAGTAGTGTATGTTAGCGTACGTGTTACTGAAGCAAGCACTTGGAGCAGGTCCCAACACCCCCATTCTACAGAGCAGCAAACCAAGGCTCAGAGAAGTGAATGGCTTACTGCAGCCACACTGTGGGTGAGTGGCACAGCTCGGGAGTTGAACTCCAGGCTCAAGCCCTTAACCACAAAGACATCCCACCTTCTTGACACAGCACAGCCTTCTTTGCTCAACAGAACCCCATGTGTTTGCGGAGCTTTCCTACCCCTCCAAGTCTACTTCACACACAGTTCTTTTCCTTATTTCAGACCAATTACAGGTAGTGAATAAGACTGCTGGGGGTAACACCCATTTTAAAGGTAAGAAACAATCGAGTTAAAAATGGGCAAAGGACTTGTATAGATTTCTTAAAATGACATTCCAGCAACAAACATGCACATGGAAAGACACTAAGTCCAAAGACTTTGGGCACCTGGAACAGCCACCCACCTAGGACACCTTGGGTCCTCCACCCCAACCTCTGATACAGTACAACCCTTAAATTAGGGCAGTCAGAGAGATTAGTAACAATATCGAGGAATTGCTGGTTCATATCCCAGCTGCTCCACTTTCCATCCAGCTCCCTGCTTGTGGGAGACCCGGAAGAAGTTGTTGGCTCCTGGCTTGGGATGGGCTCAGCTCTGGCCATTGCAGCCACTTGGGGAGTGAGCCAACAGATGGAAGATCTTTCTCTTTGTATCTTCTCTCTGTAAATCTTTCTTTCTAAAATAATAATAACAAATCTTAAAAAAAAAAAAAGGGGAACGAGTATAACAACACTTAGCAACTGGCCAGTGTCCAAGGAAGGGGGCTGAGTCAAGGCCATGGTACCAGTGTTGGCTGGCAAGCCCAGAAGAGGAGATGCCCCAGCCTGCCCCATGGAGGGGGCCCGCAGCACACCAGGCCTCCTGCTGGGAACCACAAACTGGCTACCCTTGAAGAGTGTCTCCCAATTCTGGGGATCAAAACCAGAAATATCAAGCAGTTTCCAGCACCAGAGAGGAATCCAATAGACAGATCATGGACAGACCTGTTTGGGACTAACGCTGCTCTCTGGGACTGACAGCCAATAGCATTTCTTTGCGTCCAGAGGGGATCACACACCCAGGCAGCCACTGGCTGACCTGGGACCATGATCCCGGCTGGGCAGCATGCGTGTCTTATGAAAGTTTTGGGAGGTTTTCCTGGTGGACAGGTAATCTGAACTGAGGAATCTGGAGGGTCATGCAGTGTGGGCAGCAGGTCTGCACCTGTTCTCTCCGCTATGTGGGCCAATGGAGGCCTGGCAGCAGTAGTGACTGGCTCCATGATCGGGGACTGGCGATGTCTTCATTGACCACATGAGCACTTCCAAGTCCACCACAGAAAGCTGGGATGCCCCACTTTATTATGGCTGCGGCTGCGGCGCACCCTGGGTCTAGACACCAGAAGCCACACCCACAGGGCCCTGGGTTCCCTGAACCAGCTCAGCAACACACTCCTTCTAAGCAAACACGTATGCAAACACAAAAGGGTAACAGTGACCAATGCCCACGGTGATTGGGGCACAGACTTGCAATGTGTCACATGAAGAACAATTTTGGAATTGACAACAGATGACTACACAAGGCAAACAATAAGCTATATACTGCAATGAGATGTCAATGGGGTTGTCTCTCTCTCAAAATACTGGGTGCTGGTAATAGTTTCAGATCCTAGTTGAGCACAAGAGCTTGAAGATGTAGATAAGGAGAGGACCGCTGTGGTCCAACCCCATGACTCCACAATCACAGGTCTTGGCAGTTACACAGATGAATTCCTAACTGTGTCCACGCAGGAATGGGCCTGTGTTCCAGCAGCTTTATTCATAACTGGAAAGCCTGGAGGCCACTGAGAGGCTCCTGAACAAGTGAGTCCATAGAAGGTTCATTTTTACAATGAAATGTAATCCCAGGCAGCCACTAAGCACAGCAGTTAAGCTGCTCGTTGGATTGCCGTGTTCCATTTCAGCATCCTGTTAATGCATACCCTGGGAGGCAGCAGGTGTCATTTGAAGCACTTGGGTCCCTGCCACCCACATGGGAAACCCACACTGAGTTCTTGGCTCCTGGCTTTGGTCTTACCCAGCCCTGCTCACAGTGAACATTCAGAGGGTGAACCAGCAGTTGGGAGTTTGCTCTCTCATCTCTCTCCCTGCCATATGAATAATATAAGCAACTACAATTTGGTGATAAAAAAAAAAATGAGTTGGCAACACTGATGCATCAGGCTGAGGCAGACTGGGTGTGTTCACAAGGCCATCTGCTTTGTTCTGACCAGAAGTAACGAGCACATCCTACTAGGCGGGAAGGAGAAGGTGGACATTGCTCCATCCCATGACTCCATGCCAAAGCAGGTTTGCCATGGGACAACCTGGAACCTTTAGGGACAGAATTCCAAATGGGCACCATTCAAATCCCAGGTGCTCCACTTCCAATCCATCCCCTGCTAATGGCCTGAGAATTCTGTAGCAGAAAACAACCCAAGCATTTACCCATGTGAAGCTGTAGATGAAGGTCCTGGTTTTGGCCTGATCTAGTGCTACTACTGGTGACCTTTTGGATGTGAGCCAGCAGATGGAAGATTTCTCTCTCTCTCTGCCACTCTCACTTTCAAACACACACACGTGCATATATATATATATATTTTTTAATTTAATTTTTTGAGAGGAGAGACACAGAAAGATCGCCCATCTGCTGGTTCACTCCCCAGATGGCCACAAAGGCTGGAACTGAGCTGAAAAGTGCCAGTAAGAAGCTTCATCTTTGGATAAATGTCCTGTCTCTTTCAGCAAATAGGAACCTTGGAATCTTGGCGACACGAAACATTTTATAAGTTACAACACCCCACCCCCAAAAGTGTGCTCAGCAGCCACATGGAGCCCAAAGTGACACTGAAAAAAGCCAGTGTACAAGGTACATCTTGTGATTTCAACCCTGTGACTATGACCAGGAGGACCGTAAGAAGATCAGGGACCATGAGAAGGGCGAGGAGGGCAGGGAGGTGGAGCAGGTGGGACTGACACAGCAGGGAGCTATAGGGTGAGCACCTCCCAGTGCTCTTAGATCTCACACGCTGGGAACACAATGCCACAAGTGGAAAATTCCTCACCTGACCTCACAAAACAATTGCATAAAGTGACCTTCCAGGCATGTGCACCAGGCACAGATGAAATTAATTCCATTAGGCTTTGGGTGCCATCTCCAAAACGTTTTCTTTTTTTTTTTTTTTTAAGATTTATTTTATTTTTTATCACAAAGTCAGATATACAGAGAGGAGGAGAGACAGAGAGGAAGATCTTTCATCTGGTGCTGTGCCAATCCGAAGTCAGGAGCCTGGAACCTCTTCCAAATCTCCCACACGGGTGCGGGGTCCCAAGGCTTTGGGCCATCCTCGACTGCTTTCCCAGGCCACAAGCAGGGAGCTGGATGGGAAGTGGAGCAGCCAGGACTAGAACTGGTGCCCATATGGGATCCTGGCGTGTTTAAGGCAAGGACTTTAGCCGCTAGGCCACCACTCCAGGCCCTCCAAAATGTTTTCTTATGCATGCACAAAGTCCCAAATTCAAACAAGGCAAATTTGAAAACCTTCCAGCCTCAAGCATTTCATTAAGTGCAATCCTGGGTCATTGTCTGTGAGACTATAACATGGACACCTGTCCTTGCATGTGTGTTGAAATTCCTGGGAAACACACAAAAAAGGGAACCCAAACATAAACCACGGGTATTAACAATACATTAGTAATCATTAATAAGCTTTAGCATGTCAATAGTACACTGATGTCATGGCTGCTTCACTAGGGGAAGCTGAAGGAGGTTTCAGGGCTGGGGGCTGTATGGGAATTGCCTGTGCTTTTCATCCTCTTTTTTGGTAAACTTTGGTTAAAATACTAACAGGGATAAATGGTATCACATGGAGTAAAGCACTTTTCACATTTAGCAGAATAGCATCCTCACCCTGTCTCCTGCATCACTTTGTCACACACGGTGTTGGCCCCTTCCGATCGCGCCTCTAGGTGACTCACGACACCACCTCATCACCTTCTGTATCAAACAGGGTAACGCACCACCTGCTGCTCTCAGCTTGTCCATGTGGTCCTCATGGGGACACAGCCTAACCAGAGAACACAGGAGGCCAACAGGTGCCAGCTCCCAGAGCTGCTTCTTCCTCACCGCTAGCACTGCACACTGACTGTTCACGCAGGGAGGGCTCACCTTTGTGCCGTGGGTGCCGAGCACCCATGGGTGTGGCACAGTGCCTATGATAAGTCATGTTAGATAGATCAGAAGCAACTCCTCAAGGAGCTGAGTGCATCAGAGGACCAGGAAACATATCACAGGCCAGGAACACCTGGTGACTTAGAGTCCTTCCTGTCTCCCTCTGGCCACCAAGAGAAGAGAGCTTCGCTAGCCTCAATGTTATTTTTGCTGAGGTCAGACATTCTCATTCAGATACGCTTTCAACGCCAAGTCTGTGCAGATGATCAGCACCTGCCATGATGATGCATCACGGTCACTTCCCCCTTCCCACATACCTAAGATGTACAAAAGCCCACAGGAAAAGGGAGTGACTGGGCAACTGCAAGGCAGGTGTTCCCAGAAGGGCAGTCACCCCAGGGAGTTTCTCTTCAACAAGCTTCAGTGCTGGGAAGTGACTCAGAGAACCAGATTAGTTCTAGGCAGCAAGGAATCCAGCTGGAGGTCGCAGTTCGGAGCACCAGCTCTGGGCAGGGCCCTGACCCACTCCCACCAGCAGCCCACCACCCCTGCACCCTGGGAGCTGTGACAAAGGCAAAATGTATCTTGATTCTGACTCTACTGAAAGAAGAACGCTAACATGGACTACATCAATGAAAGAAATCAATGCAGACCTCCCCTGGACACAAACAGCCATCCCAAAGCCATGTCGACATTATCTATTGTAAAGTCAAATAGGGCATCTGGTTCAGCAGTGAAAATGCAACTGGGTTTGGGGGGCAGGGCTGGGGAGGGTCCTGCATTGGAGCATCAGGCTAATCCTCCCCTGTGTGGTGCCAGCATCGTATATAGCTGCCGGTTTATGCCCTGGCTGCTCCACCTCCTATCCAACTCTCTGCTTGGCCTAGGAAAGCAGCGGAGGATGGCCTGGGTCCTTGGAACACTGCCCCATACGGGAGACCCAGAACAATCTCCTGGCTCCCGACACTGGATCGGCTTAGTTTTAGCCACTGTGGCCACTTGGAGAGTGATTCAGCAGATGGAAGGTCTTCTTTCTATCTCTCCTGTCAAATCTGCCTTTCAAATAAAAAAAAGATGCTCCTGGACACCTGCATCCCGTACTGCCTGGGTTCTGCCTGGGTTCTAGTCCCAGCTTCACACCAATCCAGCTGCCCACTAATGCACACCTGGGGTGGCAGTGGGCGGCTCAATTCCACGGCGGGTCCTGGCCACTGCCGTGGGAGACCTGGATCGAGAACGAGGTTCATCCTGGCCCCGTGCCTGCTGCTGTGGACATCTGGGAACTAAATCAGCAATGGTAGAGCTCTCATGCTGTCTTTTTGCCTTTCAACAGACTAAAAAATAAATAAAAGAATCACTGTATTTAAAAAAATTCATTAAGATAATGCTTCTCCTCACTTCCCCTCCCACAATAAAAGTCTTGAGTAAAGCCCATGTTAAGGTTTGGGTGGTGGCAGCAGTGGCTGCACCTGTGACATGTCACCCATAACGCATGCAGTGGCTGCCATAATACTGTCTGTACTGTTGGTACCCCCACCTCACAGATGTGCCTAGCACGGCTTGGGGCAGCCTCTCCCCCACGCAATAAGCACAGACCAGGTGTTCTGGACACTTGTCTGCAGGCCTGCTGCTCCCAACAGCCCGAGTCCCAGCCTGGACTCAGACCCTGCATCTAACCTATCCTGCAAGCCAGACCCAGCCTGTGCACCAGACAGGCAGGAACACCTGCCTAATGCCTTTCCCTCCAGCCTCTGCTGTGGGATCCCAGAGCAAAACCTCCCAGTAGCAGCAGGAGGTCCTCCAGGAGAAGCCAGGCTAACCTCTGAACACCTCCTCACTGCTCACACTGGAAGGACACAGTGGGAGAGCTGAGAAAGATCCACTTACCCAGACCTCAGCAGGCCCTGCCCAAGAAGGAAAAGAGAACAAAACCAAGGATGCTGCAGCCAAACCTCAGGGCAGGAAACGGCCCACTTCCTCTTCCTGCAGGAACTTCCTGCAGCTGCCCCGCCCCACCTGTGGCCCTCATGGCATTCCATGCTGGCCAAGGAGAAGCCAGGTACAGGTCACTGGGCTGCCCTCCTAGCCCACCCTGGAGGGTTGACCCTTCCTTTCCAGGCCTGCCTGTACAACTGGGCTGTACTGCCCAGCCTAGGCCTGCCCACAGGGCTTCTTCTCTCACACCTGCCTTACTCAAGGGTTGCTGGGCTACCACCAATCTGGGTGGCTCTGGCCCTAGTACAGCCTCTTCATTATTATTTAAACGACTTGAGACTCACAGTCCAAGAGAGAAACAGAGCAAGCTCTCACCTACAAGCTCATTTCTAGGCTGCCAGCAGTGACTGCCTCTGTGTCAGTCTGAAGCTGGGAGCCCAGACCCAATGCCGAGCCTCTGACACGGGTGGCACGGCCCTCAAGACCCTCTCCTGCTGTCTCCTGGGGCACACACTTACAGGAAACTGCAGTCAGCAGCGAGGGCTAGGACTCAGTGTGACATCTGGGTGTCTTGGGGTTTTTCAAATTTGCTTATTTGAAAGGCAGAACAACAGCAAGAGGGAGAAAGACGGAGATCAGTCTTCATCTGGTTTACTCCTCAAGAGGGCTGGCCCAGTCCAAAGCCAGGAACGCCGAGTTGCAGCAAGTCTCGAGCGCGGGAGTTGGCGTGGCGGAGCCACCATGGCGGGCCGCCTGAGTGAGGGGGCCATCGCGGCCATAATGCAGGTCTCCCATGTGGGCCAAGGACTTGGGCCATCCTCTCCTGCTTTCCCAGGCCACAAGTGGACAGTTGGATCAGAAGTGCAGCAGCAGACGCGGATGTGGGGGGAGAGGTACCCTCCTTCACTGCTGGTGGAAGTGCAGGCTAGTACAACCACTATGGAAATCAGTATGGAGAGTGCTTAGAAAATTGAAAATAAACCTACCATATGACCCAGCTATCCTGCTCCTACAAATATAACCAAAGGAAATGAAAACTGCATTTAAAAAGGGGATCTGTAACCCTATATTTACAGCAGCACAATCTACAAAGACATAGAAATCTAGCAAAGACATGGAAACAATCCAAATGGCCATCCAAAGAGGAGTGGTTAAAGAAACTGTGGTATATCTATTTCATGGAATATTACTCAGCCATTAAAAAGAATGAAATGATACCATTTGCAACTAGATGGTCCCAACTAGGGAAATAATTATGCTCAGTGAAATAAGTCAATCCCAAAAGGACAAATACCATATATTCTCTCTAACATAAGAAAATCATCATGCAAATTGGAATATATAGTAAAGGAGTAATGGAGACTACCATACTCAGATGTGAGGACACAATGCAACCTGCATCCCTACTTCCAAATCAAAGATGAACTCCCAATGAAACTGTTGTATATATCTAGGCAATGGGATGTTGGACTGTCTTACACTGTCTGTACCAACAATGTAGGGGCACACTTAAATAACAGACTGATGGAATTATAACTTCTTATGAAGAACTATATTATTATAACAATATAGGGAAAATCAGTCAGGGCGTGGGAATTTGGCAGGCGGGGGAGGAATCTCAGACTCTAAAGAACTGTACCATAAAATTCAAAATTAAAAACAAAAATTAGGGCCCGGCGTGGTGGTCTAGAGGCTAAAGTCCTCACCTTGAACACTCCAGGAACCCATATGGGCACTGGTTCTAATCCCGGCAGCCCTGCTTTCCCATCCAGCTCCCTACTTGTAGCCTGGGAAAGCAGTCAAGGATGGCCCAAAGCCTTGGCGCCCTGCACCCACGTGGGAGACATGGAGGATGTTCCTGGCTCCTGGCTTCAGATTGGCATAGCACTGGCCATTGGGGTCACTTGGGGAGTGAATCATCGGATGGAAGATCTTCCTGTCTGTCTCTCCTACTCTCGATATATCTGACTTTCCAATAAAAATAAATAAATCCTTTTTTAAAAATTAAAATTAAAAAAAAAGAAGTGCAGCAGCCAGGACACAAACTGGTGCCCATATGGGATTCTGGCACCACTGGGCTGCGGATTAGCTTGTTCAGCCACTGCAACGGTGCCTCTTATACTATTGTTACTATTTTCCTTCGAGCTCTTTTACTCAAACTTTTTTTTACATTTATTATTATTATTTATTTAAATTGGAAAGTCAGATATGCAGAGAGAAGGAAAGAAAGAGGCAGATCTTCCATCCACTGATTCATTCCCCATGTGGTTTAATGGCCAGAGCTGAGCTGATCTGAAGCCAGGAGCCTAGAACCTCTTCCAGATTTCCCACATGGGCGCAGGGTCCCAAAGCTTTTTTCTGTCCTCAAATGTTTTCCCAGGCCACAAGCAGGGAACTGTGACACTAATATATGGGATCCTGGTGCTTGCAAGGTAAAGACTCGCCACTAGGCTACTGCACCAGCCCTCAAACTTCTTTTTGAAGCACATCTCTTAGGTCCACCATGTCAGGAAGCCGCATCACTTGCTGTAAATGAAAGGTCACTGAATCAAACAAAGCTATGCATAAGAAAATCAGCATACAGCCACTGGAAGGGATCCACTGCTCATGTATACAGTCACAGGGGCACCGAGTCCTCGCCTGGGCCACGGGGAAGGTGTGTGTGCACAGTCTGCCATCTGTCCAGCATCAACCCACAGCCTGGGACTGACTGGAGGCAAGATCCCTCTAGCTAAAATCTAACCAGACAGGTCTCAACAGGAGAGCAGGTAGCAAACTGCTTAAGAAATTTACAAGACTAGTAAGAAGGAGGCAAAAACAGATCAACCAAAATGACTCAGAATGAGAGTACATTTGATAATTGATATATAAACAGGAAATTAAAAAGCTCTTAGCTAAGCAACTGCAGTGCTTTAAGCAACATGAGAGGAGGGAAGGAGGATGGTAAGTCTCTAACTGTAAAGCGAGAGTATGGAAGGCTGGTACACTGGGGACAAGCACCTGGGTGAGCCGCCAGGGCCTGGGGTGCCTGGAACCCACCTCCATCTCTGGCTACTTGCTTGGGCACACCGTGGGGCACAGCGGTGATGTCGCTGAGTCCCTGACACCCAGTGGGAAACTGGATGGAGTTCCAGGCGCCTGACTGGCCCAGTCCAGCTATTGTGGGCACGGAAAGAGTGTACCAGCAGATGGAAGGGGGTGTGGGTGGGTGGGTGGGGGTGTGTGTTAAAATGCTGCAAATGCAAACCACACACACATTGTATGATTAGACACAGCTGGCACTGGGACTGCCCAGTGAGAGAGCTGCACAGAGGGCTGGGCGCAGGAGGGTGGCCAGCAACAGGGCTGGGGTTGGCCTGCTGGGGTGGGGGTCATAAAACTAATCCAGGAGCCCCAGCCGTGTCTTCTCCTGTAGCACAGCTTCTACCACCATCCACTGATCTTACTGCCTCCCAACTCCGACTGCCCAGCTACGCCTACGGGGACCCTCTCACCTGCCCAGCTCCACTCACATGTCAGCTCTGCAGCTCCACTGCCCAGCCAGGTGTGGTGGGCAAGGCCTGGCAGCTCAGACACTCACCCCAACTCTGAGACCACCATGAACTGTGGTGTTTCCTCCTCCCTGGCTGCCTCTCTGCCTTCACTCCTGGGGTCCCCTGGAGCCACAGCGGCCTCCGCTTCAGCCCTCCCCGCCTTGCTTCAGGACCCAGCAGATGCGCTAGACCATGAAGCCTGCTGGCAGCATGCATGTGACTCAACAGGAAGCAGCGGTAGTGGGTTAGCAATGTTGGGGAGTGGAGAGTAGGGCTTTTCCTTGTTAACTTGGAGTCTCTCCAGGGACCACCAAAGCAAGAAATTTCATGGTTTCCTGTGGTCTAGCTGCCTGCACAACCTGTATGATCTCTAGCTTGCAGACCGCAGGAGCCAGGCTGCTACAGGTTTTTCCTTCCCAGAGTGCTCGGGAGCTCTGAGCTAGGGGTCCAGCTGAAACACCGTAAGCTGGAACAACTCCACAGCCTGAAGACATAGCCTAAGCTTCCCCTGGGCTCTGACCTTCTAGTCAATTCATATTTTCCTCTAATCCTGATTTTACAGGACTCAGATAATTACTCATATATACACATCCATGTACACACACACACACAAATGAGAGCTATTCAACATTTGGGAAATGCATATTATGAGAAAAACTATGCATGGCTTTCCAAAAAACTCCACATCAAAATAAACTTACCTTTTTTTCCATGAACATTCTCTTGTACCCACATGTAAACACACAGATGTGTAAATATTTGTATGTAGGCAAGTAAGCATAAGATACCCACAGGTAAGTCTTGTATGATGCCTCCTCTTTGAATCACATGTATTTCTCATCTATACAAGATACACAGAGGGGGACTGTTGCGTTGGCTCAACTGGTTAATCCTCCGTTTCCAAGTCCACATCCCATTTGGGCACTGCTTCAAGTCCTGGCTGTTCCACTTCCTACCCAGCTCCCTGCTTGTGTCCTGGGAAAGCAATCAAGAATAGCCCAAAGCCTTGGGACCTGCACCCACATGGGAGACCCAGAAGAAATTCCTGGCTCCTGGCTCTGGATTGGCTCAGCACTGGCTGTTGCAGACATTCGGGGAGTAAACCAGCAAATGGAAGCTATCTCTCTCTCTCCATCTCTCTGTAAATCTTTTAAATAAAAATAAATAAATCTTTATACACACACACAGACAGAGAAAATACGTTCCCCTCAGCATCCTCAGTTCCGTTATGGAGGAATCAAAAGACAAACGGGTAACAGACAGGAGAAACAAGGAAAGAAGACTGAGCAGAGAACAGGGATGGGAGACCAGAAGCTGGGCTTTCACGCCAGTCCTTAGCAGCTACACGACTGTGCAGAGCAGAGAGCTCACACACACGCCCTCTGTCTCCACTCCAGGCAACTCGAGCACTCACGGACTGCTAAATGCCTCTGATGCAATCTGCCCTCCCGGCTGTACTTGCCGGCAACAAAAATCAAACGGATGGGTGTGGGACTGTGCCAGCCAGCACCAGCTTTCTGGCTGCCCATGGCCATCAGTACTGGACACAACGTCTTGGGCATCCAGCACTCAGCCATAAATAACAATAAGATACCAGACAGCATGGCTGCCATGCAGATACTATGGGAGCTGTGAGAGAAAAGCACCTTGGGACGCCACAACTGCATTCAGTGTGTCCCGCTCATCCCTCTTGCCGTGTGGGAGAGTGCTGACCAAGGGAAGGACATGGATCCTTGCTCCCCTCACCCCCCGCCGCACCCTTCCCCTCCCCTGGCCCAAAGGGCTTGAGCTCCAGGAGCTCCCAGCTGTCTCCTGATCACAGCGTCCTCTGCACAAAGGGACACAGTATAGGTGACCCATGAGCCAGCTGAAAGAAGAGGAACCAAGGCTAGAAGCAGCAGCGTCATGTGAGCAGGCGACCCCTGTCTGTGCCTGCCCCTGGTCCCACCCCTTCACGGGCACTTCCTGCTCCCCGCCGTCCTGGTCATAACCCCAGTGACCATGCATCTCCCAGGGTTTCACCCTGTGCGAGTCATAGCATCTCTCAAAGGCAATAAAGGCACTTTCTAAATTCTGGAACATTCCATGCCCAGTCAAGGGCAGAACGGAAAGGGCCCCTCCTGGACCTAACTGCAGTTACCCAGCAACTCCAGGACGGGCTCCAGAAGCCTCCCTCGGCCTCTTCCAGGAGTATCCCCACTCTGGGAGGCACTGAGAACTCTCCCTTTGGAATCCTGGGGCCAGGCTGAGGGTCTACAAGCTCAGGAGCTGAGGGAGGGATGGAAATGCCAGAGACCAGCAAGAGAAAGGCAAAGAGGTGACCCAGCCAAGCAGCATCAGAAGGGGGTCCTGGCTTGCTTTGTGCTCTGATTCCGGCCCTGCAGGTGCCTGGCATGGGAATCCTCCTTCCTGGTCCCCTTCTGTTTTGCTGCTACATGTGCCCACATCCTGCCATGCCTGCCTGCAATCTTCAAACTAAGAACCCCTGAGGGAATCACAGAGGGTCCCAGGTTGGTCTCACCTAGCAGTGAATAACTTTGGACAGCAAAGCTCCCCCAGGTCCGGCCCACAAGCACTGCCTGGATCTTACATTCTTAGGATAAACCCCAACTCCACCCACCTGCACGCTAACACCCACCTGTACCCTAACACCCACCTGCACGCTAACACCCACCTGCATGTTAACATTCTTTTGTACCCTAGCATTCACCCCTCTTCTTTCTAACAGATGTTCACAGCTACAAAGCTGTAAGACTTCACAGGTAGGCTGCATTTTTATTTTCATTAGTATTCAGAGTATCTTCTAATTTCTCTGCTAATTTCATCCCTGGCCACAGTCTTTTGAGAAGAGTGACTGGTTTTCATACACTGGTGAATTTCCAAGCCAGAAGACAAGAGCTCCGTCCATGTTCCCACTGTGGGTGGCAAGGGTCCAAGTACTAGAGAATCAGCAAGGGAACCAGCCCCATAAGAAACTCACTTTTGCGATCAGTGGTATGAAATAGCAGGTAAAGCCACCACCTGCAAGCCTGGCATCCTATATGGGTGCACCAATTTGTGTCCTGGCTATTCCAATTCCTATTCAGCTTCCTACTAAGGCACCTGGAAAAGCAGAAGATGCCCAAGTGCGTGGAGCCCTGGTACTCACATGGAAGACCCAGAAGTTTCTGACTCCTTGCTTCAGACTGGTTCAGCTTCAGCCACTATGGCCATTTGGGGAGTGAACTAGAAAATGGATAGTCAAATCAATCAACCAATCAATCAATCAATCAATCTTTCCTTCAAACAAATCAATATTAAAAGAAAGAGAGGGCCCGGCGGCATGGCCTAGCGGCTAAAGTCCTCGCCTTGAATGCGCCAGGATCCCATATGGGTGCCGGTTCTAATCCTGGCAGCTCCACTTCCCATCCAGCTCCCTGCTTGTGGCCTGGGAGAGCAGTCGAGGATGGGCCAAAGCCTTGGGACCCTGCACCCGTGTGGGAGACCTGGAAGAGGTTCCTGGTTCCCGACTTCAAAGCGGCGCAGCACCAGTTGTGGCTCACTTGGGGAGTGAATCATCGGATGGAAGATCTTCCTCTCTGTCTCTCCTCCTCTCTGCATGTCTGACTTTGCAATAAAAAAAAAAAAAGAGAGAGAGAGAGAGAAAGTTTACTTTGTCTATTTGTATAGCCACTTCAGCTTTTAGCAGCTGGCTGCTTGGTTTAGCATTTTCTATCATTTTAGTTTCCAACTGTCTGTGTTTGTATCTAAAAAGTGTGTCTCTTACAGCCAGCACCTAAATGGACTGTGTATATTATAAATCAATTCTGCCGCTCTGCTTTTTGTGAAGTACTAGAGATCTATTTGCATTTAACACACTTGCTGGCAAGACACGATTTGTACCATCGTGTTTCTTTTCTCTATCATGCCTTTTTTTTGCTTCCAAAACATTCTCCCATTTCTGTATTCCTTCGTATCAGTTTCCAGCATCCCTTTTTGCTATAATTCTTTTCGTATATGTACATATGTGATGTTCTCGTGGTGGCTGAGCATTTTTGATCAGTTTTGAGAGAGAGCCTGAGAGCACACTACCATCTACTGGTTTGCTCTCTGAGATTTTCAGTGACCAGGGCTTAAACAAAACTCCTCAGGATGCTACTGGGTACTCATCTCAGGCTCCTGAAGTAGCCACTGGTGAACCTAGCAACCAGCACAGGGCACACATGGTCAGTAACCATATCCAGGACAGGGCACACACACATAGGCAGTGAATACACCCAGCACAGGGCACACAGCAGGCAGTGAACACACCCAGAACCCAGCGCAGGTATACACGGGCAGTGACCACATCCAGCACAGGGCACACAGCAGGCAGTGAACACACCCAGAACCCAGCACAGGTATACACGGGCAGTGACCACACTCAGCACAGGGCACACAGCAGGCAGTGAACACACCCAGAACCCAGCACAGGTATACACGGGCAGTGACCACATCCAGCACAGGGCACACAGCAGGCAGTGAACACACCCAGAACCCAGCACAGGTATACACGGGCAGTGACCACACTCAGCACAGGGCACACAGCAGGCAGTGAACACACCCAGAACCCAGCACAGGTATACACGGGCAGTGACCACATCCAGCACAGGGCACACAGCAGGCAGTGAACACACCCAGAACCCAGCGCAGGTATACACGGGCAGTGACCACATCCAGCACAGGGCACACAGCAGGCAGTGAACACACCCAGAACCCAGCACAGGTATACACGGGCAGTGACCACACTCAGCACAGGGCATACAGTGGGTACCAAGTGAAGTTCCTTTGTCCTTCCCCCTGCTCCCCTGGCCAGCTCCACCCACCCCACCTCTGCTGGGGCCAGAGAGGGGGTTGCTCTCTCATCTCTCCCAGGGGCAGACCCTTCTCTCGCCTCCAGACACCCAGACCCAAATGGCAACAAGGGACGAATGTGCTGCCTTAGGCTGTAGCTGGAAGCAGACATCCCTCTCATGCAACATTTATAACTGCCTACTTCCAGGAAGGCTTGAGGCAGCTTCAGGACTAAATGCAATAAAAAATAAACAAGTGAAGATCAAAGAGAACAGAGGCTGTGCAGACTAGGAAGATGTCATGAGAAGTCTTGCAACTAAAGGGAGCAAAATCTGTGCTGCCCGGGTCTCAGCAGCCACATGAACACAGCAAGCCTGAGTGCCCAAACGTACACAGAGCCTAGGAATGCAGCACAGCCATCAAGCCCGAATGGAAGCTCCAAAGCCAGAAAGACACGCCTCAGCTTTACGAGGGAGGCCCCGTCCCTGCCGTAACCACCACTGTCCAGAGCTCCCCATTTCACAGGACCCGTCTAATCACCACAACTCTAAGTCCCATTTTACAGACGACAAAACGGAGCCTATGGGGCAAAGGAACGTCTCAAGGCCATAGAGTGAGAGGAGAGAGACTCCGGGATTGGTTTATAGGCAGAAAATCCAGAGCCCTTGACCCGTCACCTCCTGTGTGATTCGAGCTGGGCCTGCCCTCCTCCTGCAGGCCAAGGGCCCAGGCCTCAGCCCATGAGCAAAGAGAAACCTTTGAGTGAAACCACTGGGTCTCATACAGGTGCTCATTCAAGTCCTGGCTGCTCCACTTCTGATCCAGCTCCCTGTTAATGCACCTGGGAAAGCAGTAAAAGAGTTCCAAGTGCCTGCACCCCTGCACCGACGCGGGAGACCCAGAAGAGGCTCCTGGCTGCTGGCCCACCCCAGTGGTTGCCATCTGGGGAGTAAATCCATAGAGGAAGAGTTCACTCCCCACCTCCAACCTCTGCTCTCTGTGCAACTGTTTCAGATAAATAATGAATCTTACAAAAAAAAAAAAAAAAGATTCAGTGTGGTTCTACCAAGGCAACCGCAGGAGGGATTTGAAATGTAATAAATCTCCAGCAGGCTAATTTCGGAGCTGATGATTCTGCCTGGTCCAAGAGTGAGGCTACAGATATCCAAATGGCCCTGGGCAGGAACAAGGCTGCCCACCCCTGCTCTCTCCCCATGCCTGTGATGGTCTCCTGTCCTGAGCCTCGCCTGTCTGTCAGGAGGTGGGGCTGCGTTCCCACTCCCCAGCCGGCCTCCCTGCTCCATCTCATGCACACGTACATGAGCACGCACACACCCAGTGTGTTCTCTGCACAATCCTAGCCTCCTTCCGGATCTCCCTCTCCCACACCCACCTGGAAGCTTACACAGAGTTACCCCACTCCACGGCTGAGAGCAGAAACCCTGAGAACACCAAGCAATGGCGCCTTCCAGCCACTCCAGCCCTTGTCCCTCCACGAGCTATGTGAGCCCTTGCTCAGGACTTCAAATCATCCCACAGCCGAGTCCTGGTTGCCTCTCCAGCCTGCCCTCCCTACCCTGGCTCTGAACATGACCCCAACGCAAATCTTCCTTCTGTAAGGACAATTCTGACTCCATGGGGATCTTTTCTCTTTAAATATAGTTACTGAAAGAGTTACAGAGAGGGAGACAAAGAAAGATCTTCCATCTTCTGGTCACTCCCTAAATGGTTGCAACAGTAGGAGCTGAGCCAATCTGAAGCTCAGAGCCAGGAGCTTCTTCTGGGTCTCCCAGGTGGGCCAACCTCTGCTGCTTTTCCAGGCATATTAGCAGGGAACTGGAACAGAAGTGGAGCCACTGGGACTCCAATGGGTGCCTATAAACGATGCCAGCACCACAGGTGGGTGGCATTATGTGTTCCACCAAAGCATCAGCCCTCTGTATCCCCAGGTGCCTGGTTTCAAGGGTGGCTCTGCCCTCAGTTCCAGCTTCCTGCCGAGGCAGCAGGTGATGGCTCAGGTTGCAGGGGCTGCTGCCACTTCAGCGGGAGACCTGGGGTCACCAGCTCATGGCTTCTGCCTGGTCCAGCCTGGGTGATGAGGGCCTGTGGGTGGGGGTGGGAAGGGGGGAAAACAGTGGCAATCTATCTGTCTGCTTAGTCTCTTTCAAACAAATAAAATTTTGAAAAAATAGTACAATTGGGGGGGCCGAGATGGTGACCTACTTAATGGCAAAAGTCCTCGCCTTGCACGCACTAGGATCCCATACGGGAGCCAGTTCTAATCCTGGCAACCCTGCTTCCCACCCAGCTCCCTGTCTGTGGCCTGGGAAAGTAGTTGAGGATGGCCCAAAGCCTTGGGATCCTGCACCCATGTGGGAGACCCAGAAGAGGCTCTGGGCTCCTGGCTTCAGATCAGCTCAGCTCTAGCCCTTGTAGCCACTTGGGGAATGAATCAGCGGACAGATTTTCCTCTCTATATATCTGACATTCCAATGAAAATAAATAAATCTTTTTTTTTAATTATTTATTATTTAATTTCATTAATTACATTGTATTATGTGACACAGTTACATAGATACTTGGATTCTCCCCACAGTCCTTTTTTTTTTTTAAAGATTTATTTTTATTACAAAGTCAGATATACACAGAGGAGGAGAGACAGAGAGGAAGATCTTCCATCCGATGATTCACTCCCCAAGTGAGCTGCAACGGGCTGGTGCGCGCCGATCCGAAGCCGGGAACCAGGAACCCCTCCGGGTCTCCCACGCGGGTGCAGGGTCCCAAGGCTTTGGGCCATCCTCGACTGCTTTCCCAGGCCACAAGCAGGGAGCTGGATGGGAAGTGGAGCAGCCGGGATTAGAACCAGCGCCCATATGGGATCCCAGGGCTTTCAAGGCGAGAACTTTAGCCGCTAGGCCACGGCGCCGGGCCCAATAAATAAATCTTTTAAAATAATAATAATAACAACAATAATAATACAAATGGTGCCCGGCATGGTGCCCTAGTGGCTCAATCCTTGCCCTGCACACACTGGGATCCCTTGTGGGTGCCAGTTTGTGCCCTGACTGCTCCACTTCCCCTTGAGTTCCCTGCTTGTGGCTTGGGAAAGTAATAGAGGATGGCCCTAAGCCTTGGGATCCTGCACCACGTGGGGAGCCCCTAGGGGGCTCCTGGCTTCAGATCAGCTCAGCTCACCTCCAGTAGCTGCGGCCACTTGGGAGTGAGTCAGTGGACAGAAGATCTTTTCCTCTGTCTCTCCCTCTGTCAATCTAACTTTCCAATAAAAATAAACAAATCTTTTTTAAAAATGCAAATAGTCATAGTAAGCTTAACACACTCACATGCATCTGTCAGGAAGCTACTGCAGTAATCCACACAGGTCGAGGTAACACCCTGGCTGCGGCCATGCTCCACCCACAGAAGCACACCTACCACATCCACCTGCAGCTCCAAGCAAGACAGCCACGGCAGTGGCCTCTTCAGTGGCACTCTCAGGTCAGTCCCAATGTGTCCCCAAGTTAAAATCCTAGCCCCTAAGTGATGCTTACGAAGCAGTTTGTGGGGGTGCCTGTCATGGGGCGAAGCCCTCAGGCATTGGACTGGCACCCTTAACATTACAGAAATGAACAAGTGTGACACCCCCACCCTCGTGGGGCCACAAGAGAGCAAATGCATCCATGCACAAGGTAGGGCCCCACCAGACTCCTGCCGCTGGCTTGTTCTCGGCCTTTTCCAGCCTCTAGGAGATGTAAATCCTGCTGATTCCCAAGCCACGGGGTTCCCGGCAGGTTTTAGGGCAACCAAACAGAGCTGAGGCAGAAACTCACTGGAAGCACCATGTCTCCGCCTGGTGCAAGCCAAGGACCTAAGGTCTTAAACATCCAGGGAGTGGGATAAAGGAGTCCAGATCAGGGTCACTGGACCCCCAAGACAAGGAGCGTCCCAGCAGGATTAGGGGGACAGGCAGAGAAGGTCTCTGAGGGGGAGCCAGCACACCTGAGATGACAGGTAGAGTTTAACATACCCCCCCACGGGGGGCTGTATCGCCGACCTCTGCCTGGAGATCTCCCCCAGACACCTTCTCCATGATCAAACACCTTCCCAACCCCGGACAGGAACACAGGACCGGGACCAGCACTGCGACAGCTCAGGCACCAGGTGAAAAGTGGGTCGCTTCCTGCCACTAATCTCTCTATTTTGATGACATTTTTAAAAAGCAGCCAGAAGAGAGCTCATTTCTTTTCTATAAGGTCCCAAGTGGTCGGCTAATCTAGACTGGCACTTCCCTGAGCAAACGGCCCGAGAGGGATGGCACAGGTGGGAGAGGATGGTTGAAACCCACTGCACCACACAGCCCCATGCCTGACCCCACGGCACTCCACACCAGAAACCCAATGGCACCAAACTTAGACTCCAGAAATGGGGTCCAGCAGAGAACACACAGGCCGACATCTCACCTTCTAAATTAATGTTCCACTGGGAACATGGAGAAAATTGTTTCCAAATTGGGACACAGAGTTAAAGCCAAGGGAAAGAAAAAGAAAAACCTTGCTAAGCCCCAATGTCCACAGCCACCTGCTACTGCCGAGCAGAGCCAGACCTGAGCACAGGGGTCACGGTTTGGGTTCGGGCTGAGCATGCTGCCTGACCTTTTGTGTGCCAAAGCTTGGTCCTTGTGGGGGTGAGGCGGTGGAGAGAGAGGGACCGCACGGAAGTCCAAGGGGCGGGGCTGAGCGGAGTACAGGGAATTAGGCTTCCTGGGAACAATGTCCTTGGAAGGAATTAATGTAGTTTCCATAGGAACCTGGTGGGTCCCTGCAGAGCAAGGGGTCGCACACCACACACGGGGTTAGAGGATCACTCTCCACAGCTTTTCCTGTGATGCCATCCGTCACCTGTCATGAGGGAGGACCTGACCACATACAGGCTGTGTGGACATGGCCACCCGAGGGGAGCCATTTGGCCTCCCAGACGGCTTCTGGTCTTTATAAGGGGCTCAGCCTTGGGGATTCCATCGTGGCAACAGCAAACGATCCAATACCAGATCCTGTCACATCAACAGGGTCACAGACAGCCCACAGCTGTGTGCCAGCACGTCCAGGGGCGCTGCCACATACCTTTGGTCCTACTGGCTGCTGGGAATAGAGAGACTGGCTCTCGGGTTGTGGGTGACAAAGTGAAGTCCTGGGGACTTGCCCAGAAGGGCATCAGAAGGAATGCTGTGTCATGGCCTGGAGTCCCCATGAAGGCTGAAGATTCGGATAGACAGGGAAGGTGACAGGATCCCTTAGGGCCACACAGTCCCTACGAAGAACCCACAGCTCCACATCCCTCCTTCTGCTTCCCTCACCTGAGAGGTAGCTCCCAGATAGACAGGCAGCCCCACATGGGCAAAGGGCCCTGCTCTGACCTGGCTGCAGGCCTCTATCCACGTGGAAGACAAGGTCCTTGCTCATTAAAAAAAAAAAAAAAAAAACAGGGCCTGGTGGTTAAAATCCTCGCCTTGAATGTGCTGAGATCCCATATAGGCACCGGTTCTAATCTCGGTGGCCCCGCTTCCCATCCAGCTCCCTTCCTGTGGCCTGGGAAAGCAGTCAAGGATGGCCCAAACCCTTGGGACCCTGCACCCGCGTGGGAGACCCGGAAGAGCTCCTGGCTCCTGGCTACGTATTGACTCAGCTCCAGTTGTTGCAGTCACTTGGGGAGTGAACTATCGGATGGAAGATCTTATTCTCTGTCTTTCCTCCTCTCTGAATATCTGCCTTTCCAATGAAAATACAATAAATCTTAAAAAAAACAATAAACAGGGCCCGGCGGCGTGGTCTAGCGGCTAAAGTCCTCGCCTTGAAAGCCCCGGGATCCCATATGGGCGCCGGTTCTAATCCTGGCAGCTCCACTTCCCATCCAGCTCCCTGCTTGTGGCCTGGGAAAGCAGTTGAGGACGGCCCAATGCATTGGGACACTGCACCCGCGTGGGAGACCCGGAGGGGTTCCTGGTTCCCGGCTTCGGATCGGCGCGCACCGGCCCGTTGCGGCTCACTTGGGGGGTGAAACATCGGATGGAAGATCTTCCTCTCTGTCTCTCCTCCTCTGTGTATATCTGGCTGTAATTAAAAAATGAATAAAATCTTAAAAAAAAAAAAACAATAAACAGAAAACACAGGTTGCATCTGGCCTACCACTCAGCAATTCCACAGCCACCAAAAGTACACCACGTAAAAGAAGCACCACAAACAGGAATGAGAACACACCAGCAACAATGCCTCCAGCCACAGCCCCACCGAGGGCTTTTGCCAACAGGGTCAGGGACACATCAACGACACTCAGGAGGTGTTCATCCCAACACACTCGGGGCACTTCACCACACAGCACCAGGCAAGGGTGACCTGCACTGGACAACTCCACGGGTGCAGCATCCCAGAACAGGCAGAGCTAATCCTGGGTGGAAACCACAGGATGGGGGGGCAGTTTGGGTGGGTGCTGCCAGGAGGGGGTCTGAGGGTGTGGGCTGGACCCTGACAGGGACAGGGAGGAGTCTGGGAGGCACATGTCCCTGCATGACTCCAAGGGTGCTGGATGGAATGCATAAAACTTGTGCGTTTCTTTCTCTACACATTTTACCCCCAAAGAAAAGAAACATGAACAAATATTGAACTTTAGTTAACGGTAGGCTGGCTGGAGTCTCAAATGCTTTGTTCGTCAAAAGAAGCTATTAAGGCAATGAAAAGGCCCATGTGGAGAGCCGTATTTACAACACATAATAGGCACAGGGTTAGTCCCAGACTGCCGATGTACGGAGACCTCCTATGAATTAATAACAATCTAATAGGGTAAAAGCGGATACAAAACAGAACATCCATGTGAATGAGGAAACACAATGCATAAACACGTTCAGCTTCTCCAGTAATCAGCGAAGCACCAACTCACGCCGCATTGAGAGATGACAGTGCTCACTGGCCAGACAGGAAAAAGCTAACGGTGTGAGCCACACTCGGCACCGGTAAGGGTGCCCCATGCCCCACACTGGGGGAGACAGTCCCCAACCCCACCGATCCGCTCCTACACACACATCCTTGCGGGGAGGTCTTGAACTAGAAAGCACACTGACAACAGCCAGGAAAGGCAGAAAGGCAAGGGATGGATGAATGGGACATCCCTGGGCCAGTGCTGTGGTGTAGCAGCGTAACCCTCTACCGATGGCACCCACATCCTATATGGGTACTGGGTTGAGTTCTGCAGCTCCTCTTCCCATCCAGCTCCCTGCTTGTGGTCTGGGAAAGCAGTTGAGGACAGCCCAAAACCTTGGGGCCCTGCACCCACGTGGGAGACCTGGAAGAAGCTCCTGGCTCCTGATCTCAGATCAGCTCAGCTGTGGCTGCAGCAGCCTTTGCAGAAGTGAACCAGGTGACAGATCTGCCTGTCTCTCCCTCTCTCTGTAACTCTGCCTTTTAAAGAAAAAAATAAATCAGTGACTCCAGTATGCACATCCAAGCACAGGTTCGAGCCCTGGCTGCTCCACCTGATTCGGCTTCCTGTTGGTGGTGACGGTACAAGTGCTTGGCCCTTGTGGGGGACCTGAACTGAGCTCCTAGCTCTGGCTTCAGCCCTGGCACAGCCCTGGATACTGAAGGTATTCACCGAGTGAATCACTGTGTGAGAGCTCTGTCTTACTAACTCATAAGTTAATTTTAAAATTTTAAATCAATATCCATTTAGTATATGCGCTGCCGAAGCGAGCACATCAATATCCATTCAGAAACACAGACAAAAAAGCCAGTGCCCAATGCAACAACAAAACAACAAACAAAAACCAGGAATGAACAAGAAATGTATGTGGTCTCTATTAAAAAAAAAAATGGATGTAAATCTTAACAACCACAATGAGTATGAGGCAGGCCATATGTACAGATGGAAAAACTCAACCCACTTATAAATTCTATATGATTCCAAACAAGATAGTAACAACATGAATTTTAAAAAAACTAATGAATTAAGTCTCATACAGAAGAACGACTAAATGTACAAGCACAGCCAGGAAAATTCAGAATTTACAATGGCAGAATGAAAATATATTATTGGACCCAGCACAGTAGCCTAGCAGCTAAAGTCCTCGTCTTGCATGCACTGGGATCCCATGTGTGTGCTGGTTCTAATTCTGGAAGCCTCGCTTCCCTTCCAGCTCCCTGATTGTGGCCTGCGAAAGCAGTTGAGGACGGCCCAAAGCCTTGGGACCTTGCACCCACATGGGAGACCCAGAAGAGGCTCCGGGGCTCCTGGCTTGGGATTGGCTCAGCTCTGGCCATTGTGGCCGCCTGGGGAGTGAATCAACAAATGGAAGATCTTCCTCTCTGTCTCTCTTCCTCTCCTCCTCTCCGTATATCTGACTTTCCAATAAAAATAAATAAATCTTAAAAAAAAAATACATTGTCACTGAGGTTGGCGTTGTAGCGTGTAGGTAAAGCTTCCACCTGCTGCCCTGGCATCCCATGTGGGCACCGGTTCAGGTCCTGACTGCTCCACTCGCAATCCAGCTCCCCATTAGCCTGGAAAGCAGGGAAGATCCTGTAGCTGACATTGGAGACCCAGAGGAAGCTCCCAGCTCAGCCCTGGCCATTGTGTGTGGACCATCTCTCTCATTCTTCCTTTCTCTCCCTCCATCCCTCACTCCCTTTCTCCCCTCCTCCTCTCTCTGGAACACTGACTCTCACATGAATAAATCCTATAAAAGAAAACTATATTCTCATTTAAAAAAATGGTGCAGGAAGGGGGGAGCTTGACTCAGGAGTTAAGGTGGATCGCACCCCAGGGTGCCTGCACTCTCTCCCAACTCCAGCTTCCTGCTGATGCATTACACGGGAGGCAGCAGGTGGTGGTTTAAGTCACTGCGTTCCTCCATCCACATGGGTGACCTGGATGGAGCATCCAGCTCCTGGCTTCCGCCTGGTCCAGCCCTGGCTGCTGTACACATTTGAGGAATAAATCAGCAGAAGAGACAATTAAGAAAAAAAAAATCTTGAAAACTAACAATTTTCAACTAAAAGAAAGTTTATTCCTCAAGTAGGTGGGAACCAATGGCAAGGACCCCTCCCCCGCCCCCCGGGTGACTGTCACAGAAGGTCAAGGGACAGGGGTCAAGGAACAGGGGAGAAGGAGAAGTCTCTGCTTTCCTTCCGTGCCTCTGAACTCTCGACACAACCACGCAGACTCAACATCTCTAACTGGAATCCGCGAAACCAGAGATCTCCAAACCCCAAACTCGCTCAGCACCCACAGGACACCCAAGGGCAAAACTGCAACACAGAACTCTGTTTCATGCGCAAAATTATTAACAATGTGTTAAAGGTGTGTATGAAATACAAATTTTGGGTCTCATTCCCAAGATGGTATTTCCTCATGTGTATGAAAATACTCCCCCCAAATCCTAAATATGAAATACTTCTGACTCCCCTTTCAGATAAGGGATTAAGTAATCTCCAGTGTGCATTCAAAAAATAAAGTTAAATTTTAAATATAGTTAGCGGAGTGATGAAAGAACCAGTTGGGCAGCCAGTGTTGTGGTACAGCCAGTGAAAGCCACCGTCTGCAATGCCGGTCTCCCCGTGAGCACTGGCTTCCAGTCCCGACTGCTCCACCCCAAACTTGCCTCCTTACTAAGGCATCTGGGAGAGCAGCAGCAGACAGCCCACACCCTCGGGCCCTGCCAGTCACACGGGAGACCTGGGTGGAGGTCCAGGTTCCTGGCTTCCAGCCATTATGGCCATTTGGGGGTGGGAGTGGGGTGAGGATCAATCTCCCTCTAACTCTGCCTTTCAAATAAACAGACTGGTTTTTTTTCAAAGGAAAAAAAAAACTGGTTGATAATTTGAAAAGAAATACAATCAGGATCTTACCTCATTTCCTACATCAGAATAGGTTTTGATTGCATTAGAGCTAGATGCAAGGAAGGGAACTGAACAGAAAAGCTCAAAACAAAAAGAACCAGAAGAAAACACGGGTGAGCGTTCAGGAAGCACTCATGTCTCACGGCTGCGCCGGCAAGTCCGGGGTCAGCAGCCAGTGAGGAGGACTCTGGTCCCAGCTGGCAGATGGCCACCTTCCTGCTGGGTCCTCAACGGGCCTTTCCCTAGGGCTTGAGAGAGAGAAGAGGTGGGTGGGAGCCCCCAGGAACACCTGGCGCATCAGGGCCCCAGCCTTAGGGCTCATGTCACCTTAGCGCTTCCTTACTCCAACAACGGCCACACTGGGGGTCACGGCTTCCCCCTGTGCATTTTGGGAAGATGCAGATCGCAATGCGACATGAATATTAGAAACCTCCAGAAGGACCAACAGTGTGATGTAGTGGGTGCAGTCCTGGCATCCCATACGGGTATCAGCTCAAGTCCTGACTACTCCACTTCCAATCCAGCGCCCTGCTACCAAGCCCAGGAAAGCAGCGGAGGACGGTCCAAGTGCTTGGGTCCCTGTATCCATCTGGGAGACCCAGAAGAAACTTCTGGCTCCTGGTTTGAAACTGCCCTAGCTCCAGCTATTACAGTCATCGGTGAAGAAAACCACAGATGGAACGTCTCTCTGTCTCTCTCTCTCTCTCTTTTTTTTTTTTCTGTAACTCTCCGCCTCACAAATAAAAATAAATCTTAAAAGAAAAGGATAAAAAGAATAAAAGCACCAAACTTGAGAAAAAACTTTTTGTCGCATGCATGTGAAAACCACCATGGATAAATAAGCATTTTATATAAAATTCAAGTTGCAAAACCATTCAAGATAGCATCTCCAATTTACAGACTGGTAGCAGCAGTCACCTGGAGGTCGGTGAGCAAAGATTTGTTTTTCTTTGTGCATTCTAGAATTCCTAAGTGCCCACAGTGACCATGAGTGACCATGAATTTTAGGAATGTAACATCAGAGTGAAGCAACCTCCAGGACAGCCAGCCCATGATGCAGGACGCAGCAGGATGGCAGGGGAGCCAGCAGAGCTGAGGCAGCCCAGGTCATGGGACCATGATGACACTACAGGACAAGAGCCCCGGGCATGTCCAGAGGAGTGAGAGAGAGAGAATCTATCTACCAGCTCATTCTCCAAATGATCCCATTAGAGCAGGGGCCGGGCCAGGACAAAGTCAGAGGCCAAGAACTCCATCTGGATCTTTCACAAGAGGCTGTACATGGGTCAGCAACCACCGCCTTCCCAGGTACACAAGCAGGAAGTTGGATGGGAAGTGGAGCAGCCGGGACTCCCTGTGTGACGCTGGTTTTGCAAGCGGCAGCTGAAGCCACTGCGCTAGGATGTCAGCCCCTCTGGTAGGCTCTGGAGTGCATGGCACTCTTGCCCTGTGGAAAGGGAAGGTTTGTGTGAGATGCCTTCCCGGTGACAGTCCAGCTCCACAGAGCCAGCATTTGGCATCTGGGATCAGAGTGTAGGGGTGCCAATGCCAGCTCTGCCTCCCACTCCTCTTCCTAATGCTTCCTTGGATAGAAGAAATGGCAGCCCAGGGATTTGGGGTTTCTGCCACTCACATGGGAGACCCACCCACATAGAACCCCTGGCTTTCACCTGGACAAGCACTGCTGCCGGGCAGGCATCTGTGGGGGGCGGGGGGGGGGGAGCTGTGCACCAAGGGATGGAAGGTTTGTGTGTTGCTGTCTCTCTATCTTTCAAATAAGACAAAAAGTTGGTTTTGAATTTGAAAAGCAGGAAGAATTTCTACTTCTCTTAACTGCTCCTCAATGCAAAACATCACTCAGTGAACTTTGCCCCCGCACGGCCCTGACGTGACTGCACTGCTGGCAAATGGGGACGCAGGTTGAGCAACAGGTGACTTCACCAGCCGGGCGTCCACTCAGCGGCTCAGATCAGCCACCCCCAAAGACAAAAAGGCATGCACAGCTGCCAATCACCTCGAAGCTGGATCGCTCATGTGCCCTGCCTGGGTAGTGCTGCCCCAACTTCACAAGGACGCTCCCCGCAGCCATGGCAACGTGCAGCTGATTAACCGGTCGAGGCGTGCTAAGTGCTTTTACATAAGGCGCTGATGCCGTAACCGCGGTCTTACATAAGGTGCTCAGGTATTTTTAGCAGCCTGTCGCTGTCACTGCCGTGTGGACTCGTGTGGACTCGGGGAGCCACCCTCCCTGTGAACCCTGCCTCCGCTAAGGGAAGAGGTTCCCCAGGCTGCCATGACTCCTCACAGCCAGTAGGAGGCACTGCTCTCCACCATGCTAATCCCAAAGCCAGCACAGGGACCCTCCAGGGCAGCTCCCTTCCTGCTCCAACCCAGGGGGCCACCTTGTAAAACTCAGCAAACGGTCTCCAAGCCCAGGGGAGTGGGAAAAACAGGGAGAAACCAGAACCACCCTGGCTCTTCCCTGACACCGTGTAGCCAGCTACCGCCACAGTACCTGGGCATCTGCTGACCCTCCTGTCACCTCCCACAAGGTTTCAGAACAGGGAAGTCCTCGTGTGACCTCTCATGAGGAAGTGGCAGGTGCATACACACGGCCTGAGCGTAGGGTTGCGGTTGCTGCT
This sequence comes from Ochotona princeps, assembly GCF_030435755.1. Taxonomy (NCBI): domain Eukaryota; kingdom Metazoa; phylum Chordata; class Mammalia; order Lagomorpha; family Ochotonidae; genus Ochotona; species Ochotona princeps. The sequence continues at coordinate 38,042,244 of NC_080848.1, read as the reverse complement.
TTCCTTGTTTGGGTGGATTTGGCTGGAGTGTGACAGAATCAGACAGAAGGCCACCTACCACAATGGACACACTCAGACACCCACGGGACCAGCACTCAGACTCTTGGCAGCCCTCGTGCATCTGGGATGTCATCACCCTGGCTTGTGGCACCTTGTGGCACTCCTGCTCTCAGGGCACCTGGCTGTTCTGGCTCCATGCTGCACGTGTGAGATTCACTCACGGGGCCATGCTGCTGTGAGCTGTTCACCCATACAGCCAGGGAATGCTGTGTGTGTGCCTGCATGTGTCCCAGTTTGTGCATGAGTTCTACGGCTGAGAGATGTGGGGAGAGCCCTTTGCCTTTACAAACAGCACTGCCACCAAAATCTGAGGACACATTTTTTGCCGGCTGCAAGATGCCTAGAACCATGTAAGTTACTGACTTTCAGGAAAGGCAACCTGCCCCTTCTCCAGCTCCGCCCTTCACTACGTAACCATGGTCTTTCCACCACCTAGTGTCCCAGCCACACGAGTCACATTTCCTGCTACCTACTCGCTGTGTGTCTCCGAACCCATACCTAACACTTCTGTGCATCAGTATCCTTGCCTGCAAAATGGGACACTCACAGTGCTGCTTCATTTTACAGATGATTAAATAAGAGACCTGTGCCTGCACACAGTGGGTGTTCCACCAGTGTAAGTGCTGCAACTACTGCCAAAGGCACCTTTTCTGAAGATTTTAACTGGGGTCAATGCTGTGGCAATTGAGCCCAGCATCCCACGTGGGTGCCAGTTTGAGTCCTGGCTGCCGCATTTTTGATCCAGCTCCTTGTTAAATGGCCTGGGAAAACAGCAGAAGATAGCTCCACTCTCGGGGCCCCTCCACCTCATGGGAGACCTGCACAAGCCCCAGGCTCCTGGTTTCAGCCTGAGCCAGCCCTAGCCACTGCAGGCATTTGGTGAGTGAATAAGAGGACAGCAGATGTCTTTCCCCCTCCCTCTCCCCTAATCCTGCCACACCTGCCCCTCAAGTAAACGCATAAATCTTCCAAGATTCTATTTGAAAAGCAGAACAACACAGAGACGGAGTCAGAGATCTTCCATCTGCTGGTTCACTTCCCAAATGTCCATAACAGCTGGGGCTGGTCTGGACTGAAGGCCGGAGCTCCATCCACATCTCCCCCATGAGTACAGGGGTCCAAGCACTTGCGCCATCTTTTGCTTCTCTCCCAGGTGCGTCAGCAGAGAGCTGGATTAGAAATAGAGCAGCCAGGACTCAAACTGGTGTCCCCATATGGGATTACAGCCACAAGTGGCGGCTTAATCTGCAACACAGCCCCAACACCCCCAAGGCGATCAGCTCTAGGTGGTCTCTTCCAGGCCCTCACAGAGGAGGAGAAGCAACTGAAGGCAGACAACACCCCTGCCCCCCACCCAACCTCATCACACAGATCACTCCTTGCCCCTCCACTTCCTCAGGAGCCAGGAGGCTGGACAGCCATAACTAATGTCTTTCTACCCGCGGGGCACTGAGCGTCACTCAAAATGTGACCCACGCCAGGGTCGCCGTGCCAGGGTCACTATTAATGGTGTGCCAGCAGCCTGGCAGTGCCCAGATGGGGCACCAGCAGTGCCCAGAAACCACCATCTGGAAAAAAATATTAACCTAATGTCTAATGGAAAAGGGCAGTGAGAAGGAGCACGCATTTTTTTTCCCTTAGGCAACAAAAATGGAAAAAGTCCCTGAAAGCACAGAGCAAAGACCCAGGAGCAAGAGGCTGGGGCCTGGAGATGGTTGCTATGGTTACGGGACTTCTCAGCAGGCGCTGGAGTGACAGGGACCTATAGGGAAACAGGCAAGGACAACATCTCCTAAACAAACTTCGTTGAAGGCCTCACCACCACTTGGGGGCGAGGTGGGGCTTCCTTCTCATGAATAGGACAGACAGGACAGGGTGAGGCGCTGTCTATCCTGGGAGGTCAGCAGGATGAAGCCTTCCAGGGCAGATGCCACAGCCTGGAGCCCACCCTCGGCCACCTGTCTGCTAAGGACTCCTTTCCTGGCCAAAACCAGTCAGTGGCATTCTACGCACCCGCGCCCGGTGTGAAGGCACATTGGAGGCAGGCGTGGTCACACATGGGAGGTGTAGTCTCACACACACAAGGCGTGGACACACACATACATGCACTGCCCTCAGGTCAGCACAGCTAAGGAGGGTACCAGGCCTTGCGATTCAGGCCCACCACCACACCAGCCTCCGCAGGACTCAGCAACAAGCTTTGTGACTCAGTTGGTGGTAACCATCTCTGAACAAGGACTGCCATGTTAGAGCCGCCCCAGAGGTCACAGGGAGAGGACAAAAACACGGGATGCCTGCCTTCCACAGCTGCTCGGATCCACAGCCCTGAGAGGCAGACTGCATGCCCGATGCACAGCAGGCCAATGGCACACGACCGAGCTTTAAACCACACACACGGCCTTGTGGCCAATGTGCCACCAGCCTATGGACGCAGACAGAATCTGCGATGACCCAAGAGGGATGACAAGGGGGTAGTACGGGAGGCCTGGGGTGGGGAGCCACACGCTGAGCCCCTTCCAAGTGCTGGGTCCTGGGGATGTAGAGACACGGACAGGAGTGGACATGAAATGTGCAGACAGCTGCAGACCACAGTAGTACTGTCCTGGGCAGCCAGGAGAGGGGAGCCACAAAGTGTGTTCCCTCCCTGCCCCCTGGAAATCACAAAGCACAGGGGACAGGTGGGAAAACTGGTTTGACAGAGTTAAGACCATGTGACTGACAGCTGTCAGTCTGGGGACAGGAGCTGAGCTTGGAGGCAGGAAAGCCAGAATCTCTCCAGTTCCCTGGAGACGGGGTCCACAACAAGGGACAGGGACCCTCGGCCTAGAGGGGGGATGCTGCGTGTGTAGCCTGCTGGGCGGGCTGGTGCGGGAGAGGCCCCAGGGTCCCAGCCTAACGTGCCCAGGGGCTGGGAGCAGCCAGGAAGAGAAGGGACAGGCCACAGGGTGTGTGTGACGTGGGGGTGTTCAAGGCAAGGAGGCATCAGGGATGCCAGGCCCTGGACAGTGCCCCAAGTGTGCCCCAGAAGCAGCTGCACAAACAGCCTGAGAAAACAGCCTCAGAACAGAGGAAAGCAGGCCCCCAAGAGGAAACAAACAAACAAACCCCTAACACTAACTAAGCCAGAGGGCACTTCCCAGGCAGAGCCACAGAGGGCCACAAAAGAGCAACATCTGCAGCCGCCCCAGTGTTCAGCCAAGCCGCGCAGCAGTCTCAGCCCCGCTACGGTGGGGAGCGGGGAGGAGGCGCCAGCAGGTGCACACACTTTTGGGGGAATTGCTGAAAGGCTCAGACCTGCGGCTCTGTTTTCAAGAGCTGCGAGGCCCTCAAGAGGGTGCCAGGAGGGAGCCTGGGGAGGAGGGAACAGAGACCCAGGGGAGGGGGCTAGCTCTCGGGCGTAGGAGAGCGAAAGCGGCGTGGGCTGCAGTCCTGCTCTTGCCGCCCTTCCCTCGGGCGGCCAGGAGGACCTCAGGCTGTGTGCTGCACACCCTGAGCCCCCCACCTGAGCCCCCCACCCTGAGCCCCCCACCTGCCCCCAGCGCTATCTCCGGGATGGGCTGGCCCGCACACCCACCCAGTGACTGGTCAGGTCGCTAAGCCAGGTAGAGCTCAAGGACCCCAGATCTTCCTTGGAAAGAGGAGCAGATAAGCAAGCGCGGGGAGGGGACCTTTCCTCCCAGCTCGCCCCAGGCACAGAAAAATCAACCTGGAGCATGGCTCTCAGCAGGCGACTTCTGTCTGCTTCGACAGGGACAAACACTCCCAGCCCGCGGCCCCACGCTCCAGCGCGCCCTCCGAACCCCACTGCTGAGCCCCCCAACGAGGGCGGACGCCCCAAGCCCAAAACCGACCCAGAGGCGCCCACCCACCCCTCTGACCCCCCAACCCAGCCTCCTGCAGAGGGGCCCCTCCCGCCGCACGTGCGCGCCGGCAACGGCGCTCAGGCAACACCGCACTTGTTGACCTGCGCGCCCGCTCGGACGCCCAGCCCAGCGCCGCCGGCAGTCGGCAGCTGCCGTGGTCCGCCCCTCCTCGCTCCAACGGCCACCTCGAAGTTTTGGGGGCGCACGACGGGCTCCGTCGAGGGGCAGAGCCTCCTGAGGGACGGGCCCAGGCCTGCCACACCAGGCGCGGCCGGCTCCGGCAGCTCGGCGCCCCGTCGGCCCCCAGGCCTTGCCCCTCCCCCGGGCGGGCGCCAAGGGCTCCCAGGACCCGGCCTCCGCTGCAGAGCCGCCCTGCGCGTCCCCTCCGGGCGCGGAGCCGGTCACGGCCCCCCGACCTTCCGAGCTCCGGGTCCCTGAGGGGCGGTCCCATTGGAGCCTGACTTACCTGGGGGTCCGGCCAGGCCGCCCGCCCGCGCGCGCTCCCTGGCTGCCCTCTGGCGGCGGCGGCGAGAAGCCCGCGCCCGCCCCGCCCCGTCCCGCCCCTCTCCGACCCGGCACCTGTTAAACTTTCCGCCTGGGAAACCCTAGGCCTGAGGTCATGGGCTGGACAGGAGCCCTCTGGACGGCCACGCTCGCCTCGGACGGGCCTGGAGCACTCCTGGTGGATGCTGCGCGGCCCACTGCGTTGTCCTTACCCTGAATGCCAAACCCAAGGCCTGTAGTTAACAGAAACAGCTAGTGCTGAACACCCAAGGAAGCTGAAGGAGGCCAGATAAGGGCTGCCACCTGCAGGAGCTCCACAGATGGTTTGTTGAATAAGTCGGTGCCCGCACTGATACAGGCACAAATGTATGCAACCCGTTGCAGTCCCTAAAGGGCCATAAAATGCTCAATCAAACGCTCATGGTCTGGTGTCTCGGCACCATTATTTGAAAAAATAATAATCCGCTGTACCCTCCATTACACCCACTCTAAGCCTCTGTGACTGGCTCTGAGTAAGGTGACGGGGTTGGCGCTGTGGCCAAGAGTGTAAAGCTGCTGCCTACCTGCCTGCCTGCCACATTGCCATCCCACATGGATGCTGATTCCAGTCCTGGCTGCTCCCCTTCCCATCCAGCTCCTGGTTGATTCAGCAGCAAAGGCAGCAGAGGGTGGCCTAAATGCTTGGGTCCCTCCATCCATGTGGGAGACCTGCAAGAAACTCCTGGTTCCTGGCTTCAGACCAGCCCAGCTCCTGCAGTTGTGACCATTTGGGGGAATGAGCCAACATCTGGAAACTATCTCTCTCTGTCTTCCCCTCCTTCCCTCCACCCCTCCTTTCCTCTCTTTAAACTCTGCTTTTCAAATAGATAAATCTTAAAAAAAAAAAAAAAAGAAAGAAAGGGTGGAGTGGGATAGTGGGATGGAGAATGTTATTTTTAAATGGAAACTTGTCTTTGATGGCCCTGGAAATCACTCTGGGAGTGATGGCCAAACCTGGGGGTCCTGGTGTCCAGCTGCTGGGTGGCGACCACCTTCACATAGGATCCACATCTTCCAAGGCAGGTGAGGTCTGCCTAGCTGGCTATTCTCCTGCCCCCATGGTGGTCCCTCTAATCCCCAAGGTAGCACTCTAGGGCCCTTCCTACTCCTCCTCCACTGTGACATGGTCTCACCCTCTGTTGGGGGCTCCTGCATGCTTCCTGTGGGGAGCACATGCTTCCACATGTATGTGCACACACATGTACAACACCCTGGAGATGTGACCAAGCTGCCTGCCTCTGCCTTCCAGGTCACCAGGAGAGACTGGTGATAAGGCCCTTGTATTCCTGCTGGCTCCTCCGCCCACGGCCTGGGAGAGCCCCACCCTCATCTGCTGGGCGAGGTCCCTTCAGTCTCTCAGGGCGGAGCGTCAGCTCGGCCCTCCTGCATCCCCTATGGACAGCCTGTGCTGGAGTCTCAGCCCTGCTCCTGAGTCATTTTCTGCTGACATGGACCCGGAGAGGCAGTAGGTGACGATACAAGTGTGTGGGTCCCTGCTACCCACCTGGGAGACCTGGACAGACTTCCCAGCTTCCCTGGGGCCCAATCCCAGGACTGTTGTGGCATTTGGAAAAGTGAACCAGCAAATGGAAAATCTCTGTTTCTCTCGGTTCTGTCTGCTGCCTAGCCCACCTTGGGGTCTTTTCTAGCACATTCTGATGTTCCGCTTCAGACTCCTCAACTCTCTCATTGGGCTCTGGATCCTTGCAAGTTCTTTCTTCTCTTTCTCCAAATGGATCACAGGGATGGCCGACACTTATTCACCCATCAGCCAATAGCTATGCGGCACCGCTGTGAGGGCTGGAAACTCGTGGGTGGGGTGGGGGCCAAGTGGGGGAGCTGCTGCCTGCCAGGAGCTCACAGTCTGTAAAATAGAGCAAACCAAGCTTGCCAGCAGGTGCTGGGTAACACACCAGCTGCCTCAGAATTCCCACACAAGCCCCTTCCCACCAGAGGCAGGCAGCTGACTGAGACCCTCACCCCCTGCAGAGGAGCTGCCAGACCCCTTTAGGACCACCCCAGGAGGGCCCACGCTGGCCCTGTGGCCTGCACCCTGACAGGCCTCTCACTCCCTCCTGTGCTGCCTCCAAGGGGCCAGGGGTGTCTGCAAGCCGGGCACCTGGCCTGGATGGGTCTGGCTGAGCGGCCAGAGAAGGTGTCTGGGGGAGCTGACTCCCCCTCCCCAAGCACGAACACAGCTGTGATGCTGGAACTGGCCTCCTCAACCTACGGATGCCATGAGCTGGGGGACCTTTGTGACGGTGTATTCGGCAGTGCCACGAGTCACCCCTCCCTCAGCTGAGGTGGCACAGTGCACCCACTCACAGCTGTGACCATGACCCAATGTCCCTGGGGGTTCCCCACACCTTTCAGTGAGAACCATGCACCCAGAGGCCAATGGGGGTAGGGGACTGCTCAGTGCATATGGGAGTGGGTCGGGGGAGCAGGTCTGCAGGGGCACCACTGGACCAGGGCCGTTCCACCAGAGACCCCCTGGTAAACTGTGGAAGGAAGCAGCCCCACGTGCCCAAATCTGAATGAGGGAGAAGCAGAAGCGGACGGGGGTGAGGGAGAGGGGCCCTCATCCCCACACCAGCATGGGCCCTGCAGGACCACAGCGACAGCTTAGATGTGGGCTCTGTAGCAAGACCCCTGAGTCAGCCTGGGTTTGTCAAGGACAGAGATGCTTACCTGGGCCACAGCTTGGTGGGGAGTTGGTGGGGGGAGCTAGGTCCCCAGGAGTCTGATCACCTGGGGATGATTTTCCTGTCCATTTGCATCCGGGCACTCCTGCCATAGGACTTGCCCTTATGACTGCATCTCTAGCTGCTTTCCTGAGGTGCCACCCTGTCAACATCATAGTCTCTTGAAGTCCCACCCTCCTCACATGAGCAGAGGTGGGAGGGCATCCCTTACCAGACAGCAGCCTTGAGTCTCGGCTGCTCCACCCCTGCCACCCCCATGGGAAACCAGGGTGGAGCTGCAGGCTCCTGGTTGCAGCCTGGCCCAGCCTTGGCTGTGGGGGCCACTTGGGGAGTGAAGAGCAGAAGGGAGGTGTGTGTCTCTCCCTCTCTCTGTCTCTGTCACTCTGCCTTTCAAATAAACAAACGCTCTTTTTGAAAGGTAATAACGACACAGAGAAGAGACAAAGGCCGTGTGAAGGCAGAGGCGGCGCCAGGAGGGATGTGGCCACCAGCCAAGGAACGAGCTGGAAGAACAAGAGCCGGGGCCTTCACAGAGCAGTGTACCCCCTCCCGCCAAGGCACCTGTCTCTGATTTGCTGCCTTACCGTGAGAAAGTCCCCTGATCTGTGGAGGCTGGCAGGAAACAAAAGCAACAAAAACTAGAACCTGACCTTGAACTCAGAAAATCCATGGCCAGATGAACATTTCCCTCTGATGCTTTCGTGTGGTCGACTTTGGCAGAGAACCCCAAAAAGCATTAAGTGGCAAAGATGCGGGGAGGCCCAGGACCCCGACTGGTCCTTGAATTCCAGCTGGATCCCACTTTGAGTTCCAGGTGGTGGGCGCCCCGGCCGACAGCCTGGGTGTGATGATTTCGTCCCTGATGAGTCTCTTGCCTTGCCAAGGGCAGCGGGCACGTCTGTGACTCCTGTGGGCGTGTGATTTGGGGAGGCCCTGCAAGCTGCCCCGTGAGGATGGTGTGAGATGTCTGAGGTCCAGGAACTTCATGAGTCACTGAGCAAACAGACGCTGAAGGAACCTTTGGGGCCAGTGTTGGGATGTGGCGGGTTAAGCCACTGCCTCCCACACTGCTCTACTGCCCACCCATCTCCCTGCTGCTCTGTCTGAGAAAGTGGCAGCCAATAACTCCAATAACTCCAGTGCTGGGGTTCCTGGCAGCCTCAAGGGAGACCCTGTTGCAGTTCCAGACACACTACTGGGGAGTGAGGCAGAGATGGAAGATGTGTGTGCATGTGTCTCCCCCTCTGTAGTTGCCATTACACAGACACATAAATCTTTCCTTTTAAAAAAATTGTTTATTTTTACTGGAAAGGAAGATTTACAGAGAAGGAGAGACAGAAAGATTCTCCATCTGCTGGTTCACTCCCCAGAAGATCACAATGGCCAGAGCTGAGCCAATCCCAAGCCAGGAGCCAGGAGCTTCCTTGGGGTCTCCCACTTGGGCCCAAAGTCCCAAGGACTTGAGCCATCCTCCACTGCTTTCCCAGGCCACAAACCGGGAGCTACATGGGAAGTGGGGCAGGCAGGACACAGAGTGGTGACCATATGGGTTGCTGGCACTTGCTGGTAGAGGATTAGCCAATTGAGCCATCACACCATCCCAAATAAATCCTTTCTTCAACAGAAAGGACTAAGCTCTGATGGCTACTGTGTGTGGATCACACTATATACGGGAGGTGCCACGTGAGGAGAGACCACACCCACCCCTGCTGCTCTGCCGTGATTCAAACAGAACAACCTGGAGATCCTTGCTCCAGTGTGCAGCCAGAAGGTGACAGTCTCAGGCTGAAGTTGGGCCTCAGGACCCACTAGGCCATCCTACCCCACCCTGAATTGTGCACAGGACAAAGGAAGCCACAGGCTCAAGCCCCGGGCGGGGGCAGGGTCAGGGGAGGTTTTCAGAGGCCGGCCTTGCCTACAGGCTGGAAGGAAGAGGAGGAGTGTGCCGGATGCCAGGTGGGTCACGTGGGGAGGGAGGTCAGAGGTAAAAGGAAAAGCAGGTGCAAAGGTACAGAGATGGCAAACAAGGGGTTGTGGACATGCTGGCTCGGGGCCGGCAGGGAAAGAGCAGAGAGTGAAGACTTACTGAGAAGAGCTCCTATGCCTTGCCAATCAAGTGGATTGTGTTGTATTTATTTGAAAGTCAGAGTTACACAGAGAAAGAGAGAGAGAGAGAGAGAGAGAAGAAACAGCCAGGGCTGAGGCAACTCAAAGCCAAGAGCCAGCAGCAGTTTCCTCGGGGTCTCACACGTGGGTGCAGGGGTTCAGGCACTTGGGGTACTCCCATTGCTCTCAGGCCATTAACCAGGAGCTTGATGGGACTGGAGCTATGCAGACTCGAACCAGCACCCATATGGGATGCCAGCATCAAAGGCAGTGGTTTTACCTGATACACTGGCCCCAATGATGCAGTTTTTTAAAAGAAAAAAAAAAAGAAAAAAGATTGATTGACTGACTGATTTGAAAGGCAGAGTTACAGAAAGAGAGACGGAGCAAGAAAGAGATCTTCCACCCTCGGTTCGTTCCCCAAATGGCTGCAATGGCCAGAGCTGGGCTGGCTCAAAGCCACAAGCCAGATACACTTCTTCTGGGTCTCCCATGTGGATACAGGGGCCAAGGGCTTGGACCATCCTCTGCTAATTTCCCAGGCACATTATTGGGAAGATGGATCTGAAGTGCAGTAGTCAAGACTGGAACCTGTGCTCATATGGGATGCTGGTGCCACAGGCAGCAGCTTGACTTACTGTGCTAACCACACTGGTGTGTGTGTGTGTGTGTGTGTGTGTGCTGCCTTTGTCATGAGGTCTGCAGTGAAAATCAGGCAGTGGCTGGAGTGAGATATTAAAGGGGGAAGAAGAAACAGCAAGCCGGCTCTTTGCAGTTACAAAGCCCGGGGGCAAGAGCAGACAGAGAACTCCACACACCGTATGTCTAAATATTAACTGTTATAAGTTAAATTGACAAACTGCTAAGGTAAATATGTACTACTCTTGTATCTAGACAAGTACACCTTCAGAACAACCTAGAAGGCTGGACTGGAACTTGGGCTCAGCTGCCTTGGAGTTCTGCCCTCACTCCCGGCCAGCCCCTTGTCTTCCTGCTCTCAGATGCGTCCTGCACCTGCAAGGGAATTCCCTTGAGGAAGCCTCTGCCCACCTGCCTGGATTCCTGCTGTGCTGGGAGGGCCAGAACCCATTTGGGAAAGAAATGCCAGGGCTCAAATTGGGCTAGAGGAGGGCAGGAGTACAGATGGCTGGTGTGTGGGACCCCTGGCTCCACAGACTCCTGCCCCATAGAGAAGGGCACAGCTGGAGTGGGGCAGACAGGATCTTGTAAGGAGGTAGACCCTGCCCAAGGCTAAGGCTGCTGCGCCTGTGTGCTATGGGCAGACATGGACAACACCAGCCAGAAGAGTAGAGAACTAGAACCAGCACCCAGCCAGCTGTAGGACATGTAGGCAAACAGAAGGCACAAAGCCACAAGCTGTGCCTGGGGCACAGTCCAGCAGTTCCCCAGGGGGATGACCTCAGCTCTCAGCTGCTCATATAACAATTGCAGCCATTGAGCTTCCTGCTAAGCAGGGGCTGATGCTGGGTGGCATAGTGGGTAACGCTGCAGTCTGTGACACCAGTAGGCCATGTGAGCACTGGTTTGAGTCCCAGCTGTTCTACCTCCAATTCTGCTTCCTGTTAAAGTGCCTGGGAACGCAGCAGCAGAGGATGGCCCAAGTGCATGGGTCCCCTGCACCCACCTGGGAAACCCAGATAAGGTTCCAGGTTCCTGGCTTTGGTCTGGCCCAAACCAGACTGTTATGACCTTTTGGGGAATAAAGCAGATGATGGAAAATCTCTCTGTGTGTCTCTGCTTATTTCCATCAGGGATGCATCACATAGCCTCGGGTCAGGGGCTTCTGAGAATGTGAGCTCTGGGCCAGGAGCAGGACTGAGAGGCCCAGGACACACCCATCACACCCCCGACCTCAGGAGAGAGACACACACCTGCCCTCCAGGAACCACACCAATAGTCAGCAACATTTGTGAGATGAATAAACTTAAGTTCAGATAAAACATTCTTTTAAGGGCCAGTGTTGCAATGCAGCGGGTTAAGGTGACACCTAGCTAGAGCTCTGGCTACTCTGCTTCTGAGTCAGCTCTCTGCAAACAGAAGAAGACGGCCCAAGGACTCAGAGTACTAGGATGGCATTCAAGTCCCAGCCATGGCCGTCATGGCCACCTGGGGAGTGTATCAGTGAGTGGAAAATCTCCTTTCTGCGTCATTCTGTCTTTGAAACAAAATGTTTAATGTTATTTTAAAGTAATGGGGGAAAACTCTTTTACTCTGTGCTGTAATTTTTAGAAACAGCAAATCAAAACTCAATATTAAATTTTATTGAATGCTTCATTGATGAAGAAGCCAATTAGATGAGAAAACAGACCATCCAATGAAGAATTTAAATGCAGGGGACCGCATTGTGGTGTAGCAGGTAAAACCATTGCTGGAATTCCCGATGGGCACCAGTTCAAGCCCCGGCTGCTCCACTTCTGCTCCAGCTCCCTGCTAAGGTGCCTGGGAAAGCAGCAGAGGACGGTCTAACTGCTTGGCGCCCTGTGACTCATGTGGGAGGTCCAGATGGAGTTCCAGGTTCCTGAATTCAGCCTGGCCATTTGGAGAGTGAACCAATGGATAGAAAATCTGTGTGTGTGTGTGTGTGTGTGTGTGTGTGTGTGTGTGTGTGTGTGTAAGTAATCCTGACTTTTAAGTGAATAAAAATAAAAAGAGGCATAGTTGTCTAGTCCTCTACCTGTGGCATCATTGTCCCATGTGGATGTTGGCCTGTGTCCCATCTGCTCCACTGCCCATCCAGCTCGCTGCTTCTGGCCCAGGAAAGCAGCAAAAGATGAGAATGCCTTGAGAAAACACACAGGCAGAACTAGAAGCAGAGTTCTTCAGATAAGCCCTGCTGAAGCTGGGCTTCCTGGGGCTAGGAAGAAAGGTGCTACGGGCCAAGCAGACTGTGTGATCAGAGCGTGGTGGCCCCAAAGCCAAGCAAGAAGGAGGGAGTGCAGTCAGGGAGTGCAGGCAAGACATAGAGATGGCAAACTCGATCACATGGAATGAGGCGCAATTACAACACCTGCAAACAGTTAGAAAAACCTTCCCTGGTGAAGGAACTCCATGACTACTCATAAAAGGCAACTCTTGCGGGAAGTCACTTGGCCCTTTCCCAGCTTGCTGGCCAGCGAACATGACCTCAACACAACCTTCACTCTGTGGGAAGCAGCAGGGTCAAATTTTCGCCAACCAGCCGAGCATCCGGGCCAGGAGGAACAACGGAGAGGAAGGACGGGTGGGAGGTCAGCCAGCCAGGCTCAGCGCCTGCCTGTGAAGATGACGGTGAGCACACAGGGACATCTGCAAAGCAAGCCCCACACATCACCGATAGCAGCCGCTCACTCCCACAGAGGACTTTTAGCATTTTTATTTCCTTTAGTTCCAAGGACAAAGGCAGGCAGGCCAGCAGTGGCCTCTGAGTGCTCACTGCCGCTAAGCCATGCCATTTGTGCAGGGAGCTTGCCAGCGGGTGGGAGGATTTAGCACACACAGACACACACACAAACAGCAGGGCGCTCTGCAGAGCAGTGGCCACACATGCCACATGTGGGCCAACATGAGTGGCTGCCCGTTATGCAATACCATGAATGCCAAGATGTACGGATTCCATGCCATCTCCACCAGAATTTCTCCCACAGGCTGTTTGGAGGAAACAAACAAGATCTGAACCTGGGAAGTGATCCAGTGGATGGAAGATTTCTCTGTGCCTTTCTTTCTGATTCTTTCAAAATGGATAAATAAATCTTTAAGAAACAAACAATGGCATTAAAAGTTCACATTCTGGAAATGAGCCAATCCCAAAAGGTCAGATACCACATGTTTGCGTTAATTTAAGATGATATGATGTTATGTAAAACATGTTATTTTATGTATATTATGTTATATGTTGTGTATAAACTAAAACTGAATTGACAATGAGGTGATCACAGAAGATGGTTAAGAAATTGCAATTGTTTTTAACATACTGATTACTCAATACTATAACTATTAGTTACACAACGAAGTTAATTGTTGCTGAGGGTATGTTGGAGCCTTTAATTGATCGGGTTGATAATCTGATGGTTCTGCCCTCGGACCGGACAGGGTCTCCCCAGGAAGCTGAGGAACTAGATTGGACTATAAGATGTTGGACTCTATGTTTAGTTTATGCTTGCAAAGAGGGAATCTCAACTGTACTTGATCAGTGGATATGCAACAAGGTGGAATATTCCACGTGGGGGGAGGGTGGGGGAGGAGTGGGGTGATTCCCAGTTCCAACGAAACTGTATCACATAATACAATGTAATCAATGAATAAAAAAAATAAAATATATATAAAAAAGTTCACATTCTAGCAGTTGTGAAAATCAAACATTTGAGAAAGCGTTTAATAAAAGCAGGGGAGATGGGGCCAGTGTAAGTGGCTCAAGAGGCTAATCTTCCACCTGTACATGTCATTATTCCTTATGGGCCCATGGGCTGCTCCATTTCCCATCCAGCTCCTTGATTGTGCCCTAAGAAAGCAGTGGAGGATTGGCCTAAGTCTTGGGACCCTGCTCCCACATGGGAGACCCAGAAGAGGCTCCTGGCACCCAGCTTCAGATGGGCTCAGCTCTGGCCATTGCAGTCATTTGGGGAGTGAACTAGCACATGGAAGATCTTTGTCTTAAATTCTCTCTGTAGATCTGCCTTTCCAGTATAACGAAATAAAAAATTTTAAATGTGTGCCATAAAATTCAAAATTTAAAATAAAAAATTTAAAATAAAAAAAAAAAAAAAAAAAAAAAGTAGGGGGCCCAGCACAGTAGCCTAGTGACTCACTTTGCATGTACCGGGAACCCATATGGATGCTGGTTCATGTCCCAACAGTCCCACTTGCCAAGCAGAGAGCTGGCTCCTTGCTTGTGGCCTGGGAAAGCAGTCGAGGACAGCCCAAAGACTTGGGACCCTGCACCCAGAGGGGAGATCTGGAAGAAGCTCCTGACTCCTGGCTTTACATCGGCTCAGCTAAAGCCGTTGTGGCCACTTGGGGAGTGAATCATCTGACGGAAGATCTTCCTCTCTGTTTCTCCTCCTCTCTGTCTCTCCTCCTCTCTGAATATCTGATTTTCCAATAAAAATAAATAAATCTTTAAAAATAAACAAAAACAGGGAGGTGATTTAGGAGGGGGGGGCTCAGAAGCCTCATGCTGGACTGGAAATCATCTGTTGTCCAGGCGGGGCACTTGGCTCTAGCTAGCTTGGTCCATTGAGACAGAAACTGTGAAAAAGTTAAGCTTTTTTGGACACTCCGCTTTGAAACTCCAGGGCACACGAATAAATTAGAAGTAAAGCCAAAAACTCGGGAGCCGATAAATACCATCCTAAAAGGCAGATGAACAGACCAGGTAACACTCGCTCAAGGACGTGAAATCTGGGGGCACGCGAGCCCTTTGCACCCCAACTCTGCAAAGACAGGCTTGCGAACACCTAAGGCCTCCAGCCACACCTGCGGGGAGCGTCCCGACTTGATCGCGCACGCGCTGCGCCGGCAGGACAGTTGCCATGGAGACGCGTGGCCCCGGCCAGACCGTGTGATTTGCCCCATCGCTGTCCCTCGGGCGGATGGACGGCCACAGTGGGGCCAGGGCAGCGGGGTACAGTGAGGCGGGCGAAGACGACGACGACGAGGACGAGGAGCAGGAGGGCGGCGCTGTGGGCTTGCAGGGGGCCAAGCTGCCCCCCATCGTGAGCGGCACCTCGGAGCTGGGCAAACGGAAGGTGAAAAAGAAAAAGAAAAAGAAGAAAAAGACCAAGGGGTCAGGCAAGAGGGACGGTAAGAGGGGCGACCAGCGCGGCTGATTCAGGACGTGAACCTGTCTCCCTGGTCTCTGCCCGGAGGCCACCTCCCACCCACTCGAGGAAACCCAGGCTCAGGGGTCCACCAGGGCCGTGCCCATGGAGACCTCTCCCCAGAAGCGTAGACCCCTCGCCCTTGGGGTCGGCCAACTCTTAGACCCCCAAACCAAACCCTATACATTCTATATATTCTTGGTGTCTGCCGCTGCTCAAGCCCACCCGGAGGCCCTCAGGGACATCCCCAGGCCCCAGACACCCAGACAACCTGCAAAGCCCTCCACCCAGACGCAGGGAACCTGCGTGTCCTCCGGCTCCCCACCAAGCACTCTCCTGCACAAATGCAGGAGAGAGGCGGGGCACAGACCTGGCGCCCTCCAGCCAAGCCTGTGTGAACTGTCACAGCAACCACAGGACGGGTTGGCCAGTTTGGGTTGAGTTCAGTTGGGTTGGGTTTTAAGCCAAGGAACCAACTATCTGAGAAGTCTTCAAAAGCACCTGTGGGGATCAGAAATTTGAGGGGAGAGGGGGTAGCCAGTATATAAAAGCAGAGTCATAACTTAGGGTATGTCTTAGATAACTCAGCAACCCTGGAAAAAGACACCCCGAAATCAGCAAATTTCCCTCAGGTCCCTGTGCAAATGCTGACTCCGCCTTCGGGAGGCGCTCCCCTTGCCCCCCAACATCAAGGGGCATCTGTGGCCGGCCATACCCATCTAACGGCTTGTCCCTGGGCTGCAAGCCCATGAGCAAGTGCAGACTGCAGCACCCCAGCTGCTGCTCCCTCCCCTTGTAGTCACCGCTGCCTGCACGGGCCCCTTCTCTCAGCGCAGTGGGGAGATGAGCAGCATGACGCTACCCTGAAAAGTGCACACGTGCTGACTTCCACAACACCCCTCAACTGTCCCTGTACACACACAGCCCTATATGGCCGCCCCAGTCCCCTTCTGGGGACACCTTCCCAGGCAGGAGAACTCTGGAAGTTCATGGAGGGCCCGGCATGGGGCACAATGGCTGGGATGCATCCTGAGACACCTGCCATAAATTGGGAATGCCTAGCTTCATTCCTGAATGCAGCTTCCTGCTGATACCCACCCTGGGAGGCGGCAAGTAGTGGGTCAAGCACTTGGGTCCCTGCCACCCATTGGTAAATCCAGCTGAAGCTCCTGGCCATTTGGGGTGTGAACCAGCAGATGGAAGATCTCTCTATCTCTCTCTATATATATAACTTTCACTCTGATAATAAATAAAATTGGATCGAGGTGAGGTGGCTCAGTGGTTAAAATCCTCAACTTGAATGCGCCCCAGGATCCCATATGGGCACCGGTTCTAATCCCGGCAGCTCCACTTCCCATCCAGCTCCCTGCTTGTGGCCTGGGAAAGCAGTTGAGGATGGCCCAAAGCTTTGGGACCCTGTACCCTCAGGGGAGACTCAGAAGTTCTTGGCTCCTGGCTTCAGATCAGCTCAGCTCTGGCCATTGTGACCACTTGGGGAGTGAATGGAAAATCTTTCTCTCTGTAAATCTGCCTTTCCAATAAAAATTTTAAAAAAAATTAAAGATTATTTGTTTGAAAGAGTTACACAGAAAAAGATCTGAACTTCATCTGAGTTTCTCATGTGGGCAGTGAGAGTCCACCTGGTTGGGCCATCTGCTGCTTCCCAGGTACAGTAGCTGGGCTTCTTTAACCAGTGCTCATATGGGATGCTGGCATGGAAGGTGGCAACTTAACTCGCTGTGCCACAAGGCCAGCTCCTCAAATAGTATTTTAATGACACACACACAGAGACAAAGACCGAGATATCCCATGTGCTAGTTACTCCTCAAATATTCCCAAAGGTCAGGGTGAGACTTGCATGGGGAGCAGAGGCAGCCCTCAGACCCAGGTCCCCGATACTGTACAGGCACCCTGACACCCCAACAGATGCAGGTGACCCAAGTAGCATCTCGGCTGCAGGGCCAAAGCCCTCCTGCTCTTGCCAAGATGGCTTGTAAGTCCTCTTACACAAACCCAGAGCCCCCGACAGCTCACCCCACTCTGCTTACAGGTCCTGCCAGACTTCCTGGCAGGTACTGAGCACCCACTCTGAGGCCAGCATGCACCTGCCCGTGGGTGCTGGGAGTTTCCTGTCCCCAGGGTGGCTCACCTCAGTGGCCTGGCTGCTGGTGTGAGGTGGCAGGGCTGTCTCACCCTCCAGCGAGTGGTGGGGGGTGTGGGCAGCAGGGTGTAGGGGAGGGGCTGGGGCAGGGTTTGGTAGTGAGCCAGGCTGGCCTTCAGGTCTGGTCCTGCTGCTCATTTCAGACATTGGCAAGTGACTGGGGCTCTTGGGGCCTCCATTTCCTCCTCTGGGAAACAGTTGGCCGCTTTTACCCAGAGGAGCATGCAGTTGGGGGCTGGGTGGCCCAAGCCTCGCATCGTGCACCCCAACCCTGACCAGGCTTGTTTGTTCAGCAGATAAACAGCAGGGCCGCGGCCTGAAGACGCAGCCGCCCTCCTCCTTCCAGGACATCTTGAGTTCCAGCAAGGAGCGCGACCTGAAGCCGGAGCACAGGGCAGAGGCGGAGGCGGAGGCGGAGGCGAGCAGGCCCAGCCCTGTCTCCTCCTCCTCCGTCGGGGCCCTGCCCCACTTCCCCGTGCAGACCAATGAGAGCCTGCGCTGGGACGGGGTCCTCACCGACCCGGAGGCCGAGAAGGAGAGGATCCGAGTGTACAAGCTGAACCGCAGGAAGCGCTACCGGGGCCTGGCCCTCAAGGCTTTGCACGCTGATCCTTGTGCTGAGGAGCCCCCCAACACCTTGCCCTACCTGCCAGACAGAGACTGCGGCCCTAGCCCTGGTGGCAGGCTGCCCGGCTCCTCCTCCAAGGGTGGCCGGCCTGAACACTACTTAGAAGGGCCCCTGGCCTGCAGGTTGCTGCCCCCTGACCTAGTGGGTGCCCTGCCGGACTGAGGCTGCCCACGGTGCCTGCAGCCTCTGCTCACCCTGCTTTCTGTGTCATACAAAAGGCTAATAAAAAGGAAGATGGAGCTATAGCTGAATGGAGGCAGGTGCCTATGTGTGTGCCCATGCCACCCTGCCATGCCTGGGGAAGCTGCCCTGCTTAGAACAGAAGCAACAGCATGAACGGAGCTCTCAGCTTTTGCTAAAGTAGGCTGGCATCTCTTCTTCCATTGCTCACTGCAGCTGGACACCTAGCATGTTACACCCCACCCCAAAACAACGAAAAGTGTGTAGATGCTAAAAATGCTGAAATCTGGGACAAGGCTCCAGGGGCGGGGCGGGGTGGGGGAGGGCAGGGAGGGGGGTCCCCAGCACTCATGCCCACAGGTCCAAGTTAACCAACACGACTATTCTGGAAATCCTTTTCTTTCAGAAATAAATACACTTCCAGCCCTTGCTTGACTTTTACAACAGGTGGAGCCCAAGAGGGAGGCTGTGGCCTGGAGCTTGGGGCGCCCACATGTTCAATATCAGGGGGCCTGGGTCTGCTCCCTGCCAGTACAGACCCTGTGCGGCAGCTGGTCTAACCCTGCAGATCCTGCCCCCTACCCAGGACACGTGGAATGCATTCCTCACTGCTGGCTTGGCACCAGGCCACAGTGGGCATTTGCAGAATGAACAAGCTACAAGACCCCTGGCTTGCTTGAGTTCTCTCTCTCTCTCTCTTTCTTTCTGCCTTTCAAAAAATACATACATAAAATTGTTAAGATGGTTCCAGAATTCCAAACCTGTAAAGTCCCCAAAGGATGATTGCTTCTCTTAGGAATAGGAACTGAGAAAGTTCTGGAACATTCGAAACTCCTTTCTCACTGCTCACGTTTGTATTCCTCCCTCCCCACAAAAGCCAAGTTGCCATAGCAGAAGCAGCCCTGGAGACGAGGACCCAAATACAAGTGGATTGTTGGGGAGGTGAGGGACAGCTTGGTGGAGAGGTGGCACAGAACCAGGAAACCCCATGTGCTGCCTTGAACAGAGGGGACAACAGAATTAAAAGTAAGCTCACTTTGGTGCCAAACAAAACTGAGATCCAAGCATAGTCATTTCACAAAGTAAAACCAATGTTTTAAAAATCCCTTATGTGTCTGGTTCAGACTGTCTGTATGTGAGCTATTAGTTCCATTATCCAGAAACTTTTTAAAGCACCCTGACAGTAGCTTAGTTTTTTTTTTTTGTTTGTTTGTTTTTAAAATTTTTTATTTAGTTTTATTGGAAAGTCAGATACACAAAGAGGAGGAGAGACAGAGAGGAAGATCTTCCATCCAATGATTCACTCCCAGAGGCCATAATGACTGGAGCTGCACCTATCCAAAGCCAGGAGCTTGGAGCCTCTTCTGGGTCTCCCATTTGAGTGCAGGGTTCCAAGCTTTTGGGTCATCCTCAACGGCTTTCCCAGGGCACAAGAAGAAAGCTGGATGGGAAGTGAGGCTGCCAGGATTAGAACTGGTGCCCATATGGGATCCTGGCATGAGCAAGGCGAGGACTTTAGCCACTAGGCTACTATGCCAGGCCAGCTAGGTTTTATTTTATTTTGAAGATTTATTTATTTGCATTAGAAAAGCAGATTTATAGAGACAAGGAGAGAAAGATCTTTTGTCCATTGGTTCACTCTCCAAATGGCCACAACAGCTGGAGCTGAACTGATCCGAAGCCAGGAGCTTCTTCCAGGTCTCCCATGCGAGTGCAGGGTCCCAAGGCTTTGGGCCATCCTCTGCTGCTTTCCCAGGCCACAGGCAGGGAGCTGGATGGGAAGTGGAATAACTAGTACATGAACCAGTATCCACATGGGATCCCGACTCTTGAAGCTGGAGGTACTTAAGGGTGCTGGACCCTTACATTTTGAAATTAATTGATTTGGGCCTGACACGGTGGCCTAGTGGCTAAAATCCTCGCCTTGAACGCCCCAGGATCCCATATGGGCGCCGGTTCTAATCCCGGCGGCTCCACTTCCCATCCAGCTCCCTGCTTGTGGCCTGGGAAAGCAGTCGAGGACGGCCCAATGCTTTGGGGCCCTGCACCCACGTGGGAGACCCAGAAGAGGTTCCTGGTTCCTGGCTTCGGATTGGCGCAGTTCCAGCCGTTGCTGTCACTTGAGGAGTGAATCATTGGATGGAAGATCTTCCTCTCTGTCACTTCTCCTCTCTGTATATCTGACTTTGTAATAAAAATAAATAATAAATATTTTTAAAAAGAAATTAAAAATTAAAAATAAATAAAAAAGAAATTGATTTTTAAAAAATGTTAATATTTGACAACAGAACTGTATTTTTCTCTTCCCTGCCACATGTGTTACTATGTGACCTTAAGTAAATTGCTTAACCTCTCTACAGTTGTTTCTTCATTTACAATAGGGGTGCAGGGGCTGGTGGTGTGGTCTAGCACGTTAAACTGCTTCCTGGGATGCTGGCACCCCATGAGTGTCAGCTCAAGTTCCTGCTACTCCACTTATAACCCAGCTCCCTGATCATGCACTTGCCTCCGCCCCCCAACATGGGAGGTGTGGCTGGAGCTCCCGGCTCCTGAATTTGACCTAATGCAGTCCCAGCTATTGCAGTCACTTGGGGAGTGAAGAGTGGGTAGAAGATTCCCTGTCTCTATGACTCTTTCTGTAATTCTGCTTTTCACTGGATCTTAGCCAAAAGGACAAGAAACTATTGTAATTTGGCTTTTCAAATTCTGCTTCCTCACAAAAAGGAGTTGGAAGTGTGAAATGTGGTGATGACAGACTGTCTGGCCCAGCACCTGGTGCTAGAAGGCTGGCAGTCTGCTACAACATGCTTCAGGTTGCACAGCCACCAAGGAGACAGGCTGGGATGATGGTGTGGTCCTCACCCTCTGGAAGAGTGAGATGCACAAAAGACCTGTGGTTTCAGAGGTGAGCTGGGGATTATCACCCAGAAACCCACCCCCTGAGTGACGGGGCAGGAGAACAAGAGAGAACGCAGGACTAAAGCAAAGGGTCCACGGGTATGGCAGGGGCTCCCCACCCGTCAAGGAGTGCCCACTTGGGGCCTGAAACCAAATAGGAGTCTGTGCTTAAGCTATGAACAGAGGGGCTGGTGTTATGGCATAACAAGTCACTGCTTGCAATACCAGCATCCCATATTGGAGCACCAACTCAAGTCCAGGCTGCTCTGCTTCTGATCCAGCTCCCTGCTAATGCACCTGGGAACGCAGCAGCAGACAGCCCAGTACTTGTGCCTCTGCCACCGAGGCGGGAACCCAGATGGAGTTTTTGGCTCCTGGCTATGGCCTGGCCCAGATCTGACCACTGTGGCCATTTGGAGAGTGAACCAGTGGATGGAAGAACTCTTTCTGTCATTCCCTTTCTCATAATGCCTTTCAAATAATAAATCTTAAAAAAAAAAGATATGAAGAGTCAGGTGGGGATTAATGTACTCAGTGGGCACAGAAGTGGCTACAACTCTGGTGGGTTGGGAGAGGTGTCTCTCCTACAGCCAGCCTATCCTGCCTGCTGCCCAGAAGAGCAGAAGGTACAGGAGCTCGGGGCACAGACGAGGGGCTGACCCTCTAAGCTGCTGATCCAGGCTTGGCTGTGGTGTCAGGCATCGCTGGATCCAGGAGGTCACGGTGCCATCCACACTTATCTTTCTCCACATCTTCAGTCTGTGGCCGCCTCTCGTGGCTTCACGTTCAGGCAGGTTCTCACCACATGCCAGCATCGACAGCCACGCTGATATCCCCCCAGTTCTCTGAAAAGGAGCTCCTCCCACACCTTTCCTACCTCACGTGTAAATCAGTCCCAGAGGGCAGGCATCTGACTGATAATGGTCCCATGCCCACCCTTGCATGAACCACCATGGCTGTACAGACCTAGAGGGTGGTGGTGGTGGGCTCTGAGGCAGCCCCTCCAGATGAATGAGCCAGACATCTTTATAGAGCCTACATAAGAGCTATCATGTTCTGAGAGACACAGCCACTACCCTCCAAAGAGTGAGTCACTTTTAAAGGCCTTGGCCTACGTTATGGCGTAGCTTTCCTGGCCTGGTGCAAGGTGACCATACACTTATCTGTGGAGCCAGCAACCCTTGGCCAGCTCTGAGGAAGCTGTCACCCAGGAAAAACAATGCTGCCATCACGTGACCTTGAACCACTCCTGAGCAGACAGCAGCAGCCAGTCACGTCTGCTTGTCACCATTGGGTTTATGACCTGTTACATTAACACCAGGGCCGGTGGTGGAGCGGACATATGGCTCCCTGTGAGAGATGCCCAGTGTGGGTGGGCCCAAGTTGCTGGGTACCAAGGTGCTACTGCATCCCCAGGAACACTCCTCCCCTGGGAACCCCAAGGACTTCGGCCCTTGACAACAAAGCTTGCAGCCCAGCTGCTAAGACGCCCTTGACAACAAAGCTTGCAGCCCAGCTGCTAAGACGCCACTTGCGATGTCCGTATCCCGTGGCTGAGCGCCTGCGTTCCACCCTGGCTCTGCTTCTGATTCCAGCTTCCCATGAACGCACATTCCAAGAGGCACCAGGGGTAGTGGCTTGAGAATGTGGGTCCCCACCACCCACAGGAAAAATCGGGGGGGTGTGCCAGGCCCCTGGCTACAGCCCGAGCCAGTCCCTGTTGTTGGAAGCATTTCGAAAGCGAACCAGTGGATGGGCAGGCTCGAGTGTGTGTATGTGTGGCCATTTATGTTGCTTTTCCGTCGTTCTGCCATTCAATGAATGCTTTTAAACTAAATAACCAGGTTGTTTAGAAATCTACTTTTTACAGTTGATCTTAGCCAAAAGGCCGAGAAGTGATAGAGATCTACTTTTTAAAAGATCTATTTGATTCTTTGTAAGTCAGGGTTATAGAGAGATCTTCCAGCTGCTGGGTTACTTCCCAGATGCCTTCAATGGTTGGAGCAGAGTCCATTTGAAGCCCTGAGCCCAGAGCTTCTTCCAGGTGTCCCATGCAGGTGCAGGGTCCTGAGGACTTGGGCTATCCTCTGCTGCTTTCCCAAGCTATTAGCAGGGAGCTAGATAGGAAGTGGAGCAACTGGGACAAGAACCTGTGCCCATGTGGGATGCTAGAGCTACAGATGGCAGCTTTATCTACCATACCTCGGTGCCACTTCAATTGAGATGTCTACCGAGAGACAGACAATGGCTTTGCTGTCCCTCTCTTATTCTGCAGAAAGCCCAGTGCCCGGTTGTGGGTCCCTGAGACCAGGGCAGCGGCAGGGAGGCCGCAGAACTTTGAGGTGCCCACACACTTTGATCATGGCCTTGGGAGAGACCCTGAGCTGGCGACCTCCAGCTGAAACTGCCCCGGCTAACGAGCCGTGGATGTTGAGCTGCAACCGAGGCCAGCCCCTGGGCCTGGGGGCAGTTTCCTGAGGGAGCTTGAGCTCCAGGAGGAGCCAACAGCTTCCTCCATCCATCCTACACCCCAACACAAGGGCTACAGAGCCCCCCGTGATGGCCTGGGTGTCCCTGGGATGCCCTCTGCAGGGCTCTGAGGGCCCTAAGGTTGTTTCTAGAAGGGTTGTGGTGTCCTAGTAGGTGGAGGTCACTAATATGTGAGTGAAGAACCAGACAAGACTCATCAGGCCTCTTCCATGTCCATGTTTTTTCCGACTGCAGGCCAGTGGAGCTGGGAAGGAGAACACAGGGTGGTTTCAGCCTGCTCTGCTGAGAGCAGCCATGCACACGACCACCTGTGCGAAGCTTTCGGGAGGTGTCCCTTGACTGTAACAGTTCATGGCCTTTCACAATTGATCATTGTGTCTGTCGGACTCTGGGAATTATATCCAGGTAACCAGGGAGGCTGGGAAGAGGTGCTGCCCAACTCGCACAGCTCCCAGGGGCTCTGCTCTGAGAGTCCGAAGGGGTCGGGTTAGGACCTGTCTGGCCAGCACCTGTGGGACATGCAGCTTTCTGCGAAATGCTGCCACTGACCCCCTGGCAATGATAGTCCTGCATCCCAGGACGGCATCAGCCACCCAACATGTGGGGTTTCCTTCTATGCCACAGACATCTTGGAGGGCCCAGGGGTCATGGTTGCTTCTGCTTGCTATGTGGCAAGATGGGCACAGACCAGGAAAGACAAGGAAGGGCTGCAGTGCAAAGCCTGGCTGACCCCAAAGATCCTGTCCTTTGGCATGCAGTTCCTAAGACAGGCACCCTCAGCAGGCAGGGCTGAGCCCCACTCAATCCCAGGATATCGTGGCAGGGTGGGGCTTGCCTGGAATGTTACTGCCAACACAGGAGCAATCCCTGGCGACTGCGGCTGGCAGGGGAGTCCTCCGTGGAGAAGCGGCCTGGGGCTGGGATGGGAAGTTCCAGTATTAGAGCTCCTGTGGGCTCCCCGAGGGGAGTGGGAAGGGACCTTCTGGTCACACTGAGCCCTTGGCCATCGTCAAGGTCAGACCCAGCCTCTGCATCCACAGACACGTCCTCTTGTGGTCTTCACTGGCAAGGGTTCCCCCTCACTTAGCCATCCCAACACCACAGAGCAGCACTTCTGGCTCTGCCTGTGACCTCTGCCTGCAGCCTGCACCACGAGGATGTGCACACAAGGTGCCGAGGCCCAGGTAGGGCGGAGACAGCGGGCTGTAGGAGGAAGCTGCCACCAGCACGGGGGCCACAAGCAGCTGTGGCGCACAGGTTCCAAGTCAGCCCAAAAGCCGGGGAAAGTTTGGCCGGATGCTTCAGGCTCTGGATGTCTTGCAAAGCCACAGCTAAGTGTGTGGCCATCTTGTTGTTGCTGTGCTAGACCTCTGGGCCCCGGCAGTGCTAGCATGACCTGGGAGCCTGTCAGCATCTCTGGCCAGCAGGCGCTTGGCCAACCAGACTTGCTGGCACAGAAGCTGCTGTTTACCAGCTCACGTGCACATTGAGGGTGAGGGGCTGGCGTTTGGGGTGCAGTGGGTTGAACACCTTTTTGAGGTGTTGCTTCATCCCATATGAGCACCCATCTAAGTCCCGGGTGCTCCACTGCCCCTCCTGCTCTCTGCTGATGCGGCTGGATTGGCAGCAGAGGACAATCCAAGTGCTTGGGTCCCTGCCATCCACATGGGAGACCCAGAAGAAGCTCCTGGCTCCAGTGTGGCCACTTGGGGTGTGAACTAGTAAATGGAACACCTTTCCATCTGTCTCCCCTTCTCTTTCTCTATAACTCTGACTTTCAAACAAATATATAAATATTTTTTAAAAGAATTTTAAAAAATGAAAACTTACATGGGTCCGGCGTGATAGCATAGCGGTTAAAGTCCTTGCCTTGAACTCACCGGGATTCCATATGGGCGCCGGTTCTAATTCCAGCAGCCCCGCTTCCCATCCAGCTCCCTGCTTGTGTCCTGGGAAAGCAGTGGAGGATGGTCCAAAGCTTTAGGACCCTGCACTGGCATGGGAGACCTGAAGAGGCTCCTGGCTTCAGATTGGCTCAGCTCTAGCTGTTGTGGCTGCTTGGGGAGTGAAACATCGGATGGAAGATCTTCCTCTCTGTCTCTCCTCCTCTCTGTATATCTGCTTTCCAATAAAAATAAATAAATAAATAAATAACCCCATCCTTGGCTAGGCGCTCTGAGTCAGTGCAGTCTAAAAATGATAATAATAATAAAAAAATAAAAACATACAGATAAATATACCAGAGAGGCTACGGTTGTGTGGTGACAGCCTGGCACAAGCCCTTGGGCATCTCAGAGCCTAGCCCCTCTCCTGAAGCTGACAGTAGCCTGCTCCATGCCATCCCTGCGATGACACTCAGGCAGACAGCCTGGAGAGCCAGAGATGGTCTCTCCCTCCAGAACAAGGGGTAGCTTGGCTTACCTACTGTGGTAGCAGATTCCCATTCCCAAGCTCACAGCTGCTTTCCTGTGACTCAGTCCTTTATGTATGATGTCACCTGGACCCATTCAGCCCACGCCATAGAAAAGCACCCCGCCATAGAAAAGCACCCCGCCCCCTACCCCTGACACTAACACCCTGGCCACTGCTACTGACATGACAAGGTGTCCCTTGTCTCTGACCCGGAAGGCTTCTGTCTTGGGCAACAACCAGGACATCACTGTCATGACACGGGTGGTTGGCCTGGCGAGCCCCGTATTAGAGAGCTGAGTGGCTCCTTGGCTGTGCTCTGACTCCAGCTTCCAGCCATGCAGACCCTGGGAGGCAGTGGCGACTGCTCAGTTGGCTGGGGTGCTGCCTCCATGTGGGAGACCTGGCCGGAGTTTCCCACTCCTGCCCACTTTTGGCCTTGGCCACCATGGTCATCTGGGGAGTGAACAAGAAGGGGTGAGTTCTGCTTCTCTCTCCACTTCTCAAAACTAATTTTGAGATTGTTGGCTTGCAAACTACTTGAAATCTCCCCCTCCTCTTCCTCCTTCTCCTCCCAGTTTTAAGATGTAGTCTATGGGACAAACCAACCATCAGAAAACACTCTGGTTTCTTTACTGTTGAAAGGGGTGCCCAGGAGCCCTGTGATGCTCACCCTCGGACTTATTTTCAAACTACATAAGAAAGGCATGTGAACTCCAGGCCACAAAGGAAATGCAGAAATAGGGTGGGGTAGGGAAGCCTAAAAGCCATTTCATAGTTCCTCCCCACCATTTTAGAGAAATTGAGCTGTACCTCCTTGGTATCCAACCCTCTGGAATTTTCCCTTTAATAATCTGCAGATAGAAAAACA
This sequence comes from Ochotona princeps, assembly GCF_030435755.1. NCBI lineage: Eukaryota > Metazoa > Chordata > Mammalia > Lagomorpha > Ochotonidae > Ochotona > Ochotona princeps. The sequence continues at coordinate 38,015,514 of NC_080848.1, read as the reverse complement.
AAATGAATAGGATAATAATGCATATGATATCTTCAAAGGCTCTCCTAAAAATAGGGCACCTTTCTAAGTCACTAACTGGATACTCCTACTGCACACAGCATTGTTGGCCTGCCGTGCCATTGTCCAAACCACTCAATTCCCTGCTTATGAATGTTTAGTTGGTTTTCTGGCCTTTGGCTATTCTAAACAACTTCGCAATGAATATCCTTATTTGCTCATTTTAGTGCAACTTTCCAGTGCTTTGGATACATTCTTGAGAGTGAAATTACAAGCCCAGAAATAATTAAAACAATAAACATATGCATAGCGTTGAACTCAGGCCAGACACTGTTCCAAGCACTTTAAACACCAATTCATCAGATCTTTACAACGTCTCCCTAGAAGGAGCCCTTGTCCCCTTGTTGTGTCCATTTTACAGAGCTGAAGGGACGTGCCCCAGATCACAACAACGCTCACTGATGGTCACTCGGTGTGTCTGCCTCACTCTGGGTGACTGCCTGCCTTACATTTTTACTGCCTATGAATTCATTTGAGACACAGAGTGCCAGAAATACAGGGAGTTAAAGCTCTCATCAACTGCCTCAACTGGGGCCAAAATCAAAACCTGGAGCTGGGAGCTTGGTCCAGGTTCCCACCAGGTGGCAGAAAGCCAACTACCTGAGCCAGCACCGCAGCCTCCCGGGGGCCTGCAGTTGCAGCAGGCAGGAGCCGAAGTCAGGGACTCTGCTGTGTCACTCGCTGTGAGTCACGAAGCCGAACAGCCAGCCCACCACCTGCTGCCAGTGTCCTGTGCATGTCTCCCAAGAGCCAACCAGGAACTGGCACGAGAACCGTGGGTCATTGGCTTTCATGTCCCTTATGCAGTGAAAGCTGGCAGCTAAGCCCTCTGAGCGCCCCTCCTATCCCATGGGTCTGTCCCAGCCTTGCTCCCTGGAGCTGGATACGGCATCCTGACTGCTGTCCATCCCAGCTTTATCACCCCTCCACCCTGCCACCTGTCACCATCTCACCTTCCTCCCTTTTAGGCTGTTTAGGGTCTCCACCCCATCTGAGGTACAGAAACTCAAAAAGGTCATAGAAAACAGAGTCCAAAGATAAGCTTTCTGTGGTACCCAAGACCCGAAAAATCCACAGAGGTGGCCTCGCCTGTCGCACACATTTCCTGTAAGTTGCTTTGAAGACTCTGCTGAGGGTGTCTTCTGTTCCTTCTCCCCTTTGAAAGCCCAGTAGGTGCAAATAAACACAGGAGGGAACGGAAGGGCAGGGCGAGAGCTCACTGACAGGAACTTTCTGGAGCCTTCCTTACTCTGGGGCAGCTGACGTCCTCACCAGCTCTGCCACCCAAGCAGAGCCCTGGGCTTGGAGGGGAAGCGGTGGGGACCTGGTAATGACCAGTGCACCAGCAGCCACTGCAGCACCCAGGACATGAGCCTTCTCCTTCCAAGGACACAAAAAGAGGCCGCAGGTACAGCACCCCCACTCCTGCAGGCTAACACAAGCTGGCTCCTCCACCATCAAAAACCATATTCTGTTTAACATCAAGCAAGGACTTCGCTCTGGGGATAAAAGATGAGCGATTTTAACTTTTGCTAATATGCATTTTCTAGTTTTTAAAAATATCAGGTATGTGATAGAATCCCTTTCAATGATACACACTTCTTTCATCTTTTTCCAGTTTGGAAGGCCAAGAGAGACACAGAGAGAGAGAGAGAGAGAGAGAGAGAGCAAGCGCGAGAGTGAGCACCTCTACCCAACCGTACCTTTCCCCCAGTACCACACAACAGCAGGGATTGGGTCAGGCTGCAGCCAGGGAGAGCTGGGAACCTAGTCTCCCACCAGAGTGGCAGCAACTCAGGTACTTGAACCATCACAAGGAGACGTCCCAGGGCACAGCATAGAGAAAGCTGGAGTCTGCAGCACTCCAACCTAGACTGTGGGACGCCAAGCTGCACTTGAACTGCTGCAGCAGCCACCTCTACCCCTTTAACTTCCCGTCTGCACCAGTTCAAACACAGGCAGCCCTCTGTACCCACGGGTTCTGCCTCGACGAATTAACCAACCACAGATGGAAAAAAAAATGCACAGAACATGGACACACTGCTTTTCTTCTCATGATTCCCTATGCAATATGGTATCATCACAGCTTACACAACATTTACAGGATCTCAGCCAGTACTGCAACAGAAAGATGATTCAAAGCACACAGAGCTCACCGGTAAACATGGCATTACTGCCTGCGAGGCCTTGAACACCTGTGGAGCTGGGCATCCTCCGAGGCCCCGAACCAATCCCCACGGCTGCCCCGGGTGACTGTGCAGCGAGAGCCCTGGCAGCTAGCAGCCAAGCCCAGATTCCCAGCCTTCTGCCATTCTCATCTTCCCTTTCCAGCCACTCCTCAGCTCCATGGCTTGTTATAATGTATGATGACTCTTTATCTTCAAGGCAAAAGTTAAGAGAATGCACCAGTAGGAACAGCAGTGTTGATCAGTTTACACCCCATCCTGATACAAAACGCTCTTGTCTCTGTGGCCAGTTCATTCACTGCCCTCCCAGCACATCACATACCACCCCCCGCCCCCACACACAGAGGTAGTCACCATTGTCATGTGTTTGAGCTTGAGTTCATTTCACCTGCTCTAGAATGTCGACTCAGGTACTTGGACTGTCACCTGTGGCCTCATAGGAAGCTGGCGACAGGGGCAGGACCAGAGCCAGGTACTCCAACATGGGACACACAGCATTCTAAGTAGTGTCTTCATCACTAAGCCAACACCTGTTACAAAATCAATGTTTGCTACAAAAACCAATGGTCCTAAAACATGCTCAGGGTTCCCTCCATGTGAGCGGGCTTGGAAGATGCTAGGCATTAGATTTCCAATTTAGAGATCTCACTGCACAATACAGACTACGAGAGAAAACAGAATGGCAACCACCCATCCCCTCTGCCCATACCCAGGGGCGACACCCACTGGGCTGGGCCATGTAGCTTTGTTCAATATGCAGGGACTTCAGGGCTGGCACTGTGGCATAGGAGGCAAATGCCTGCACCACTAGCACCCACATGTACAGTGGCTCTTGTCTTGGCCACTCCACTACTGATCCAGATCCCTGCTAATATGCCTGGGAAAGCAGTGGAAGATGACCCAAGAGCTTGGGTCCCTGCCACCAATGTGGGAGACCCAAATGGAGTTCCTACACTCCTGGCTTTGGCCTAGACTACTCCTGGACACTGTGGCCATTTGGTAAGTGACCAGATTTCATGACTCTGATTTTCAAATAAATCTTAAAACCAAAAATAGCAGAGTTAGGAACTGAATCCAGGTCCTCTGCCACAGGATATAGGCATTCTACATAGTCTAAATTGCCATCAAACACTTACCCCGTGCAAGGTTTTCCCATAACAGTCCTTGCATATGTAGCTTTCAAGATGTCTTTGCACCAGAATAAATTCATCTTTTCATTCTGCTTTTTGCAATCAACTTTTTTTGAAGATTTGTTTATTTTTATCATAAAGGCAGATTTACAGAGAGGAGATACAGAGAGAAAAACTTTCCGTCTGATTCACTCCCCAAATGATCATAATAGCCAGAGCTGAGCTGAGCTGAAATCAGGAGCCTCTTCCAGGTCGCCTACACAGGTACAGGGTCCCAAGGCTTTGGGCCGTCCTCGACTGCTTTCCCAGGCCACAAGCAGGGAGCTGGATGGGAAGTGGAGCAGCCAGGATACGAACTGGTGCCCACATAAGATCCTGGAGCTTGCAGGGAAAGTATTACCCAATTCAGCCATTGTAGCAGACCCTCTCTCAAACATTTTGAAGCCCCCTTGTAGGATGTGCACAGAAGAGAGGGGGTGCCAGCGTGGGGCATAGCCTACAAGTGGCCCTGAAATTGTCTCCTTGACGCCCAGGAACTGCCCCCCTCTGCCTGACAGGCCAGGGCCCCTCCTCCCCACCCTTCTCCTGAGCCATGCACAGGACCTGCACTTAACACCCGCCTGCCCTATCAGATCCAGGGGTTGAGGAGCAAGAGACCAGGATTTCCCACAGCTTGCTGCTCTGATCCTGTAGTGGGTGTTAGGCAACCGAAGCTGGTTCCCACAAGGGTTCCCAGCTCTGCGAGAAACAGAAGCAGTGTTCTTCAGCTTTTCGTTTCCTTCAGTCGGAGGCTCTTATTTATATTTCACAGAAAGCATCTGAGAAAACAGTGATAAAAACAACCCACTTGACAGTGATGACATACAAGTAAAATGATAGAATCTGATTTTCAGAAGCGGCAGTCCTCAACAGGAGGTGTAACCCAGCCATTAGAATCTTTCGGCTCTTAGGGTCTTGTAAAGTACCCACAAGGCTAAGATTACTCATCATATTGTGGATTATGCCTACTAACCTTTCTCTTTGGAACCTACTTAATATGCTATACATGCCTGAAGGCTGCGAAAACAAAAAAGTTCTATTTCCTTTCCTTTTTAAAAAAGATTTATTTAATTATTTAATTGAAAGGCAGAGTTAGACACACACAGATATTCCATCGTCTGGCTTACTCTACAAATGGCTAAAACAGCCAGGTTGGGGCCAGGCCAAAGCCAGGGGTCAAGAGCTTCTTCCAGGTCTCCCACACTGTTACAGGGGCCCAAGCACTTGGGCCAACTTCCACTGTTTCTCCAGGCATGTCAAACAGGGGGCTGGGTTAGAAATGGAGCAGCCAGGACTCAAACCTCCACCTGTATGGAATGCCTGTGCTGCACGTGGCGGCTTTACCTGTTCTAACATAATGCTAGCCTCAAACTATTAGTTTCAACACATTTTTGACTGTCCCTACACACACATACAACTATAGCTTTACTTTCATGTGTTTCAAATATTTTGCAAAACCTTGGAATGATTCCCATGAGAAATTTACACCATAAAACCTAATTGGAAAAAACAGCTCTTACTGTTATCCAATAGGCAAACTCAGACATAATTCCTGTTCAGAAGGCACTGGCTCTGTATAAAACCATAGGAATGACACTGCATTCCTGGGCGCATTTACTCAAAGACCAACAGGCTGGGCCTGTGAGGAGCCCGGAGTCTTGCCTTGAATTCCACACTTCGATGAAGCAAGGGAACTCCACTGTGGGGCGCCCTCGCCGCTGGGTCACAGCAGCACCATCATAAACACAGGGCCTCAGCAAGCTGGCTCCAGGGGACAGAGGTCTCACTGCCCTGATCCCACCCGTCTGCCCCTGAAGCCAGGACGCTGACTCCTGGCTTGGCCTGGCCCAGTCCTGCTGTTGCAGGCACTGGGGCAGGGTGGGGCAGGGTGGGGCAGGGTGGGGGTTCAGGGGATGAACCAGCAGGTGGAAGATCTCTCCCTATCACTCTGCTTTTCAAGTATACAACATAATTCTTTAAAAACAGGGTCCTTGCTGTCCAGTGGACATCCGATTCCCTCCCATGTCACTGTGGGGCTTACATGGAGCAGGGCCGTGTGCCGGCCTCTTGCTCACTTGTGTACAGGGGTTTCAGCCAAGACCCTCACATGGGTGACAAACATGTCCTGTCTGCTCCCATCAGTCCAGAGCTCCCCCAGGCTGGTGGTCCCCTCTGAGGTGCTGGAGTCGGACCAGCCCATCTCCACCACCCTCCTGAGGGAGGGGTCTCGGGCACGGTGTCCACAGCCATGTCCCTTGCCCTGTAGACTCCCACAAGTGGGCTGTGCTGCCCCTTCGTCTGCTGCCCAGAGCCACATTGACAGGCCGGTTGCACCAAGGCGTACACTTCTTCTGGAAGGTAGGGAAGGAGTAGGAGCCAACTATTCCACCTCCAGGGGCCCAGTTGGGCAGCCCACTCCCAGGAGTGCAGGCACCGGATCTGAAACAAGTCCCCAACACCATTTGTCCTGGGAGCCCCCAGGGAATCTCCCTCCCCCTGCAGGCACAAACCCAGGAGTGCAGGTGCAAGTTGTGCTCACTCTGCCTCAAGAGGAGGAGCCGCGTCTCATCATGCTCACAACGTATTGAAAAAGAGAGACTTCTTTAGGTTTTTTTTATATATATAATTTATTGTTACATGAAGAAGTCACAAAGCCAAACGGAGTTGGACAGGTGTCAAAGATAAACTGAGAAAGTACTTTCTGTCAAATACTATTCAGGATGTCTCAAGGTTAGAGCAGGTGAGGAAAGGCGAGGCATTCATTCAAAGGCCATCCTCTGGGAAGGACGGTGATGGGAAAGGAAAAAGACTCCTGTGGGAAACACAACTCATTGCTACTCCATGCAAGCCATAAGTTAAGAGACGGAGCAAAAAGCTTTTAAAAATTCACACATAAACCTGTCTTCTGGATACATTTCGGAATGTTAGTTTCTCGTGTGCTTACAAAAAAAAAATTCCACCTTTCATACGAATAGGAATTGGCTCTCAACCCACACAGGGTTCCCACGGCCTCCACACAATTTCCTTCCCTGTAGCTCATGGCAAAGCAGGCTTGGAGAAGAATCAAGGATGAGAAAGACCTGCTTGGACCCCTAGCGCCTGACTTCACCCAGAAACACCTGCCGCTCCACGCGCCTGACACATTCACAGCCACTTGCAGCTTCTCCCGTCACATCTTCTCGACATCTGGAATGCTTTGCCTGAAGTTAACACTGTCATTCAACGACCGAAAAACAAGGAGGAATGCCCACTAGTTCCTAAAGGCATCTCACAAAGTCAAGGCCAAGCCCAGCCTCTCCTCTCTTCTTGCCCCTAGGTATCTGTCAAGAAGGCTGTTCTGTGGGCACCCTGGGTGCTCCATGGGGGCAGAGCAAAGCTGTGGGAATCTTCCTCCCAGGATCCAGAAATCCCACTCTCAACTTGACTGCAGACACCATGACACCAGATACAAAATTCCATTCTTATCCATAAATGCTAGGCAATCTGGTCTGCTCTTCCTTATGCAAGGAGCATCTGTGGCCCTAAGGAGTGCCCCTGTCAGAGCCTCACCCTGACACCCTTGCCACAGGGATGCCGACTGTAGGTGGGCTCTATGTCAGGGATGCACCTGTCCGGGTGGGGGGGTGGGAAAGGAGACGCATCTTATGGCAGGAACCATTGCCAGCCACCGCGCGCAGCACATCCCGGGGCTTGGCTCTCTTCAAGCCGGCAATGACTTCTAGATGAGGCAATGATCATTGCACCTGCTGTCCTGCCCACCCAAGTCCCTGCTGGGATGCCCAGTGGACTGGAGAGCTCATCCCCTCCTCCTTCTGCTTTCAGGGCAGGTGGGAGGCAGCCACAGCGGGGGCCTCCCTCAGCCTTCCCCTTGATTCAGATGTAGCCAAAGGACACGCGGGCAGTCTGTTCTTCTCAACAGGAAGTCACCTGCGACCTGCCATACACGACCATCACGGGAACTGCTGAAAAGAGTGAGAGTAAGGGGTGCAGCTACGAGGTGGAGAGAAGGGCTCCCTGGCTAGCACCTTCCAGGGCTCTAGGGCCATCCCTGCCTCTGCAACCTGCTGGGCTGAATTTTCAGTTTGTCTGGGAGCATGCTTCGGTCACACCCCACTCCACCACCACCACTTTCCCTATACAGTGCTACAAAGAAATGCACACAGCCCCTCCAGCTGCCCGCTGTGAGAGTTTGGGGGCTGACTACATCCTGAATTCACCTCAGCTGAGTCAGGGACAGGGGATTCTGGGGGATGCAGGGGGCACGCCTTGCATTTGAACTAGACCTAAGGCACCAGCGGAACTCCTCCGCAATTTTGATGCTACCAAAGTCTAAAGAAACCAGCTGACCCAGAAAACAAGCGAGGCTTGGGCTTGGTCCTGGATTCCCCTCATGGAGTCTCAGCAGAGTTTTTCCAAAGCCTTCTTCTACAATGCTGCCTTCACTCCAAAGAGCCCTCCACTACTGTGTGAAGGAAAAAAGGGCCAAGGATTTGGTAACTTCCGAAATACCTCTCAGGAGGCGGACCTGAGCCTGCTGTGCTCCCTCGTGGCCAGAGCCTGTGCTCAGCACCCTCCTGATGACAGGAGCCCGGACAGAAGCCGCTGCCCCCACCAGAGCAGACCTGAGGGCCCAGAGCAGACCCGACCTTTGCTGCTGTTGTTTTTTAAGGCTTCTTACATTGTGGTTCTGTGTTGTCTGTTGTTGGATTATCGTGAAAAGGATTGTTGAGAATTCCGAAAGTTTTCATTCATAAGAGATACAGATGGGAATGGAATGAAAACAAGATCCACATAGATGAACCGCATGGTGTCCCGATGCACTGAGTCGGCACCCCTGCAAACGCACTTTTCCCAGCCCAGGGACTCTTCCATGCCCTCCTCTTCAGCGCAGGCAAGGAAGGACACTCCTTTCCCTCTCCTGCCTCAAACGCTGCCATTTTCCTTTGGCTCCAGTTACCTTTTAATTTTTCTTATCAGATTATGATCGTGGGAAATTACTGCAGCAATCCAGGAAAGACACTTCTTTCCTTAAAAAAAAGTCAGAAAACTCAGGACCACAAACCGCGCGCCTAGGTCCTTGGGCCAGGCAGCGGTTTTTTTCTTCCTCTTCCTCAGGCTGTGCTTGGAGGTATCTCAGGGTCAGATTCCCACCAGGGTGGCGAGTCCCCAGGCCCCAGGCCCAGCCGGGCGGTCCACACGGCCTGCGTTCATCCAAGTCAGCATTCATCCGAGAGGCAGTCGCTGCCCAGGAACTCAGCAGCCTCGAGCTCCACGCTGGACAGAAAGCGTCTCAGCTTCTTGTGGCAGTTGTAATCCAGGGTGGTGGTATAGACGGTCTTGGGGTATTTGGGGTAGATGATGGTGGTGCTGAGGAAGCGGGTGGGTTTGTGGCGGGGCTCGAAGCGCACCTCGGCCTTGTAGTTGCGCCATGTGCAGTTGGGGACACAAGTGACCGTCTGGCTGCAGGAGGCCACGGCCAGGCCCAGGGGCAGCTGCACATCATCGATGAAGTGCCTCTCTGAGTCATACTTGACCGAGGACGTGTACCTGGGCAGGAGACACAGGGTAGCATGAGGCCTTGGGACCATGTGGCAGCAGGCGGGAATGCTCCAGGGAGAAGCAGCTTGGGGCTTGGAAAGTCGCTCCCCTGAGCCCGCATCCCCAAGTCCCTAAAGGACAATGGCAGAGTCTCTGTATTCCCTCCTCCCGACACTCTCCAGCTGACAGGATGTGCTCAGAAGCCTGGTCCCACGGCCTAAGAAGTCTGAGCATGCTCAGTACAGTTTTCTTCAGTGGATGCTTGAGCTGGCGGTGTCAGACCTGCCTGGACTCACGGTGGTGTCCAGGTACAACTGCAAGTGCTCTGTCCTCACCTCATCACCCCAGTAGCTCTGCAGGGGTGAGGCCCCCAGGGGCATGGCAGCCACCACAGGCCACAGTGGAGCCGGTGTTGGGGTCTGTCTCTTGCTGTTTCTTCTCCTAGGTACCCAAGCTCTGGGTCCTTGGCCCAGCTTCCCAGCCTTGGTCTCCTCCTTCTACAAGGGTTCCTGGTATTAAGTGGGTGGAACTAACACAGAGCAAGGAACTTCAAGAAATTCATGTAGACATGGGCAGGTGGCCCAGCGACTTCCCATCCAGCTCCCTGCTAATACACCTGGGAAGGCAGCAGAAGAGGGTTCAAGTGCTTGGCTCCTGCCACCACAGGAGAGAAGAAGCTCCTGGCTCCTGGCTCCTGGCTCCTGACTTTGGCCTGTTCATTGCAGCCATTCGGGGAATGAACCAGAGGATGGAAAATTCTGTCTCTCTCGCTCTCACCCTGCCTTCCAGACAACTAAGTCAATCTTTGAAAAAGAAATTATTAAAAAGGCAGATAGATAGCCTATTGCATGAATAAATAAATCTTTGAAAGGAAAAGTTCACAGAGGTGCAGGCACTTGGTGCAGCCACTAAGCCTTCCCCGCACCCTATGCCCCCATATCAGAGTGCTTGGGCTGAGTCTAGGCTCTGCCTCAAGTCCCTGCTTCCGGCTACAGCACAACCTGGGAAGGCAGCAGATGAGGGCTTAAGTACTGGGTCCCTGCCCTCCATTGTGGGAAACCTCGACGGAATTCCTGGCTCCTGGCCTCAGTCCTGGCTGACTGGCATCTGGGGAGGGAATTAGCCCATGGTCTTCCTGCTTTTCAAATAAACAAAAATCAAAAAACAAGGCTTAGAAAAAGTTCAAGGGAAAATGGAATTTAAAGACAAGTTATTTTAGTGTCAAAAAAAATTAAATCCATGCATACCGGGGGTCCTCTACAAGTTCATGGCAGGGTTGGTATTGTGGTAGAACAGGTAAAGCCACACCTGCAATGTTGGCATCCCATAGGGGCACTAGTTCATGTCTGACTGTTCTATTTCTGATTCAGTTCCCTGCTTGTGGCCTGGGGAAAGCAGCAAAAGTTGGCCCAAGTGCTTGGGGGACCTGGAAGAAGCTCCTGACTTCAGTCTGCCCTAAATCTGTCCATCTGGGGAACAATCCAGCAGATCGAAGATCTTTCTCTCCCTTGTTCTTTCAAATACATTAACCTTAAACAAATTAACTATAACTTTCAAATAAATTAATCTTTAAAAAGAAGCTCATGGCAAATACCTACTATTTAGAAACTATAAATTTCAAAATTATTTTCACGTCAAAATAAACCCATGCTTTAATTTTATTTTCCATGAACTTTTTGAAGTCCACTTCTTTAAAGAAATGACTTCCATTGCTCTTGCAGGAGCAGTTCTTTAACGAGAGGACGATGGAAGGCAAAGAAGAAAATCATGAATGCTGGGGCAGGTACTGCGGTGCAGGACTAAGCTGCTGTGTGGGACGCAGGCATCGCACTCCCTGCTAATGTGGCCCACGCAGCACCTGTACCCACATGGAGACCTGGAGAAGGTTCCGGATTTTCCTTGGCTGCTGCAGGCATGTGGGGAATGAACCAGCAGATGGATGGATCGAGCTCTCCCTCTCTTTCACTCTACCTTTCAAACAAATAAATAAATCTTTGAAAAACAAAACAAAACAGGAATTCTCAAAGCTTGACCACATCTGACATTAGCTCTTGGCTGGGAGTCTCCTCGAACCCAAGCACTCAAGGAGCCTAAAGTGATCGGTGAAAGCCAAAAGCCAAAGATCATCTGGACTTCCACCAGCATTCTAAGTCCTTCCTTAGGGGTCTAGGGTTCACTTCTCTGCACTGCTACATAAGACACCGGCATGCGCTGCCCTGGCTCCAGAGGAAGATGAAGTGCTCACCCACAAGCTTAGGAGACCCTCTGCATTCCGCAGCCCAAGCTCCAGCTCAGATCCCAGGGGCACCCCAAGGCTACTCTCCCCTGACAGCGCCCTCAGTTCCCTGAGGGGTTCACTCTCAGGAAAAGACCCCCTCTGCCAGCCAGGGTAGGTTCCGAAGGAGGGAGGCAGCAGGAACCACTTCTGGCAGAGGAACTCACAATCATGAAATGTTCAACCCCTGCTGGCCCTGATCAGCACCAGAGACAAGTGGCGCAACTTGCCACAGCGGATGCCTTCTGTTCTATCCTAAAAGTACGTCTGTGAGCTTCACTGGAATGCAGGAAGAAGAAATCCAAACGTGCCCCCATGACTCTATTAATAACAGCCATCCACGACACCTGGAGTAAAATGCAAATTGTAAGAGAATACACTTGGGCCCTGGTGTATTTACCTTACTTCCTTTGGTGGTAAGGGATCAAACTCCACTCCTTCGCCGAAGGACAATGGGCAGAGCCTTGGAGAGCAGCCGGTGGCCAGGGTGCTGGGGACAGATGCCGGATTCTTCCAGGACAAGGAGAAGGCAGTTAGAGCTACCTCAGGCCATGTCTCCCTCCCACCATAAGGCCAAGGCCCAAGGGCTGAGCCATACCGGGAACAAGCACAAGACTGGGGGCCCGTGAGGTCTGGGCTCAGATCCCCAGTGTTGCCCTCTAAGTCAGCAGGAGTTTCTCAGCTCCAAGCCCTGACCCTGCCACACCACTGGGGGATAGTATCCCAAGTTCAGGCCAAGGGCATGACCTACAGACCACCACTCCCCATACAGCACCACTCCTGTTGGCATCTCCATGACACTTGGAAAAGGTGCTGGAGAAACACCACCCCAGGAGCTCTTATCCACTAAAGACTCAGGGCACTGTCCCCACTTCCTGGGAGGGCTCTCAGGTCAGCAACTCCCTCCCCCTGGCCAAGATGAAGGGCGCCTGTGATATCCAACTCACAACTGAGGTGAACCACATGCAGCCCTCTCTCCTGAAGCCAGCCCAAGTATCAGGAGCTGCAGCTCAAGGGTGACAGACCAGCCTGGATGGGGAGGGCAGTCCCAGCCAAGCACAGAGTGCACCCCAATATTCTGAGTGGTCAGATTCCAGAAAAGCAAAACCACACGTGAGGGGAGACAGCTCCTCCCGCCTCGGCTTCCAGGCTTACTGAGACAGAGGGAGACCCGGAAAGGACCCCAACAAGGAGAGACAGAGGGTCACAAAGGACCAGCTCACCATCTGAGAGGACAGGTCAGGGGCCATTGTGGGCAGTGGCTGCTTGGAACTTCTGGAAGCAGCCTATGACCATGACCCAGGCTCACCCGCCCCCCCCCCCCCCAACCACACCTCTCCAACAGCAGGGAACAAGTGGAGATTGCTCTCAGAGACCTGCTGAGCCATCAACAGAGTGCACCATGCACCCACCTTGCCCCAGGCAAAAAGCTGGGGAGAGGGTGGGGCAGCCCCAGCCACACAGAGCCCTAAGGGGCCTTGAGGGAGCCACAAACACTCCCTCCCCCAACGCTCTGGGAAGTGTCAAAACAAGAGAGGTGATGTGGGCTGTGCATGGAGGGGCCAACTGGATTCTGCTGGTAGAGGTACAGGGCCCCGGGGAAGGCCAGGCAGCAGATGAAGCAGATACACCCAGGGCCTGTGTCCCCTGAAAGCGCCAGATGCACAGGGGCTAAGAAGGCCACGCTGGAGGCAGCGCTGCCTCCAATGGCAAAGAGCAGACCAGGAAGGCTGGGGCAGCGAGGCCAGCACGCCCCCTCCCTACGGGGCCTTTAGGGACCACCACCACTTCCACGCGTGGCTGAGGGCTGTAGACGTGTTGGGAGCTTTTTAAGTTAAAAAAATTGTAAAATAAAAACATTAACACTAAAAACATCCTAGGCATTCCAAGGCTGACACCTGTGACACGCGGGAGAGGCTGAGGTGGATGGACTGACAGAAAGTGTGGCGCACACCCCCTTCCCGGGACCTGCGGGCAGGAGGGGGGCCACAGTCCCCGGAAGGCAGCCTGGGGTCCTTCGCAGAGTCCTGAGGTACGGAGCTCCACGCGCCCGGCCCGGCTTTATTGTAACGTGGCCAGAGGCGCGCTGCCCAGCGACTCCTGGGGCGGCCACCCGAAGGGAGGAGACGGCGGCTCGCCTCTCCCCGGCTCCCGCGCCTCCCAGGCGATGACAATTTTCCAGCCACCGACTCCAGCTGGCCGGGTTCACGCGGCGCTCCCGCCCGGGCTCCCCGCGGTGGCCACGCCGTCCCGACGGGCGGGCGGCGGCGGCGACAGTGCGTCCCAGACAGAGCGGTGCGGCCCTCAGTAGGTGTGAGGGGCCCTGAGAGGACCCTAGGAGAGGGAAGGAGTCAAGGCCGGGCCACTCACCGGGGCCGCGGGGGTCGTCGCTGGGTCGGGCTCCAACGCCCCTGGGACCGACGTGCGCTCTCCGCCGCCGCCCCCAGACGCCGCGAGCCCCCAGTGGCTGGGACTGGGGCTGGGGGGCAGCCCCGAGTCCGGGCTGTCGAGGACGCCGTCGCCTTTCTTCTTGGTGTCCACGAGCTCTGGCACATCTTGTAGGCTCAGCCGACCCACCATGGTTGGGTGCGGGGTCGTGGGCCAGAGAAGGGCGCAGACGCGAGCCGGGGTCGCTGCCCGTATGCGCGTCCGCCCGGCCTCACTCCCTGCTCCGCCGCCCGCGCGCCGTCCTGGTCTCCCCGGCCGCCACGCTCCGGGGCCCGCCCTCCGCCTCGCCCCGCCCCGGCCCGCCCCGGCCCCGCCACCAGGCCGGGCGCCTGGGGCCGCTGCGCTCCCGCCGTGCGCCGCCCGCGCGCCGCCGAGTCTGCCCCCTCTCCCGACTGCTGCCGGGTGGACCCCGCGGCGGTCTCGGCGTGGCGACCCCCACGCAGCACAGGTGGACACAGGGACCCTGCCCGTGCCGAAGGCTGGGAGCTCGTGGCCCCCTCGCCTTTCTCCACGGGGCGGGGAGGCGCTAATACTGGAGTGGGCAGACTCGGCGTTCGGGCAGAGGGGAGCTGGGGCAGAGGCGGCCCCAGCGAGCCTCACAACTGGAAATTATTAATAGCTAATGCACTTCGGCTGGTTCCAGCCACTGCGAGCTCACGGGGCGCACTCTGGGCGCCCTCTGCAGCCTGGAGGAACGAGGGTCCACTCCTGGACTCCCCGTCTAGGTGTTAAGCCCCACGCACCCGGCGGGGGTCGGGGCGCAGACCCCCATGAGCTGCGTCAGGGTTGGGGCCCCGCAGTGAGATGTAGTCCTGGGCAGTACTTTCCCCAAAATTGACAGAGAAGCCAACCCGATTTCAGTGGCTGTGGGCGGTAGGGAGGGGCTGGTTGCTTGTTCCCTGAGTCAGCACCTTTCCTCCCATCCCCCAGCCACCAGCCCCTGGGGGTTCCCATGGGGTCCCACTAAGAGCCTGGAGATGGAGTGGCACCCAGGTGAGCACAGCAGTCACAGCTCATAGGAGCTCCTGTCCTGGGTCAGGTCTCCAGCTGCTTCTGAGTCTACTGCTGGGGGCAACCCTGAAAAGCTCCAGGCAAGTGGGCCGAGCTTGTTCCTCTCCCCAGGTCCGTTGGGGAGAGGTGGGCAGCGAGGCCAGCCGCCTTTTCTTCCTGCTCTCTCTATTCTCCTAGCCGGGGAGAGGGCGTCAGTGCCCACCAACTGAGTCAGGTCTATAGTGGCCTCGCTGGAGCCAGCCTTGCCGGAGTGTCTGGGTTGGGTTCCCAGCTCTTGCTCCTACCCCAGCCTCCTGCCAGTCCGCACTGGGAGGCAGCAGTGAATGGCTCAAGTCATTGCGTCCCTGTCACCCATCCATCCGTGAGGGAGACCCAGATGAAGTTTCTTGCTCCAGCCCAGCCCAGCCCAGCCCAGCCCCTGCTGGCATCTGGGGAGTGAATCAGCAGATGGGAACTCTCTTCTCTCTTTCTCTTGAAATATGTTAACAAAAGCAATCCCCCCACCCGCCCCCACCATGGGCCAGGTACAGTCCTGGACAAATGTTTAGTGCAGGGACACACTAGAGCACTGCACCTCCCTGTCTCGGTTGAGCTCTCAGGCCCGGGCGCAGTGGCTCTCTGCAGAGTGTGCAGTTCTCAGAGGGAATGTGCCCACCAGGTGTTCCTGGGAAGATGCTGAGAAGTCCTTGCCAGGCTTGGGGTGTGTGTGTGTGGGGGGGTGTGTGTGTGTGTGTGTAATGGTGCAGCTCAGAGCAGTGCTGGCCTTCAAAGTCAGCAGTCTGGATGGTGGAGGTGGTCATGAAGACTGAGGCAGTCCAGCTTCCAGGTGGGGGCAGCTCCTCTCCCTCCAGGGTAGGCTGCTGTGGAAAAGGGGGCAGGGATCTTGTCCCGGGCCTGATGAAGCCCAGTGCCCAGGAGGAGTCCAGAATGGTGACCTTCCCAGGGGCATGCTGAGAGCTCAGGCTGCCCAGAGTCAACACAAAGTACCCAGAGACATCCAGGTGCCTGCGTATGCTGGGGCACCAGCTTTGAGGGCCCAGGTATCCAGGGAGCACTTTGGAGACATCCCTCTACCGTTCTTCCTCCCTGTACTCAGGCACGTGACAGGTGGCAGTGAATGGACAAGCCTCACAGAAGAGCAGATGCAGATATGGGGCCCAACTGCCCTGAGGGCCCTGGTTAAGAAAAAGAAATGGAGGAGCCAGCACAGTAGCCTAGTGACTAAAGTCCTCGCCTTGATTGTGCCGGGATCCCATATAAGCACTGGTTCATGTCCAGCAACCCTGCTTCCCATCCAGCTCCCTGCCTGAGGCCTGGGAAAGCAGCCGAGGACAGCCCAACGTCTTAGGTTCCTGTACCCGCATGGGAGATCTAGAAGAAGCTCCTAGCTCCTGGCTTCAGACTGGCTCAGCTCTGGTTGTTGCAGCCACCTGGGGAGTGAATCAGTGGACAGATCTTCCCCTCTGTCTCTCTTCCTTTCTGTATGTCTGACTTTCCAATAAAAATAAATAAATCTTTAAAAAAAAAAAAAAGAGGCAAGGTGAGCACGGAGCTTGGTCTAGGGCAGAACTTCGCTGGTCCCTCCCCTTGTCACACAGGCGTCCTTCCCACCAAATCCCATCTGCATCATGGCCACCCGTCTCTCTCCTCTGGCTTAGCCTCCTGGTGTGGAGAGCACTGCAGGCCCCACCTGGGCACCATGTTCTGACCCTGCTGTTGCCCCTTTGTTCTCTCCTCCCATGCACTGCCCCGCAGGCACTGTGATCAGGCAGGCAGGAGCAGGAGTGGCTCGGGAGGGAACTACCTGAGATCCTTTCGTCTGGGGGCCTTCTGGGAGGCTGACACAACAGTGTGGTGGTGAGCAGGGGCTGGCTGGCCGTGAGTGCCTGGACGCTGGCTCTGCTTACCTTCCTGGCCTTAACCAAGGTGTCACTCATCCCGCTTGACTGCTGAGTTCTTCTCTCCGCATTTGATGTCCATTTACTCTACCTGTGCAGCATCCAAGCTGTCCCAACCGAAGTGGTCTCTCCCAAGCATGTGGGTCCTTAAAGTCTGGGAACTGTGAGCTGCTACACCTGCCATGACAAGGTGCAAGGGACTCTGTGGTGGCCCATCTGTCTGCATGACTACTCTTCCCTTCTTGGGGGCCATGCTGCACACAGCGCATCTCCATGGAGACGTAAGTTCCTAGCTGAACTGCTGGGAGCCACACAGCAGTCTTGAGATCTAACCAGCCCTCCAACTGATGGGGCCCCCTGGAACCCCAGGGAGCAGTGGGCAGGCTCTGAAGCTCCCCCCCTGGCCTCCATGTCAAGTCAAAGCCAATCTGGCATTTTCTTTCCCAACTGCTGGTCAAAGGCCACCTGTGGCACAGGTGTTGCAGGGACCTATGTCAAGATGCACCATGCCT
Organism: Ochotona princeps; assembly: GCF_030435755.1. NCBI lineage: Eukaryota > Metazoa > Chordata > Mammalia > Lagomorpha > Ochotonidae > Ochotona > Ochotona princeps. Next base: position 37,998,420 of record NC_080848.1, on the reverse strand, counting down.
ATTAGGATGATGTAGTCAGGATGTGAAGTCCTCCAGGGCCCCTCGGCAGTGACATTTTTAAGGCACACTTTCAGCATATGAAATAAAACCAGGAGCTGGTGTTACCGTGCAGCAAGCTAAGCCACTGCCTGAGATGCAGGTATCCCACCCACATCCTGGATGTTCCACTTCTGATCCAGCTCCTTGCTGATGCTCTCAGGAAAGGTACCAGAGGATGACCTGAGTACCTGGGCTCCTGCCACCCAAGTGAGAGACCCAGCATGAAGTTCCTGACTTCTGCCTTCAGAATGGCCCAGACCTGACAGCTGCGGACATTTGAGGAGTGGACCAGTGGATGGAAGATCTCTCCTCTCTCATCTCTTCCTTTCTCTGTCTCTGCCTTACAAATAGATAAAATCTTTAAGGAAAAGAAATAAACTGGATTCCTCTCTGTATATCTGACTTTCCAATAGAAATAAATCTTAAAAAAAAAGAGGCATGGAGAGCACGGAGCTTGGTTCAGGGTGGAGCTTTGCTGTCCCCTCCCCTTGTCACACAGACATCCTTCCCACCAAATCCCACCTGTGTCATGGCCACCCTCAGGTCCCTGCCCCAGGAATGGCTCAAGCCAACAAGGAAATTAGCACACTCTGTTCTTGTTGCACTGGCAGTGTGCCTCTCGGAATTGCACACTAGAGCTACAAGCTGAACCTAGTGGTTGCCTGCCTTCTGGCTGCACCTGAGATCACCTGGCGTGTGAGACACCCAGTGTGCTGCTGCAGGAGCCCAGGAAAGAGCAGAGGTCAGAAAGGCCAGGACATACACCCATTTAATTCAGTCTGGCCCTACTGCACTTACAGGGGATGACCACCAGCTTCGCAAGTGAACCAACACTGCATGCCTCCCAGCAGCCCAGGCCTGGGGGAAGCCATGCGTCTTTGACTTAACAGGTCTTGAATAAGGAAGCTAACTAGAAAGATTGTGGGGCAGGTTGGGTCACACCTGGACTTGGGCAATGAAAACCCAAAGGGAACATGTGCTTATTGGGTGCTGCAGACAGGGCTGTGGCTACACGCTCTCAGCTCAAGAAAGCAGAAGAAACACTGTGGCTGAGTGAGTGAGGATGTGGCTTGGGGACCGAACAGCACAGGCTGACAGACCTCTGTAGGGGGTCGCCTGGAGGAAGCTAGCAACATTTTAAACCTGTATGCTCCTTAATCTTTGGAAGCGGGGATTTCACCATTTTAGGACAGTGACCTACAAAAATGTGAGCACAGGTGAGCTGAGACAAAGATGGTCACCCCTGAGAGCTCTACTGCTTAAAATAGAAACAGGCTGTATGCCGATGGATGGGTCAGACTGCCGTAGTGTGTGTGCGGTTGAAGTAACCCACCAGTGGCCAAACCTAGAAAGAAAAGGAATTCAGTTCTTCACAAGTTCTGGGAACCAAGCCCAAGGCATCTAACCATTGTGCTATGGGACAGAGCATCTTAGCCCCTGGGCCACACTCCCAACCCAGATATACCTCTTAGTGCCTCCACATGGGCAGTTGTTCCAACAAATACATTTTAGAAACATATACTCATGCATTTCAGCCAGCGCTCTGAAGCCATGACTGATGGTGTACTCTAAGTGTAAAGCACCACCCATGCACTAAATACAATGAGTGGACCTGTGTATGCTGAGGCAGGATTTCCAAGCTTTACTAAGCTGCAGAATCGCATGCCTATGGGCCCGGTGCGGTGCTCTAGTGGCGTAAGTCTCTGCCTTGAATGTGCCGGGATCCCATTTGGGCACCGGTTCTAATCCTGGTGGCTCTGCTTCCCATCCAGCTCCCTGCTTGTGTCCTGGGAAAGCAGTCGAGGGCTGCCCAAAGCCTTGGGACCCTGCTTCTGGCTCCTGGCTTCAGATTGGCACAGCTCCAGCCATTGCGGTTACTTGGGGAGTGAATCAGCAGATGGAAGATCTTCCTCTCTGTCTCTCCTCCACTCTGTATATCTGACTTTATAATACAGACAAAAAAAAAAAAAAGAAAGAAAAAAAGAATTGCATGCCTAAAATTGAGGGCCTTCCCCCCCCCCCAAGACTTATTTATTTGTCTGAAAGCCAGTTATAAAGGAAACAGAGAATCTTCTACCCACTGTTTCACTCCCCAAGTGGCTACAATGACTAGGACTGTGCCAGGCCAAAATCGGGAGCTAGCAGCTTCCTCCAGGTCTCCCACATGGGTGCAGGGGCCCAAGCACTTGGTCCATCTCTGCTGCTTTCCCAGGTGCATCAGCAGGGAGCCGGATGTGAAGTGCAGCAGTCAGGACTCAATCTATATGGGATCCTGGCATTGCAGGCAGTGGCTTTTACCTGCTGTGCCACAACACTGGCCCTGAGGGATATGCCTTTGGCAAAGTGTCCTTACCATTCACTATAGACACAGGAGGGTCTTTGATAGCTTTCCACAATGTTTTAATCCTTAATGTAAATACTGATATTTCATTGAAACACTAGTGTTTGTATGGTGATGTGTGTCAATATAAAGACTACTGAGGCAGTGGCACAGGGGACGCTCAAGCCCCCTGGGCTGTCAGCTGGGAGTGAGGGAGGCCTGTGGAAGCCAGGCTTCTGAAGAACTGGGGCTGAGCAGGAGAGCAGGGATCAGCTTCCAGGGCTCGAACCCTACCTCTGGCATGGAGCACTTGCCTCATTGGGGCTGCAGGACCACGTGGTGCACTCCTTGACTCCCATGTGCCTATGCAACTATGAACTGGGAGAAGCCACCCACGGGGGCCAACCAAGTGAACCTACAAGGTGAGTGGAATTTAGCTGAGGAGCTAGGAAAGGAGAAAGCCAAACACGAGGAGGACCTTGACCCTGAGCTGGGCCGGGTGTGCACATGAGAGACCCAGGGAGAAGCCTGAAGCCCATTTTCTGTGGCTACAACAAGTCACCCAGAGCTTAGAAAGAAAGACTTTATAAAGAAAGGAGGTGGATTTGGCTCACGTTTTTTGGGGGGCTGTAAGGCCAGGAGCTGGCTGCTTTGTGTTTGTTTAGCCTCAGGTGAGGGCCGGGTTGGCTGTGTTGTAGCATGGCTGAGGAGCAGAGAGCAGAGAGGAGCAGCTACGAGTTGAGGTGGGCAGGTACTCATGATGGAGTGCAGCTGGTGGGGCAGCCTCACTCCTTAAGGCACTGACAGGAAGTCCAGAAAAACTCCATAACGTCTTCCAAGACCAGGGCCAATGATCCCACCCTTTAAAGCTTCCATGCCATTGTAGTGGGGACCAAGCTTCCAGCACATGAACCCCTGGTGGGGACACACCCCATGCACATCATGCTGGGCAAGGGGGACACGAATTTACAGTCTGAGAGCCCACAGGATGCAGGGCTGGTGGCATTGCCCCTGGGGGATGGTAGGCAAACAGTCAGGAGGAGCATACAGGTGGGAATATAGCAGGGGGACTAACTCTTAGGATTAGCTCCCAGAAGGAAATGGGCCAGCGGAGAATTCCCACAAGCTGTGCAGCATGAAAAACCAGGCATCCAAGGGCTCAGGCAGAATTCTCAAGGGGGGCGGTGGGTCCTACACTAACACATAGAGTACAAAAAGGACGTGGCGGGACCTCAGCAACAGCAGCCGACTTAGAAGTTTCTAGGAGGTAGCTGAACTGGAATCTGAATGCCTAAGAGGAAACGCATGAGGAGATGGCAGTGGTAGATGGCTTGTCTAAAAGGCCAACAAGAGCCACAAGAGATGTCTGGTGGTAGCAGTGGGATCTGGGAAATGTGGAGCCTCCTGTCCACCATGGTAGTCACAGCGAAGAGGCTGACAAGCTTGGAGGACCTGGCTGGGTGGGATGGCTAGCAAGAGACAGTAGCACCGTGAGTGGAAAGAGTGCCTCTCTCCTGGGGAGAGTGAGCCAGTGTTTAAAATTCACAGGGCCTCATTTCCTCATCTGCAAAAGCAGGGATTTTAACCAAAGCCCCCAAATAAGCTAGCACCCCAACTACTACTGATGTCTCAATTCTGAGCTTATCAGCTGAAGGGTAGGGTCATGTGCCCAGCTACACACTCCCTAAGCCTTGAGACTGGGGCTCCCTGAAGCTGCTACAGCACTCAAGCCGTTGTGTCTGGCCCCACAGCCTCTGAGTTGCCCAGTCACTGGGCCTACTTGGTGTTATTCCTGTTTCACAACCTCCAAAGGGTGAGGAGCATTGCACACAGACACGCAGGGCCTTGGGTCTAAGGTTTGTGGCTTGTGGAGGGTTGCAAGAAGGCTCAGTTTCCTTGCACCAGTTGCCCAATCCCCCTTTGCCGGAGCCCCACTCTGTTTTGCTCTCAAAGCACACTGCCTTTTTCATCAGGGTTACAGAGCTGAGCTACTGGGTACCTTCCAAAGGCTGTAGGCCTCAACTCCAGGGCTGTCTGTGCAGAATTGGGGTGACAGTCCAGTAGCCTCACGTGAAATGGTGTTCTCTTTGTTGTGTTGAGGTGGCAGTGCCAGGCCTCTGCCTGCCGTCCGAGGTTGGAGACAATGAGTGGCAGTCCAGACTCACATCTGGAGAAACCCTAAATTCTTCAGAGCTGAGCAAGAGGGGAGGGAGGGAAACAAACCTCCAAAGATGTGATTCAAAACTTTAAAAGTGTCTGTTCTGTATCTGTTCTAAAAAAGAATCCTTCCATGGTGGGAGGGTTTGGGGAGGGGTGGGGAGAACCCAAGTACCTATGTAACTGTGTCACATAATACAATGTAATTAATGAAGTAAAATAATAAATAATTAAAAGAAAAAAAAAAGAAAAAAAAAAGAATCCTTAAAAACCATAGGAATGCAGGGGCCCGGCACGATAGCCTAGTGGCTAAAGTCCTCACCTTGCACGCATCAGGATCCCTTATGGGCATGCATTCTAACCCCAGCTGCTCCATTTTCCATCCAACTTCCTGCTTGTGGCCTGGGAAAGCGGTCAAGGATGGCCCAAAGCTTTGGGACCCTGCACTCGCGTGAGGGAGACCTGGAAGAGGCTCCTAGCTTCAGATCGGCTCAGCTCCAGCCATTGTGGCCACTTGGGGAGTGAATCAGTGAACAGAAGATCTTCCTCTCTGTTTCTCCTCCTCTCTGTATATGTGACTTGGCAATAAAATAAATAAATCTTTTTTTTTTTTTTTTAAGGATTTATTCATTTTATTACAGCCAGATATACACAGAGGAGGAGAGACAGAGAGGAAGATCTTCCGTCCGATGATTCACTCCCCAAGTGAGCCGCAACGGGCCGGTACGCGCCAATCCGATGCCGGGAACCTGGAACCTCTTCCGGGTCTCCCACGCGGGTGCAGTGTCCCAATGCATTGGGCCGTCCTCAACTGCTTTCCCAGGCCACAAGCAGGGAGCTGGATGGGAAGTGGAGCTGCCGGGATCAGAACCGGCGCCCATATGGGATCCCGGGGCTTTCAAGGCGAGGACTTTAGCTGCTAGGCCATGCCGCCTGGCCCAAAAATAAATAAATCTTAAAAAAAAAATCAGGAATACAATATGCCTCCCAGGATATATTCAGGCTCCGGGGTGAGATGCCAGTGCCCCTTGGCTGTGTCAGCCTTTGGTTGCCAGGGCTGCTTCCTTTAAGATAAAGTCTTCTGGCATTTTTTTTTTTTTTTTTTGAATTTATTTGAAGGGTAGAGAGATCTTCCATCACTGATTTGCTTTCCAAACGTCCTTTGGAAGGCAGAGCTGGGCCAGCTTGAAACCAGGCATCCAAAATGCAAAATGCAGCCCAGATCTCCCAAGTGGGTGGCCAGGGCTCACACACTTCCTGGCTGCCTCCCAGGGTCTGCATCCGCAGGAAGCTGGAAGGGAAGCAGAGGCGTAAGTCAACCTGGGCTCTCTGACAGGTGGTGTGGACAGCCCCAGCAGCAGCCTCCTAACCACTGCCTGACAGCCCTGCCCTGCATCTCCGCTGAGCTAATGTGTGTCTGTGATGGCAAGCAAGACTGCTTAAAATAAAAATGAAACGTGCTATTTGCAAATGTTTAGCTGGATCAAGCTTCTCTCTTCTGTGCAAGCAAAAGAGAAGAGAGAAATTGGACGCTGCGATTGACATAACTTGTCTTCCACAATCTTCAGATTTGCAACGTTTTCTATTTCCACAAATAGTTTTGTTGTTTTTACCCTTGAAGGCAACTTGAACTCATAATAATCACCTGTTTTGTATGGTGAAGTTCTCGTCTGAAACTTTGTCTCACAGATTCAAAAAGTACTGGTGTCCGATGAGCAGCATGGGTGACAGAAGGGGACCCGAGCTGGATGCTGGCTCCACATCTTCCTGGTCCTTCAGTCCCCCTTTTCGCAGCCTTCAGGAGGGAATCACACCTCCGCCACAGGCATGGAGATATCCTGAGGTATCTAGGGCACTGTGAGCCCTCAGTGTGTACCTTTCTTCTCACTGGGAACAGATAGCATTGAATCGCCCAAACTTTCTCATGATCAAAGATAATAAGATATAGGTCAGATGACAGCAGCCGGGCTCTGCAGCCGAGGCCCAGGGCTAAGTCAGCTGGGCGGCTGGGTCTTCAGCCTCCATCAGCATCTTTTCCTGACAGCCCAGCCAGCCAGCTGCACAGCAACATCTGGACCGGTGATGATCTGGGAGTGGGGTGCACCGGATGTACTGGGCATGGGTCTGAGGTTGTGGTGGTGTCTCAGGGTGGGAACTGATGTTTGCTTCGCAGAGCATTTGAGGCTTTTTCCATGTGTCTGCCACAGCTCTCCAGTGGCTGCTTGACCGGTCCAGCCACAGGGCTTTATTTTGGGAAGAGCCCTGCGGAATGTGGCCTCTTTGGCAGCTGGTGTTTTTATTTCCCGGTTCCCTGGAAAGGGCCCTGCTTGTTCCATCCGGCCCGCACAAAGCAAACAAGGGCGTGAAGGTGGGGTTCCTTGCCACCATTTCACCTGCTAGTCCCCTTGGAAGCCCCCTTGGAAGACACTTCCCTCGGCCCCAGAGATGCAGGGGAGTTGGCTGAGAAGCTGTTGCTATTTTTTTTGTTTAAAAGTCACTCCAGACAAGAGAGAGGAATGGCATTTGGGCAGATTCCACTGGATTGCTGAGCAGAAGCTGGGGGGCCCTCAGGTTAAGTGAGGAGCATTCCTGGGGAACAAGCAGTTACTTTTTCCTATCACTCCATCAGCCCCACATTCTCATCCCTGGAGGGGGCTGAGAGCACCAGATAGGAACCTCCCCACTGATTACACTGGGCCTTGGGAAAGGGCTCAACTTCTTTGAAAGGCGACTGTAAACTAATCCAGACAGATTGTGAGCCTGGGCCTTGCCAGGTAGGACTGCTTGTCTGAAGATAATCTTGCTTTGTAGGTCAAAAAAAAAAAAAAAAAAAAGGTGCGTGCGGGCAAGCACGCACTAGTGGGTGTCTGCGGACAGCACATACCACACCTAGAGAACTGTTTTTACAAGGCAGATTTTGGCAAGTCTTCCTGTTCGCACGCAGAGGAATCATGCCCTGTTTTCCACAACAGCAGCCCAGCCAACAGCACGGTGAGGGAGGATGCACTCCCTCTCAGAGTCTGCAGGTTTATCCAGGAATGCTACAGAAACAGCAGCTGCCAGGCAGAGGGTGTGCAGACACAGAGCCTTTAAAAACTCCCGGATAAGGGTGTGTCTCAACAACACGACCCAAAAAGGCAAACAGCGGGTGGCCTGCTGTTTCCCTTGCTCACAGTCCATCTGGTAACTGGGCATGCATCAGGCAGCCCGTGGAGGACAAGCTGACCACCACGGGGCTCTATAGCAACTTCCCAGCTGGCCCAACCCTGGGCTGCAGTCCGGCAGGTGGTCATGAATCCTTCCTGTTTCACACACTTCCTTCTGGCTTGGCGCTGTGGATTCAGCCTGGCTGTAACGTGACTTCACGTAGCCTTTCACTTACACTCCCCTTTCACAGATACTGAAAACTGAGGCTCAGGGAAATCCATAACCAGTGTCCACGTGTGAGTCAGAACCTGACCTATAGCCCTGGTGCCCTGCGGCCTGGACACACTGTTCATATCCTGCTTTTTACCTGCTGGGTCGGTGAGAGGAAAGAGAAGTGAGGCAGAATGGTAGGCACACCACTGCTTTTCTGGAAACATTTCTTATTAGCTTGATCCCTGGCTGCTGCCCTGTGAAAAAGTGAGCTGGTAAGAAACAATGAATGGAAACTAGGTAACAAGCTTGGAGCCAAAGGAATGGAAATGCTGAACCAGATTTTCCAAATGGGGAAAGGGCTGCCCCGTTTTCCTACAAAGTTTGCCTCGCAAAGTGCTTGCCTGGTTACTGAGAGAGCAGGGTTAATGTACGGGTACATGAGTGGGCTCTGTGGACAGTTGCAAGGGAAGGCAGGCTGTGAGCCGGACAGTAAGGGCAGCAAAGAGGAAGTTGAAAGTAGAGAGATTTAGCGCAAAGAAGGATTCCAAGTCAGAAGCACAACCCTTTACACACGCTGACAGAGCCCTTTCCACTGTGGTAAGCCAACCAGGACCTGCCTTCTGACTGCCGCACACCGTGTGTGTCTGTGTGTGTGTGTCCCAACACCAAACACCATCAGAGAAGGGACATCTTCCCTGGGGAGAAGGGCAGCGGCTGGGAGGGAAGCCTGAGGTTGTGGGGCTTGCTAATTCTTTCCTACAGCCCGCTCTGTTTTCTGTCGGGGTAAGGGACTACACTGCAGCCAATGACATCCAGCAATGCTTTAATTACGGCAGCATTTGGTGCCCCGGTATGCACCAGGAAATCACTTCCAGATGGGCAAATCAAAGACGTTTTACCCGGAAAAGCTATCCTTTTATTTTGAAAGAAATTGATGTCTCCCCAAAGCATTAGAACTCTGAAGGTCCAGGAGGCTATCTATCTTGACAGATACTAGACCGAGACTGCAAATTTTTATTTAATATGTGAAATGCCGGGGACTCGTTCCATTCGCCAGCTTTGCCTGAGTCCGGATTTCCAAGGCTCCTGCTTGCATGGCCCAGCGCGGCCCTCCCGAGCTTATTTTAGGAATCTGCCTTGGAGTAGACGAGAAGTGTGAAATCCTTGCCTTCACCCTCAAGCATCCTGGCTATTTTGAGATTTCTCTTCCGAGGCAGAGGAAATCCATTTCCAGCTGGGCACTCCTGGCATTGCCCTCACATTCCGTAAACAGAGAACTGGGCTTCCTTGTCCAGCAGCAGCAATTCAGGAGGGGCTGAGGCAACGCTACCCACAGGGGCCAGCTGCCTGGGAGCACTTCCCAGCCCTGTCTGCCCCATCCATGCTGCTGCTCTAGCTCCAGGGCACGAGGTAAGCAACCTCTCTGGTTTTTAGTCTGTGAGGCAGGGAGGTATGGTGACAGCGTTGTCTATGACCTGAATTTGGGAGTCAAATTATCATGTCTACTGTGGTTCCTGTCAACCTATGAGCTTGTCTGTGATAACAGTGACTTCTTCATTGATTACAAATGATTAGCACTTTCTTTACCTGGGAAGTGACTTCAGAGTTGCTTTTTGTTCTTTAGTTCCTAATGTGGCTAAAATGAGGGCAAGGCATGGGTGCGTTATCAAAGCTCAGAGGAATCACATGGCTGTATGGCTGCTCTTTCATACACATGGTTTTCAGGGGACAATGCCAAATACAGCTTCCATGAGGCTTGTTCATTAAAACACAAAGACACCTGGTTATTCTGGGTTGGGGAGCCCTATTCCTGGAGGCGTGATCCTGCCTGCCATCAAGGCTAGCTTAGAACTTGAAGCAGATCTACCTTCAGACCAGAGATGGTCTCACCAAGAAACCACTGAACTTACCAGGACAATAAGATGCTGGACTGTATGCTTGGTAAATACCTCCAATGAAAGAATGTCAACTGAATTTGAACTATGGAAATGCAACAAGGTGAAGCACTCCACCGTGGGGGGAGGGTGTGGGGAGGGGCGGGGGGAATCCCAGTGCATAAAAAATGTATCACATAATGTAATGTAATTAATTAAAAAAATGAAATGCAAAAAAAAAAAAAAAAAAAAAAAAGAACTTGAAGCAGAGAATCTTGACTGTGTTGGTCCCAGCTCAACTATATGGGAGTTGCACTTGCTCCAAGAACCAAACACGCGATTATGGGGATGTGCTGCATGTACCCTTCCAGAAAGCAGAGTAAACACGGTAATCACCTTTGGAACTTTGAAAACGATGTGCAAGCTCCCACCGCAGATTTACTGACTCCGACTGTGCAGGCGGCTTTTGAGCAGGGCTCCAGGTGGTTCTGACACGTCCCTCCCAGGGAGAAACAGGCTCTGTCTTCACAGGGCGGGCACAGCGCTAAGTCCCCATCAACAAGACATTGAACATAACTCCTACCAACATCTGTGGGCTCTCTGGGGTTTACTGACAATGTAATAAACTAGGAAAGCAACTTCCCTGGCTGTGACCACCAGCTGGGGCAAACGGCAGCCTGACATCTCAATGCTGTGATGGAGCTGTCCAGGGAAACGACTCCTCCTAAGTGAGCCTGGAGGACAATGTGGACCTGTAAACACTGCTGGCTGTGAGAACCAGGTGCAGGAATGTGTGGGCTTCTCCAGCGCCCCAGGCCAGGGACAGGCCTGCTGTGGCATTTGGAGGTGCCCCCCACCTCATCCCCTGCAATTTGTGCAGGCTGAACAGCCTCAAGGGACCACCTGGTGGGAAAATGGAATCTGTTGTCCGAGCTCTCCCAACCTTGCATGTGCTTGGTTAATTTAGAATCTCTTCTCCATGAGACCTGGGACTGGCGGACAGAATTAGGGAGAAAGACTGATGGAGCGGGCAGGGGAGCAGTACAGGGTGGGCATACACTGGCAAAGCAAGATCAGGGCCAACTAATCAACATGCCCACCGGCCTTCCAACCTTGCCTCCTATACTATGGCGGCTGTCACAGCTTTCATGGGTTTCAGGAAACTTCCTCTGTTCTGAAAACTGACTTGTGTGCGGTTACCTGGTATCTTAATTCGATTCCCAGGCCTGTCCTGAGCTTTCCCTGCGACAAACACAATCCCCAAAGAAAAGTGGTCAGCGATGGAGGCCACAGGTGGCTGAGACTCATTGTGGCTCAGGAGCTTACTGCCTCGTCTCTGTGTATAGCAAGCCATGACAGGACTGACCTAATCCTCTGGGGACAGGTCTCTGCAGCAAAGCTCTACTGCCTAGAACCCAGGGAGACAGTCTGCGAGCTGGTGGTGTGAGGTTCTGTTCCTAAGACACCTTAAGGACCCAGGTGCTTCCTTGCTAGTAACACAGCAATACGTCACTCAGCTTGGCTCAGGCCATCCCCTCCACTTTCCGGATGATTTTGAGTTTGAAAATGGGGTGGGAGGGAGGGTAAGGGTGGACGTGGGTCTCCTGGGCTTTCCTATATCATCATCTGAGGAGAAAGCCTAGACAATGTTCTCCGAGAGAACAGAAGTCAGAACGAAGAGCCTGTGCTGTGGCAGAGTGTGTGTTAGGCTGCCACCTCAGGGCTGGCATCCCATACAGACATTAGTTTGAATCCTAACTGTTCTATTTCCAATCCAGCTCCATGCTAAAGCACCTGGGGGAAGCACCAGTAAAGTCCAAAGTCCCTGGGTGCTTGCACCCATGTGGGAGACCCGGAAGAAGGTTCTGGCTTTGACCTGGTCCAGCCCTGTGCTGTGGCCATCTGGAGAATGAATCAATCAGAGGATGGAAGATCTCTCTAACTCTGGTTTTCAAATAAATTTTTAAAAATGTTTAAAAATAATAAACCAAATCAGAGTGAGAGTGGGAATAAAAAATAGAGGAATAATAAGCTCACATAACTCAGTGTGTGCCAAGCAGAACGCTCTCTCCGAGTCAGTACTTGCCCCCGCACCCAGCTCAGGAGCCCCAGGACAGCCAGAAGGAGCACATGCAGCTTCCTGGGTAGCAGACAAGGGGCCCCTCTGCTTAGCTGACCACTCAGAGGAGGAAAGAACACGGCTAAGTCAAGAAGACTGAAAGCAAAATCTGTCCCAGGAAACTGAGAGTCCTGAGGAAGACTGCCATGTGGGGAGAGGCCCGGTCCCTACCTCTGGAAGCTACCACTTCACCAACTGCAGCCCCAGAGCCACGGCACTGGATAGGAGGGAACTGCCCAGGGCTCTGGTTAAAGGGTAGCCTGCTACAGCAGCACAGCCAAGGGGGGATGATCTAAGCTTCCTCACTGGTCACCTGGACAGGGTGTGGTGGAAGGCAGAGAACCACGTCAGAGGGCAGGGCGGCAGGGGTGAGCCCACCAGAGCCAATGACAGTCCAAATGGCCGACAGCAACCCCAACAGCGATGGCTTCGGCTTTAGGAAATGAAGGATAATATCAATGACCTTTTTATAACCCGGCTTCTCCAATTAGCACAGGAAGCAGGACAGAGCATGGGACAAACACATGAACAGCTCAAGGGTTGATCTGAGAGTTACTGATCTGAGAGTTACACAACACAGGAGAGGACAGGCTTCGGGCAACTGGGTGCCAAGGGACACAGACCAGGAAAGAGAAAGCGCTCTAGTTGCTCCTAGAGTCGCTTTTTAATCAGTTTCTCAAGTTTGCGGATTCGAGAGGACTCCTGTTCTGGGGTCGGAGCCATCAGGGACAGGGAGCTGGAGCCTTCGGGCCCCGAGGGTGGAGTGGGGAGCCGCTGGCGGAAGAGTTCCAGCATGCTGCTCTGCTCGCTTCGCTTCAGCCCCTGGGTTCAAAGAGAAAGCACAGAGGTCACACTGAGGCTGTGCAAGCCACCAAAACAACTCAAGGTTGCGGATCAGCACTCTAGTGCGGAAGCAGAGGGAGGAAGGAAGGGTAACAGGAGACAAGGCTGGGAGATGTTAGAAAAAGGACAGACAGGAGGAGGGTAGGGCAGGTGCTGCTCCTGCTCTCCACTCCCCCAGCCCAGCTGCTGTTGCTGAGCAGCAGGTCCAGCAGAGCACAGAGGTCGTCTGAGAATCCGCAGGTTCCTAAGCCCAGGACCATCCTCTCCAAAGGCTTCTTCAAATCTGCTCCACCACGTGGCACCAGACACATGGGTCAGGAACCTGAGCCTTCTCTGAGTAAGACCCACTAACAGCGAGCGGGAGGCGCAAGCCTGACAGAGTAGGACACCATGCTCACCTTCATGTCCAGAATCTTCTGGAAGGTTTCTGTGTTGCAGTCTGTAAGGAGCTTGATGTAGTTGTCGACAAACACCACTGGTGGTTCATGAGGTGCCATCACCACCTGCAAGGGCAAGAGATGGCCTTAGGCCTCCAAGGGGCACTCCTGGGTTGGGGCATGTGTCTTGGCAAGCTACGGTAACCCTGGCAGTCTTAGTGTCCTGAAGTGGTGTTAATATCAACCCATCATGAGATTTGCTTTCCATTTTTAAAATCTTTTAAATTTCTATTTATTATTTTTTGGTTTGCTTTCTAAGGCACAGATTATAGCAACGTAGTAGACCTGGGTGAGCTCCTAGGTGATTTTTTTTTCAATACCAGGACTACTTGGGGAACATTGTGTAGGCCAGTCTCTTGTTTGAGACACTTTACAGTTACAGGGTACCTAAACCTTCAATATTCCTGAGATGGGCAGTAAGTAGAACTCAGGAAAGTTCATCTTCTCAAAAAACAAATCTCAAAGCTGCCTCATACTACTGAGGCCCTGAAGTCTGCAAGTCCATTTCACTACCTTCATTTAAATCATCAACATACAAGCCGATGGAAGGGAATGGTTTCAGAATGCAGTAGTGGCTGATGTTTGTTTTGAATTCCACAGGCAGTCCGAGAGAGTGGGAAGTCAGAACAGCCCTGGGATAATTCCCGAACTGGAAGAAAATGAGTAGGCTGCTTCTGATGTTTGCAGTTGATCCCACAGCTACCTGCTACTGCTTTTTTTTCCTCCTGCCATCAGCTGAGTTACTCCGTTTGGGAAGGAGGGTGGAGGAGCCTGTGGGCCCTCGACTTCAGGGACCATAACACACTAGAACTATTTGTTCTCTGCCCTCCATCCTGCTTCACCAAGAGCACAGGTGAGGATCACACACAGATGCTTGAGGCTTTGCATGGGCTCAGTGCCATCACCGGTGGCACAATGTTTTGTTAAATGAGGCTTTAAGAAACCCATTTGCTGTTTAGATTCAGTAAGTACAACATCTGTTCAGGTTCGTTAAATGGTGGCAGAGCAGACAGCCAAGAGGCTGCCGTGGAAGGGCCTGAATGATAGCTGAGCCTGGAATTCCTGCTGAGAAGCAAGGCAGCCCTGACCCCCACACGGCTGCACGGCCACAGGCCACTGATGTCCAGTCCTGGCCAAATCCAAGCGATTCTCATGACAACAAAGGACTGGACTGTCAGAAAGGCAAAGTAATTTCCCCCTGACTTTCAACAGTATCTGATGAGGCCAAAGTTTAGCTTAGCCAAGGCAACTGGACAGTCCTTTGGGACCAGCGGGGATGGGCTGCAAGGGACAAGCAGTCACATGAATTTGAACAGGATCCCAGAGGCGGACCCAAGCCTTCACCTTGAGGATCATCTCTGCCCGGGTCATGCCCTTCACAACGATCTTGGTGTAACTGGCAGGGGCTTTCCTCACCACCTGCGAGCCGATGGACGGGAGATCGAGCAGGACCATCTTTAGTGAGTGGGTGTCCAGCAGCAGCTACGGAGGAAAGCATCATGTTAGCAGCCCCTTCAGCATGATATAATGCCCCAAGCTCCCACGCTGGGTACAAAGATCTTCCTTGCAATGTATGTAGCACATTCTCCTTTGGAAAATACATGAAAATACAATTACCTATCATTTCTCATTATCCAGGAAAAATACTAAGAAGCCACAATGAAGTGTGATATAATTCCTGCTGGTCTGTGTATATAGAAAAACTACATCCAAATTATACTGTATGTATATACACTTTTATATCCTGGTTTTCCTACTTAATAATGTTTGCATTCCATTTTCTTTCTTTTAAAAAAAAAGATTTATTAATTTTATTGGAAAGTCAGATTTGCAGAGAGAAGGAAACACAGAAAGATCTTCCATCTGGTTCACTCCCCAAGTGGCCGCAACAGTTGAAACTGAGCTGATCAGAAGCCAGGAGCCAATTTGAGAGTAGGCTCCCCCCAAGTTTTTACAACACTATCAAAATTATGCCTGGGCCTGGAGTGATAACCTAGTGACTAAATCCTCACCTTGCAATCACCGGGATCCCATAATGGGTGCTGGTTCCTGTCCTGGCTGCTCCACTTCCCATCCAGCTCCCTGCTTGTAGCTTGGGAAAACAGTCGAGGATGGCCCAAAGCCTTGGGACCCTGCACCCATGTGGGGAGATCCAGAAGAAGCTCCTGGTCACTTTGGGAGTGAACCAGTGGACAGAAGATCTTTCTCTTTGTTTCTCAGTCTCTCTGTAGATCTAACTTTCCAATAAAAAAATAATAAGTCAATCTTGAAAAAAATTATAACAGCCGTAACCAATAAGTTGACAGCATCTCTGACTAGTTATCTTTAGTCCCAAGTGAAGCATAGAGGAAAGTGGAAACGCAGAGTGCAGGGCCTGAAGCCATCCCATTCCCTCCTCGCGGACTTGAAAGGCTTTTCAAGATGAACAGGCAGAGACACAGACAGCAAGCCTTGTCCTAAATGTAAGCCTGAGGATGTCATGAGAGGGGCCTGCTGCTTTTGCTTGCTGTCCATGTTTGTCCCTTCTCCTAAACCAAGTGGGACAGGCCCAAATACACCGTTCCTGTGTCAGCCGTTTCTGTACCATGGGGTCACTAGCCCCGACAGCAGCACAAGGGAAGACAGCAGCAAACAGTAGGAGCTCTTGGTCCCAACTGCCTGGGGGCGTTTAGTGGGGTGGGGAGGTACTGGGTCCCATCCACTTCACCCTCTAACTGCAGCCATCAGGGGAGGCAAGCGTAGCAAGCAATTAAACCTCTAGAAATTTTATTTTCTCATTGGTAATTTGGGAACTGTAAGTACCTGCAGGGCAGGGGCCTAATGAAGACACTAAAATTACAGCAGTGATGAGTTACTATTTTGCACCTAATGAGTAAGCAGCATTTTTAGGACAGATTTCAGTGCCAGTGAGGGTTCAGGCTGCACTGCAGGCAGCTGGGCAATTCACTGTCTGTCCCAACAACCTTAAAAATGTCCTTATGCTGTGATCTTTCCCAAAGACCCTGCTAAGGAGATGCTATTCATAAACCTGGGAGACATATGCTAGGTTGTTCACCAGAGAATTTATTATTAGTACTAAAATTAAAGAAACAAATTAGATAGAATTCTAAATATCCCAGAGTTGTACACAAACCACCCATAGTGTATTACCTTGCCATTAAAAATCATGAGGCATTTTGGGAGCCGGTGTTGTGGCACAGCACGTAAAGCTGCCACCTGTGTGACACTGGCATCCCACATGGGCACTAGTTCAAGCTCTGGCTATGCCACCTCTGACCCAGCTCCCTGCGGATGCACCCAGGAAAGCAGCACAGGATGGTTTTCTAGTGCCTGAGCTCCTGCTCCTCCCCTGGAGGATCCAGAGGAAGCTTCAGACTGATTCAGGCCTGGCTGTTGCATTTACCTAGGAAGTAACCCAATGGATGGAAAATGTCTGTGTCCCTCTCTGTCTCTCCTCTCTCTCTAACTCTTGGCTTTCAAATAAATCAATCAATCTTAAAAAAATCATGTTTTATCAGCAAATTCCTGTGGTGGGAAAATGAAATACAAGGGACCGGCATGGTAGCCTAGTGGCTAAAGTATTCGCCTTGCATGCACCAGGATCCCAAGTGGGCACTAGTTCCTGTCCTGGCTGCTCCACTTCTCATCCAGCTTCCTGCTTGCGGCCTGGGAAAGCAATCAAGGATAGTCCAAAGCCTTGGGATTCTGCACTCACGTAGGAGACCCTGAAGAGTCTCTGGGCTTCTGGTTTCTGATTGGCTCAGCTCCAGCCGTTATGGCCGCCTGGGGAGTGAATCAGTGGATGGAAGATCTTCCTTTCTGTATATCTGACTTTCTAATGTAAATAAAATAAATCTTTAAAAAAAACTTTGGGGAAAGCGTCAATGCTTTATCTGGAATAAATCCTATTGAACAATATTACTCTCAAAGAGTTCTTAGGCAGTCTGCTTTAAGGAAAGTAATTTCATGCAGTGACATGGCTCACCAAAGACCTAAACCTTGCAGGTTATTGAAGCACAGGCCAGCAGAGTGCGGGGCAGTTTGAACCTGTCTAGATTTCCTAGGATAAAAATTCTTACTATCCCAGCGTTTGAACAGTGTGCTCACAGAGAAAAACAGAGCTGCAGGGAGATGGGGGACAGCCTGAGGCTCAGCAGAGGAGCCCAGTGCCCCTAGGGAAATTACTGTTTGCTCTTCCACAGGGAGGGCTCCCCCACCCCCGCAAAGGTCTCTAACAAATCAGGAGGCTCAGTCCAAGGTGAATTAAAAGGCTGGATAGAAAAAATTCAAAACTTTCACCAGAAAATACAGATCTTATTTTTATTGCCTAGGGTTGAGCATGTCAAACATATAAAAGACAGAAAAATCTCTGGGCCGAGCATGGTAGCTTAGTGGCTAAAGTCCTCTCCTTGCATGCACTGGGATCCCATATAGGCGCTGGTTCTAATCCCAGCAGCCCTGCCTCCCATCCAGCTCCCTGCTTGTGGCTTAGGAAGGCAGTTTGAGGACAGCCCAAAGCCTTGGAACCCTCTACCTGCGTAGGAGACCCAGAGGAGGCTCCGGGTTCCTGGCTTCAGATCGGTTCAGCTTTGGCCATTGGGGTCACCTGGTGAGTGAATCAGCAAACACAGGATCTTCCTCTCTGTCTCTCCTTTTTTCTCTATATCTGACTTTATAATAAAAATTAATTTTAAAAAATCTTTAAAAACCAAAAGAAAAAAATCTCCTACCCTAAAAAATATGTCTGTATCAGAAAAAAAGACACAGAAACCAAGTAACACAGAACACTAGCTAGGAGTGGACACATGTGCAGGACATTGACAAAGGACACTTCCTCGGAACCCATCAGGATTCTGGCACAGCAGTAAGAAAAGGTAAGTGTCCTGACCTACTACAACAATAACAGTAGGCTGAAGAACGGGAACTGGCAACTCACAAAAGAAGAGACTCAAATGCTACCCAGCCTTCTCAGTAAAGGGCGAGTGCAAACCAAACCCACTTACTTAGGTTTACCATCTCCCACCCCTCAGACAGGAATGAACAGAAGGAACGATGATGAGGTGTTGACCTTTGTATAGCATATGCTCTGGGTGAGTGGATGACGTGGTTTAAGCACTTTGGAGGCACTTTTCCGTATCACCCCTAAATGGCATCTTTGAGATAACTTCTTGCCCATGTAAAGCAATGCTGTTTGCCCAGTTTGTAAAAGCAAGAGATGGGAAATAACCTGAAGGGCCATCGGTAGGAGAATGAACAAAGAAATGGTGGTGTGCTCACGCAGGGATATGATGCTGAATAAAATGAATGGACGCAGAGACACAGATCAGTGGATCAACCTCAGAACATATTCAGTGGCTAAAACAAGCTAGCTGGTGAAAGGACATGTATAGGCCATTTATATAAAAATTATGGAGAGCAAACTCAAATACCATGTGTAGATATATATACACTTAACATAATAAAACACACGTGGAGATGATGAAAATAAAGCCGGCAATAGTGTTTTATCTGTGGGCACAGAAGCAGAGGAAGGGCGTGGAGGGGGGCTCTAGGAGGCTTCAGCCATAACTAATTATTTGCTTTACATTCAAAGAGACAAACTAAACATGGAACTATGTTACAATTTCTACTGGGTCGAGCTGTAAGCTGATGTCCTTTACATTACCATCTATACTTCAATAACTGAAGCTTTTTTTTTTTAAGGTATGTCATTTGAGGTCTGGCAAGAATCCAGCTTTGTCTTTCACATAGCTAATTTTGAGACCCTTGTTAAAATTCAAAGCCAACTCTTGGCATTTATTTACAGGTAGAAAAAAAAATCCAAGGATTATATTTTAAAGCATATGAGGATATTTCCTGTTTCTCCTATAGCCTGTACTTCCCAGAGATATACTATATGCATAAATAATTGTATAGTCTTAAGTGGCAGGAAGAGTTTGGAATGAACCAGACGTAATTCTTCAGTGTTCTCTGCATCTAGGGAGACCCAACACTTCGACTGGCTGGCCAGTCTCAGCGGCATTCTGTCTCGACCAGACAGCTGCAGAGGTGAAAACCCTGGTCTCGGGCCTTCACATAAAGCAGTGCAGTCAGAAAAGGCAGGGCCAGTCTGACAGATTTAGCAGCTGTGGGAAGTGATGATGAAAGGCTCCATTTATCAGGAAAATCTGCTGGTTTTCAACCTTGAAAATAGCTAATAATTCATTTCCAGACAGGAGACTTTGGGCTAGAGTGGGTCAGTGCCAAATTCGTTTGTGCCTCCAGAGATAATCCAGGGGCTGGAGTAGACTGACTGGGGTTGTTGAAGGGGTACAAGGTTATGCCTGTGAAAGTTTGTTACCCAGCAATGGGAACCTTTAAAGAGGACCCCTTATTTCTTCTTTTTAAGATTCATTTATTTTTATTGGAAAGGCAGATCAGACTTACAGAGAGGAGAGAGAGAGAGATAAATCGTTCATCTGATGGTTCACTCCCCAAATAACCACAATGGCCAGAGCTAAGTCAATCTGAAGCCAGTCCAAAGCCAGGAGCCTTTTTTGGGTCTCCCATTAGGGTGCAGGGTCCCAAGGCTTTGGGCCATACTCGACTGCTTTCCCAGGCCACAGGCAGAGAGATGGATGGGAAGTGGAGCAGCTGGGACAGGAACTGGTGCTCATAAGGGATGCTGGCACTTGCAGGTAGAGGATTAGCCAGTCAGGACATAGCAGCAGCCCTGGGATGAAAATCTTGAGGATAGAAGACACAATGGTACATTCCCAAGGAGGCAAAGGACCTGATATGAGCTGCAGTGAGGGGCACAATTTAAGACTCAAGAATGGAGAGACCCAAGTTGGGACGGTCCTGGCCTTCCTTTTTCCCCCAACTTCAGGAGTAACTCTCACACAGTGAAGAGGACACATACCCAGTACACTGCTCACTCATGTGGCCTTTCACATGAAGTCACAGCCTCTTGCTTACCTGAGGATACAGGTCACCCCTGGCACTGCTGAAGGTTCCCCTGTGCTCTCATCCAGCTGATGCCCCCCTTTCCCTCCCACAAAGGCGGGCGCTCTTCTATCCTCCATCACCATACAAGCTTACGGTTCATAATCTTGCCATGAATATTCTTGTGCATGAGTTTTGCAGTCATAAGCCCACATCTCCCTAGAGCAGAAGCTGGTCAAGAGTAGAACTGCTAGACCAATAGGGGCCACATATACTTAGCTGTGGCAGAGGCTGCCAAACAACTTTCCAATGGGTCAGTGTCAATTTCCATTCCTTCCAGTAGGTACCACAGTTTCAGTTGCACCATACCCTCACCAACACTTGATTTGCCAGTCACCCTAATTTTAGCCATTTTGATATCACTGTGATTTTAATTTACATTTCCCTGATGACTAACAAACTTATTGGCTTTTTGGGTGTTCTTTTCTTGAGGTGCCTATTCATTCCTTTGTCATTTTTTTCTGTTGGCTAATCATCTTTTTCTAATGGACTTGCTAGAGGTTTTAAAACAGCCCTGGCTGTTTCAGGCACTGGAAGAGTGAGCCAGGGAAGGAAAAATGTCTCTCTCTCTCTGTGTCTCTTTCTCTCCCTTTGCCATTAAAGTAGATGAAGACAGACAGACAGACAGACATCACTGGGCCAGCACTGTGACACAGCAGGGTTAAGCCATTACCCACAGTGTTGACATCTCACATGGGTACTGGTTTGGGTTCCAGCTGCTCCACCTCTGATTCAGTTCCCTGCTTATGGTCTGGGAAAGCAGTAGAGAATGACTCAAGTCTTTGGGGCTCCGTCCTCACGTGGAAGACCTGGAAAAAGTTTCTGGATCCCAGCTTTGGGTCAGCTCTGCTTTGGCCATTGCAATCATTCGGGGAGTAAACCAGAAGATGGAAAATCTTTTCTCCTCTCTCTGTAACTCTGACTTTCAAGTAAAACAAATCTTTTTTTGTTTCTTTAAGAGAAAGCATACAACTTAGTGGTCTTTTTTTTTTTTTTGAAGTATAATCACAAGGCTGCAAAATCATTACCATGACTTAGTTTTGGAACATCCTACCACTCCACAGAGCTTTAATATATCCACTAGGAGTCAACTCCCATGCCTCCTTTCTCTTGGCTCTTGTCAACTAAGTCCACTTTCTGCTTTCTGGATTTGCCTGTCCTGGACATTTCATGCAAATGGAATCCATGTGGCCTTTTGTGCTGGGCTCCCTTCACGTGGCATAGTGTTTCCAACGCTTACTCCTGGCACACCCCATTTCTCTGAAAGGATGAATACTTCACTGTATGCCTATACACATTTTGGTTATCCACTCCTCAGTTGATACATGAATGAGTTGTTTCTACTTTTCAGCCATTATGAATAATGCCGCTATGAGCATCTGTACACACGTTTTTGTGTGTACATATAGTTTCAGTTATTTTCGGCATTACTTAGGAGTAGAACTCGCGGTTAATGTGGAAATCCTATGGTTGCTGCTACACTGCTTTCCAAACTGGTTTTACTGTTTTAAGTTCCCATTAGACACATATGATGGTTCCAACTTCATGCAATCCTTGCTGGAATTCATTTTTGTATATGGTATGTGATAATTTTTTTTCCTGATACAGATATACAGTTACCTAGCACTATTTACTGAAAAGATCAATCCTTCCAAAGTGAGTAATGCCACGTCTGTCATCAAGCAGGTGTCTATATACATACATGTATGTGTAGGTCTCTTTCTGGACTCAAGTCTGATCTGTTATGCTATGTATTCCTGGTATCAGCACCACACTGCCAATTACAATCCTAATGCAAGTCTTGGTGTATCCTAAGGGTTGAGTCCTCCACTTTTGTTAAGTCTTTTTTTTTAAAATCATTTGCATTTGTTGCCTTTTTTAGCATCAGCTTATCAGTTTCCTTCAACCCCCTCCCTATCCACTGCCTACTCCCCCAGAACCTGCTGGGATTCTCATTTGAAATGTACTGTTTCTGCAGTTTAATTTGGAGGAATTTACATCTTTTTTTAATAGCTCTTTGATGAGCCTGAGCTGTTCTGACATTTTAACAGTCGAATGTGTCTTTAATATTGTTTGCAGTGTAGAAGAAGTATACTTCTTTTCATTTTTTAAAAAGTTTTCTTTTCCTTTTATAAATATCTGCATACTTTCTTTTAAGTTAAAACGTCTTTTTCTGTTACTTGGTTAAGAATGTAGCATCCAGGAATTCTATCTCTGAGAACACATCCCACCTTAGATTGCAGGCTTTGCAATGGTGTGTACCCAAGTTCCTTATAACTCAGTTTTCTAATAAGATCCATCCTAGGGAGTCTTAGACTAGGTTTTCCAGGTGCTGTTCCCGCTGCTGGCTCTCAGTAACGCACTGCATGTTGGCAGGAAGCTGGAACGAGGAGTGGAGTGGACTGCAATCTAAGTGCTCTGCCACAAGATGCACCCATCTTAAACCAGAGTCTTAACTGCAGGACTGAATACACATTTTTCCTAATAGAATTATTCCTAGCTTTCTGGGCCTGGCGCGATAGCATAGTGGTTAAAGTCCTTGCCTTGCATGCGCTGGGATCCCATATTGGCACCGGTTCTAATTCTGGCGGCTCTGCTTCCTATCCATCTCCCTGCTTGTGGCCTGGGAAAGCAGTCAAGGATGACCCAAGGCCTTGGGACCCTGCACCCAAATGGGAGACCCGGAAGAGCTCCTGGCTCCTGGCTTTGGATTGGCTTAGCTCCAGCTGTTGCGGCTGCTTGGGGAGTAAACCATCGGACAGAAGATCTTCCTCTCTGTCTCTTCTCCTCTCTGTATATCTGCCTTCCCAATAAAAATAAACAAATCTTTAAAAAAGAGAATTATTCCTAGGTTTTTAATGTTTCTTGCTGCCACCATAAATAGTTCTGCTGAAAATTACTTAAAACTTTGAAATTTGAGAGGCAGACACAAGGGGAGGTCCTACTCACTGGACACCTTCAGTGTCCCCCAGCACTCACGGCTGGGATGGGTCTCAAACCGGAGCCAGGAGCCAAATGTGTGGCAGGAACCCCAGTCCTTGAGCCGCTACCACTGCCTTCCAAGATCTGTGCTGGTGGGCAGTTGGGGTCAGGAGCTTAAGGTGAGGCAGGAACTCAAGCATTCTTGCACAGGATGTGGACATCCTCATCAAACTAAACAAACACTTGTTTAAAATTTTTTGGAAAGATTTTCTCAAGTCTGGTGTAACAAAGCCAGGGACGTCTCAGAACTATCAAAATCACTCATGTAACGCCCTTGGAACACTCTTCCCCACATCGAGGTCTCTAAGGCAACATCAAATGGCCATCCCCCATCCCTGATGTGGTTTGACAGCAAGGAGTGACCCCTTCCTGCCCCCCAGAAGACATAGGAGGAAAAAAAAAGGAGAAAAAAAGTGAAACATGTGTCCCTCCCACCTTCCTCCATATCACAATCATCCCACATTACTCAGAGGCCCACATGGGCATGCATCCTTCTCAACCAGGTAAACAATACCAAAATTAAAATTTAAAAAACTTTAAAAAAGAAAATGGAGTTAAAAGATAATTTTTTTCATTTCTACATTATTTATTTCAATGTTTATTTATGTGAGATGAAAAAAGAGATACATAGAAATGTAATGAGGGGACGGGGTAGCCTACACTTCTCTCCTGTGATGGCTGTGGCTGGGGGTCGAAGCCAGCAACCAGCAGCGTAATCGAGGTCTCCTGTGGGGATGGCAGCAGCCCTGTGACTTGAGCATCACCACTGACTCCCAGGGTCTGCAGCAGTAGCAGGCTACATTCAAAAGCTGGAACTGGGACACAGGCACCTTACCTGCTATGCTACAAGCCCATGACCCAGAATTTCCATATTTAAATTGTTGGTTACTGATACAAAAAAATATATTTTTAATACTGAACTTCTATTAAACAATCTTTTTAAATTTATAGTCCAGGGCCCAGCATGGTAGCCTAGTGGCTGAAGTACTCATCTTGCACCTGCCCGGGATCCCATATAAGTGCCAGTTCACATCCTGGCTGCTCCATTTCCCTTTCAGCTCCCTGCCTGTGGCCTGGGAAAGCCGTGGAGGACGACCCAAAGCTTTGGGATGCTGCACCATGTGGGAGACCTGGAAGAAGCTCCTGGCTGCTGGGTTCGGATTGGCTCAGCTCTGGCCATTGCAGCTACTTGGGGAGTGAATCGGCAGATTGAAGATCTTTCTGCCTCTTCTTCTCTCAGTAATTCTGCTTTTGCAACAAAAATAGGTAAATAAGTCTTTAAAAAAATTATAGTCTAGCAGTTTAAATATTATTTACAATCACATTTCCTAGAGAAATAGTTTTGTTTTTTCTTTTTTAAATCTGTATATCTTTTGCTTGTTTCAATTTTTGTTGTTGTTGTATTTCTTTTTCCTTATTAGCCAAGCTAGGAATCCAAGAGCAACATGATACAGAAATTGTGACACACACACTTATCTCTCGCTTCTAATCTCAAGAGACAAAACTTCTTACACTGGGCCACCGAGTGTGGGTGTTCAGTGTGACTGTTTTCCTTTTTTGGTTCATTTATTTCACATGTTTATTACAGAGCTGGCTGGGCTTCCTCTGTTGGGCTCCTCTGGTGGCTGCTCTGATGTTGTGGACTCTTCTGGAGCATAGCTGCCTGGGCCCACCTCCTAGCTGTGGGTGGCACACAGAGAGGGCTCTTCTAGCCAAGCGACCAGAGGGGCATGGCGCTGTCAGTAGGGAAGAGGGCCTTGTGGGAGCCAGGGTGGGTCAGAGCAAAGCAGAAACAGGAAAACAAGAGGGTGGTGGTGAGAACTTAAAGGCTCTTCAGAAAGCCAGCCGGCACTGAGTAAAAATAAGCATGGTTCTGCCATCTGAGCAGAAGCACATATAGATGCAAAAAAGGAAAGAGACAGTTCAGCTGTTCTGAACTGAAGTTCTGCCATCAGAAAATCTAGGAAGAAGTGGATTTAATTTCAGGAAGTATGAGCATTTTTTTTTGTGTCAATTCCCAAAATACACTTTTATTTTGGATCACAAATGAATGGGTATATATAAAAAAAGAAACACTACCTTTTTTAAAAAATCTTGTTATGTTAGAGAATTTCAAAGTTACAACAAGTAAACAGAACAGTATAATGAGCCCACAGGTGCCCATTTTCCAGTTTCAGTAACAACATTCTGTCATTCTCATTCCAGCGGGATGAGACACCTGATAATGCAGAGAGACATTCTAGATGTCATATGTGTGTCAAAGTATACCTGGAATTTTGTGAGTAGAAGTAATGGATGCTGTTTAAAATGGGAGAATTCTCTAGCCCAAATGTCAACAGTGCAGAAGCTGAGAAATCCCATTGGGATTCATTCCTTTTTTTTTTTTTTTTGAGGTAAAATTTACATATGCTGAAATGAATAATTCCTAAAAGTACACTTCACTAAATGATCTGAGAGAGTGAGCTCCCATCTGCGGATTCACCCTGCAAATATGCACAATGGGCCAGGCTGAAGCCAGGAGGTGGGGACTGATCGGCAGGAACTCAAGCCCAAAGCTATTACCTGAAGTATACTTTGAGCGGATGGAAGATTCTCTCTCTCTCTTCTTCCCTCCCTTGTTCTCTCTCTCTAACTTTGCTTTTCAAGCAAATAAATACATCTTTTTAAAAAAGAAATTTCTCCCTTTTCCACCTCTTTGCCAACATTTCTTTTTTTTTTTTTTTTTAAGATCTATTCATTTTATTACAGCCAGATACACACAGAGGAGGAGAGACAGAGAGGAAGATCTTCCATCCGATGTTTCACTCCCCAAGTGAGCCGCAACGAGCCGATGTGCGCCGATCTGAAGCCGGGAACCTGGAACCTCTTCCGGGTCTCCCACGCGGGTGCAGGGTCCCAATGCATTGGGCCATCCTCAACTGCTTTCCCAGGCCACAAGCAAGGAGCTGGATGGGAAGTGGAGCTGCCGGGATTAGAACCGGCGCCCGTATGGGATCCCGGGGCTTTCAAGGAGAGGACTTCAGCCACTAGGCCACACCGCCGGGCCCTTTGCCAACATTTCTTAAACAATCAGTCAGTGGTGTCACTGAACCCGGTATTCTCAAGAGTCCCCTGCCCCTCCCTTTGTTAATTTGAAAGAGTTGTAGAAAGAGAAGAAGAAACAGAGACAGATCTTCCATCTACTGGCTTACTCCCCTAGGTGGCCACAACCACCAGGGAGGGCTGAGCCAGGCTTAAGCCAGAAGCCAGGGACCCAAGCACTTGGGCCATCCTCCACTGCTTTTCCCAGGCCATGAGCAGAGAGGTGGATCCGAAGTGGAGGATCTAGCATGAGCTGAACCCATGTGTGATGCCCGCGTCACAGGTGGCTGCTTCACCTTCTACAACACAGCGCCAGGCCCCCAGAGTGCCTTCTACATAGATCTAGCGTGTTGTCCAGTCTGAAATACTTGGAGCAGTACACTGCATGGCTCAGAAGTTGTTTTCCTTTGTGCTTGCATACAACAGTGACTTCCTAAAAAAATTGTGGTAACGTATTTATAACATAAAATTTAGCTTCACAACCATATTGGAATGTGACTCAGTGGTATTAAAGTCAGACACTCTGCTGTGCAACCATCTCCTTTCCACACTGAACCCCTGTACCCATTGAATAGTAACAGCCCATTTCCTCTGGCACCTGTCTCCTGGCAACCATTCTGCAGTCTCTATGGACTTGCCTACTCTGAGTACCTCCTAATAGGAAAAGCATACAGTATTTCTCCTTTTGTGACTGGCTTATTTCATTTAATGTCTTTATCATTTATCCACAATGCAACATGCCCTTTTTAAAGCCAAACAACACTCTATTTTACATATAATTTACATTTGACATGTACACATACCTACCGTATTTTGAACATATAGACTTTTTTAAAAAAGATTTATTTATTCTCATTTGAAAGTCAGATATACGGAGAGGAGGAGAGACAGAGAAGATCTTTCGTCTGTTGATTCACTCCCCATGCAGCTACAATGGCTGGATCCGAAGCCAAGAGCCCAGAGCTTCTTCCAGGTCTCCCGCGTGGGTGCAGGGTCCCAAGGCTTTGGGTCATCCTCATCTGCTTTCCCAGGCCATACGCAGGCAGCTGGATGAAGCAGGGCAGTCGAGACACGAACCGGTGCCCATATGGGATCCCGGAGTATACAAGGCAAGGACTTTAGCCACTAAGCTATTGTACCAGCCCCCATATTGACCCCAGTGCCACTATTTATTCAGGATGAAATTGAGCACAGGGAAGCAACTGCTTATGATCATTAGCAGCAGAGTGGGGACTAGACCCTAAGTCGTCTTTCCTCAAACCATAATGTGCTGCTGTCTCTGTTGCTAAATTTGGGTGAATGGATTCCTCTTCTACTGTGTGTTCAGTCACAAACAACCAATGCCATAAGACAATGGTACCGCAAATCCCACAAGGTTCCATGAAAATCACAAACCAGCCAGAAGCATTACAAATCCTAGTGTGAGGCCCAAGCATGATGGCTCAGTGGCTAAATCCTCACCTTGCAGGCACCTGGATCCCATCTAGGCACCAGTTTGTGTACCAGCTGCTCCACCTCCCATCCAGCTCCCTGCTTGTGACCTGGGAAAGCAGTAAAGAACGGCCCAAAGCCTGGGGACCCTGTGATTGCATGGGAGAGCCAGAAGAAGCTCCTGGTTTCTAGTTTTGGATTAGCTCAACTCTGGACATTGCAGTCACTTGGGGAGTGAACCAGTGGATGGAAGATCTTTCTGTCTTTCCTTCTTTCTATAAATGTGATTTGCCTTTCCAATACATACATACATACATCTTAAAAACAAATCACTAAATCCCAGTATGACTCAGTTCCATGATCAGAGATGGAGAACTCACTATTTACAGGCATCAGGAAGAGGGCAGGAGCAGGGAAATGTCTCCTTCCCCATCCTGCTCAGCACATGCAGCTAAGCATCCCTCAATGTAGGGCCTAGTACTTAGCAAGGCAACACATCTTGAGATTAGGCCTACTCTGAATATTCTGTGTTTCACAGCTTGAATTACTGCCATTCCACTCCTGTGTCAGTCCACAAATATCTCTGTCAGCCTCTGGATTCATAGGGTTCTGCTGCCTGAGACAATGCACCTACTGCTGCATGACTGCTCGGGTTTCAAAGCCAAGATATGTACTTAGGACAAGCACAGGACCAACCAAACCTCAGCTTCACCTGACAGCACTGCAAGGGCCAGCCAGGTCTGCAGTTTCCCCCTCTGCCTCTTCCCCTTAGCCATGCCTGTGGAGATCTGTGTTCTGCTGTTCCCACTCCTACTTTGCCTACAGATAGAGTCAAACTCCAGTTCCAGTAGATGGTTTTCCCATCCACACCTATGAACAGAAGTAAACCACTGGCCAATCTGATTTTTTTTCTACAACTATTGGCTTTGGATCTGAGCTAATTATTCTAATACTCTTTTAAAGAAGAGAAAAATCTGTGAAAAATACATTATGGTGGTAGGGTTTAGATCACAAAATGTCTTGGATATCAGACACCAAATCAGTTATATGACAGTGGGTTTAAATCACAAAATGAACATGTCTTTGTTATTCAGTACCAAATCAGCAAGGTCTGGGCAAAGCTCAAACTCACGGAAACATGCTCCCAATGAGGCAACCCTTTGTCAAGCCCAGAGACACAAACACCGTGGCTGAGAATTCTAGAACTTCTTCCACAGGCCCAGATCTTAATCAGCCACATCTTCTCAGATCACATGCAGCAATGAGTTAGACTGGATCCCCAGTCAGCACACGCTATCATAGCTGGTGACACCTGTCAGGGCCTTTTTCTGTTTCCAGTAGAGTTAGTTTTGTGCCCATGACCTGCAAGGGTTGACACTGTGTGAACACTACACTGCTGCCGTCAGGCCCACGTGGTACTGGAATCCGTGCAACCTTCCAGGAGGTTTTCCGAGACAGTGTTCAGATTCTGCTACTGCTGGCTGGCAGACAGATTATCAGCACAGATGAGCAACGGAAACACAAAAACAAAATCATGTCTCTGGGTCAGAAGGCTTAAAATTACCAAGAGCTGGCATTTGCTGTGGCTTGCGATGTGCCAGGCTATGCCAGGCACACTGTGCATTTTCTCATTTAATCCTCACAATTATTCTGTGGAATAGCACTATGATTTTACAAGGAGGTGAAGCGATTTGTCTGGGGCAAACAGCTGCATGCTGCAGACATAGGACTCAGTCTTAGCTCTCTGGAATCCCAGAGCCCACCACCTCAGTGCCCACCCCACACTGCCTTTTCACAGCCTGGCAAGGTCGTTTGCAGAAAGAGGGCTGCAAACACATTGCACTTCTTTGCTCCAGAACGGCTTGCCACTAATAGATGCTGTTCACCTGGCTCTCCCTCTTCCTGAGGCCCACAATGCACTGGGCTGTGTGCTAACTGGCCATCCTACTGGGCATGACATGGATCAGAAAACCAGAGGCCAGGGTGAGGCAAGGGAGCTACGGAAGAGCTGGGCTTCAACCATGCCTACTTGTTCACTGCAAGAGCAGGATTGCTGGAAAGTTGCTGAGCGACAGAATCTTCTCCCAGGTTTTCTCAGCACGGAGGGAAATCTGGAGAAGATTTATTTATTGTAATGACTACATGAGAATCACTTTTGGTCAGTGTATGAATAGTTGGCATCTCAGTTGGGGTTTGGAAAGAAGGGCTGAACAGCTCTCTAAACTCAAATTGCTTGCAGTTCAGAAGGTAGGAGACAGCAGGGAACCCAGCTCGTCCAAGGTGAGGTGGCCCACCTTATGCAGAGGTGTCTTGATGCACAGAATCCAAGCGAACCGAGTGGAGCTGGATGGGGAAGCTGCTATGGTGTGGTACACAGTTCTTCAGTACCACATAGACAAGCCTGTTACTGTGAAGCAACCTCTGCCTTAGCCACAACGGGACCTGAAACCACCGGAGCCTCTGCCTGGAGTTTTTCTCCAGGTTGGCAGAGGTTGGGCTCTCCCAGCAGCCTGCTCTGACCGCCCTTTACTCCTCCATTCCCCAGATACCAGTCCATGTGGTCCAGTCTTCCACCCTTAGCACCGTGCGGAAGCAATCTTCGTCCCTATCAGAACGTGAGCACCAGAAGGACGGCCCTTTTCTACACCCAGAACGAGACCTGCTGCTTATCTTGGCCATGTTAAAGCAAAATTTTTCCAAGTAAACAGGTGAGTGGATTAAGGAAATCACCTGGTCACCAAATCAGGGACACCAACTGATTTCTGTCTCCACGGCAGTCTCGCACAGGAAGGGGACGTGTCATAGATGTGAACTAGAAGGGCAGTTTGGAGATAAGCCCTGTACTGAGGTCATCTCACCTGCTCCGCTCCCACCATGCTGATTGGCTTGCACTTGAAGAGGTGAGTGATGAATTTGGGAATGAAGGAGCTGTGAATAAGAAAGAAGGAGCAGATCAGACTTATTTTCTCTTTAGTAAAGAACTGCAGAAACTTTTTAATTAAAGCAACACTTCCTTCCATAAGAACACCAAGAATCAAGGCAAGCACCACTGTCTTTCTTTTCCTTCCAACCAAAGGAAATTGTGTTTTGGCACATGATTTATTTTTATTTGAAAAGCAGATTTTACAGAGAGAGATATCATCTGTCCACTGGTTCATTCAACAAATGGCTGCGAAGGCCAGAGCTAAACTCATCCACAGCCAGAAGCCTGGAGCTTATTCTGGGTCACCTGTGTGGAGGCAGCACCCCAAGGACTTAGGCCATCCTCCACTGCTTTCCCAGGCCATCAGCAGGGAGCTGGATGGGGAGTGGAGTAGCTGGAATATGAAATATGGGATTCCAGCACCATAAGATAGAGATTAGCTTGATGAGCCACAGTGCCTGCCCTAAGAAGTCTTTTTAGGAAACACTGCAAGAGTCTCAATCATGAAAAACTAATTATACTAATATGGAATAGAAGTGGTAGACAACAGAAATGACTATAGTCAAGGTTGACCAGGGGGTGTCATAAGGGTCCATGACGGAGTTAGAAATGACAGAAGTGAAGCAGGACTTGCAGGTTTAAGTAAAGGCTAGCTGGTACCTCCCTCCTCATTCATCAAATGACACTCTGAAGTTTGCAGCCTCCTTGTTCTCCATCTCTCCCCATCTTTCCTGTGTATTTGTACCCACTCCAAAATCTAATTATGTGCACATTTTGATGGAGTGGGCACCAGCACCCAGCATATCCAGCTCAGCCACAGCCCTATCTCCAGGCACAATGGCCTGGCTCTCATCCACGCAGTCACCAACTTCCAAACCTGGGATGACACAAGACTGCCCCTCGTCTTCAACTCCGACATCCACTCACCTATCCCTGAATGCTTTTATCTGATCCTACACATTGTCCTCACTGCCACTGTACTTCTCATTTCTTACTGAAGCAACCATTGCCTTTTGCCTCCCAGGGTTTGCTCTAGCAGGAAGCTGGAGTCAGGAGTAGGAAGTCAGTATCTAACCCAGTTACTTTGATACAGAAAGTGGGAATCTAAACTACTAAGTCAAACGCTCACTACCTGTTTGTTGTTTTAACTGTAGTTCTAACCAGTGGGTCATCTTGATTATGGGAAAAGCCATCATCACTTCAGACACAAAGTAGAGGCATCCATGGCTGTACACTGGCGGGCAGGGAGGGAACTTGAAGTCCAGAGATCATGTCTAGGGGAAGGCCACTGATCAGAAAGCACTGTGAACAAGGGACTGCTTAGAAGAAATATTTTAGTCTTTAAAACTAGGACCAAATAAGCAATGTGAGATAGAACGCATGACTAACCCCAACTGTTTGAACAGTTGTAAACCAAGTTATTTCACACAGCAGTTGTCTGCGTTTGTGCCATGGAACTGGATCTGTGTGTTAGTCTACAGGGGCTGGGGCGAGAACACAGAGGGATCAGACACATGCCTTTGTGGAGTGAGTCCCAGGAATGGGACGGTAGCTGAGAGGGACTTCCTCAGGCCGTTGGAGGGTGGTGTTGATCACCTTGGGCTGGGGAAGTCTCCTCAGAACCGTCCCTCCAAGGTTTCTAGTGCTAGATGAGGATTTTATCAGGATGTAAGGGTACCACGGATCCAAACAAAAGTTCTTTGTAGATCACAGGTTGAACTTTCCCAGATGTGAGAGGTGGGTATCCTATCCCCAGTACGACCACTAATAGCGTAGTAATATATTTAAAGGGCTCACAGGGACTATGAGGCCGAGGCTGGGATGAGCTAAGCAATGGACCTCTTAGTCACTCTGCCCTAAGTTCAGTGAGAACCCCGTGCAGCCACACTGGAGGCTTTTGGCCATGGACAGATTCTACTGGTACCACAGCGAGTGTCACAATGTGATTTATCAGGGAGGCTTTTAACATACACTAATGAGCACCCAGAGAGTGAGGAAAATGTCCACTCTGGTCCATCTGCCACACTGCAAACATTAATGCCTCCTTGGAGAGCACACACTATCCTTTCTTGACAAACTAGAAACTAAAGCTAATGCAACAAGCCACTCAATTACTGCTGTTCCTAAGGGATTTATCTGTGTGTATGAGACAGGGAAAGCCCTATTTGAGTACAAACTGGGAGAGATTCAGGGAAGACAGAAACTTGGAGTCCTGAATCATCACTGGGGAAGTAAATGAGAACAACCCTAACACAGTAGCCTGGGCTGGGCTGACCTTCCTGAAGCCCTACCCCATGCAGTCTGCCAGAATGCTGTGTGATAATTGAGCAGACGAGACACTGACCCTCGACACGGCTTGGTCTTGTGGGAATCAGTGCTACAGCCAGATGCTGACTGGCAAAGGACCAAGCCATTTCCTGGCTTCAAAACTCAAGGCGGAAACGGCCACACATCGGGCCACGGCAGGAAGACATGTGGCTCTGTAGTCACTCCATCTACTTTGGCAAAGGTGTTCCATGCTTGCCCAGCACCCAAGGGCATTCACAAGTGGATATGTTTTGGCAGTTACAGTAATAAGTACTATTGGGAGAAAGCAAAGGTTCAAAAGAAATAGAACTGACGGTTTCTACCATTAAAAAGCTTTAAAGTCTAGTCATGGAGACAAAAGTGCATATGTGTAATCACTGGGAAAGAATTTTAATGATCCCAACCCGGGTGAGGAACGGCTGTGGCCACATAGTTCAGAATAATAAGGTTCTCTCATTTTTGTTTGCCTTGATGCGGCTGCCGACTATATTGTTGTCACTCTATGGTGCTGAGCAGCATATTTAGTTTTATTATTATGCTTCGTTTGGGGTAACAATTAAAATTAGTTTGCCTGCAGCCACCAGAATGAACCTCAGCTGGAGTTCGAGAGCACGCTGGGTGGTATGGATGACAGTAAAATAACCGGCTGGTGTTATGAGGATAGATACAGATCATTATACATTCTTTTTTTTTCCCTCAAATCCATAGAATGGACAACACCGAGAATGAGCTTCAATGTAAGCCATGGCCTTTGGAGGCAATAATGATGTGTCCGTGTTAAGCTTATCAGCCGTGACAAATGTGCCACTGTTGTGTGGGATGCTGATTGTAATGTGTGGAGGCAGAAGGTATGTGGCAAATCTCGCAGCCTTCTGTTCAGTTTTGATGTGGAAGTAAAACAGCACCTAAAACAAAAACCCACTGGTGAGAATGCTCCGGGACTTACTTTGCAAATTTAATGCAGAACTGAGTGAAGTATTTTCGCGTGGAAGCCAGGTTGTCACGGATGATGGGGACATTCTGCTTAATGTGAAGAATGACGGAGGTGACGTAGGGACTCTGGTCACCAACATGCTCCACGTTCTGCCACTGCATCTGGAATAGAGGCAGGAGAAAACTGGGATGAAGAGCCTTGGCAGAACAGGGTCGCCTGTCACTGAAGGGGGTAGGTGGAGAAGACATGAAGTTACAGCTTGAGATCAGAGCAATTCATTCCTTCTGTTCTGGGGAATTTGTCTGACCCATTCCGTATGGGCTGATCATGAATAAAAGTAAGAATCCTTCCAGGTCCTTGATGGTGTTCAACTCAGATAATTTTCCTGTTTCTATCTTGTTCCTGTCATGCTTAGATCAGCTTTCCTCCAAGCTGCTAGTCTGTACAGGGACCCTCACCAGCCAGATGAACAGAGATCCTGCTTTTGCTTTGTTGTTGTTGTTTTTCATTTTATTTGAAAGAAAGGAAGACACAGAGAGAGAGAGATCTTTCATCTGCTGGACCCAAGTACTTTAGCCAACACCTCTGCTTCCCACGGTGTACCTTAGCCGGATCACAAGTGGAAGAGTCAGAGCTCAAACCATGCACTCCAACTGGAAGGCAGGCACCTCAAACAGCGACTTACCCATTGAGCCACATGCCCATCCCAAGGATGTATTCTTTTGTCAAGTATTCTCCCAGCAATACTGTGGGAGAATAGTGGGGAGGACATTTACTCTAAGCAGGTACAGCTTGGGAGACTGGAGGGACAGCAGGCCCACATGAAATAAAACCTAAAAGGGAATTAGACTGTTCTCTCCAGTAAATTGGGAACAGTTTGGAATTCTTTAAAAAGGAAATCAGAAAAGATGGGACATGCGAGATTTGCTCCAGTGGCATCTGAGGAATGGGGAAGAGAAGGTGGAGGGGGACAGGTGGCGTAGATGAAAGGTTAGTGAAGCTGGCTGTTGAGCACACAGGGTTCACTGTACTGTTTTCTCTACTCAAGAATATATTTGAAATTTCCCACAAAAAAATTTTAAAAGGTGTGCCTTTAGAATATTACATTCCTCTGACCTTCAGGACAATGATAAGACTTCATGAAAGGGAATGAACAAAGGATCTTTGACAAACACTAGGGCCACATCAGGTGGGGGGACAGGGCAGGAAAGAGGTACCAGGACTGTGAGGGTGACAGGTCTGGGGGAGGCAGATATTACTGATGAGACACATACGGTCTGTTCCTTGGCCACGAACAAGCGGAATAGAGCATGTGCTCTGGCAACATTGGCAATGAACCGCCTGCAGCACTGGGCTTGGGGGGAAGCAGCAAGAAGCAATGGGTGTCCCCTCCCTCCAGAGCCTTTGTGGGAGAAAGCGGGGAGGCAGCACCGTCTCCCAGTCTGCCTGGAAGCCAGCAGGGAACGGGATTTGCTGGAGTTCTGCTGAGTCCTCAGTCTGCAGCTACACCGTTTGCCACAAAGCTCCCCTGCCAAGCCCAGACCATAGAATACGCTCACAAAGGCACTGTGGTGGTTCTGAGGCCCATATCTCTGGCAACAAAGCACTGTATTTATAGAGCTCTTGGGGAAATGAGAAATTCAAGATGGAGACAACTTGTTTAAAAAAATCCTATTCTACACGCAGGAGTCTCCAGCCCTGGGAGGTTCAAACAATGCTATGTTTTGTCCTAATGTTTCTTCACCTCAGCAGGTACTTACTGTCTGGAGTGGCAGTGTGTGTATGCCCAGGACTGCAGGAAAGAGGGGAGGGGCATCTCAGCTGCTAAATGACAGGAAGACCAAGGTTTAGGCACAGGAGGAGTCTTAGGCAAGCATTTACAACCAGAAAGGAAATGGCTTCTCATTTTTTCACTGGGAGAAAAAAAAAAAAAAACTGAAGCAAATAACTGCTTCAGTTAGGAAGGTCTAAGCTGAATTTTATATTCCAGTGCTTGGGCTACATGTAATTTTTTCCACATTACTTTTTATCTTATTCAAGATGCTTCTTTTTCCATTTGATTTTGTAGCTTTGACCAATTCAAATAACGAGTAACCCTAGGTGACATTAAATGAGCTCACAGGTCGAGACCACGGTTAACAGGCCTGTTCAGTCTGCACTCTGCCTCTCTGCGACCCGGCCCCCCACCCCAGCTTGGTGGCAAGCCTTGGGGCGGGGTGCACTGGGTGAACGTGCGCAGCTGGGTAGAGCTTGATGCCCCAACCTACAATCAACAAGACGCACCTCCATGGTGATCACCATTGCTTTCCAAGTTAGCAGTCTATGCATCTGAAAATCTCAGAAGAGTTTATAGAAAGTTAACAAGATACCACAGTTCTGCCTTCACTGACATGGCCCCTAGGAGAAGGTGGTGAAGAGCTCTGCCAAACATGGAATGAAAGACCTAGACTTGTGTTTCTGCTGGTTAGTCTGTCTGCACATCACCAAATTCCTCCTGAAACCAATGGCCGAGTCAGTGCTTATCCACATTGGAGGTTTTTGGCTGGAGATCTGATTTGCTTTCACACTCTGTCCAGTGAGGACTCCATTGGTCAGGTTACAAGAAGCATTAGCAGGCCTGGTGGCGTGGCCTAGCAGCTAAAGTCCTCGCCTTGAACGCCCCGGGATCCCATATAGGTGCCGGTTCTAATCCCGGCAGCTCCACTTCCCATCCAGCTCCCTGCTTGTGGCCTGGGAAAGCAGTCGAGGATGGTCCAAAGCTTTGGGACCCTGTACCCATGTGGGAGACCCGGAAGAGGTTCCTGGTACCCGGCTTCGGATTGGCGCAGCACCGGCTGTTGTGGCTGCTTGGGGAGTGAATCATTGGATGGAAGATCTTCCTCTCTGTCTCTCCTCCTCTCTGTATATCTGACTTTGTAATAAAATTAATAAATCTAAAAAAAAAAGAAGCATTAGCACAAGTCAAGTGAATTCATGATTTTAACTTGGAGTCAAAGTGAAACTTAAATTAAAGTCAGTAAGAAAATGATTTAAACTACTAGAAAACAATGAAAATTGGCATTACCCTTACTACTTTTGAGATTTTATTTATTTTTATTGGAAAGGCCAAATTACAGAGAGAAGGAGAGACAAAGAGATCTTCTATCTGCTGGTTCACTCTTCAAATGGTTGCAATGGCTAGAGCTGAGCTGATCTGAAGCCAGGAGCCAGGAGCTTCCTCCAGGTCTCCCATGTAGGTGCAGGGCCCCAAGGCTTTGGGCCATCCTCTACTACTTTCCCAGGCCACAAGCAGGGAGCTGGTTAGGAAGTGGAGCAGCTGGGGTACGAACTGGTACCCACATGGGATCCTGGCAAATGCACGGCAAGGACTTTAGCTACTAGGCTACCATGTCGGGCCCTGCCCTTACTATTTTTAAAAAAATGTGCCAAACACAGCTGGTGGTGACACTGCCTGGGAGCCATCCCAAATGCCTGAGGCCTGCCATGGCCTTCCCCAGGTGACTGCAGGATTTCTTAAATTGCCAGGATACTGATGCTAGTTTGAATCTACTGTGTGGCAAGTCATTTTGCCTTAGAAAAAGGTCTACTGAGCAGCTCGTCTTCTTTGGTGAAAGCTTAAATTCTCTCCTTTTCATTTTGACTATTGGATTAGGGAGATAAAGAACAGAGACTCAGATGTTTGGACTTCGAGATCATTTCAGGCAACTGGAGTCTACAGCTAGAGTTTAGGCTGCAGGGTTGTGGCCAAGCAACACCTCTGCTCAGGCAAACACTTTCACTTGTTCTTTTTTTTTTTTTTCCCAAGATTTCTTTTTTAATTGAAAAGGCAGATATAAAGAGAGAAATAACTTCTGTCTTCTGGTTCACTACCCAAGAAGTCACAATCGCTAGAGCTGAGCTGAGCTGAAGCCAGGAGCCACGTCTCATGGTCTTCCAGGTCTCCCATGTGGGTGCAGGGTCCAATGCATTGGGCTGTCCTCGACTGCTTTCCCAAGCCACAAGCAGGGAGCTGGATGGGAGGTGGAGTAGCTGGGACATGAACTGGTGCCCATGTGGGATTCTGGCGGACAGAAGGTGATGAGATTTAGCCACTAGACTACCAAGCCGGGCCCTACCTTTTTGTTGTTATTGTTTTTAAGATTTATTTTATGTGTTTGAAAGGTAAAGTTAGAGAGAACCTGCTGATTCATCTCCAAATGGCCACAGTCAGGGTTGTGCCAGGCCAAAGTCATGAGGGTCTTCCATGTCTCTTATATAGGTGAAAAGGCCAAAAGACATGGGCTGTTTTCCCAGGCACATTAGTATAGAGCTGGATTGGACCCATATGGGATCCCGGTGTGTGCAAGGCAAGGACTTTAGCTGCTAGGCTACCACACTGGGCTCAATGGGAAAATAAATTTAAAAGCAATTTGAAACTATCAAAATCATAGCATTTTGATTCCTGGAGTTCTCTTTTAGGCAATTAATCTGCAGTTTATAGTTACGAATACTCAGGACACACACACAAGGCTATTTACTGCCAGACAATATGGAAATGTGATAAATTGGAAAATAAACTAAATGGTTAGTAAACAGAATGAATTGAAAACATGTTAAAGGAAGCAGCAGATTACAGTAATTAAAGATGATGAGATTTGGAGTCTGTCTGGGTTCTAACATAGTCTGTGTGACGATCTAAGTGTCTAAGTTGGCAAATTCTTTTCTCTGAGCCTACGTCTTTTCACCAATATAGCTTGGATGATACTAATATTTATTATCTGTTAGTGAAAGATAATTCATGGAATGCTGTTAACATAGTGCATCAAACATACAAATTCCATGGTAAATGTTGCTGTCATGATTTTAAACACTGAGGCTAGTGTTGTGCAGTGGGTAAAGCCACTGCCTGCGACACAAGCATCCCATACGATGCTGGGTCCTGACTGCTCCAGTACTGATCCAGCTCCCTGCTAATGTGCCTGGGAAATCAGCAGAGGACCGTCCAAGTGCTTGGGCCTCTCAGCCATGGGGGAGACCCAGAAGAAGCTCCTGGCTCTGGACAGGCTCAGCTTCGGCTGTTTTGGCCGTTTGAGGAATGAACTAGCAGATGGAAGATCTCTCTCCTAATTCTGTCTTTCAAACAAACAAAACAAACATTAAAAAAAAAAAACCAAAAAACTGGCGTATAAGGTATGAATTTATTTTCATCTAAAGGTACACCTATTCATGAAATTACAGGGAATTTAAATAACCTTCTTGTAAAAATTCTAGGGGTATGCTTTTGGTACAGCAGTTAAAACATGACTTGGGATGCTTGTGCATCCATATTGGAATCCTTCAGTTCAAGATTTGGCTCTGCTCTCGATTCTGGCTTTGGGCTGATGTGTGACCTGGGAAGCAGCAGGTCCGGTTGAAACAGTTCATCCCCGCCACCCACATGGGAGACCTGGATTAAGATCCTGGTTGCTGAATTCAGCCTGGCCCACCTCTGCCTCTGTGTGGGCATTTTCTCTTTCCCTCTCCCTAACCCCTTCCACTGTTTTTCTGCCTGTTAAAAGCATTTTCTCTAATAAAGATGATTTGCTTTTATGACAAAAAGTAGTTTAATGAAGAAAGAAAGATGTGCTTTTATTACAAGGAGAAAGTGATCCTGGGGATTTGTAAACCATAGTGCTCTGTGGGCCTTCTGAAATAATTTGCATCTGAATGACGAGGAAAATGAGAACAGACTTGAGGACTGTTCTAGCTTTTTTTCCAAATGTCATTGGGGGCTAGTAACACAGCTTTCCAAATTAGTACATGTTCACAGCCCTCAAAGCCAACAGAAATTACATACCAGACTTCAAGGAGATTTAGTTTGTCTGGTTATTATTGTTTTTTTTTTTTTTTTTGGTTTGTTTTTTCTAAAACTACCATTAATGGACAAAAAGCTAAGTATGTTTGATTTTGGACAGAGTTAAATTCTTTCAGCTTCATGTTGTGAGTGGTGACATGCCACGTGATAATTGGACCCTAATAATGAGGCCACAGATCCTACTTTTTAAAAAGTTCTACTAGTGTAAGGCCATATTAGGCATACTCATGCAGAATTTTCATATCTAAAAAACAGAACTCTTTATCCTCCCACCAAAGCCCCCCTAGACTACTATCTTCTCAAGAATCAGGAGACTTGGTTTAACTTCTGGTGTTACTACAAAAGTTATATGGCACTGTTTCAGAAAGTGAGGTGGGAGGGTTGGGGGGAGGTAAGGGAAGAAGACCAGCAAACAAATATACCAGGAGAACAATTCATCGATTTTCAAAAAAATATGCAAAGCAGAATCCCGGACTGGTTGACCACTGCATTTTCTTCCATGCTGGGAAGTTACTGAGCAAAGCTGAAGACACACCCGATGCAGTGATGAACAGCCTGGAGAGCTCATAATAAGTGCACGTGACTGCTCATCCAGGGCACATGACCAACTATTCTTATTGCTTCTGTTTGTAGGCAAGTTACTCAGGCTGATTGCCTTGGCTGCCACATTTGTGTCAAAATGACATAGTGAGAACTCTGTATGCATGTTGTGCTACAAATCCTGCAGAGACAGGCCTGAGTTTGAATCCTGACTCTGTCACATGCAAGTTAAGGGATTGTGGGACAAGTGATTTAACTTCTCTGGGTTTCAGTTTCCTCAACTGTGGAAGGAGGAATAACATGGCTACTTCATCAGTTTACTATCAAAACTAAATGAAGCAATGCATTTGGGTGTCTGATTTCTGCTAAGTCCTCAATAAATAGCAACTTTTTATTGTCTCATTCTTAGAGAACAACACGAAGTAGTCTGAATGATGATTTTGACATAATTTATAGCAGCACTACTGTAATCTGTGACAGTTTCGGAAGCACTAGTGAATGTCCCTGTATTTGGCATGGTCCTGTTAAGGCCATCCTGCTCCACTCCATCACCTGGTAGTCTCCTCTCCTTGTCCAGCAGCAGGGCTCTGGTCTTGCCCAGAGCAGCTACCCACTGAGTGTGGGCATTCCTCATTCTGAGCTTTGCCTGCCAGCCCCACCCAGTTAATAATGCTCAATAGTTTCCTCTGTCTCACTCTGTCACCATTCTTTGGTCAAATGAGTCGTTTAGTGGTCCTTTACTTCTTTCTTTACCTTCAAAGTTATGCACAGAGTACTGCTGTGCTATGCCACAGACACCCAGCAAAGAATACAACATAGTTGTTCAAAGTTTAACAGGGAAGGCAGAGATCCAAATAAAACTGTAAAACAAAGTGGACGGTTTGTCTAGACAGTATAGTATCTTGAAGGAGAATGAAATACTTTGGATGAGATAAGAATGGGTGTCACAGGAGGCATGTGATGCCATAGTGTAGCCCACTAAGTCTTTACTTATGGTGTCGCATCCCATATTGGCACCAGTTGGAGCATCAGATGCTTCACTTCCAATTGAGCTCGCTGTCACTGCGTCTGGGAAAACAGTGGAGGATGGCCCAAGTACTTGGACCCCTGCAAGCGTGTGAGACCTGGAAGAAGCTCCTGGATCCTGGCTCTGGACTGGCCCAGCTCTAGACACTGGGCCATTTTGTGAATGAATCAGAGAATAGAAGGTTTCTTTTTTTCTCTTTATTATTATTATTATTTAATTACATTGCATTATGTGACACTGTTTCATAGACTGAACAGAAGGTTTCTAGCTTCTGGTTTCTAGAACTGGTTACCTTACAGGAGTAGTAAAATAAATGCTGAAAAACAATGTTCAAAAAGAAAAAAGTTGGAGGACTTGCACTTCCTTATTTCAAAGATTACTAGAGAGCTATAATAGTTGAAGTGGTATCCTGGCATATAGACAGACACAGATTAATGGGATAGAACTGAGAGTCTAGAAATAAACCAGTCATTGTGTCTATGGGTAGATGACTTCTTCAAGAGTATCAAAATCATCCAGCAAGGGATCATCCAGCAAAATTCTTGTTGGGGTGGGCATTTGACATATGTGTTAAAACACCTCATAGAGAACCTACATTCCATCTTGAAATGCCTGGGTTTGATTCCTGGCTCTGTTCCCAATTCCAACGTTTTGCTAATGAGTATCCTGCAATGGCTTAAATACTTGGGTCCCTGCCATCCACAGGAGACCCATACTGGGTTTTTGGCTCCTGGCTTTGGACTGACCCAGATCCAGCTGTTGCTGGCAAGTGGAGAGTGAATGAATAGAAGGGAGATCTCTCTCTGTGTACATGTCCTTTTCTCTTGATCTCTCTCTTTTAATTAGTCATTTACTTAAAAGCCAAGTTACAGAGACAGGAAGAGAGAGAGACAGCGAGTTCTCCCATCCACTGGTTTACTTTTTAGATGCTACAAAAGCCTGGCCAAAGCCAGGAGCTAGGAGATTCTTCCAGGTCTCCCATGTGGGTACAGGGGCCCAAGGACGTGGATCATTCTCCACTGCTTTCCCAGGTGCATTATCAGAGAGCTGGACTGACGTGGAGCAGCCAAGAATGGAACCAGTACCAATTTGGGATGCCAATGCCATAGACAGTAGCTTTACCCAGTATACGACAATGCCAGCATTTCCATCTCTTTTATGTCTCACTGCCTTTCAAGCACATTTGAAAAAGTAAGTAACTAAATGAAAACGAAATAGACATTTTAATAGATGGTACTGCAAAAGCTAGATATATACACACAAATGAAAAGTTAAAACCATATGTCATACCATATATAAAAATTAACTCAAAGCCTGTTGAAGACTTAGATGTAACAGGTAAAAGTCTGAATTTGTGATTTTGGCTTTAGGCAATGGTGTCTTTGCTACTGATACTGAAACAAATATTAATCAATTAGTAAATAGATTTTTACCAAAATCAAAGGATATTATTAGGAACGTAAACACAAGTGATAAATATTTGCAAATCATGTTTCTCAGGAGTTTGATATCCAGTTGATAAAAAGAACTTTTACAACACAAGAATGGAAATAGGGACTGGTGCACAGACTCAACTGGCTTAATCTCTAACACCAAGCACAGGCATCACATACGGGTGCCAGTTTGTGTCCTAGCTGCTCTATTTCCCATCCAGCTCTGTGTTTGTGGCCCAGAAAAGCAGAGGAGGATGGCCTAAAGCCTTGGGATCCTGCTCTCAAGTGGGAGGCCCAGAAGAAGCTCCTGGATCCTGGTTTTAGATCAGCTCAGCTCTGACCATTGTGGTCACTTGGGAAGTAAACCAGTGGATGGAAGGTCTTTCTATCTGACTATCCTCTCTGCCTTTCCAATAAAAATAAGTAAGTCTTTTAAAAAAAAAGGGAATGTAACTACACATAACCTAATTTAAAAAT
Organism: Ochotona princeps; assembly: GCF_030435755.1. Lineage (NCBI taxonomy): Eukaryota > Metazoa > Chordata > Mammalia > Lagomorpha > Ochotonidae > Ochotona > Ochotona princeps. The sequence goes on along the minus strand of NC_080848.1, from coordinate 37,955,319 downwards.
GAGCAAAGAATTTTACTGACATTTTTTAAAACAGGATATACAAATTGCTAAAAACACATGAAAAGGCACTCAGCATCTTCATCATTGGGGAAATGCAAACTGAAGCCACAATAAGGTATCATTTGACACTCAGGAAAACGATTTAATTTAAAAAAATGGAAAATAAGTGTTGGCAAAGATGGAGAAATTAGAACCCTATATTTTGCTGGTAGGGATGTAAAATGGGAGTCATTTTGGAAAAATGTTTGGCAGTTTCTCAAAATGTTAAACACAGAGTTAGCACATGACTTAGCAGCTCTACCCCTAGATAAATGTTGAAGAGAACTGAAAACAAAAGCTTGTCCATGAACATTCATAGCATTTTTCGTAATAGATGTAGAAATAACTCAAATGTTAGTTGTTAGTCATTCATCAACTCCAATCAATGAATGGTTAACAAAGTGTGACAGATTCCTACACTGGAATATTACTTGGCTATAAAGAAGACATGAAGTATTAATATGCGGCACAACACAGATAAAGCTTAAAAACTGCTGAGTGAAGGAAGCCAGGCAAAAGGGTCATCTCATATGATTCTAATTAAGTGAACTGTCCAGGGAAGGTAAATCCATCTAGATAGAAAGTAGATTAACGGCTGTCAGGTAAATAGGGGATGGCTGTTAATTAGTATGCTGTTTCTTTTAGGGAGATGAGATACAGTAAAACATTTTTGCTTTAAAAATTTACTTATTTATTTGAAAATCAGAGTGGTATAGAAAGAGAGAGATCTTCCACCCACTGGTTTACTCTCCAAATGCCCCAAACAGCCAGGGTTAGGTCAGACTAAAACCAGCAGCCAGAAATCCCATCATGGACTCAGATGGGTGGTGGGACTGGGTGCTTGGACCATCCTCTGCTGTCTTCTCAGCCACAGTAGCAGGAAGCTGGATTAGAAGTGGAGCAGTAGGAGCTCTTTGATACAGGATGCCAGCATTATAAGTGGTGGCTTAATCCAGAGCATGACAATGCCACCCAGGTGCTGTGGGATTATAGAGTGAACATTCTCCTGCAAATATACTAAAAACCACTGGCTCACACACCACAGAAGGCTGGATTTTGTGTATACAGATTATATTTCAATTCCTTTCTAAAGAAAAATTTATTTTCTTATTACAAAGTCAGATGTACAAAGAGGAGGAGAGACAGAGAGGAAGATCCTCCATCCAATGATTCACTCCTTGAGTGACCACAATGGCTGGAGCTGTGCCAATCCGAAGCCAGGCTACCTCCTCTAGGTCTCCCACATGGGTGCAGGGTCCCAAGGCTTTAGGCCATCCTCGACTGCTTTCGCAGGCCACAAGCAGGGAACTGGATGGGAAGTGGAGCCGCCGGGATTAGAACCGGTGCCCATATGGGATCCCGGCATGTTTAAGGCGAGGACTTTAGCCGCCAGGCCACTGCGCCAGGCCCTGAAGTGAATCATAAAGGATGGTTTCTATAGGGCAGACTATGGTAAGAGAATTCTAGGCAAAAAGAGCAGACTTAGAAAAGGTGTAGAATAATAATAATAAAAAAGCAATGTGCACTCATGAATATGGCAATGGATCACAGACTACAGTACAGGGAAGGCAGTTCAAGTGCTTGCGCTTTCCCGTACCCACGTGGGAGATCCAGGAGAAATCCAGGCTCCTAGCTTTGGCCTGACACAGCACTGGCCATGTGGGGAGTGAACCAACAGATGGAAGATCTCTCCCTCTGTAACTAACTACCTTTCAAATGAATAAATAGATCAGAAAGAAAGGAAGAAAGAACAAAAATGAAAGAAGGAAAGGGAGGAAGGAAGGGAGAAAAGAAAAAGAAACTGGATTAACAAGGAAGTAAAGAGAAAAATGACGGTTTTATAAAACAAGGTGGAAGACCATGGTGTGCCTTCAATGAGAATGATGTCTCCTCCAGGAGAAAGAAATGACCAAACTGCCTGATTCCATTCATCTTGTCAAGGAAGTCTCTTAACTGAGATTCATCCAACATCTCTGCTCCACTCTGGCTAGCCCAACTTTGATTTCTCCCATCATTTATAAAACACATTTCGTTATAACACAGAATATTCTAGAATTTTTGTCCCCAGCAGAGTAGCTGAGGGCAATCTTGAATCCAGTCTTAACTATATCCGTTCACATACTGAGTACCCTATGGGACTCCAAAGATGTTTAATGAGATCAACAGTTTTCACCAAACTTGGAACTCTCCTAGCTTCACAAACCTGTGCTTGCTTGGAACAAATGGCTCTCTTGCTCACAAGTTTGATCAAAGCATGTTCTGTCAAAGCGTGTTCTGCTCTGTTTCAGTAGCCTAGCAGCTAAAGTTCTCATCTTGCATGTGCAGGGATCCCATATGGGCAATGGTTCTAATCCTGGCTGTTCAACTTCCCATCCAGCTCCCTTTTTATGGCCTAGAAAATCAGTTGAGGACGGCCCAAAGCTTTGGGACCCTGCACACACGGGAGACCTGGAGGAGGTTCCTTGATCCTGGCTTCAGATTGGCACAGCTCCAGCTCTTGCGGCTGCTTGGGGAGTGAATCATTGGACAAAAGATCTTCCTCTCTGTCTCTCCTCTCTGTATATGTGACTTTCCAATAAAAAAAAAGTAAAGCTTGAAAAAAAAAGAAATATAAATTCTAAAAAAATATATAACTAAGATGCTGCCTCATTATGACGCTTTTCCTTGCCTCTCTTCTAGGAGCTCGACTCTCCCCTCTTTCAAAAAAGTCCACATTTTGTACCTTACCATACCAATTTTCTCATGCCTCACAGTACAGTGTCTGAGCATCCTTGTCATATCACACGTTACCTGTCCCACACCTAAGCACCTTGGGAAACAGCCTGTGCCATTCACAGCTTCCCAGCTACTGCTGTTAATCAAAGACAACAGTACTGTGCTGGGTAAAGCCTGAAGTGAACTGTTCAATTAGTGGCAAAAATGATGGAATCACAGACAGAAACAACCATTATCACGAAAGTTATTTTAGAAAAAAATCCTAGAGGAAACTACACAAAACAGGATGCAGGCACAAATAACAGTGTGTGTTGAATCAATTTGTGACCACTTGGCTTGTTGATTTTCATCACATGGATTTCATTTTGCTAGAACTCCAGAAGACCCAGACAAAAATTAATGGTCTCCCAGATGCTGCCTGCCCAAGTCTGTGGTTTTCCTATGATATAAACAAAAGATTCTGAAGGTAGGCTCTCTGGCTCATTCTTGCTGGTGTGGGTCTAAGGGCTGAGATATGGATGGTGGGGAAGACGGATTTTGAGGGAAATCCACCTAACGAACTGACAGTTTGTGTAAGCAACACCTGCAGTGTTAAGCTCCCTCTGTTATTGCACTGACTAAAAAAAAATTGCACTCTTGTTTTGGTAGATGAAATTTGTTCACCAGCTGCATTCCAACGTACAATGTGTGGCAGTTCAGGAGAGATGGCAGCTGGAACACATCACATGCAGGATGTAGGGAACGCTCCCCGGCAGCTAACGGGATAAGCAGAGCCTATAAAATGAACCCTGAGAGCCATGTTCCTTTAAGAAAATGGATTAGCTTCAATTTGCCTGTCAGAACATACTGCTTATAAACACTGGGAATACTGGAAATATACATTGGGAAACTGATGGGTGAAAACCTCTGTCTTTTGGAGAGAAACTACATGACAAGGATTACTGCACTGCTTCTCCCTTCACTTGACCAAACTCCAAAGCCTAGGCTTTGGTTTCAGTCCTACTGCTCTTAAATATTTGTAATCTATGGCAGAAACCAAGTGCAGACCAAATGTCTGTTCAGCCAACCTTGGGACATGGCCACTCCTCCTGACAAGAGGAAAAGACAAGTGGTATTTCTTGAGCACTTACTACAGGACTGGCACCAGAGCAGCTACTCTATGCAAGTTTTGTCCTCACAACAATTTTGGGAGGCGGATAGCCACAAAAGTCACCCCCAGAGGAGAGAGCCTGGGCCTATTCAGGTTAAGTCATCAGGTCGACATCCTCAAAGGAAAAACTGGAAGAGTTAATTTGTCTGACTCAAAGTCAAGTTTCTTTGCATTGCCCTGTGTTGCTGGCCTGTATGCCTCAAAATAGTCCTTTCTCCAGAACGTGCATGAATGTCACAGAAGCTTCTGACTCCGGAGTTGGCCCTGGGCAGGCATTTTCCATAAAGGAACAGATGGCAAACATTTTAGGCTTTGTGAGTGATACGGTCTCCCTGTTATTGTTCAGCTCCACCACTGTGGCACAAAAGCAGCTGCAGGTAATATGCAAATGAGCAAACATGGCTGTGTTCTTTTAAAAGAGATCAGGTGTGTTCAGGGTGGTATGGCTGTAGACGGCTGTGTTCTTTTAAAAGCTTACGAACATCAGGAGCATTTGGCCTACTGGCTATAAGGAAGTTTCATGTTGTTTTGGCTTAGAAAGCAATAAATAATTGGCTATTTCCAACTTTAACACACATGGGAATCTTCTATATTCAAAACAATAAGAGGGTGGTGTCAAGATTTGATCCATGCACTTAAATAATTAACATTCTTCTGAGAGGAAGGAAAGGCACAGGAGGTGGAAGCCAAAAAACAGCAACTGAGGTAGCACGGGGTCACTGCTGCCAAAGAGGGGAGCTGAGGGCAAAGGCCTGCGGGCTACGGCGTTAGAAAGCCAGGGCTGACAACCAGCAAGTCATTCTGCATTGGTGCCAACGCTCAGAAAGAGTCGGAAAAACCTCTCAGTGGGCAAAAATGAATGAGTCAGGAGTGACTGCTTTAAGCACTAACGAAAATATCCATGCTGACCACAGAAGGTTTTGAGCCCGTGTCAGATTTTAATCAAAGACAACATCTCCTGCAGACTCCCCAAAGACATATACCCTCAACGGAGGAGGGAGGGACAAGCCAACTGACAGAAGTATGAGAAAGAGCCGAGTCCCTCAGGGAACTCTCCAGGGTCTTCCCATCCTCCTTTCAGCTGACGTTTTAATCCCTGAAGAACAGCGTGGGCAGGGAGGTGCCTGAGGGCCTGGCCAGGAGTCCTTTCCTGAGACCTTACCTTGCTCATGGCAGTCAGGGCGGGATCACAAGCAGCATCAAGATCCTGAACCAGCAGCTGAATGCTGCTGGAGATGACACTGCAAACCAAGCAGAGGAGTGTAGTCACCACTGGGAAAAAATGATTATTTCATGACTGATGCAGCGCCTTCAAGTGTAAAAGTGAGACACATCACTTCATCATGAAAATGCAAGAGCTTTGACTAACGGCAGTGGGAAAGCAGCCTGGCTTCTAGCTGCATGTCATGACTGGGTTCAGGAATCAAGCTTCCATGCCAACCTCTTTGACTGCAACTTCAAAAGTCTCTTTTCAGTCTCCTTTAAAGTATCTGTTTCTCAAAAATATTTGCCAGAACAAAAAAGAAAAAAAAAGAGAGAGAAAAGTAAGCAAACAGGAAGAAGTGAACCAAGAATTTTTATGTTTCCGAAATGAAGAGGTTGATGTAAAAGCAAAGGCTTTGGTCCTGTCTTGTTTAATGGCAGCAGCAGAACTGACCTCAGCAAAGATATACCACTGTGGAAAGAAACACTGGGGTGGTGTTACTGTGTGACCTCCTTAGACATGTGCATGCACACAGAACGGCCTGGAGGATGCGCATGGCCCTCTGTGGGTTCAGGCTGGGGGCTCAGGGGAGGCCTGGACCCTGACTTTCCCACAGGAATGGCCATGGGAGGGTCTGTCCTGATTGTTCTCCATGGTAGTGCAGTGAAGTACAGATGACTGCATGTGGGCAGGCAGAGTGAGGGGGGCAGCTGCAGCACTCCTGAAGCGGTTCTCAGTGGTTGGTGCAGAACAAGCCGCCCTGCAGACCTCTCTCTACAGAGACGGGCTACGCCCTCGAGCACCGAGTGCAAGTTGGGGCAGTCATGTGGAAGATACCTACGTGCTAAATGTGTCCATCTCTCCAGTCAGGTTGATTCGCTCGGTCAGACTTACATCAACTTTTTCTTTGAGTTTTTCTTCTAGCTGTTGGGAGATGAGAGAGAAACATGTTTAATGATTACTGAAAGAAATAACATAATGATCATAATTGTTAACACTGAGTTTGACAAGCAGGTTTGATTTTAGACCTTTCATTTTTTTAAAGATTTATTCTATTTTTATTGGAAAGTCAGATATACAGAGAGGAGGAGAGACAGAGAGCAAGATCTTTCATCTGTTGATTCACTCCCCAGGCAGCCACAATGGTCAGAGCTGAGTCAATCTGAAGCCAGGAGCCTGGAGCTTCTTTCGGGTCTCCCATGTGGGTGCAGGGTCCCAAGGCTTTCCTTGACTGCTTTCCCAGGCCACAAGCAGAGAGTTGGATGGGAAATGGGGCCACTGGGATTAGAGCCAGCGCCCATATGGGATCCCAGCACATGCAAGATGAGGACTTTAGCCACTAGGGTACCACGCCGGGCCCAACCATTCACTTATTTACTCATGTGATTTCCACAACTCTAGGAGGAAGAGTCTATTTTTATCCCCATTTGGTACAGGGAAGGGGGAAGCTGCCCACTTAAGACACCAAATGGGAGGGCCAGGAATCGAACTGTTTCCATAATCTGCATCTCTGAGAGCTGTGTCACACTGGTTTAAAATGACCCACCCACAACTACTAGCATTAATTCTGAAAAGATCCAGATTTTAAGATATTCGCTGACCCATAAACTACAGACTTGTACTCAGTGAGCATTAGTATGAGGGAATCACCTAGTTACTACATGTTGGAGATAACAGGGAGAAACAGAAGAAATATGGTTCCTGTCCTCATTAGCCTAGAGTCTACTAGGACAGAAACAGCCAACATGCTCCCCAGAGTCTCCAAGAAAAATACGATTGACCAGAAACTGTGAATATCTGAAATCATCCCTGTGAACTGGTTGACCTAGCACTTCTAAATCTTTTAGACGAACTCTAAAAATAACAAACATTTTGTCTTGAATTTTAAAATGCTCTTAAGGGATACATAAATCAATGTAATCTTTTTAGTAAAAAAGCCAAAAATTTAAATACACTCACTCTTCAAACCGGCATTTTGACATGTAGAAATGCATTTTAATGAAATAGTGCTGGGCTTTGGTCACACAGACCTCTTCAGGTCCTAGACCACAAGGTCCCCTCTCAACACCTCTGGGCTGTACACTCCCTACCACCTCCCTCAGAAATGCGCACCCCAGCTTAGCAGCCCTGTTGCCTTGCCTCGCCTGCACTTCCCAGACCCTCAAGTCCTCAAGTGGTGGTGGTCTTCTCTACCTTGGTGTCAGCTCCTAACAGGGGTTCCCCCTTGACCACACTTCTTCAGAAAACAATCCCCTTCCTCTTACATAGCAACACCTATTAACTCTGTAATCCACCTTAGGTTACTTATCATGACCTGGCTCGCTTAATTCTTCCATGAAACAAAGGAACCTGACTACTCTGCCCATCCCTGTTCATTAACACCAACCATGTCACCTGCTTACAAAACTGCTTAATAAAGAAAGCGAAGGGGCCCGGCGGCGTGGCCTAGTGGCTAAAAGTCCTCGCCTTGAAAGCCCCGGGATCCCATATGGGCGCCGGTTCTTATCCCGGCAGCTCCACTTCCCATCCAGCTCCCTGCTTGTGGCCTGGGAAAGCAGTTGAGGACGGCCCAAAGCTTTGGGACCCTGCACCCGCGTGGGAGACCCGGAAGAGGTTCCTGGTTCCCGGCATCGGATTGGCGCGTACCGGCCCGTTGCGGCTCACTTGGGGAGTGAAACATCAGATGGAAGATCTTCCTCTCTGTCTCTCCTCCTCTCTGTATATCCGGCTTTCCAATAATAATAAAATCTTTAAAAAAAAAAAAAAGAAAGAAAGCGAAGGCTGGGGTAATACTGACAGGGAAAATCATTCACAGTTTAGGTAAAAACAACACGATGTGATTTTGTTGCAGGAAGATATGCAGGGCTGGGGCTCATTTTTATTTAGAAAGATACAACAGGGGCATGTGTTGTGGCACAGGGGGTAAAGTGGATGTCTGTGAAGCCTGCACTCCATATGGGCAGCTGTTCCACTTCCCGATTCACCTCCTCAGCCATGGCCTGGGAAAGCCATGGAAGCTGAACCAACTTTTGGGCCCCTGCCACCCTTAGTGTCTTCACTCGGCCTTCTTTTGTGTGCTCCATCTCTCCCTCATTTTTATTTATTTATTTATTAAAAAAAAATTTTTTTTTTTTTTGCAAAGTCAGATATACAGAGAGGAGGAGAGACAGAGAGGAAGATCTTCCGTCCAATGATTCACTCCCCAATGACAGCAACGGCTGGAGCTGAGTCGATCCAAAGCCAGGAGCCAGGAACCTCCTCCAGGTCTCCCATGTGTGCAGGGTCCCAAGGCTTTGGGCCATCCTCGACTGCTTTCCCAGGCCACAAGCAGGGAGCTGGATTAGAATCGGCACCCATATGGAATCCCAGCGCATGCAAGGTGAGGACCTTTAGCTGCTGTCCACTGCGCCGGGCCCTCTCCCTCATTTTTAACGACATCACCCACTGGATTAGGGTCTATCCTAAATCCAAGATGATGTTATCTTGAGATATTTCATTACATTTGCAAATGTCACGTTTTTCTAAATAGGGTCACATTTATCAAATATGGACCAGAGGTGAGGACTCGGATATATTTTGAGAGAGAATTCAAGTAATGGAAGCTCCTCAGACCCTCTGAGATAACACACTAATAGTCTGTGATACTTCCCCTCCTTTTGGGTGACATTTCAGATTCATCCTGAACATTTCCTGCTCAGAGTTGGAATTGGCAGTTTCTCTAGGAATCCCTGGTTCCTTTTAGCGAAAAATGGTGGAGATAATAATCTAGATGTAAGAATGCATTTACTTTCATAATAAGGAAAAACAATTTTCACTAAATAAAAGTCACCTATAAGTCATCAAAAACAGTTTCTGCTCTGCTCATACTTCTAGAATTTTAAGTCTGTTTTATATAGGTAATGCAACATATTTAAGATGTTCAAAATTTCTATATTCAAAAGATCTTATTTGTAAATGTATTTAGTAAAGCAAAAATTTGAGAAAAAACAATGATCAGGAACAGTGTTAAGTAACACGACATAGTCCCTTCGTGGAAGATTATGTAGCTACAAATAAGAGCAATAGTAAAGACATTTTAACAACAGCAGAAACATCAATGCCAAGACACCAACAACAATAAGAGAAAGCAAAATTGATTTTAGGCTATAACATATAAAATTATGTTTAGGAAAAGGATTGAAAGAGGCTGGCACGATGGCTCAATTGGCTCATTCTCAGCCTATGAGCACCAGGATCCCATATGGGTGCCGGTTCGTGTCCCAGCTGTTCCACTTCCCATCCAGCTCCCTGCTTATGGCTTGGGGAAGCAATGGGCAATGGTCCAAAACCTGGGATTCTACACCATGGGAGCCCTGGAGTAGGCTTCTGTCTCACAGCTTCAGACCAGCTCAGCTCCAACCATTGCAGCCATTTGGGAGGTGAACCAATGGGTAGAAGATCTTTCTGTCTATAAATCTGTCTTTCCAATAAAAATAAATGATTCTTGAAAAAGAATCAAAAGAAATACCTCAAATTGCTAATCTAATTACTTGAGGATCCTGGGATTAAAAGTGATTGTTTTTATTATTTGTTTGGACTATTTAAAAAAGATTTTTTATTTTTATTGAAAAAGCAGATTTACAGAGAGGAGGAAAGAGATAAAGATACTCCATCTGTTGGTTCCCTTCCCAAATGACCACAGTGCTAGAATTCAGCTGATTCACAGCCAGGAAGTTCCTCCAGGTCTCCCTGAGGCCAGTGTGAAAAGGAATAGCTGCCTGGAAAAGTTACTCTGGGTCTTCTTTCGGCTACGTCAGTGTGTTGAACTGTTGCCATTTGGGCACTCCAGCAGAGGCATCACCCTTTCCTGTTTCATAGTTCCTGAACGTCAGCATCCCAAACAAGACAGTCAGCATCCCCAAAAAGCCCACAGGGTTTTTCTGCTTAGCTTAGTAACACTTCTGAGGATGGAAGAACAGCTCCTGACTTCTCACCACCAGAGCCTGGGTCCTAGTGCCACAAAGTATGCCCTTTGCTTTCCTCTTAGGGGAGGAGGCACCACTGACCGACCCACTCTCAAGAGGCATGCTCAAGTGGCTTTCGCAGCTCTGGGGAGGAGACCAGTAAGACTTCCTTGCCTAATCTCCTTTGAACAAGGACCCTTCTGTAAGCTGGTTGCCTGGGTAGGCTTCCGGATGTGCAGCGAGTTTTCCTCCGTGGAAGGCCACAGGGTCTGCCCAAAGCTGTATGTGGCCTTGTTAGGGCCTGGACTTCTAGACTGGGCAGTGTGGCCCCAGAAAGTTCAGGAAAAGGAGGTGGAGTGTGGGCAGCCAGGATGGCTCACCTGCTGCGTGGTGGCCAGACAGTACTCTGCTGTGCTCAGGATGCTGCAGATGAGGCAGAGCTCCTCAACAGTGAACTTGGCTACTTCCGACCCCTCCTTTTCCTTGAGGAGGCTGCTGATGGTCAGCCCTCCGCTGCTGGTTGTGGTTCTAAGGAGAGGGAACAGGAATTGGTCAGGCTGGCTGAACCGGAAACTGCACACTTGAAGACAATGAAGAGGTGGGAGGAAAGGCTGGACATGGCTCCCACAAATCCACCAGACAATGAATCCTTTCCCGACTGACCTGACCTTGGCTGTCATCTGTTAGGATTCTCTTACCAAAAAAAGGAGAGGGGATTCCAAGTGTTGGCCAGTCATTAGTCACTCTGACCACAATGCTCTGATGATCACACAGGGGCCACTTTAGCATGGCATTTCCTGCTTTGTAGGACTCATCTGGCATCAGACAGCTCAGAGTTGGTCCCCTAACTTGCACCAGTGAGGAAAATCCTGCATCGGAAGCTGTGTGCCAGGCTTGTGCATGAGTGAATGCTGAGACGTTATTCATCCCAAAGCCCTGATTTACTCAGGAAACCAGTGTCTCATGTCGCCATGACTACATGTTCTCTGGGGCAGCCTGTCGTGCTCAGCCTCGGCTCCCAAGAGTCCTCTGAGGTGGTCACCATCACCCATTAGTACTGAGATGCTTTGGAACCCTCTACGGGTTTCTTTCTCCTTGCCCCCTTCTCTGTGGATAGTCTCTTAACTACCAAAATCCCATCAGAGGACACCGTTTGCAGTCTGCTGGGAAACTGAGACACATGAGGAAAGGCTCACAGGATGATGTTAACGGAAAGTAGCAAGTGGGGTATAAAACCCTAAGCAGTGTAACCCCATTTATGCCAAACAAACAAATGAAAGCACACACATCACATACATTGTAAGTTAAAGATGAAGATACATGCCAAAAACTAAACAAGTTTTCTTGGATGGTGAGGTCACAGATTTTTACTTTCTTCATCATGCTTTTTGTTTTCTAAGCTATCATGAACTTGTATTGCTTTAATAATTACAACAAAATCACTAAAACTAAAAAAAAGTAATTTTTACTACAGTCAAAGGAGTTCTTACTAGTAAAATATATCTGTCATATCAAATCTGGAAATGGTTTTATTCTTCTTCCACCAAATAATGTACAACTCCTACAAATGCCTCACTTTAGTGTCAATGACAGAAACCAATTCCAGAATTATTAAATTTAATGACTGGATGACTGCTAGAATCAGAAGCATTACTTTTAGATCATATTCTATTGTAGTCAAAATTACTCTATAATCAACTTGGGTCTAAAGCCTTAATAAACTCATCCACTTACTTTAAGCAATAAACAATGTAACAACAACACACTACATCCCAGAATGATGCAGCGGACATTCTGTAATTAGGATCTGTGCTCTGTAATGCCCCTGTCCCCACCAAAGCCTACTACACCTTTGAACAACAGCTCTGTCATGCAAGATGCAAACCTATGTTTAGAATCTTTGAGAGAAGGCACAGCATCTTCATGCCTCCCATCTAGCTAACATTGCAGGGCATAACTTCACTAAGTGAGTAGCAAATGTAATTGCTGATGCTATGTTAACAGTTACTTCCACCATCATCCCACTTTTTTTTTTTTTGTCAAGCACCTATAGTGGAATTCATGTCAATTAAGTACAATGTTAGTGGAGCTGAATCCCTTGAGTCCACTGAGGTAAGATTTCATCTATCCTGGCAGCCTGGGCAGGCATTTCCGCTAATGGTCTTGATCAGCTGTGGAATGTCATTAGTGAGGAAACAGTTTCAGGCCCTTGGGAGCTCAATCAGAGTGTTTCCCTCTTCTCAGTAGTTCAGTAAACAATTTCAGAGTGGATTTCCTTGAAGAGTCCATATTTAGGCAGACTTAGAACCTTACTTCACCACCCAGATCATGACCAAGACTTACTTGGGCAGGTTGCCGGACAGAATTTTCCAGGCATATTCTCGCAGGTACTTCTGGAAAATGGTGGTCAGGGCAATCATTGGCTCCCCAGTACTGAGCTGAGAACACTGTACCATGCACTTCTTATAGTAGACAAAGAGGTCAGCACAGCTGGGGAGCACCGCACCCCCTTCATCAGTGTTGGGCTTGGGTAGTCCCTGGGCTTTGAAATCAGTCACAAACCGATCTATCAGTTCTCCGAGGTTTCTAGAAAGAACAACCAAAATGTCATCTTACTTCGAGAAGGCAAACATGAACTACTGCTGAGCAATTCTTCCTAATGCTTTCTGAACTTGAAGTTGGAACCGCTTTCACCGATATCACCATTCATCACCATCACCCCTGCAATAAGAGTGGCCGCGAAGCACGGCAATGGTTTGCTGCTTTGTACTTCTCAGGGTATTTTATTACCACATGGACCCCAACCCCTACGAAAGAGATGAAATCATTACTGATCCCTCTGGAAGAAGAGAAAAGTAAGACCTAGAATATTTGTCACACAATGTGGTGGTAGAGCTGAGTCTAGAATCTCCCAGATTAGTACCATCTTCCCGTTCCACGCTTGAAAGCCCTAAATAACAGCAGTGGTCATTTCCTGAACACTTACATTCTAGCAGACATCAAGTCAGTGCTTTGCAAGCACCATTTCACAGGATTTCATTTATCCTTCATAAATTAGCTTACAGTGTAGGTATTATTCTCACTTTTACAAAGTTAAGCACAGAAAAGTTAAGTCCCCTGCCCCAGGAGAAAGCGCATGAAAGTGGGGAAGTCAGGATTTAAAACCAAGCAGTCTGGCTCCGCGCCTGATGCTTTAAACCGCTCTACTGTCAGCAAATACTTGGACATCACAAACCCAAACGTGTGTGTGTCAAAGAGAGAGAGAGAGAGAGAGAGATGTCTAGACAAAGAGAAACTGTAAAAACACGCAAAAAATTCAATGCTTTCCTTTTATAATGCAGATTTTTCTCAGAAATTCCACAATCAAACATTCAAAAAAACAATTCCTGGGAGACCAGAGGGTTGGAGCAGCTTCTGATCTGCCCTCAGGTCACAGTAGTAACAAAGGGTATATTTTTCTCCCTTTTCCACTGAAATATCCCTGAATGTGCCTTGTCCATACTGAGTCATTGTTACTCAGACTCCAGCAAGGCCGTGTCAGTTGCTCTCTGCACTGCTGCGCCGCCGTGGGAACAACAGGAGGGGCCCCCTCCACGCTGGACGTTTTGCATCTTTTTAGGTTTCTGTCTACGGCTACAGAAATCCAGCTGTGTTTTTAAAATGTATTTATATAATAGTCAGGAAGAAAAAGACAAGAACCACACACAGCACCAATTAGCAGGCATAGGAGAAAACTGACATTTTACTCCAACGCTTTTGTTATTGAGGGTTTATTATATCCAGATGTGGCCACTCTGCCCTCATACAACTTGGGGCCTAGGGTCTTTGTGGCAACAGAAGGCAGGGAAGGAGCTCATTCCTTCACCCTGCAGGGCCACCACCCCTATGCCTCACCATCTCTTCTTGCCTGAGGTTGCCACTGACCCCCCAAACTCTCTTCCTCAGCTGACCCCACACTCCACCCCATGGCCACCATGCCTTCACCCCACATCTCACCCTTCAGGTTCTGCTGAAGTCTCATACACAACTCCTCCCACACCCATTCTCTCTGTCTCTGTCTCTCTCTCCTCTCTCAACTACCTATCATGCACTGACACTTGATTTTTTAAAAAGTCTATTAATTCACTGATTCATTCATTAGGCAGAGACAGAAAAAGCAGAAAGCGAATATTCTCATCAGTACTTTACTCCCCAAGAACCCACAATGGTAGGGGCTAAGCTGAGGTAGAAGTGGGGAGTCAGAAATTCAATCTGTTTCCCATTCTGGTGGCAGAAACCCAGTGACATGAAACACCACTGCTGCCTTTCATGGACTGCGTGAGCAGGAAGCTGGAGTTAGGAATTAAACCCAGACACTCTGAAATGGGACAAGTGGATCTTAGTCACTAGGCCAAATGCTTGGCCCTGACTGTTGATTTTTTTTAACCCTTAATTATACAACATAAGGATATCAAATATTGCAACAACATATAACCTTCTCCCAACCTGGGTCCACCAGAGGCAATGTAATTAACCATGGCTCTTTGTCACTGACTTTGGTATCATTTCAGAATCCTTCTTTTTGGGGGAAAGATTTCATTTACTTGAAGATTTCATTTACTTGAAGATTTCATTTACTTGAAAGGTAAAGCAACAGAAAGAAGCAGAGGGGGAGAGGGAGCATTGGAGGCAGAGTTAAAGCGAGAGGGACAAGCAGGAAAAGAGAAGGAGGGAAGGGGATAAAGAGAGATGAAGACTCTTCCATCTTTTGGTTTGCTTCCTCATGACCCCAACAGCCAGCTCTGGGCCAGGCCAAAGCCAGGAGCCAATAACTTCACATTGATATTCACATGTGCAAAAAGGGGCTAAAATGCTTAGGGCATCTTCAGTTGTCTTCCCAAGGACATCAGCAGCAAGCTGGATCAGAAGCAGAGAAGCTAGAACTCCAACTGGCACATAAGGGATGCCTGTGACATAAGCAGTACCTTAACACATTACACCACCACATCAGCCCCCAAAGTGTTTCCTAAGACAGCACTATAGCCAGCCACCTCTCATCACCCAAAGTTGGTACAAAAGGTGAAAGCTGCTTACTCTACAGTAGAATCTTCCATTTCATGGCATGTTGCCACAAGTTTCCCTGGGTCACTTCTGCTCCCCTGGCCCACTGCTCATGCTGTGTGTGGAGCTGACTGTCATGCTGACACCATACATATTCAGTGCATCAACTTCCATACTGTGCTTCTAAGGGCTGGGCATGGAGGGGTGAGGAGGTGGAGAACAGGGAACAGAAGGCAAAGGTCTTGTGAGATTCTAATCTCCAAGCTGACAGCGCCATCCAAAACGGGGCCAGAGATCTGAAGGGAATTTACTTTCAACACTCTTCTGTCCCCCAGAAGCTGGATACACGCTCACCCTCTTTCAGTTTCAGAGCCAACTCATGAGCAAGATTGTACAACTAGGAACAGAGAAGATAAAGAAAATT
Source organism: Ochotona princeps (assembly GCF_030435755.1). Lineage (NCBI taxonomy): Eukaryota > Metazoa > Chordata > Mammalia > Lagomorpha > Ochotonidae > Ochotona > Ochotona princeps. The sequence continues at coordinate 37,939,804 of NC_080848.1, read as the reverse complement.
CCCACTTCAAAAGGGCTCAAATACCTACATTTTGCAGAACGTCTACTGGGTTATTTTTTTGGCATTATGAGATGTTAAAGTCAGGGAAATCTTCTCTCCCTTGGTGCATTAGCAGGCTTTGATGTCACCTGTTAGAAAAGGTCAGCAATGTCCCTCAGAAAAGGGGAAGAGGGCCCGGCGGCATGGCCTAGCGGCTAAAGTCCTCGCTTTGAACGCCCCGGGATCCCATATGGGCGCCGGTTCTAATCCCAGCAGCTCCACTTCCCATCCAGCTCCCTGCTTGTGGCCTGGGAAAGCAGTCAAGGACGGCCCAATGCCTTGGGATCCTGCACCCGCGTGGGAGACCCGGAAGAGGTTCCAGGTTCCCGGCATCAGATTGGCGCAGCACCGGCCATTGTGACTCACCTGGGGAGTGAATCATCGGATGGAAGATCTTCCTCTCTGTCTCTCCTCCTCTCTGTATATCTGACTTTGTAATAAACTGAATAAATCTTTTAAAAAAAAAAAGGGGGGGGGAAGAGCCACCTCCATGGGAATGAGTAAAGTTCATGAGATTTTTTTTTTTTTAGGATTTATTTATTTTTATTGAAAGTCAGATTTACAGAGAGAAGGAGAGACAGAGAAAAAGACCTTCCATCCACTGGTTCACCACCCCCCGCAAGTGGCTGCAATGGCTGGAGCTGAACCAATCCAAAGCCAGGATCCAGAAGCTTCTTCCGGGTCTTCCATGTGTCACAGGGCCTCAAGGCTTTAGGCCATCCTGGACTGCTTTCCCAGGCCACAAGCAGGGAGCTGGACGGGAAGTGGAGCAGCTGGGACACGAACTAGCACCCTATGGGATCCTGGCACACGCAACCCGAGGACTTTAGGTAGTAGGCTATCACACTGGGTCCAGGTTCATGAGTTTTAAAAAGATGTTCCAATCAAATATGGAGTGAGAATTCACTCTGTGGAAGGGTTGGTGGGCTGTAAACATAAAATACAAATGGACTTGAACCTTGGCAAGATATTTGTGTAGGACCATTGCAGAAAAGGATGGGTGACAGAAGAACAGGAATCACAGGGAGGTGGCTCTTATACCTCAACGCAAACACAGTGAAGTAGAATTTGTAAGACTTCAAGTCCTGGTCCAGGTGCCACAGGATTAGGGACCTAGTTCCTTAAGTGAGTGAGTGGTACACAGTGAAGCTACCACTTGGGGTTCCAACATCTTGTACTGGACTACCTGGATTCAAGTCCTAGGGTCTTGCTGATGTGCTTCCTGGAAAGCAGTGGGTTATGGCTCAAGTGGTTACGGTTAAATCCCTAACAACCAGCAAGAGATCTAGTTTGAGCTTCTGATGCCCAGGTCTGGTTGCTGTAAGCATCTAGGGGAGTGATGGAAAACTCTGTCTCTGTCTCTGTCGTTGCTTCCCAAACAAGTAAATGAAAATTAACAACAGTTCTGAGTAGAAGCAGAAGGCATTATTGCCTCCATTTTGTAGATGAAGAGACTAAGGTTCAGAGTATGAAGTTACCTGCTCAAGATCACAGAATTCATTGGAACTTCAGCCCAGGTCAGTCTGACTCTAAGCTATAACTGGTATACCATGCTTCGATTTCAAGTCTGTAAGGCATTACACACATAAATATTATCACAGTTCTATTTACTTTCTCCCCAGCTTGAAGAAATACATCAGGACGTGTGGTTCCTTTTGCTCTTTTCCTTGCTTCTTGAGCTTCGTGTCTGTGTCAGCGTTTCAGGGTGTCAGGGACATTCTGCTGGGAGCTCTACTGATAATGCACAGAGAGGGAAAGGCTAGAACAAGAAGAGGAAAGAAACATCCCATTGTAGACTGGGCTTATTCATACATACGTGACCAAGGCCATTTCTTTTTTGTTTTTTTTTAAAAGATTTATTTATTTTATTACAGCCAGATATACACAGAGGAGGAGAGACAGAGAGGAAGATCTTCTGTCCGATGATTCACTCCCCAAGTGAGCCGCAACGGGCCGGTGCTGCGCCGATCCGAAGCCAGGAACCTGGAACTTCTTCCGGGTCTCCCACACGGGTGCAGTGTCCCAATGCATTGGGCCGTCCTCAACTGCTTTCCCAGGCCACAAGCAGGGAGCTGGATGGGAAGTGGAGCTGCTGGGATTAGAACCGGCGCCCATATGGGATCCCGGGGCATTCAAGGCAAGGACTTTAGCCGCTAGGCCATGCTGCCGGGCCCCAAGGCCATTTCTAATAGTGGCTCTCCTGTCCGCGATTCACAGAAACAAGATTCCAATTGGAAAGTAAAGTAGCAATGGTACTAGGAGATGGCAGTTAGAATGGTGGCAAGGAGCTCCCTTCTTATAGCCTGGGAAAGCAGGGGAGCATGTTCCAAAGAATTGAGCCCCTGCACCCATGTGGGAGATCTTAGAGAAGCTCCTGGATTCTGGCTTCAGATCGGCTCAACTCCAGTCATTGTGGTCATTTGGGAAATGAACCAACAGATGGAAGATCTTTCTTTCTCTCCTTCTCTCTGTAAATCTGCCTTTCAAATATAAACAAACAAATACATGATGGCAAGGTAGGTGTTGAGCAAGGTACATCAGTGGAAAATCTCCGAGGGCTACAAAAGCTGCTCATTCAAATGTTCTCATGCAGAAGGGGCAGAGCAGGCAGGGGGATTAAGGGGGTGGTTCCCTCGCCAGACAGCTACTCCCACTGGAGAGCGTGGGCTGGGATGGGGACAGACCAGACTAAGCAGGGCTATAACACCTGTGCGCCTCATGTGGACTAGATCAGGCAAAGCCAGGCTGGGTGGATTATTCATACTGGTACTAGCATAAATCAGAGTGGGTGAGGGTTGTTTGGGCTTAGCTGCAGCATCAGCTGGCAGAAGCTAGCACTGGGGGCTAATTCTGTCAAGTCAAACCACAGAACCACCCGAAGAGTGCATAAACCGGGATTGAGAATGACCCAGGAGGGAAATAGTGGGTTCCCCCCTCTTGGGTTACTACTCCCACGGGAGGGCATGAAAACTAGGATGGGGGCTGGGGTGGCTAGACAGAGAGGCACTCAACAACATCCATGAGGGCTGGATAGTTGAGCTGGTTAGATGGAACTAAGCTTTAATACCCATTGACATGTACGAGAGCCAAACGGGATGGGGGACAGACTGGACTAGTCTGCTACACATACTGGCAAACCAGGGTAGGGGGCGGGCCTGGTGGGGGTTATTGTGGGTCTCTCCAACTAGGCTGCAGCTCCCGCTGGTTGATGTGAGGGCCAAGTACGTGCTAGGCAGAACCAGGCTGTACTGCAACACCCATTGGTTCCAGTGGAAGTCGGGGCTGAAACCAGAACCAACCCAGCAATTGCAACCACCAGCTGATCGTGGAGATGGACTGTGCCAGGCCCTGTGCTTGCTAGAACATACAAGAATCTGGTCTGGGAATACCTCAAAGTTTCTTTGGGGATCTCCCCAATTGAAATGCCAGACTCAGAACACTAGCCAAGAAAAGACAGAAGACAGAACAAGTCAATCAACCACCTCGGTTATATGTTGGCAGCGAAATACTGGGCAAATGAAGACTCTATCAATCAGTGAATTCTTCAACGACCTCACCAAGCTAGGAGTGGCGAAAACGGCAGCGATTCATAACTGGCGAACTATTAAAACCACTTGAGCAAGTATCCCAGAGCATGCCCCACATCCGGGACTTGGGGTGGGTGGGAAACTGGGTGGGGCTTCTCCCTCAATATCCCCCTTTACCTCAGATACAAGAAGGAAACAATATGGACATAATAGTCTTACCCACTTCCTTATAGCCCCTGAACCTTTCTACCGTAATTAACTATGTAAAGATTGTCAACAATATAATTAAAAAAAAAATAATAATAAAATGTTCTCATGCTAAAACACACACATCTTCAGCTTCCTTACCATTGGGGACAACAGTTGGGCTCCTGGGAAGTCAGTGGGACTAGATGATGAAGTTCTAATCTGAACACATCTGGGAGGCTGGTTACAACATTCATAGGCAATGGGCCTGGTGCAGTAGCCTAGTGGCTAAAGTCCTTGCCCTGCACGTGCTGAGATCCCATAAGGGCACTGATTCATATCCAGCTACTCCACTTCCCATCCAACTCCCTGCTTGTAGCTTGAGGAAGCAGTAGAGGACAGTCCAAAACCTTGGTACCCTGTATCAATGTGGGAGACCTGGAAGAGACTCCTGGCTTTGGATTGGCACAGCTCCAACCTCTTCAACCACTTGGGAGGTGAACCAGTGGATAGAAGATCACTCTCTGTCTCTCCTACTCTCTGTAAATCTGACTTTCCAAATTAATTAATTAATTAATTAAAACAATTTCACAGGCAAATGAAGCAAATAAACAGATCTATTAAGGATGGTGGGAGCAAAGCTTCTCACTGTTTATTATAGAGTTACCGACATGGAAAAGAAGAAGCTAAATTAAAATCTATGGTGTTAGATTAGAATTGAAAACTCATGGTTTGAATCTATAACAAGCATAAAATAAACATAGATAATACATGAGTAGATACATGTATGGTTTATATACGCATGTCTTAGCTTGCTCAGCTAACAGCAATGAGAAGCACTGACATCCAGACAAAACTGAGTATTGCAAATGTCTATAGCATTTCCCATGCATTCTTTTTTTTTTTTTTTTTTTTTTTTAAAAGATTTATTTTATTTTTATTACAAAGTCAGATATACTGAGAGGAGGAGAGACAGAGAGGAAGTGGAGCCGCCGGGATTAGAACCAGTGGCCATATGGGATCAAGGCGAGGACCTTAGCCACTAGGCCACACTGCCGAGCCCCATTTCCCATGCATTCTAAATATCATTTCCCATCAAAGTCATAAGGAATCCTTGGAAGAGCAGATGACTCCAGAGTTAGGGTTACAAAAAATTAAGGTAAGTCTGGCATATTTTGTTCTGCTAAAAATAAAGATACACTCAGAAAAATGATAGGCACATGTTAAAAAAAATAATACACAGCCAGCTTACAGAGGTTCTCATTGGCCATATATGGGACACTTTGAGCATTAGAATGAATTATTACAGATCATTTACAAGGAAAAGGGTAACAATGGAAAAACTGTCAAATTTCAGTAAGGCCTAAAGATTAATAAAAACTGGAGTGTACCAATGTTAGCCTACTAGTTTTGATAACTACCTATGTAAGATGTTAATATTAGGAAGGAACTGGGTGAAGAGCATATGAGATTGTACTACTATTGAAATGTTTTTGTAAGACACAAAGATTCTAATAAAAAAATTAAAAAGATAGTAATGTTGACAACCCATTAAGTAAGACAGGAATCCAAGAGGTCATGCTTTTTACAGAAATGGAGAAATACAAGCTTTTTCTTAAAATAGAATGGTCTTCTATGCAGGTGCAGGGTCCCAAGGACCACCCTCGCCTGCTTTCCCAGGCCACAAGAAGGGAGACAGATGGGAAGTGGAGCATCAGGAATACAAACCAATGTGTATATGGGATCCCTGCACTTGCAAGGTGAGGTACAGCCACTGAGCCAAAGCGCCAGGCCCACAGTGTAGTTTTAAGGAATAATGGGACACTTAGTCTGTAGTCTCAGTAGTCTAATGGTACAAATAGAACACATTTGTGTACGTGTATGTGCGAAGAGATGGGAGAGGGAGCAGTTAACTGAGAGACGTGGGTGAAGGATAACTAAGAGCTTCCCATTCTTGGAGCTCCCTGATCCCTGCCACCTGCCTTGTACAGGCTCTGTAGTGACTGTGTTGATGCTGCACTCTTGGCTGGGCTCAGCTGTTACAGCTTTCCCTGGGCTGGTAGAAAGCTGGGGAAATGAGAGGATAAACCCATGCCAGGCCCTGTAGACAGCTAGAACAATAATAAGGCCACCCACCCATATAGGTGTCTAAGACAAGGTCACCGTGAGGGCAGGGTCGACTGGCTACTCAGCAGTCTAGCTCCTGAGTACCACGCATTCTGTGCCAAGTTTCATTGTGTCATCTCTTCTCATCCTCACCACAAAGTCAGTGAGATGGGCATTATTAACTTTGTCAAAGAGAGAACAAAACAAAAACAAAAACATAGTAAACTAAGCCACCCTGCAGAGGTTTAGGATTGTGCTTGCAGTCCCAGGCTAGTAAGTGCTAAGCTCTGACTCTGATTCTTGCGTCAAACCAGCGCTGTTCCCACTATGCTGTGCCAGGTGCCTGTCATGTGGAGCCTGTGACTGGCCTAAGACTTTCTTCTTCTGCAGATCTTTGAATGAGTGGGGCAGAAACAGCAGCAAGCAATCTGCACAAAGTCTGTCACCATCTGAGCTCTTTCCTCAGCTTCAGGGGTCTTTGACTGAAGGAAAGAAGGGTTTCCTGGAGTCCCTTGAACCCACATTCAAAGCCATTTGAGTACATGCGGGACTGTTCTCTGTTTTGGAAGAGGAGTTTCATTGGGTTCTTAAAAGGATCCATGACTTCAAAAGGGTTGTCTGACCCTCTCCTGTGACAGCTGAGGAGACGGAACTTCAAGCTTCTGCTGCTGACTCTGGAGCAGCAACAGCACAGCCCACGCTCGTCTCCTCTGGGTAGCTTCCGCTGTGGAAACATGCTGGTGAGGCCAAGCAGCGGGCTGAGAGGCCAGCACTGCATTTTTCAGAGAGAAATGGAGAGTCCCTGAGGAAGGAGGCCCTGGCTCCCGGAACAATGAGTACACTCTGCAAGAGTCAAGACTGCTTGGAAAGTGGGAAAGGAGCTCTCTGGGTCAGGGAGGCCTTGGGAAAGGACGTGGACATTTTGGGCATATGCTTCGCAACCTGGACCCAGCAGCTTGCATTTTTAAAACTAGGAACTGGGGCCAGCAGAGTGGCACAACAAGTTAAGTCCCTGCCTGTAATGCCGGCATGCCATAAGGGCACCAGTTAGGAGTCCTGGGTACTCCACTTTTTATCAAGCTGCCGGATAATATGCCTGGCCAGTTGATGGAAGATGGTGAGCTCTTTGGGCCTCTACCACACAGGTGAGACCTGGAAAAAGCTCCTGGTTCTTGGCTCTGCTATGGCACAGCCCTGGCTGTTGTAGCCATTTGGGGGAATGAACTAGTGGATGGAAGATCTCTGTCTCTTTCTCTCTCTTTCTCTCTCTAACTCTGCCTTTCAAATAAATAAACTGAATATTTAAAAAAAAAAGTAAACATATAATAAGAATCTGGATTGGTAAAAGAGAATGGGGTTTGTAACATTCTTCCAGACGGGCTGCTCTAAAATCTACTAACTTCTACAGACAAATAACGGATCCTTTTTCTTGACTGTCAATGGGAGGACATGTCTGAATGTAGAAGGCAGGAAGGAAAAGCCCCAGCAACTACTGCTCTGTGCGCACGCTGGACACGCATCCAGCGGACTGTGTGGAGGAAGGAAACAGACTTTCACAAGGCAAGCAGCAGCAAAGCAGCTTTCTTTTGAGGGGATTTGTTTCCAGCTATTTTCAACGTTCACGTGAAAAATCTGTATGCATTTTATTTTATTTTTTTTTTTTAGATTTATTTTATTTTTATTACAAAGTCAGATATACAGAGAGGAGGAGAGACAGAGAGGAAGTGGAGCTGCTGGGATTAGAACCGGCAACCACATGGGATCCTGGCATGTTCAAGGCGAGGACTTTAGCCACCAGGCCACGCCGCCAGGCCCTGTATGCATTTTAAATGAAGCGGCAGGTAAGTGAAAGAGAAAGAGAAGGAGAAAGAGAGAGAGAAGGAGAGAGGGGGAGAGAGGGGGAGAGAGAGAGAGGGGGAGAAAGAGAGAGAGAGAAAGAGAGAATGTGTTCTCATTTGCTGGTTCACTCCCTAATGCCAGGAACCGCTGGAACTGGGCTAGGGTGAAAGCTGGGCGCTGGGAACTCAATCCAGGCCTGCCACACAGCTGGCAGAAACCCAATGACCTGACTCCTCCCTGCTGCTCCCTAAGGTCTGCATCAGCAGGAAACTGGAATTAGAGGAGTGGAGCTGGGGATGCAATCCAGGCGCTAGGGTGGAGTGCAGATGTCTTAAATGGTATTTCAACTTTTGAGCCAAATGCCCGCCCCTTCTGGGATTTAATATGAAATATTCTTTTTGAAAGATTTTATTATTATTATTGGAAAGCCGGATATACAGAGAGGAGGAGAGACAGAGAGGAAGATCTTCCATCCGATGTTTCACTCCCCAAGTGAGCCGCAACGGGCCGGTATGCGCCAATCCGATGCCGGGACCAGGAACCTCTTCCGGGTCTCCCATGCAGGTGCAGGGTCCCAAAGCTTTGGGCCGTCCTCGACTGCTTTCCCAGGCCACAAGCAGGGAGCTGGATGGGAAGTGGAGCTGCCGGGATTAGAACCGGCGCCCATATGGGATCCCGGCATGTTCAAGGTGAGGACTTTAGCCGCTAGGCCATGCCGCCGGGCTCTAATATGAAATATTTTGCAATGGGAAACTAAAATGATAAATGCAATTTATAAAATCAAGTAGATGAATAATGATAATGTTCTATCTAGTAATTCCACTTGAAGCAGTTTTCTTTCTTTCTTTTTTTTTTTTTAATAAAAAGAAACAGGTTCCAGTGCAGTGGTTAAATGGCTAAATCCTCACTTTGCAAGTGCCGAGATCCCATATGGATGCCGGTTTGTGTTCCAGCTGCTCCATTTCCTGTCCAGCTCCCTGCTTACAGCTTGGGAAAGCAGTAAAAGATGGCCCAACACTTTGGGACCCTGCACTGCACCTGTGAGGAAAACCCAAAAGAGACTCATGGCCCCTGGCTCCTCACTTCACATTGGCTCATCTCTGGCCATTGTAGCCATTTAGGGAGTAAACCAGCAGACAGAAGATATTTCTGTTTTTCTAATCTGCCTTTCCAATAAAAATAAATGAATCTTTAAAAAAAATAATAAAAGAAAATAAAAAGAAACCATTTTAGGGCTGGCGTGGTTGTGCATTAGGCTGGTCTTCCATTTATGGTGCTGGCATCTCATCTAGGTGCCGGTTCTTATTCCGGCTGCTCCTCTTACAATGTAGTTCTCTGCTTATGGCCTGGGAAAGCAGCACAGGATAGCTCCAGTCCTTGGGGCTATGGCTCCTGGCTTCAGATCAGCTCATCCCTGCCCATAGTGGCCATTTGAGGAGTAAATCAGCAGGTGGAAGATCTCTCTCTGTAGTGTGCTTTCACATAAAAATACAACTTGGCGGCATTGTGGCACAGTGAGTTATGTTGCTGTCTGTGATGCTGGCCTCAAATCCTGGAGTGCCAGTTCAAGTCCTGGCTGTTCCACAGCCAATGCAGCTCTCTGATAATGTGTCTGGGAAGGCAATAGAGGATAGTTCAAGTACCTGGGGTCCTTTCACTCATGTGAGAGACTTGAGTGGAGCTGCAGAATTCTAGTTTTGGCATGGCTCAGCCCTAGCCATAGTGGCCACTTCAGGAGTAAACCAGCAGATAGAAAAATTCTTTATCTCTCCCTTCCTCTGTCACTTCATCTTTCAAATAAACAAACAAGCTGATTTATTTTATTTCTTTGAAAGGAAGACAAACATACATACACATGGAAAGAGACAGAGAGAGATAGAGAGAGAGAGAGAGAGAGAGAGAGTTCACTTATCTGCTGGTTTATTCCTCAAATGCCTATGGGGCCAAATTGAAGTTAGGAGCTGGGAGCTCAATCTAGGTCTTTCAGGAGCCACCACCCGCTATCTTCCAAGGCATGCATCAGCAAGAAGGTGGCTCTGGAAGCAGAGCTGGGATTCAAACCCAGGCACCTGGACACAGGACGTGAGTACCCCAAGTGGCCAAACATCTACACCAAAACATTTTCCCAATCTTGTAGTTTGCCCCTAAAATATATTTGGAAACAAGAATTTGTTAGCCAGTGGTTGAAGCATTAAAAGAAAATAAAGGAAAAAGCAGACTGGGAAATTAGGGCTTGAATGTTTTCCCAGAGAACTCTCCCCAAGAATCTCCTCAGAGCTGCTGCTGCTCTCCCTCTCAGCAATTTTCTGGTTCTCCTTCAAGTGTGTTTTCAAAGCCCACACCAGCCTCTCCAGGAAAAATCTTTTCCCAAATCTGCCCTCAAGCATGGAAAGGCCTCTGACAGCTACTATGGCAGCAGGCATGAGGAGGGGCTTCTTTCCTTGGCCCAAATCCCTCACAGGAACAACACATACAGATGCAAACACAGTCTTCTGGCTATGGAGAATCACAGCCGCCATGGCCCTTGGTACAGACTCTTGGAGTCTGAGTTTGTGGGAAGTGTGTAGGGATGATCCAGTAAATACAGTAAGAATCCCCAAGTTGACCTTTGGGTAAACAAACAAGTGAGGGAGAGGGGGAGACTCTTCCTGGCAGTAGAACAGCGGTGGGTGAACGTGGAAGGCAGAACAATGAACCCGGGGCAAACACGGAAGCAGCAAGCAGCATCCTCAAGGGCTACCGAGAGGAGTGGGCAAGATGGGGAGGGGAAACAAGAAATTCACCGTCTCCAAGTCTCCTCCTGCAAGACACTTAGGAGTTAAAAAAAAAAAAAAGTAACTTGAGAGCAGAAAAGGCTGGCCAGAAAACCCCACCTCAAGGAAGGGCTCAAAACCAGGAGCAGTGAGATGTACCAATCTAATGCCAGGAACTGGGCACAGGTTGGACACAGGGCCCATCCGTGGTATTTTAGTCAAAAACATAACCTGGGTTTACTGCAGGAGGACCAGCAGGCAAACCTAAGTAGAGAGCACTGCACCAAACAGTTGGTCGCTACTCTTCAAAATGCTTGGGTTAAAAAAAGACAAAAGAGATGAAGAATTACTAAGGGCTAAAAAGGTCCCAGAGCTGACTGTATGATTACAAGGCCCCTGGACTGCAACTGTGGTTACACAAGATGTTAACTTTCTCTGGGGGAAAAAGTATGTGAGAATTGCTTGTCTTGTTTTTGTAAATCTAAATTATTTCAAGTGAAAAGTTAAAGTATACTTGAAAACATACACATTCAGAGATTAGACATTCTTACAACATCAAGTACCTAACACTGTAAAGCTTTATGGGCTGACATATGTTGGGGTTCAACATGAAAAGGGGGAGGGGGAAACTGTGAGGATCTGTATGGGGCCTTATTAGAGTCAAACGCAGGCTTCTGAGATTTATGGACACAATAAATCACGTTGAAAAGATATAAAAATACCCTAAATGGGTTTCCAGAGAGCGTTGCAGGCATGCCAAGTCCCTCCCTTCAGCTTCTGGAAACAGTTGTGCCCTTGTAAGGTCCTGCCAAGAAAGGAGGGCTGGAAAATGCAGACAGAAAACAGCAAAATGTTCATCACTCACTTGTCTTGGGACTCTATGTACACGTAGAGATGAGGCTCGAAGCACTTGGAAACAATGCCATGAAACGGATTGTCAGGCGGTTTGGGCTTCTTTGGCTACAAAGAACAAAACAAAGAAAAATGAAAGCCTATACTTGAGCAATCTTTGCAAAATTAAAAAAAAAAACACTTAAAACTTTGCATCTAGCTTACAGGTAAACATGTGATGTCACGGAAGTGGGAGTGCAGCAGACAGGCTGGGGACCTGAAGCCAGCTGGCTCTGTCAGTGTCATTTGCTTGCTTTGAGTATAGAGGGAGAGATTTATGGCAACTCTGATAATATGTGCATTTTCACCTTGGAAAAATATTCAACATCCAACTCCGATGTTTTCAACATTTAAATTCTGGGGTCAGCATTGTCAGCATTGTGGTATAGTGTATTAAGCTGCCGTCTGTAATGCTGGCATCCTATATGGGCACCAGTTTGTGTTCTGGCTTGTCCTACTTCCAATTCAGTTCCCTACTGATGGCTTGGGAAAAGCAGCAGAAGAGGTTCCACGTTTTTGGGCCACTGCCACCAATGTGGGTGACTAGATGAAGCTCCTGGCTTTAGTTTGGCCCAGTACTGGTCACTGTGACCATCTGAGAAATGATCCAGAGGATGGAAGATCTCTCTCCCTCTGCAGCCCTGACTTTCAAAAATAAATAAGTAAAATTTTAAAACAATTTCAATCATGATGAATACACATTGTTTATACAGTGATTTATAATTGTTAAAGTGCTTGTACATGATTTCGTTTTGACAGCATTCATTTATTCATTTTTACAGTGGCTCAAGCACTTTGGCATAAAATAATATCTCATCAATGTCCCACAACCATCTTTCACTTTGGCTTCTATTTAATACCTCAAGTTTTGGAGAACCAAAGACTACTTCTTAACTTAATATTTCCTTTTTGGGGCCGGTACAGTGGCATAACAAGGTAACCCTCTGCCTATATGTGGTACTGACATTCCATAGGGACACTGGTTCAAGTCCTGGTGGTTCTACTGTAATTCAACTCTCTGCTAATGGATTGGGAAGGCAGTGGAGGATGGCCCAAGGCATTGGCCCCTGTACCCATGTAGGAAACTAGGAAGAAGTTTCTGGCTCCTAGTTTCAAATTGGCCCAATTTTGGCTGCTGTAGCCTTTTGGGGGGTGAACTAGCAGACAGAAGATTTTCTCCCCCTATACTCTTTACTCTGTAACTTTGGAAAAAAACTGGGGGGTGAGGTGGGGAGGGGAGCAGCACGGTAGCTTAACAAGCTAATTCTGTTGCCAACAGCACCAGCATCCCATGTGGGTACTAGATTCAGTCCCGCTGCTCTACTTGCAAGCCAACACCCTGCTTGTGGCCCAGGAAAACAGTAGAGGATGGCCTAAGTCCTTGGGACTCTGCACCCATGTAGGAGATTTGAAAAGAACTCCTGGTTTCACATCTTTGGCCATTGCAGCCATTTCAGAAGTGGGCCAGCAGATGGAAGACATCTCTGTCTCTCCTTCTCTCTGTAACTCTGCCTTTCCAATAAAAAGAAAACAAACCTTTAAAAAGTTACAACATTGGAATGGTTAAAAACATTATGGTAATGATCAGCAAACATTAAATGTCCATTTTAGAAATGTCTCATACAATCTTGTATTTAGCTCTTTCTCCTTTTCACCTTCCAGGGGCTCTGTGTTTACATTTTTTGGCTTGGTTTCTAAAAACCCTGGTTCTTTCCTTAGAATCACGGCAAACTGGGCTTTTGTTCTTATTATTGAGGAGCCACTATCAAAAGCCAGCATTATGCTAGCCTACATGATGGCCACTCATGTGTCTGGTTCCTTGGGGTGTTTGGCAGTCATGGGACTCCTCCTAACACCTGTACCCCAAATTGGACTCCTGAGTTGGAGGGCCAGCTTCTCTGCTTCCTAGGCAGCTTCCTGCTAATGTGCACTCTGGAGGCAGCACATGAGGACTCACTGTGGTTCCCTGCCGCCACAGGGGACACCTGGACTGAGATCCTGCCTCCCAGCTTTGGCGTGGCTAAGTCCCTGTCATGCTGAGCATTTGGAGAGTCAATGAGAGCATGGAGATCTTCTGTATCTGTGTTTTTCTGACTTTTAGGAAAACAAAAAAAACAAAACATCCACTAGTTCAAAGAGCAAGTTTGTTGAATCTAAAGTTCCTCTTCAGCACAGATACCTGGGAGGACTTTCTGCCCTTAATTTATGAAAGGTACACCGAGTGGCTCTCATCCATTCTACGTTCCCAGTGCAGTATCTCTTCTCTTACTATTTCATTCTTTTCAATAAGGTGATTTGTCAAATGAGTATAAAAATGTGTTTTACTTTGCCTAACTCTGTAAGACTGGATACCCTGATTTTAGATTTGGAAAATACAGTCACTATACCCAGATGTCTTTTGATGTATATATAATGATTAGTAATATTAATTTTACTCAAAATGTTTTTCCTCTCACTGAAAAAGAAAATACTCACACTTTGGTGGTATAACGTCTGGTGATAGCAAATGGAAGTTTACATAACAAGCAACATAGGCATTTTCAAAATGAGCATGCTCATGGAGTACTTGGCTCTTCTGATGTTGATTTATATGAACTTCTCCAACAATGTTTTAATCCAGCCCTTTAAAACGGGCTGCAAAATAACTTAGATTAGGGAGTTCTCAATAATATTCTTACACCTTTCCCTCCTAGGTATCACACTACTTAAAAATTAAAAATGCCCAGTCTTTCACGTGGCCCGGTGGACAACAAAGTGTGGGAGACACAGATGCTGACATCTGAACCAAGGGGTTTGGACCAACTGCCTGACTTTGGTAATGCACTGTGTAGTGGCGTTAGCTGTCTTCACTGGGGGAAAATGAGAGATGGGTAAGTGTACCTCTCCTGACCACACTGGCAATTTACGAGTCTAATTACTTCAAAATACAAACTTCTTTGAAAAGTGGTTTAGAAGAATTACATTTTTTAAAATAAGTCTGAAGGACTCATTCAGTAGATTTAAAATGGGGAGATTCCAAGTGATAAAGAGAAATGGCTAATGGTTTTCGAACACACACTTCTTCACCAGTTCCCACAGGTCCTATGCTGAGTAAAGCCCCATGGGACGCTAAGAAAGCTGCATTACCAGACTGGGTTGGCGTCCCAACCCTACCTGTAGGCGGCTGCTCTTCTTCTGCAGTGAGGACAGACTGCTTGCTCTCATCACCAAAGCACCCAGGTCAACGTGCTGTGTGAGCTGAAGCAAGAGGATGCTGGGAGGAACTACCTAGTTTCTTTCTTGTCCTCCATGGGGCTGTTCCCTGTGAAGGTGCTTCGGGGCTGTGCTCATGTTCAGACAGGAGGTGCTGGCACCTCGGCTCTGCCTGATATCTCCCTTCCCACCCTCTGGCTCCAGCTTTAAGAATGTACTAAGTCATTGAGCAGTTGCATTCAGGCTAGATTTCTGAGTGTGTGAATTCTGTCCAAAAGTTGCAGATGTTTAAGCTATTTCCTCCTGAAGTTTGATGGAATAATAAAAGGTTACTCTTGTCACAGTAAGGAGGTCTGCAGCTGGCCCCATTTCCTTTTATGACTATCCAATGTAAACAGATTAAATCTAACTGCTTGGATCACCAAAAGGGTATATTTTAAAAGCAGAAATTTCTGACTTTTCCTTCTTTCTTTTTACGCTTGAGCAGCAACCCTTCCCCCGCCCCCAACTTTCAGGTATTATTTTTTATCTTTGGGAATATCTTGGCAATTGACTGTTCACACTCCTAACTAAATGCCTATAAATTACAATAGTGATCAAGAATGATCCTGACCTCGAGGGCCTCATGCCGTTGGCTAAGTTGGCCACCAACATCCTGTGGAGCTCCTTTCCTGACACAGAGCAGGGCCTGCTCCTCCTGGGCGCCCAACTCCAGAAGTCAACAGGCTGATGGGAGGAGGGGGGTCCTGGGGCTCCCACCGAACCAGACAGAGGCTGTGGGAGGTCGGGGGTGTTATGTGAGGAGGCATTAGTCACTGGTGTGTAAGGTTTATTACTAATGAGTAACAGCTCGTGAAATTGAAGGTGAATCATTTAGTCCAGGGTTTTCATTTTTCAAAAAGACATAAAATCTCTAGTTCAAAAAAAATTTTTTTAAACCGTGAAGTACACAGTACAAATCCACTCAAAATAGGCTACTCTGCTTCTAGGGAGGCAGACCCCTGGTCTCTTCCCAATTCCACATAGCAACATCTGATGGGAGCACAAAGAATAGAGCTTGCAAACTTCAGCCATCTAAAGAAAAACCAGGGAGACCTAGAGGGAATGAAAACGAACAAAAAAAGCAACAAGAACAAAAATCCTACTGGTCAGAGCCCAGCATTTTCTCCACTTTGCCCAGGATTCTGCTTTACCCACAAATTGGCCAGATGTTACTGTTCTGTCTTGAAAACAAGCAGGCTGGGAGTCCAAGTAAGTCTGAGTAGTGGCATGGGTGACTGGGGTGGCTAGGGGTATCTGTGCCAGCCCAGGATTCCTGTGAGGATCCTAGCTCCCCATCCCCTGCTGCTAGGAGGGTGGAGGGTCCTGGGCTTACGTGCTCGGCCTGCTGGCCGCCCAGCGGAGAGCTCTGGGGTCTTGGACGTATGGAATTACTGCCTAGGGACAGCCATGGGTAAGGCCACCGCACATGTAGTTGAGGAACAAATCCTGAGGGACACCCAATGACAGGACCACTGTAAATGAGGGGACTAATGGTTTGCAGGGGAGAAACCTGAAGATCTTTATGGATAAGACTGATGCACCAGCCCGTATGGAAGTCCTGGTTTGGGCTTGTTAGCATGGAACATGGCTGACCACCACACACCAGCACACACTCAAGCTAGGGCTGGGGGGTGGTCTGGCAGGGTTAGATCCTACTACCTGACAGGAAGTGTTGGATCAGGGGATGGATCACATTAGACTGGGCCATGACACCAACCAGTACGTAAGAGAACCAGGTCCAGGGTTGAATTCTGTTGTGGATATGTGGCCCCAACCCTACGGAACTACAAGTCCTGCTGGTTAGCTTGAAAGCTGGGATGGTGATGGGCTGAGCTAAGCATGACCATGGAACTCACCAATGTTCACGGGTACTGCGGATGGGAACAAATAGGGAAGATCCAGTCTGCAAAACCACATGAGCACCCTAAAACGGGAAATGGGACAGGCTGGGCTACACCAGCTCATAGACAGGCCAGGATGGATGGGGCAGGCCATGTCGGTTAAGGGCCAGTATCCGCTGGCATGCAGAAATCTGGGTCTGGGAGTGGCCCAAGCAGAGAAAATGGGAAAACTCCCCTACTAGGTCATAGCTCCTGATGATGAGCACGCAGTCCAGGCCTGGGTGGTACACAGGCTGGCAGCTCCATCCGTCGGCAAGTGTGTGAGTTGATTTTGGAAGGGGCAGAACAGGCAGGGTCAAGCAAACCATAGTCCACTGGCAACTGAAGAAACCAGGCTGGAGTACAGGTCATACAAAGCAGGGTCAGGTTGTAGCACTTTCCAATGAAAGTTGGGATGAGGGCCTTTGGCAGCGTCCAAAGGCAAAGGCCAAGAGGGGAGGGGCTATGCCAAGCTGGGTCAGAGCCACCACTGGCAGGTGCAGGAGCTATGGCTGGGAACAGGCCTGGCTGGGGAGCAAAGGGGACAGCCTGGTTGGGTTGTGGTTCCCAATGCTGAGTGCAAGGGCCACAGTGAGGGCTATTGTCTGGTCTGGACATGGCTGCAATCTCCCTCAGCAAAAGTGTGGACTAGGTCTGGGATGTGCCAGACTGGGTTAGACTCCAGCATGCACTGGAGCTCGTGAAAACTAAGATGGGTGTGGGACGGGCTGGCTAGGTCTCAGTCCCTATTGAGCCATGTGTGAGCTGTGTCTAGGTGTGGACCAGGCTTGGCTGGGCTGTATCACCTAAGTAAGACCCAGAATGGGAGAAGGCCAGTCAGGAAAGGCCACTGTTCCTGCTAGGACAGGAGGTGGACTAAGTAGGGCTGGCCCATGGACCAACTGGTGTGCGCAGGATCTGGCATTGGGAGAGGTGCTGATGGAGGAGCTTGGGAAACTCCTTTGTCAGGACACAGTTCCTATAGGTGAGCACAAGAACCATGAAAAGCAGCAGCCCAGATCAGGTCAGGAAATGGTACCCACGGGCTTACATTTGGTGTAGGTCAGGGACAGGCCAGGTCAGGCCAGTTCATATCATCTGCTGGCAAATCCAAGCGCCAGAATGGTGTGAGGGTCACACCAGCTTGGCCCACTATACCAGCTAGTTCAAATGAGGGCAAGGATTGTGGGCTGGTTGGGCTGGTTAGGCTGTAGTCCCCACCAGTGTAAGCTAGAACTGGGGCAGGCCGGGTCTGGCCAGGCTACAGATCCCACTGGCAAATGCCAAGGTGAGGCAGGCTGTGCCAGACGGGGCCGCAGCACACGTGAGATCCAGGGAGCTAGGGAGAGAACCCCATAGGGAGCTGTGTGGGGCTCCCTTGCTGGACCACCACTCCCACTAGTGAGCATGAGAGTTGGGATGAGGGTAGATCAGGCCAGGCAGAGCTACAACACGTGTTAGCTTGCATGTAAGTTGGACAGGGGACAAGCTAGGCTGGGAGGACTATACCTACGATAGATGTATAAGCCAGAGGGGGTAAGAGTTGGTTGGGTTTTGCCACAGCATCAACTAGCAGATGCTGGCATGGCGGGGAGAGGGAGGGAGAGAAACTCTGTCAAGTTAAACTGCAGAACCACCTGAAGAGTTGTTGTAAGATCCAGGAGGGGCTAAAGGCCCAGTAGGGAAACAGTGGGCACCTCCCACTTGGGTTGCCACTCCCACTGCTGAGCATAAGAACCAGGACTGGGACAGGCATGGCTGGACAGTGACACCTGCCAGCAGGTATGTGGGCTGGATAGGAGGGCGGATTGGGTTGAACTAGGCATCAATGCCCATTGATATATAATTTGGGACACACTGGACCAGTCTGCTGTACATACTGGCAAGCATGGGAAGCAGAGCACGGGGTGGGCCTGGTGGGGGTTTTGTGGGTTGCTCCAACTAGGCTCCAGCTCCCACTGGTTTGCATGAGGACCTAGCATGCAGTGGGCAGGATTGGACTGAACTGCAACACCCATTGGTTTATGTAAAAGACAGGGCTAGGGACAGAACTGATCCAGCAATTGCAATTATCAGTGTGTGCATAGACTGATTGGGTGATGGACTGTGCCGGACCTTGTGTTGGCAAGCACACATAAGAATCAGGTCTGGGATCACCTCAGATGAAGTTTCTTTGGGAATTCCCCTCAAATGAACCGCTGGACTCAGAACCCCAACCATGGAGAGGATTGCAGGTTCCATGGTCTGTTCCATGCATGTATCAGAGCTTAGACAGAATAGTGGATAGCATATCCAGAGGCAAATGAATAATTTGGCAGTACACTGGAGCCTGCAGAGGACACCTGGTACCATAACAGAGGATGGAAGACAGAACAAATCGATCAACTATCCCAGCCAAGCATTGACAGTGAATTCCTGAAAAAATCGGAGATTCTAAGGTGGACTGTGTCAGTTGGTGGATTCTGGAAAGATTTCATCACGATTGGAGTGGCAAGATTGGCATCAATACAGAAGTGTTGAACTATCAAAACTACTTGAACAGGACCTTTGGAGCATGCCCCACATTGGGGACGCTGGGATGGTTGGGAGCTGCGTGTGGCTTCTCCCCTTATCTCTCCCCTGCCAGATACAGGAAGGAAAGAAAATGTCAAAACAATGGTCTCAGCCACTTTCCTCTAGCTTTTGACCATTAGCTCCCTAATCAAATATGTAAAAATTATCAAAAATTAAATTTATACAATTAACAACAAAAAACCTGAAAAAAAAAAAACAAGCAGACTGGGGCTGGCATTGTGGCATAGCTGAAAAAGCTGCCACCTGTAACGCCAACACCTCATATGGGAAGCTGGTTCTGGTCCCCACTCTTCTGCTTCCCACTCAGCTCCCTGCTAATGGTTTGAGAAAAACCTGAGGGAGATGCTAGGATGCTTGGCACCTGTTACCCATGTGGGGACCTGGAAGAAGTTCCTGGGTCCTGGCTGAATGTAGCCTGGCGCAGCCAAAACTGTTGAAGCCACCTAGGGAGTGAACCAGCTGATGGAAGATTGATAGCTCTCTTTTTCCATCTCTTCTTCCCCCCTCCCTCTCTGCAACTGACTTTCAAATTAATATCTTTAAAAATAAAATAAAACAAGATCTAAGTCAGAAAATAGCAATTTCAAGCTTTTACAATAAACAAAAAAAATTCAAGAAAAAGAAAACTAATACAAAAAATCACTATCTGGTAAATATTACCTGAAAAAAACTGGTGAGATAGGTAAGGGAAACTCTGTCATCTTCCAGTTTAGTAACATCCAGAGGCTAAGAAAGGCAACTTTCCACAGGAGCAGTAACATCACTGGGTGGTGTCGTGCACAGGTCTGGATGTAACGATGGCAGCTCCCAGCACTGGGGAGGCGGTGGACCCTGCTCCTAGCACATTCGGTCAGGGCCTGCTGAGTAGCTACAGGGCAGCTTAGTGTGGGCAGAAGACACAGCAGAGCAAGGAGCACCACACCCAGACCCCTTCTACCTCAGTACTTGTTCAAAAAATGTCACAGTCGCATTTTTTGTAGTTAAAAGGAACCTCTTGTTTTCTCTTGCGAGAAAACACAACTTTAAGTCACCTACATCTAATCTTACATATCTCTGGATATGGGCCTGACGCAGTGGCCTAGTAGCCAAAGTCCTAGCCTTGCATGTGCCAGGATCCCATATGGTGATCCATTCTAATCCTGGTAGCCCCGCTTCCCATCTGGCTTCCTGCTTGTGTCCTGGGAAAGAGGATGGCCCAAAGTCTTGGGACCCTGCACCTGCATGGGAGACCCAGAAGAGGTTCCAGGTTCCTGGCTTCAGATTGGTGCAGTCATTGTGTGGTCATTGTGACTGCTTAAGAAGTAAATCAGTGGACGGAAGATCTTCCTCTCTGTCTCTTCTCTTTGTATATATGCCTTTCCAACAAAAATAAATAAATCTTTTTAAAAAAGATTTATATTATTTATTTGAAAGACAAAGTCACAAAGATAAGAGAAAGAAGAAAAAGAGGAAGAGAAAGAGGAAGAAGAGACCAACCAACCTCTCATACACTGATCCATTTCCCAGATGGCTATGGTGGCTGGGGCTAAGCCAGGCTGAAGCCAGAAGGAGGTTTGAACTGGAACCCATATGGAATGTCAGTGTTGTAGGTGGTGGTTTAACTTGATACACTACAACATTGGTCCCCTCATTCTTATTATTTTTTTTTTTTTTTGTAAAGACAGATATATAGGGAGAAGAAGACACAGAAACATCTTCCATCTGCTGGTTTCCTCCCCAAGTGGCTGCAACAACCAGAGCTGATCTGATCTGAAGCCAGGAGCCAGGAACTTTTTCTTGGTCTCCCACGCAGGTCTAGGGTCCCAAGGCTTTGGGCCATCCTCAACTACTTTCCCAGGCCACAAGCAGGGAGCTGGAAGGGAAGTAGAGCAGCTAGGATATGAACCGGCACTCATAGGGGATCCTGGCGCTTGCAAGGTGAGGATTTAGCCACTAGGTTGTTGCGCCGGGAAGGGTCCCTCATTTATTTTTTTTTTTATTTTATTTTATTTTTTTAAAGATTTATTCATTTTTTTTATTACAGCCAGATATACACAGAGGAGGAGAGACAGAGAGGAAGATCTTCCGTCTGATGTTTCACTCCCCAAGTGAGCCGCAACGGGCCAGTGCGCGCCGATCCGAAGCCGGGAACCTGGAACCTCTTCCGGGTTTCCCACGTGGGTGCAGTGTCCCAATGCATTGGGCCGTCCTCAACTGCTTTCCCAGGCCACAAGCAGGGAGCTGGATGGGAAGTGGAGCTGCCGGGATTAGAACCGGCGCACATATGGGATCCCGGGGCTTTCAAGGCGAGGACTTTAGCCGCTAGACCACGCCGCCGGGCCCCCTCATTTATTTTTATACAGGACATTCATTTCTGTGTCCTTCACTCTTTTTAATAATTTTAAAGGTTTATTTGATTTTTATTTGAAAGGCAGAGTTACAGGGACAAAAGCAGAGACGAGAAGAGGGAGATCCACTGGTTCACACCTCAAATGGTTATAAAGCCCAGAGCTCAGCCTATCCAAAGCCAGGAGCCTGGAGTTTCTTCCGGGTCTCCCATGTGGATGCAGGATCTCAAGAACTTGGGCCATCCACAGCTGTCTTCCCAGGACATAACAAGGGAGCTGGACTGGAAATGGAGATACTGAGACTTGAACTGGCACTCATATGGGATGTTGATGCCACAGGGAGAGGCTTAGTCTGATATAGTATGATGCCCTGGTGCTGTCCTCTAATGTTGAGACACAAAAGTATTTAAAAACAAAAACAAAAACAAAAAGAGTTCTGGGAAAGGATTCCCACTTTCTGACTTTTAGACCTGGCTTTTGGTCTCAAGGCTTCCACTGTCTAGCCAGGTAACCCTCAGCCAGTCCCTCAGTCTCTGAGTTGCCGCTTTATCACCTGTGAAAACTAGAAGCAGCCATTGTGAATGAAATTCAGCATGCGAAAGACTTTTATGCTACAAAGCATGGTGAAAATGTGAGGCAAGCATGTTTACCGGTGGGCCAAATACATTTTGTTGTATCACTTTGGAGCTGCTCCTAGGAGGTCAGCTCTCGTACGTCGTGTGAGGCTGTCCCCTGACCCTTGTCACCCAGTAGTGCAGCCTAGCTGTCAAGTGCATGGTAGTGACTTTCCCATAGCCGCCCTGCCCAGCTAGCCTGCCTTCTGGTGGTGGCTGCAGGAAAAATAAAACTGGAAGATAGTTCTCTCCTAGCCAAGTACAGAAAATTAAAAAATAAGGCCCACTAATCCAGAAAGGAAAAGTTCTGATTGAGTGCTCTAACCTCTCCTGTCATAAAACGACAGTGAAACAGAAACTCCATTCTGTAGGATGAAGCGAGAGGAAATTCAGAGTTGGACAGAAAAATCCAAAGGAAATTAAAGTGCTGGTGTGTTCTGGAAAGTAAGTCTCCAAATATGCCTTGGGTCACTTTGGTCTTTCCAGGCCTCCCAGCGGCTTCCAGACCTGAGGTGATCAGCTTACACGGTGTGGAGGTCTCCCCGGCCCACGGTGCGGCTTACTTCTAGCCTACTTCCCTGGGATACTTCGGCCTCTCACATCATCACAGTACCAGATGGGAGGGTAACTGCAAGCTCTGCTGACAGGTTCGGGAGATGAGGGAGGAGGCAGAGTGGACTTCTGGTTGGCCCCATTGTGCGGGCTTTAATCACGCTTAATGTATGTTGCTAACTCCTGGCCGTGAGGTTCTTCAGAAGCAAAGAGGTGGGGCAGGAAGGGCTGCGGTGTCATCTGATTTTCCACATGCACTTTGAGATAATGGCCTTCTATACAGACCACCTAAGCTGTAAACTGAATGCAGTCAACAGCCAAAGCACCGCATCTGCAGCAAGTGAGCTCATTTCCAGAAAAATCAGGCAGGTTATCCGTGGTAATGCAAACCAGACTTACCTGGTCTAGATCTTTCTCCACTGTCAGCTCTTCCATCTCTGCTGCTGTGTCATCTTCCAGGAAGGGATTGGTAGATGAAGGTGGAGACTCGAGCTTTTTCTATTAAGTGGACACGAGAAAAAGAGAGCTATTTTCTGAGTACGAGCAATAATAGCCTTCCTTCCCCAATGACCTTTTGCTTTTTCCAAGACTCCCCAACAGCTAAGTCACGAGATCTTATCCAATAAATGAGAGGCACTGTGGGTCATATTCTCACCTCCTGACTTGGCTTCTCCAACTGCTGGAAGCTTTATTGCCAATCGCATCACTTCAGTTCTAATCTAGCTAAAACTCCTACTCACCCTTCAGTCCTCAATTAGAAATCCCTTCTTCCAGGATGCCTTCCTTGTTTGTTATATTTGTGTTAAATGTCTGCCATCTGCTCCCATCCCATCCTGTATGTCTCCCACCCAGGTATTCATTAAGATACTACAACTGCCTGTTCTTTCATCTCCTTGGTAGACCTCATGATGACAGAGATCATGCCTGTCATGTTCCTCATCCTCCTTCTGGTGCCTGGCAGGCAACTGATGCTTAAGATACATGACTAAATGCAAATGCCAGATGAGTTCAAACTCAAGAACAAACTATTATCTAGATTAGAGAGAGGAGTCCTGCCCACACAAGCTCCATTACAACAATCACAATAACTCCCAAATATGACATTGCTTCCAAAATTTATCACTAGCTGGGAACACAGGCCAGTGTGGGCAGGAGATGGGGCCTTGCCTCTGACTGTACTGTGCTGTATTGGCTAAGATACCTAGCTTCTCTGAGCCACAGTGGCTTCAGCTGTGACTGAGGACCTAGCCATTGGACTCTCTGAAGGAACAAATGCAATAGAGTATGTGAAACCCTAGAAGCAGCATATGACACATGGAAGGGTCACTGATGATGCTAATTTCACTGCAACTACAGAGTTACGATAGTGCTTAGGCCTTTTTATGTTGACTAGGGTGTTGTTTATGCTGGGGAGTTGAGGGTTTTAGCAAAAAGGAAGCCAAGTGGACAGTGGGAGGAATGAGATTGGCTGGTGCTGGGGATGAAGGGATGGTGCACGAGACGAGAAACCAGTGGAGAGGGTATTTGTAAGTATACTGTGACATTTCAGCACACACAAGAGCAGCAAGCCAAGTTAACCCTTACACCAATGGGACAGCACAGGGACTGTGATGTGAATGACTTGGTCAGGTGCCAGGGCATCTTCTGGAGATATCAGAAATAGAACAACGAGCAAAAAATAAAAACCACACCTGTGTCTGGGTTTTGGTTTAAAACACTCCTATTTACAATCATTTAAACCATTTAATTCTTGGCCAGAAAACCTGCATGCTGTTGTGTAGTTAGATACAGCCTCAGTGCATGAGGAAAGCTTTGCACTGATTGCATTAGCTCAAGGTAGTCATTAGTCAGACAGTGATTTCTTCGGTATCCTGGTGAGAGATGATATGGTCTGACAAGCAAGCATTTCAAATTAAACACATTATGAATTTTGGCTTCTTTGTCTAATACGGGGGAGGGAGGGTGAGGGAAGGGAAATTCCTATTAAACTCATGGCTATTTTTAGAAATCAACATCTCTAAGCATTAGTTGTCATTTTTCAGAGTTGCTGGCATTATAGGGAGAGGAAAATAGTGAGAAGAGAAATCTAAGAAGCCTAAGCTTCAACAAAAAACAACAAAAATGCACTAGAAAAAGGTGTTTGGTGCAGTGGTTCAGACATCACTTGGAAGGCCTGCATCCATCATTAGAGTGCCTGGTTGAAGTCTTCGCTCCAGTGCAGCTTCCTGCTAATGTGTACCCCGGGAGGCAGCAGTACTTGGGGGTCCTACACAGGACACTCAGATGGAGTTCAGGCTGCAGGCTTCAGCCTTGTCCAGATAGGTCGTTGTGGGCATTTGGGAGAGGGAAACAGTGGATGGAAGGTCTCGGTGTCTGTCTGTCTGTCAGTCTCTCTTTCTCTCTCCCTTACAAATAAAATACATAAAAATAAAAGTTATTGTAAAAAATAAATTAGTGAACAGCATTACTCTACTGGCTGACTAGTTGGTTTTGGGCTCAAAAAAATGAGCTGTGTCACTGGTTCTGAGTCCTTTGGTGCTCTGTAGTTGTGCAAAGCAAGTCATCTGGCTGAACTTAAAGCTTTGTTCAAATCACCCAGTGGCTGAAGCAGGATTTGAATTCTAAAGCTATATTCTGCATCTGTTACTAAGTCTCCCAGGGCTGATCCCATCTCATAATTACATGTCTATGCCTCATTTTAAAAGCACAGAGTGTTACTGCAAAGTAGGACAAAAAGATGTTGGTCAAGTGGTTGCGGGTGCTCCCAGGCTCTAATCCAGTTGGTGTGAAGTGTCAAGAGGAGGTGGGTACTTCGCACAGTGGTGAAGATGCCCTTAGGAAGCCCACACCATGCTATACTAGAATGCATGTGTCTGAGTCTCAGCTCAGTTTCCAATTCTAGATTCTTGCTAAGCTCATCCTGGGAGGTACAGATGATGGCTTGAGGACAAAGATCCCTGCCACTCATATGGGAGACCTGTAATGGGTTTTGGGATCCAGACTTCAGCCTGGCCTGGGTCTGGCTATTGTAGGCATTGTGGGAATGAATCAGTGGATGGAAGATCTCTATCTCTTCTCCAAATAAATATTGTTAGAAGAGTCAAATGAATGGATCACAGAAGTAAGAAGTAAAACAAGAGGCAGCATTGACGAAGCAGAGCTTATCTCCTGTGCCTGCAGTCTCGTCTCTCTGTATTCACATGAAACTTCAGGGAGGGGTCACAACACCAAAGAACTTCCAGGGCCTCTGCTAAGGGCACACACATTCCAAGTGAGGACCACGTCAGCACAGGAGCAGTGATTCATTCCTCCATTCATCTACTTAGCAAACAGATGTGCTGAGCACTGTGAGAAAAGCAATGGCAAGACAGACCACTTCTGCCCTCCTCAAGATTATTCTGTGGAGAAAAGACAGGTCTCAAACAATGAATCACACAAGCATGCGATAAAGGACAGGGAGAAAACATAGCAGCTGTTATGAAAGGAAAAGATGCTTGAGCTAGATCAGAGGGTTGCTGCAGAGCTAAACACAATAGAGACTTCAAAAAGCTTTAACTTTATATCGGTGTAAAAACATTTTGAAATTCAGGGGCAGGATTTTCATAACACACATTTCCCATAAACTTTTTAAGAAGTCCTCCTATGCAAGAGTTAGGGGAAAGCTCATATGGTAGGTGGGTGGGAACAGGGAAGGGGCAGAATTTTTCCGGCAAAGGGAATAGCACATGTTTGCCATTTGTTCAAGTACGGACTGAGCATCTAGTCAGTTCCAGGAACCTCCCCAGGCAGTAGGGATGCAACTGAGTATGACCGACAAAGAAGGAAAGAGTTGTGATACAGATAAAATTTAGGAGCTGGGATGGGCTGGGCTTGGGGCTGACACAGTGGGGAGATGCTTCTCCAAAGAGGGTGACCAGAAAAGACCTCCTTCAGGCAATAGTTGGGTAAAAATCTGAATAAGCAGGAGCCAATCAGGCCAAAATGTGGGGAAACACAGCATCAGCAAGGGGCCCTAGTGCAAAGGCTGGATAGAATGTGCTGAGTTTAAACACACAAAGGAACACGGGGCATGCAGCAAGTGAAGCAGCAGCAGCCCAATCACCCAGTTTTTTGTGTGCTGGCTCACTCCCCAAATAGCTGCAACAGGTAGGGCTGGGCTGAAGTTGAGGCTAGGAACTTCTGGAATGCCATCTAGGTCTCCCACATAGGGTAGCAGGAACCCAATTGCTTGAGCTATCCATGCTGCCCTGCAGGAAGCTAGCTGGAGTTAGCAGTCGGAGCTGGGGGTCAAATCCAGGTACCATAACGTGAAATGTAGGGTTTTTTTTATTTTTAAAGATTTATTTTATTTTTATTGGAAAGTCAGATATACAGAGAGGAGGAGAGACAGAGAGGAAGATCTTCCGTCCGATGATTCACTCCTCAAGTGAGCGCAACAGCCAATCCAAAAGCCAATCCAAAGCCAGGATCCAGGAACTTCCTCCAGGTCTCCCACACGGGTCCTGGGTCCCAGGGCTTTGGGTTGTCCTCAACTGCTTTCCCAGGCCACAAGCAGGGAGTTGGATGGGAAGTGGAGCTGCTAGGATTAGAACCAGCACCCATATGGGATCCTGATGTGTTCAAGGGGAGGACTTTAGCCACTAGGCCACCATGCTGGGCCCGGAATGTTGGTGTCTTAACAACTAGGTTAAACATTCACCCCAGTAAGATTATTTTCTTCTCATTACAATTGGGCAGTCACTGGAGGTTTTAAATAAGGAAGTGAAATGATTTCATTTGAACTTTAAAAATATACTCTAGCATGGCATTGTGGCACAACAGGCCTGCAGTGCCAGCATCCCACATGGGCTCTGATTCAAGTCCCGGCTGCTCCATTTCTAATATAGCTCTCTGCTATTGGCCTGAGAAAAGCAGCAGAAGATGGTTCAAGTCCTTGGGCCCCTGCATGCACATAGCAAGCTGGATAAGGCTCCAGGCTTTTGGCTTCAGTCCAGCCCAGGCGCAGCTGTCAAAGCCACTAGTAAACTAGTGGATGGAAGATCTCTCTCTCTCCCTGTCTTTCCCTCTTTTCTGTAACTCTTTCCAATAAACAAATATGTATGTATTTTTAAAATCACTCCACTGCTATAGGAAGACTCAGTTATTATGGGGGACTGGAGATACGTAGAAAAAAGTAGCCGGGTTAAGGACATTTAGGAGATGGAGGCAAGGCGATCTGCTGAGAAGACATGAGGGTGAAGGAAAGAGAAAGGAGTCCGGAACCATTCCCTCTGTGACCCTGACAACTGGGAGGAGGGTGCTGTCATTACGGACACAGGCATCCTCCCGCAACACTGAGGGCCCAGGCCCCTGAGCACCTGGGTCCAAGTCCAGGGCCCACCACTGGGGTGCTGCTTAACTTTCCTAGTTTTCTCATTTGCAACAAGAAGGGATATTAACACCCTGCTCCCAGAGTTGTCCCGAGGATCAGATGAGGTAATGTGTACAGCATACGAGATACAATGCAAATAAAGCAGCTTACAACACTGTCTGGCACCTAGGGGAAAGCTCAGTAAGCAGACACTTTCCTCAGTAATTGATAGGGGTGAGAAACTAATTGTTGTGCCTCTCTTAAGGAAGCAGCTTACAGAAGGGAAGCAAGTCAGGCTGCAGACCTAAGTATTAATGAACACTTTTTTTTAAAAAACCATGCAGACCTAAGTCTGATTTTTTTTAAAAAAAAACACCACAAATGCCTTGGCTCTGCTCTCTCACCTCACTGGGATCTCTCCCAGAAATGAAAGCAAGAGACTCGTCAACTTACGAGGGAAAAGGCACCCTGAGTGGCTCCCTCATCTCTAGCAGTCCTCAGCACACTGCACAGACCACCACCCTGTCAGTGGATGTTTGCTTAGGAGACCCTGAGGTGTGGATGCAGCTTCCTGCCATGTGCACAGCTACCCTGCTGCCCATATGGCTTCACTTGTGGTGACAGAACAAGCCTTTTCAGTGAGCAGTTGCTGGCACAGTGCAGCCCTCTGCGCCAGAGCCCTGTTGTCGGAGTTGGCCAGACCACACTCCTCATTACTGCTCTGCAGCTGTCGTGGGCCACAGAAAATTACTAGTTTGGGGTTTAGATTTTAAATAACTCAAATGACATATTCCATGAACTCTATTGCTGCCAAATGGAACTGAAAATTTGCCAAGAAGAGGATGACATCCCAATTTAAAAAGCAACAACAACAAACCATTCTGTTTGCTAGGAATGACAACTGATTTTACGTCTAAACAGTCAGGTGAAAGTCTCCAGACATTGAATTAATTCCAATTGATGAAGTGTCATAGGGCTCCCAACACCTTCAAACAGTAAGGGACACAGGACAGCCAAGGTATCTGATTTGCTGATGTTAGGAAGAGGGAGTCTGATTTTAGTTAGGAACATGTCCATGCCTGAGTCGGACTGCACAAATCCTTTTTTGAGGACCTAGCTGGACACATCAAATTACCAAAGAAGGAATTCTTGAAATGTAAGACTGACTTTTTTCCTTCCCCCGGAGGACAAAGTTTTCAGTTATGAGATGAAAGGACCACCGTCTCTGCATTCCTCATTGGGTAAAGGCTTTCCCACAGCCCAGTTCTTGATGTGTCTTTAAACAGGTAGGGTAGCCTAAGGGGTTTAGCTGATAGTCACAACAGCAAACCCAGGACTAAGCACACCTGGTGTTTACTATGTGGGACCAGTTCCTGCTGCCACAGGTGCTTATCTCATATTGTGACAGTAGTTATTACAGCTTTCTTACTCCTCCTAGACCATAAACACCTGTCTGATTCCATTTTCTCATCATTCCCCCGGGTCCTAGCACAATGAGGAGGCATTGGGAAATTTGTGAATAAATGCTGATCAGATAAAAAGTTCTCAAAATCCTCTTCAGAATTATGTGAAACATTCTATTTTCTATAAACAAAGTAAAAGACTACGTATGTGTGTGCATGCATGTTTGTAAGACAATGCCTCAAAAATGTAACCCAGGTTATTATTAAACAGTAGATAACTCTGAGAAGAGGGATCTGGAGCAGGCAAGAAAGAGCTTTCTTCTTTAAGATTTATTTGAAAGAAAGAACAAGAGCCAGAGAGAGCTCCCATCTGCTAATTCCCTCCCCAAATATTTCCAACAGCCCCCATCTGGGGACCAAACCAAGAGCTGGGAACATACTCCAGGTGTCTCCCGTGGGCAGCAGGAACCTGATCACATTAGTTTGGCCATCACTGTTGCTGTGAGAGTCTACATTAGCAGGAAGTTGGAGTTCCAAGGTCTGAGCATCTAACACAGGCACTCACACACAGGACACAGGCATCTTAATCAGCACTTTCACAGCTAAGCAAAATGCCCTCCCTACTTAGATGCTGGTTTTCTGTTTTCTTTCCTTCTTTTTAAAGATTTATTTCTACTTGAAAGGCAGATTTACAGGGATAAGGAAAGAGAGCAGTCTTCCACCTGCTGGTTCAATCCCCAGAGTTGAGTCAATTTGAAGCCAGGAGCTTTCTCCAGACTCTGACTCTCTCATGGGTACACAGTCCCAGCACAGTCCTCCATTGCCTTCCCGTATCAGAGTGTCTGGGTTTCAGATCTTGGTCTGTTCCATTTCAGTTTCCTTCTAAAGCCGACCATGGGAAACAGCAGGTGATGGCTCAGGTGTTGGGGTCCCTATCAGCCATGTGGGAAACCTGGGTTGAGTTTCTTGTTCCAAGCTTTTGTCTGGCGCAGCCCTGATAACTGGATCTAGGGAGTAAAGCAGCAGACAGATACCCTTTGTTTTGTTTCTGTCTCACTTTTTAAATAAATAAAATGAAAAACATTGTTTTAAAGTTTTAAGTTGCCCTGAATTAACATATGAGAATGACTGTCTTATCAGGTTCTAATAAAACATCACTAATATCAATAGTCAGTGTGAAGAGAGACCAAGCTGTTGGACTCCCAACAACCTATAAGAATTCAGAAAGTAGGGTCTGGCGTGGTAGCTTAGTGGCTAAAGTCCTTGCCTTGCATGCCCGGAATCCCATATGGACGCCAGTTTTTTTTTTTAAAGATTTTATTTTTATTACAAACTCAGATATACAGAGGAGGAGAGACAGAGAGGAAGATCTTCCATCCGATGGTTCACTCCTCAAGTGAGCCGCAACGGGCCGGTGCGCGCCAATCCGAAGCTGGGAACCAGGAACCTCTTCCGGGTCTCCCACGCGGATGCAGGGTCCCAAGGCTTTGGGCCGTCCTCGACTGCTTTCCCAGGCCACAAGCAGGGAGCTGGATGGGAAGTGGAGCTGCCAGGATTAGAACCGGCACCCATATGGGATCCCGGGGCGTTCAAGGCGAGGACTTTAGCTGCTAGGCCACGCCGCTGCGCCCTGGACGCCAGTTTTAATCCTGGCTGCTCTGCTTCCCATCCAACCCCCTGCTTGTGGCCTAGGAAAGCAATTGAGGATGGTCCAAGGACTTGGAACCCTGCACCTGCATGGGAGACCTGGAAGAAGCTTCTGGTTCCTGGCTTCGGATTGGCTGAGCTCTGGCTGTTGTGGCTACTTGGGGAGTGAACTAGCAGATGGAAGATCTTTCTGTTTCCGTTTCATTCTGTAAATTTGCCTTTCCAATAGAAATAAATAAATCTAAAAAAAAAATCCAGAAAGTGGTTTCAAATAGTGGTTATCTAGACTTTAAAAAATGCTCATACCTTTTAAGTATATAATTCAATAGCACAAGAAAAGGATTTCCAGTGTGAACAAAAATTTGTTCAGAAAAATGTTCCTGTGAATTTATAAAATTTTAAAAAAGAGAAAGGGCTCTACAAAAGGGACTGATTAGAGAAATCAGGGAATATTCACAATAAAAACTGAGAAATTATTTAAAACATAAGAATAGGAAATTAAAACATTTGCATATCATATACAAAAATAAAACTAAAACCGATCAAAGATAGAAATGAAAGACGTAAAACAGTAAAACTGTTAGGGAGAAACAATGGTAAATCTTGTGGCCTTGAACTGGACAACAGTTCTTCAATATGTCATTAAAACATAAGCAACGGCAACAATAAAACAGAGTAAAATCTGCCCTCAGAAAGTAAAAAACGGCCCAGGCTGTGGAACCTCAGGGAAACCATGGTCTGCAATGCCAGCATCCCATAGGAGCATCAATTTGAGTCCCAGCTGCTCCAATTCTAATTTAGCTTCCTGCTAACGTACATGGGGGAGCAGCGGAGGATAGCCCAAGTGTATGGCCCCTGACACTACGTGAGAGACATAGATCGAGTTTCAGGCTTCAGTGTGGCCCAACCCTGGTTGTTATGGTCATTTGCAAAGTGAACCAGTAAATGAAAGATCTCTTTCTTCCTTTCTACCCATCACTCTGTAATTATGACTTTGAAATAAATTAATACATTAAAAAAAATAACCTGGGCCTGGTGCTGTAGCTTAGTGGCTAAAGTCCTCGCCTTGCATGCACCAGGATCCCAAGTGGGTGCCAATTCTTTTTTTCTTTTTTTTATTAAATAAAGCAAACATTTATTAAATTGTGATAAAAACATTCCATCAAATTACAAAACCTGAGTAAGAAAAACAAACGGCACATGCTTAACTGTAGTTGACATTCAAATGAAATTTGCATTCCCAAAATATTATACAGTAATTAGAAAATACCAGCCAAAGTAATATTAGGATACTTTTACGTGCGGTCTCAACAAATTTGAACAGAAGCAAATTTTAACAAAGGTAAATTTTACAGTGAAACATAGCAGTAGATTAAGGATCTTAACATGTTTATTTTACTGCTATTTGACACTATGATACAAAAATAAGAGGATTTACTTGACATTATTAATAAATATCTCATGGGCTGTTGAGTGCCTTACTGGTGAAAAGATTTAACTGGCTAATCTCATCAATCCATTTTGTACATTTAGTAAGCATCAACTCTGCCCTACATAACTCTCAATGCAATTCACAGCACACAAATGATTATCATATTAAATACATAATCAACTCAGACTTCTCAACAACGAGGAAATTAGTAAACCATCAAATGGACTGCTTACTATACACTTTCCTCATAACTAAATAACACACACAAAAAATCAAAATAATATTTGTCATCACTCTAAACTATTGCCAGCAACTGACGGAAACTGCCAATTTGCCATATTCATGTTCACAACATGCTAAATATACTCTGCTGTTACTTCATCCATGGAATGCCTACATGCCTAGAACAGAGAATTTTCACCATCTCTTGCCGTGGGACCTGACTTGCAGCAATCTATATTTAGATCAGAACTAAATATAAAGAAGTACAATAATTTTAACAGTAACATCAACCATCTTTTCAATGATTCCCATCTCTAATACTGCAAATGCACTTTTACACAAACTGATTAAACTAAATGCACAGCTCTTTCAGCTAACTATAAATCATAGCATTTTACACAGAAGTCTCTTAGGAACTATGTTTCCATTGCATACTCCATGGGCACTTGATGAACTCCACCTTTCCATGTTGGCTTCCTTATATGAGAGAGAATATATGGTATTTATTCTTTTGTGATTGACTCATTTCGCTGAGCATAATAGTTTCTAGTTGGGACCACCTGGTTTTGAATAGAATAATATCGTTCTTCTTGACAGCTGAATAATATTCCATTGAGTAGATGTACCACAGTTTCTTTAACCATTCTTCCTTAGACGCACATCTGGTTTGTTTCCATGTCATTGCTATTGTGGATTGTGCTGCTGTGAATATAGGATTACAGATCCCCTTCTCGTATGCAGATTTTACTTCTGTTGGGTATATTCCTAAGAGCGGGATTGCTGGGTCATATGGCAGGTTTATTTGCAATTTTCCAAGCACTCTCCATATGGATTTCCACAATGATTGTACTAGCCTACACTCCCACCAGCAGTGGAGGGTACCTTTTTCCCCACATCCACGCCTGCATGTGTTGTTTTTCGAATTCTGAATGTAGGCCAGTCTCACAGGAGTTAGGTGGTACCTCAAGGTGGTTTTCATTTGTATCTCTCTGATGGCTAGAGAGCCTGAGCATCTTTTCATATGTTTGTTAGCTATTTGTATCTGTTCTTTTGAGAAGCATCTGTTCATTTCCTTTGCCCATTTTGCTACAGGGCTTATTTTTTCACTATCCTTGGGTTTCTGAAGCACTTTGTAGATCCTAGATATTAGTCCCCTGTCACTTGTATAGAACGCAAAAATTTTTTCCCATTCTGTTGGTTGCTTCTTCACTTTTTTAACTGTTTCCTTTGCTGTACAGAAACTTTTTAGTTTGATATAGTCCCATTTGTTCATTTTGGATTTGATTGCCGTTGCTTTAGGCGTCTTTTCTAAAAAGTCTTTCCCCGTTCCTATATCTTGGAGTGTGCTTCCTATGTTTTCCTTTAGTCGTTTAATGGTTTCTGGGTGTAGGCTTAAATCCTTGAGCCAATTAGAGCTGATTTTTGTATAGTGCGACAGGTACGGGTCCTGCTTCTTTATTCTGCAAGCTGCTATCCAGTTGTCCCAGCAGCATTTATTGAATAGACCAGGTTTTTTACCTGGATTGTTTTCTGTTTTCTTGTCAAAGATTAGTTAGTTGACTATACA
This sequence comes from Ochotona princeps, assembly GCF_030435755.1. Classification (NCBI taxonomy): domain Eukaryota; kingdom Metazoa; phylum Chordata; class Mammalia; order Lagomorpha; family Ochotonidae; genus Ochotona; species Ochotona princeps. Next base: position 37,905,661 of record NC_080848.1, on the reverse strand, counting down.
TGTGTGGATTCCCTTCTGGTGTTTCTATTCTGTTCCACTGATCTTCTTCTCTGTTTCTGTCCCAGTACCAGACTGTTTTGATAACCACTGCTCTATAGTATGTCTTGAGGTCTGGAATTGTGATTCCTCCAGTTTGATTTCTATTTTTCAAGACAGCTTTAGCTATTTGTGGTCTTCTGTATCATCTTTTCTATTTCTGAGAAGAATGTTGCTGGGATTTTGATTGGGATTGCGTTGAATCTATATATTGCTTTCGGTAATAAGGCCATTTTGATAATGTTGGTCCTGCCAATCCAAGAACATGGTAAGGTTCTCCATTTTTCAAGATCTTCTTCTATTTCTTTTTTAAATGATTTATAGTTTTCAACGTAGAGGTCTTTCACATCTTTAGTTAACTTAATTCCTAGGTATTTAAGATTCCTTTCCTCTATTTTAAAGGGAACTGTACTTACAATTTCTTTCTGAGCGGTGGAATTATTTGTATACATGAGTGCCATTGATTTGTGTTCATTAATTTTGTATCCTGCTACTTTGCCAAAGTCTCTTATGAGTTCCAATAGTCTTTTGACTGAGTCTTTTGGTTCTCCTATACAGAGAATCATGTCATCTGCGAACAGCGATAATTTCAATTCCTCATTTCCAATTTTTATTCCTTTAATTGCTTTTTCTTGTCTAATAGCTCTGGCAAGGACTTCCAAAACTATATTGAAGAGTAGAGGTGAGAGTGGACATCCCTGTCTAGTTCCAGATTTTAACAGGAAGGCTTCTAATCTTTCCCCATTTAGTATGATACTGGCATTGGGTTTATCGTAAATTGCTTTGATTATATTGTAGAATGTTCCTTCTATGCCTATCTTATTTAGGGTTTTTAACATGAAGTGGTGTTGGATTTTATCAAATGCCTTCTCTGCATCTATTGAGAGGATCATATGGTTTTTATGAGTCAACTTGTTGATGTGATGTATCACATTTATTGTTTTGCGAATGTTGAACCATCCTTGCATACCTGGGATGAATCCCACCTGGTCCGGGTGAATAATCTGCCTAATGTATTATTGGATCCTATTGGCTAGTATTTTATTGAAGATCTTTGCATCTATGTTCATCAAGGATATTGGTCTGTAGTTCTCTTTTTCTGTTGTTTCTCTCTCTGGCTTTGGTATTTAAGTGATATTAGCTTCATAGAATGAATTTGGAAGAATTGCCTCTTTTTCTATTGTTTGAAAAAGCTTGTGTAAGATTGGGGTTAGTTTCTCCTTAAACGTTTGGTAGAATTCAGCAGTGAAGCCATCTGGTCCCGGGCTTTTCTTGGTTGGGAGGGCTTTAATTGTTGATTCAATCTCAGTGTATGTTATTGGGCTATTTAGATTGTTAATTGCTTCTTGATTCAATTTTGGTGGATTGTATATGTTCAAAAATATGTCCATTTCCTCTAGGTTTTCTAATTTGTTCGCATATAGTTGCTTATAGTAGTTCCTGATGATTCTTTGTATTTCTAAGGTATCTGTTGTTACATCTCCATTCTCATTTCTGATACTATTAATGTGTATTTTCTCTCTCCTTTTTTTAATTAGTCGAGCTAGTGGGGAGTCTATTTTGTTGATTTTCTCAAAGAACCAACTCTTTGACTGATTAATCTTGTGTATAGTAGTGGGTGCCAATTCTAATCCCAGCAGCCCCGCTTTCCATCCAGCTCCCTGGGGCTGGCATGATGGGAAAGCAGTCAAGAACGGCCCAAACTCTTGGGACCCTGCACCCACGTAGGAGACCTGGGAACTCCTGGCTCCTGGCTTCAGATTGGTGCAGCTGTGGCCGTTGCAGCTGCTTGGGGGAGTGAATCAACAGTCGGAAGATCTTCCTCTCTGTATCTTTTCCTCTTCTCTGTATATCTGACTTTGCAATAAAAATAAATAAATCTTAAAAAAAAAAAACTCTTCAGATGTCAAAGAACACTATCAAGTAGGTGAAAAGGAAATTCATAGAGTGTAAGAAGATAGTTTCAAAATAAATAAAAAGACAATCCTATGAGCAAAGGATGTGAATAGACATTTCTCTAAAGAAGATACATGAGTGGCCTATAGAGCAGGAGGAGATATTCAATGGCATTAGTCATTAGGAAACAGCAAATCAAAACTACAGTGAGGGGCAGGCATTAGGTATAGCAGATAAGATGCTATGTGGGGCATCAACAACCCATATTGAAACGCCCGAGTTCAAGGCCAAACTCTGCCTTCAATTCTAGTAGCTTCCTGAAAAAGTGCATTTTGGCAGGCACCAGGCGATGGCTCAAGTACTTGGTGCCTGACACTTAAGTGGGAACACTGGATTGAGTTCCAAGCTCCTGGCAACAGCCTAGCCTAATCTTCACTGTGGTACCATCTGAGGAGTGAAACCGGTGGACAATAAATTTGTGTTCTTAACCAGCTGCTTCTCTGCCTTTTGAATGAGTGAACGAACAAATGAATAAAGTATATTTGATTTCAACTATGTAAAATACCTAGAAAGAATATACTAATCCTCATCTCCAATTGATAAGAAAATGCACATTTTTCTGCTTCTCCTTTCTTTCCTATAATGTCCACATTTTATCTTAAGCATGCTATTCACAGAAACACAATTTCCCCTTAGGATGTTATTCAAATACAAGAATGTATTCCTGGCCTGGCATGATGGGTCGGTGGTTAAATCCTCACCATGCACAGGACAGGATCTCATATGGGAAGCTCCTGGTTCCTGGCTTTGGATCAGCTTAGTCTGGCCATTGCAGCCACTTGGGGAGTGAAAAAACAGTGGATGGAAGATCTTTCTCTCTATCTCTACTCCTCTGTGTAGATCTGCCAGCCCAATAAATATAAATAAATTTATTTTTAAAAAAGAAAACACATTCCCAAACACTGAAGGAAGCCCATCAGGAAAGGGAAGGCAATTTCCTAGTCTAGACTGAAGTCCTTCTACTGTAACAACACTTCCTCTTACTAGTGTGAAGTCGCTAGAAGCCTGAGGTATGCATGAAGCCTTCTGTGCAGGTGTGCAGGAGTTGAGAGTCCTCTGCAAACTCTCTGATACACAAGCTGCATGGCTGGAACTGCACCTACAGCTTCCACTTATAACAGAATTTATAAATCTGAGCAAGTACGGAGTACTTCTAAGAGCTTATGGAAAATAAAGCAAAAAGTTAAAATTATTTTGGTGCAGAAAATTGAAATCCATGCATACTTTCCTCCATAATACATATAGTCCATGTGCTTTATGGGACTACTCCTGCATACATGTATACTAAAATGACCCCTATCAGCCAAAGAGCAATTCTACTTAGAGAGGCAACTTAGGCAACGTCCAGCAGAAAGGACAATCCAACCGCATCAAGGAGGAGGGGAAAAAAAGATTTGCTTTAAAAAAACAAAGCCTAAAACCTCTCCAAATCATTGCGGCACTCATAAAAACCTAATCTAATCTAGTCTGCTTTCAGCAGAAGGCCGAACATAATCTGTCTACCTTCAGCCGAATCATCGAGACACTAATAATGCACACGGATAAAGTTCAATTACATCCAGCATTTGCTTTCAATTTGAAGGCATTTAAATGTACAGGTGATCATGACTCCTCTCCCCACTACGAGTGAGAAGATGAGGCAACTGGAAAAAGGCACTGGCAGCTTTCTCTTCTTCTTCTTTTAATAATTATCTTTACTTTGACGATTTTTACATAGTTGATTAGGGTGATAAGGGTCAAGGGCTACAGGAAGATGGGCGAGACCATTATTTTCACATTCTCTTTTTCCCTCCCTGTATTTGGAGAAAGGAGGGAGATCAGCAGAGAAGGACCACCCAGTCACCCAGCCGCCTCTGTATCCTGGGACGGAGGACAGCCACCCGACACCACCCCAGAGTCCCCAATGTGGGGCATGTTCCAAAGGTCCTGTTCAAGTGGTTTTGATAGTTCAACAGTTCTGAATTACTGCTGATTTAGCGACATGAATCACGAAGGAATCTCCATAATCCACCAGTTGACACAGTCCACCTTAGAGTCTGTTTACCCAGGAATTCACTGCCAACATTTGGCTGGGGTAGTTGACCAATTTGTTCTGTCTTCCATCCTCTGTTATGGTACCAGGTGTCCTCTACAGACTCCAATATACTGTCATATCCTCCATGTGCACCTGGATATGCTATCCACTACTCTGTCTAAGCCCCTGAAGAGGCCCAGCTCTGATACATGCATTCCACGGTCAGACCATGGAACCTGCAATCCTCTCCATGGTTGGGGTTCTGAGTCCAGCGGTTCAGTTGAGGGGAATTCCCAAAGAAACTTCATCTGAGGTGATCCCAGACCTGATTCTTATGTGTGATTGCCAACACAAGGTCCGGCACAGTCCATCACCCAATCAGTCTATGCACACACTGATAATTGCAATTGCTGGATCAGTTCTGTCCCTAGCCCTGTCTTTTACATAAACCAATGGGTGTTGCAGTTCAGTCCAATCCTGCCCACTGCATGCTAGGTCCTCATGCAAACCAGTGGGAGCTGGAGCCTAGTTGGAGCAACCCACAAAACCCCCACCAGGCCCACCCCGTGCTCTGCTTCCCATGCTTGCCAGTATGTACAGCAGACTGGTCCAGTGTGTCCCACATCATATATCAATGGGCATTGATGCCTAGTTCAACCCAACCCGCCCTCCTATCCAGCCCACATACCTGCTGGCAGGTGCCACTGTCCAGCCATGCCTGTCCCAGTCCTGGTTCTTATGCTCAGCAGTGGGAGTGGCAACCCAAGTGGGAGGTGCCCACTGTTTCCCTACTGGGCCTTTAGCCCCTCCTGGATCTTACAACAACTCTTCAGGTGGTTCTGCAGTTTAACTTGACAGAGTTTCTCTCCCTCCCTCTCCCCGCCATGCCAGCATCTGCTAGTTGATGCTGTGGCAAAACCCAACCAACTCTTACCCCCTCTGGCTTATACATCTATCGTAGGTATAGTCCTCCCAGCCTGGCTTGTCCCCTATCCAACTTACATGCAAGCTAACACGTGTTGTAGCTCTGCCTGGCCTGATCTGCCCTCATCCCAACTCTCATGCTCACTAGTGGGAGTGGTGGTCCAGCAAGGGAGCCCCATGCAGCTCCCTACTGGGTTCTCTCTCTCCTTCTCTGGCTCTCATGTGTGCTGGTTGGGTGCTGTGGCCCCATCTAGCATGGCCTGCCTCACCTTGGCATTTGCCAGTGGGAGCTGTAGCCTGACCCGACCTGGATGGCCCCAACTCCAGCCAACCCCCAGTCTTGGCCCTCATTTGAACTAGCTGGTATAGTGGGCCAAGCTGGTGTGACCCTCACACCATTCTGGCGCTTGGATTTGCCAGCAGGTGATATGAACTGGCCTGACCTGGCCTGTCCCTGACCTACACCAAATGTAAGCCCTTGGGTACCATTTCCTGACCTGGTCTGGGCTGCTTCTTTTCATGGTTCTTGTGCTCACCTATAGGAACTGTGTCCTGACAAAGGAGTTTCCCAAGCTCCTCCATCAGCACCTCTCCCAATGCCAGATCCTGCGCACACCAGTTGGTCCATGGGCCAGCCCTACTTAGTCCACCTCCTGTCCTAGCAGGAACAGTGGCCTTTCCTGACTGGCCTTCTCCCATTCTGGGTCTTACTTAGGTGATACAGCCCAGCCAAGCCTGGTCCACACCTAGACACAGCTCACACATGGCTCAATTGGGACTGAGACCTAGCCAGCCCGTCCCACACCCATCTTAGTTTTCACGAGCTCCAGTGCATGCTGGAGTCTAACCCAGTCTGGCACATTACAGACCTAGTCCACACTTTTGCTGAGGGAGATTGCAGCCATGTCCAGACCAGACAATAGCCCTCACTGTGGCCCTTGCACTCAGCATTGGGAACCACAACCCAACCAGGCTGTCCCCTTTGCTCCCCAGCCAGGCCTGTTCCCAGCCATAGCTCCTGCACCTGCCAGTGGTGGCTCTGACCCAGCTTGGCATAGTCCCTAACCTGTCTTGGCCTTTGGTTTTGGATGCTGTAGCCTGATCTGCCCCCAGTCTCAACTCTCTGTGGCAGTTTTCTTCCTCAAGTAACAGATACAGAACAGGACCTTGTAACACTTGTGAGGGTCAGTATGGTCATCACCAACAAGACTCTGTCCTGCAGCCTTTTTCACACTACAGTTCTTTCTTTTTTTCTTTAAAGATTTATTTATTTTTATTGAAAAGTCAGACATACAGAGAGGAGGAGAAACAGAGAGGAAGATCTTTTGCCCATTGATTTACTCCCAAGCATTCACAATGGCTGGAGCTGTGCCAATCCGAAGCAGGAGCCAGGAGCTTCTCCCAGGTCTCCCTCATGGGTGCAGGATGCCAAAGCTTTAGGCCATCCTCGACTGCTTCCCCAGGCCACAAACAGGGACCTAGAATGGAAGTGGGGCTGCTGGGATTAGAACTGGCACCCATAAGGGAATCGAGTGTGTGCAAGGCGAGGACTTTTACCACACTACAGTTCTATCAGATCTCTAAGTCACACCGGCTAGTGAGGAGAAGCCAGTGACACTCTCAAGCTCATCCTCAATGCTGCATAGCCAAAGTCCCCAAGGACTTTAAAGGTTCTGAGTGACAGGGTGAAATGGGTGGCTTTACCTAAGGACAGGGCAGCAAGGGAGTGAGGGGGTGGAAATCTCTAGCCAGCCCTGCTCCTTGGCTGACTTCTTTCTGCTGCGTGATAACTGTCCAAGCAATTCACTATCTTTATGAAACTTGGCATGTATTAAAGGGAAACAAGATATACTCTCATAATTTCATAGTTTATTCTGATACTCTGAAACACAACAGTGGCCAAAAAAGACTTTCAAAAAAGCGTATATTGGAAGTAAGGCAGCATGGGGGACAGACTAGGGGCAGCACATGTTCTCGCGGGAGGCGAAAGCTAGCCTGAGGATCAGGGCTGCCTCTTCCTGGTGCTGTGTGTTGGCAGAACAGTCAGTGGCCACGAATGACTCACCCAAGTCCCTGCTGCTGCTGGTGCTGCAGAATAAGGGTAAAGAGATGTGGTTGGGTGGCCCAGCACAGCAACCTAGCAGGTAAAAATCCTTGCTTTGCAAGCACCAAGATCCCATATGGGTACCGGTTCTAATCCTGCCAGCCCTGCTTCCTATCCAGCTCCCTGCTTGTTGTCTGGGAAAGCAGTCAAGGATGGCCCAAAACCTTGGGATCCTGCACTTGTGTGAGAGACCTGGAAGAAGTTTCTGGCTCCTGGCTTCAGACTGGCACAGCTCAGGCTGTTGTAGCCACTTGGGGAGTCAATGGACAGAAGATCTTTCTCTCTGTCTCTTCTCTATGTCTAACTTTTCAATAAAAAATAAATAAATCTCAATAAAAAGAGAGAGAGAGAGAGAGAGATGTGTTTGGGGGCAGGCATTTATTCCAGCTGGGAAGATGTGCATGTCTCATTCTGCAGTGCCTGGGTTCAATTCCTGGTTCAGGGTCCTGACTCCGGTTCCCTGCCATTGCAGACCCTGGGAGGCAGCAGTGATGGCTCAAGCAATTAGGTCATACATTCACGGGAACATTAGGTCAAGCAACATACATGGGAAACCTGGATTGTATTCCCAGATCCTGGCTCTGTCCCTTCTCCAGTCCCCATGGTGGAGGCTTTTGGGTGTGCTGCCCTGGCCTGCTTTCTGCCTCTCAAATAAAATCATCATCATCATAATGAAGAGAAGAAGGCACTCAAAGCAAAGTGATGACAGACACCAGGTTCAATGTAGACAATCACCTAACAGTGAGAGCATTCTCCTCCCCCAACAGAGTGAAGCCACAGTGAACTGGCTCTAAAGACCTGGCCCGCCCAGCTGATGAGGTCATTAGGGTTCTGCCGCCTTTAACAGCTCATTTTGAAGGGAAAATGCTTGAAACCCATGAGAGGACCATTGTTAGCATATGTGATGATACCAAATGATTGTCAGGTCATGGTAACCAGGATCAAAAAAAAAGTCCTGGGGAAGAGGGAAGTTGAACTAAAAAAGTAAGATGATTTGGAGAAATGTGTGGAGCAGATAGCTAAGCAACCGAGTGGGGCTAAACAAAGAGCTCACAGAACTCAGCAGGATTCTCCGGCCCAAGATTTATAAGGTGAGGTTCTCAGCAAACTCGACAGGAGATGATTGTAACAATAAAACAACTGGAGAGGAGATTCACAAACCAGCAAGATCTCAAACATGGCAAAGCAAAAAGAAAGGGATTGGGAAAAGAGGTTCAGGTCTTCCTGGCTGACCACTGACCACCGACACAGGCCACAGCATCTGCCTGAGATGTAAAACTCTAGCCCAGCAAATTGGCCCTGGCTGAATGGATAGAGAGACAAGGGTGTGCTGCCCTGAGAACAAGCCTGCCAGTGCCGTCCCACTTGGACGGAAGGTGGCTGACAGTAGATCAGTCTCCACTTTGACAGTCCTGTTTCCTCCAGAAAAGCATGGTCTGCAGACTGCACCAGAGCCCTGTCGGTTGTTTCAGGCCTCTCCATGGTTACCCCGCTCAGCAGCGTCAGCTTCTGGTCCAAAGGAGGTCTTTCCTGCCCATCATTACTCTAGAACTTCTGATCTTTGGAGGATTTTCTTGGACAGATGAGAATTCCGGTGTGTCTTGGGACAATCTCAAGCCGACTCTGATCATGAGACACAATGAGACCACTGATCCCTAAGTGATCCTATAGCTTCCTAAATTATAACAAAAACCACTGGGCAACAGTATCCAGCGAAAGGAGGAAAAGAATGGCTCGAAACAGGGACTTGGCATGAATATTCATCAAGCATCGTTCTTTAGGAATCATTTCCCATCCAGTCAGCTGACAACTGACTCATGGAGCTGCCCTTGTGCTCCACTGATTCTGCTCTGCCAGAGGCCATGGGACCTCTGGGGGCTACTCCCAGTGCAGGGCCTGTGGGACATTTTCAAACCTTGGTACTAGATCTCAGGAGGGCTGATTCAGAGCTGTGTTAGTCTTTGACACAGTGCCAGCCGCATGCAGTGGGTGGGCAGAGAGGAGAAGCAGTGGGAGGAAACCAGGTGAGAGTCAAAGCTAAGCACGCACTTCTCAGCAGAAACACAAGCTTTGTTTAGCAGTATTTCCGCTATTTCCTTTTGTGACCTGCATTTTCTTTAAGGACATTCTCATCTGTTTTGTGGCTTCTTTTCCTTGATACCGCAGTCATTTTTCCTGAAGGATTGCCTTTTTCTTATGGGTTTTTAGGAATTCTTTATACACACACACATATATATATATACTTCTCTATATATACAACTATACGTACCTATACATATCATTAGTCTTATAAAGCTAAAACTATTTTATAATCCTTTAATTATGTGTATCACCTTTCCCCTTCCCCCAAATAAATTTTGTTCTTTTTATGTTGTCAAACTTTTGAGTACGTATCTTTATAACTTCTGGGTTTATGTCTTGGTTATTCCCCATAGCACTGTTATTAAAGGATTGCCCATTCCTCTCATGTCATACAACAGGTGGCTCACTACACTACAGCAATGTCAGTGCTGGACTACAAGCTTCTCTTCATTTCTCATCCAAGGATTTTACTACCAATCATGTTGCTGCTCTATCAGAACTTTATGAAAACAAATCTATTTTCTATAAAACAGAAATGTGGCTTCTTCATGGGTAACAAATGTGAAGAAAACATGCTGATATGCTAACAGTGAGCCTGGGCCTCCAAAGCAAGAAAGTCTTCAGAAAGACACTTTAGGCCTGGTCTTTGATTACAAAGAGATTAAATGAATTTTTCTTTTATTTATTAATTTGATAAGCACAGAGAGAGCGTGAGAGAAAGAGGAAGTGTTCCAATCTATTGGTCTGTTCCCCAAATGTCTGCTATGGTTGGGAATGGGTTAGACTGAAGCTGGGAGCTAGAAACTCAACCCTGGTCTCCCCGGCTGTTGGTGGCATTAGACTGAAGCTGGGAGCTAGAAACTCAACCCTGGTCTCCCCGGCTGTTGGTGGCAGAAATGCAACTCCTTCAGCTATCACCTGCTGCCTTCCAGGGCCTATAGGAGCAGGAAGTAGACTGAAGTCAGTAGCCAAAGCCAGGAATGTGGACACTATAACTCACACCTTAGCTGCCGGCCGAACATCCATTCGGGTTTAGTATTTTCCACCAGCAATACCACATTCTATCATTCCAAAGGAGCGGGGATAGTCCCCAGACACGTGTGAGTGTGACAGAGGCACGCTGAACTGGTTTGCTCTCCAGGAAAGTGAAAAGGTAAACACTTAAATAACAACATATCCTAATTATAATCAACTCTGATTAGCTGATAAAGTGAGACTGAAGAAGTGAGACCTGTATGACGCACAAAATTACTAGTCTGTAAAATATGAATACTTAGATAAAGATAGGACATTATAAAAACACAAATAACTACATAATACACCAACAATAAAACCATGAAGAGTATTGTTACGGTAACTCACTGAAATCACTAGAATAGGCTGAAGCACCTGAGCCTATAGATGATTTCACTGTCACTGAAAATCATGAAACACAATGGCCCAGCCATGAGGGTCCAGCCTCCCTCGGAAGTTCTTACCACGTTTCCATCTGTCAGGGTACAGCCGGAGAAGCGCTTTGCAAGAAATCCCTCAAAGTTGGTTGTTCTCTGAATGGCAAAAAGAAGCAATTTCACTTCGATTTCCTTGGCTCTGGTACGCATAATCTTGGCAAGTTCTGTCCTTGAAAATAGAGATAAGAATATTGTCAAACCACTCATTCATTCAAGATAAGAAAAAAATATGTACATTAAAAAAAAACTGTACCTGATCATTTCAAACCCTGGGGTCTACCACTAAGTCAATCTGAATACTCTTACCCAGAAACAAATACATTCCAAGACATTCTGGGAATGCCTAAAGTCACAGGGAACCATTTCAGGCATCAACAGATCCTAGATATGCTTACATACCTATGATAAGCTCAATTTACTTTTTTATATTAATACTGACCTCTTTAAGATTCATTTTATTTTTACTTGAAAGTCAGTAACAGAGAGATCTGTCATCTGCTGGTTTATCCCTCAAATGACCACAACAGCCAGAGCTGAGCTGATCCAAAGCTAGGAGCCAGGAGCTTCTTGTGGGTTGCCCCTGTGGGTGCAGAGTGCAAAGAACTGGGCTATCCACCACTGACTTTTCTTTTTTTTTTTTTTAAAGACTTATTTATTTTATTACAAAGTCAGATATACAGAGAGGAGGAGAGACAGAGAGGAAGATCTTTCGTCCGATGTTTCACTCCCCAAGTGAGCCGCAACGGGCCAATGCGCGCCGATCCGATGCCGGGAACCAGGAACCTCTTCCGGGTCTTCCACGCGGGTGCAGTGACCCAATGCATTGGGCCGTCCTCAACTGCTTTCCCAGGCCACAAGCAGGGAGCTGGATGGGAAGTGGAGCTGCCGGCATTAGAACTGGCGCCCACATGGGATCCTGGGGCTTTCAAGGCGAGGACTTTAGCCACTAGGCCACACCGCCGGGCCCCACCACTGACTTTTCAGACCATTAGTAGAAGAGTGAATGGGAAGTGGAGTACCTGGGACTTGAACCAGCAGCCATATGCGATGCTGGTGCACAGGCAGGTAAAGGATTACAGCCCAATAAAATTTAATTTAGCAAATAGTAACAGTAAGATATTAATAAAATTGAAGATATTAATAAAATTAAAGTTTATGAATTGCCCATTAATGGAATTTTCCATTTACTATTTTTAAGCTGCATTTGATTGAAGATAACTCAAACAGTGGAAAACAAAATTGCGGGTACTGAGAAAATAAAATATACATTCTAAAAAATTTGTATAGTGAAATTATCTGCTAGTAAAAAAAATCAAGGACTACAAATGGTAATTTGTCACTAATATGTAAACTGGTCATTATTATGTATTTTGGTCTTCAAAAATTTATTTATTTATTTATTCATTGAAAGCCAGAGAGAGAGACAGAGACAGAAAGGACACAGATTTCCCCTCTCTGAGTCTGCTTCACAAATGCCCACAGCAGACGGGCTAGGGCCAATCCAAAACTAGCAGCTGAGAATTGCATCCAAGTTTGCCACGTGGGTGAAGCATCACCTGCCGCCTCCAAAAATGCGCATTAAGCAGAAGATGGGATTAGAAGCAGAGCTAGGACTCAAACCCAGCCACCATGATCTGAGAGGAAGGTGGCCCAAGTGGTGTCTTTAGCACCATGCTAAAGTCCACTCCAGGACTATGTTTTCAATAATTTCAAATATGAAGCACTTACTCAATATTTCATTAAAATACATATAGCCTGTATTATCTCACAAATCATTACTTACAAAATCACAACATCCTCTCTTACAAGGAGCTCAGTAACTGTCTCTTCAGCTAGAGAGCATAAACCGTAGAAACACTGCTCCCAGTGACAGCCTGGGAGTCTATGTGAAGGAAAGCTTAGGTGTTACTCCAGTGTCGTTTCAGAATCTAAGTTATTAGGGGACAGTGATATGTGAGTTTTTAGCAAGTATTAACTTATCATCTTCCCACACAAACAAACGACAAAATCAAACAAAGAGCTTTGAGTTTATTTGAGAATGATCTAGCTGTAGGATTTTTGCCAAAATGCTAACAATAAAAGCTTGGCAGCAACACCGCCATGAGCTGAGACAACAATAGCAGGTACTGACGCCCAGTCCTTTTTACAGGCTTCACTTCTCACAGAGCTACTTTGCACGTCTGCTAAACTATGGGCCAAAGAGGATTAGCTAACATTTTCTCAAGGAAGTCATTCTTCTCTTTGATAATCAGGATTGAGAAGGTGACAATCACAACAGACCTTGAATTTGTTCCTAAAATGTTATCTCCATTCAAGGTAGCAAACTTGCTTCCTAACACAATAACCACACCAAATGTATATATGATACAGGGGTGAATGTTAATACAAACTACGGACTCTGAGTGACACAGTGTCACTGTAGATTTATCAAGTGCAACAAACGTACCACTCCACTGGAGGATGCTGATAGTGAGTGAGACACAGAGTACATGGGAAATCTCTGACCTGCTCACTTTTGCTGTGAACCTAAAACTGTACTACATAATAAAGCCTCTTTTAAAAGAAGGAAGTCAATATCCTTTAAAACCTTTTGTTCTCACAATACAAGTAGAATCTAAAATCTGCACCTTCTATGGCTTTAAGGGGAATAACCGCCATGATATTATGCTAGGGCAGCTGACCTTTTTATTAACCTTGTGTTAGATATAAATCTGTATAATTGGAAGGGAATACACAGGGATATTCAAAGAGTTTATGGAAACTATGTACTATGAAGAAAATACACCTTGATTTTTAAAAAATGTTTATTTGAAAATAAATGTATTTTTCTTCAATTTCCATGGGCTTTTTGAAATATCCTCACATAACTAATAAGAACCAGTCACCAAATAAAGAATAAAAACCCCAGGGACAAGAGTTTGGCACAAGGGTTAAGGTGCTGCTGGGATGCCTCAAGTGCCTGAGTTCAAGACATAGCTCCGTTTCCAGTTCTAGTTCCCTGTTGGGCAGCAATGATTGCTCATGTTTTTCGGGTTCCTGTTATGCACATTGCAGACTTGGGCTGGATTCTGGTTTCAGCCTGGCCCAGCTCTAGTCACTCTGGGCTTTGGGAGAGTGAGTTGGAAGAGGTAGGATATCTCTCTCTCACTCTCTTTTTTTTTTTTTTTTAAGATTTATTTATTTTTATTAGAAAGTCAGATATACAGAGAGGAGGAGAGACAGAGAAGAAGATCTTCCATCCGATGATTCACTCCCCAAGTGACTGCAATGGCCAGAGCTGAGCTGATTCAAAGACAGCAGCCATGGGCCTCTCCCAGGTCTCCCACGTGGATGCAGGGTCCCAAGGCTTTGGGCCATCCTCAACTGCTTTCCCAGGCCACAAGCAGGGAGCTGGATGGGAAGCGGGGCTGCCGGGATTAGAACCAGCACCCACTTGGGATCCCAGCACGTTCAAGGTAAGGAGTTTAGCTGCTAGGCCGTGGCGCCAAGCCCCAAGGATCTCTTTTTCTTCGCTTCTCTCTGTACTTTTCATATAAATAAAAATTAAATAGTTTCGTTCTAGTTTTACCTCTGTCATGTATACACTGAGCTAGCCTTTTGGGGCTATAATTCTTCAATTTGGCCGGGGCTACACTCATGGATATTGTAGAGAAGGTAAGTGAGAAATGATTATCAAAACGCTTAGAACACTCAGACATCAATATTAGTAACCACTCAGAGACCATAAATACCATAGTGGAGGTGGCCAATTCATGAACAATTATTTCCTAAGTGTCTGCCACATCATTAAAGGAGAGTAACCCCCTGACTCTTGGGAACTATCTATCCAGCATGTCAACAATCAAAATGATGGATGTATACACAGCACACGGATACCTGCAAAACAGATACAGGGGGAAACATGAGGATGATGGATCACTATTGGTAAATCTGGGTGATGAATCGTACGTTGGTAGAGTAGAGAAGGGAAGCTTAATTAGAGATGAGGGCTATGCCACAGCCAAGTTCTGGCACCAAGAAAGAAACAGAGGGTGACCCATATCAATCATCTGGTAGAGTTTGGACAAGGCATCGAATTCACAGAACATCATGCACCATATTTGAAGATTCAATTAGCACTAAAACCAGCAGGGCGATGGAATCTACCTTGTCACATGGCAGAATTCTACTGCAATCCTCTCAGTCATGTACCACTCGCGTGGAAACATGCGGCCATATTTCTCTTCATAGTCCACAAGCTGGCGCTTTATCCAGGCGTAGCGTCTGTCGATTTTGTCCAGCCAGGCAACCTCATGAAGGTAGGGAATAAAAACCATCCTAGCGCTTAGAACCAGTACTGACAGTTTACAAAAACAAGTACAAATTCCAAAACAAGAAAAAGAAAACCGATCTCTGTATTTCTCATGGTGTTAAAGAATCTAGGTTACCTTTCTGACATGTTCCACAGGTTTTTAACCTGCGGTCCAGAGCTGAATTTCAGGGGTGTGTAAGTCTCCTAGAACTGTGTCAGCTTTATGCCTATGTGCAGTCTGGGAAGAAGGCGTGTAGCTTTTATTAATTTCTGCAGAGTCACTGACTTCACAAAGGTTAAGAACTACTGAACTGGAGAGTCCACCCCTAGGATTCATGGTTCAACACTCACCATTGGAAGACAGTGTGCTGATAAAGTATAAATCAGTAGGCCTGACAGCCTTCATTTTTTCAGTAACATTCAAGTGTTAAATCGGATCTCATTTGGTGCATACTTACATCTTGATTTTCTTGAAAAAGCACTAGGTATTCTGACAGATGCTGTTTAATAAACTTCTTGATGATTTCCTGTTTGATTCTAGGGTCCAAAATATTAGCAACCAGACATGCATCTCGTAAGACGTTGCTGGGTCCTCCAGGCCTCTGGGAAAACAAACAACACGCACCAGTCCACAAGCCCGAGGCGATCTCTAAATCTCACGCTTCTCCGACAGCTGCTGCTGCTTGTTGCTCTCTCACTGTTATTGTTACTCCGACTCCCTTGACACTCATTCTCCCTACTGTAGATGCATATTTTAGTTACTGGTTCCTTGATGAAAGAATCACTGAGCTGGTCTCACAGAAGCCAGCATGAAAACCACCCTATGAATCAGCAATGAGACAGCTTGGAAAACAGGGCCAGTAATGACCGTAGGGAATTCTACTTTCTGAATATTAAATGAAAAAGGTCTGAAGTGTCATCAAGACAGCAGTTTCTGATGTCTAAGACTGTGAGAGGCCTGAAAGTTAGAACGACACTAACTTCACTCAACATGCATCACTTTCCCCTGACTCCAGTCTCTAGAATGCCTGCTGTTACAGTGCTAAATTTGTACCAGATACTATAGGAGCCAGACAGGTAGCCAGAGGTGACATATTGTGATGCTGGCTCCTTGACCTGAAAAGGACAGTGGAAGTACACTAATTCATCACCAGGGAAGGCCTTTGCTATTAGAGGAGCTAATTCAATCTTCCCTGGCCTTTCTTGAAAGTAAACCATTGAATGAACGTGGTTGGCAGAGGGAACTAGAGGAAAAAGAACACTTGGAATCCACTCTTGGCTTGCTGAAGAAGCCACATAACATTGGCACAGTTATTCCATCTCTGAAAAATCATGGACTGGACTTTAAGCAGGTGAATGAATAAGGTCATTTCTAAATCTTTTTGTTTTTGGTCAGTTCTGTCCACACTTATATAACCTCAACGGATGTTAAACAGTTTCAAGTTAAATTGCCTGACGCCTAAACTGTTCAATGCGGACTTGCTCTACACTGTGTACTCGTCACCATTTCCTCCTCCAACACACTAACTGTTTAACTCTTGCTTTTGAATTAAAGCATTTTGTTTGACAGAGAATCCAGAGAGGTCAAGGTTTATGAGTGCATGGATTCAGAAACTTTTCATGTATAAGAATTTATTAAAAGGGCCCAGTGTGATGGTCTACTGGTTACAGTCCTCATCTTGCATCTGCTGGGATCCCATGTGAGTGCCGTTCATGTCCCAGCAGCTCCACTTCGCATCCAGTTCCCTGCTTGTGGCCTGGGAAAGCAGTCGAGGACGGTCCAAAGCCTTGGGACCCTGCACCCACGTGGGAGACCCAGAAGAGATTCCTGGCTCCTGGCTTTGGCTCAGCTCAGCTCTGGCCATTGTGGCCACTTGGGGAGTGAATCAGTGTATGGAAGATCTTTCTGTCTTTCCTTCTCTCCATACATGTACATTTCCAATAAAAATTTAAAAATAAAAAAAATACTTGTTCAATTATCTTGGATTCTTTAAAATACCTTGATTCCCATTTGCAAAACAGGAAGAACAAGGCCTTTAAGAAAAGTAACACCTTTAAAAAGGACAAAAAAAAAAGGAAAGAAAGAAACCTCTATAAACAACAACAACAACAAGTCACAGAAACAGAAAATCCAGACAAATCATTAAAGGAAATCATTTAACTTCATCTTCCTGGTGAGATCTGGGAAACAAATAAAACAGCAAGCAGGCCACGGCGAGTTCCTGCTAAACACTGAAGATAAGCTTCACTCACATCCTTCCGAAACTTGTCTGGCCCGGACTGGCCAATCCAGGTGCTCACAGTTGGTGACCAGCCCTCCAATCCCTTTCCATTTCCCAGACCTGTGCTTTCCTCATGTAGTAAAACAGAAATAATGGCTTGCCAATATTTACCACTTCCCTGTAGTTATGTCAGAGAACTAAGGAGGATGAAATTCTCGAGGAAAAATATTTCACAAATAAATATGTGATTCCTTGCAGACAGCCCCAAGATGAAATTCAACTCAGGAGCAGGTTTCCTAAAGTAAAGTAATCTACACTCACTCTGACCTACTTCCTACGTTTCTTTCACAGGGCACAAAGAACAAATGACTGAGATATTTCCAGTGATTGAATTATAAAGCAGAGCCAGGAAATGTTTCTCGGCCCAGTAAATGAAGCTGTAGCACATCTCTTACCCAGTACAGGAGGGAGGGCTGTCAGCTTACAAGTACTTCAGTGCAGTCCTGCCCTCAGCAATTCCTTTTTCTTTTTTTTTTTTGAATATTTCAAATAATGCAGCGGGGAAAAAGGTTTTGAGGCTCTTTCGCTGCTGGACACATGCAAAGCATTAAGATGACATCTGCCACAGTTTGAAGGATGGAGCTGAACGCAGTTAACTATGTACGGCTAAGTGAAGGAAAGCTGGTTATATGAGAAGAGCAGCCAACAGCTCACAAGCAAAATCCTGTGGGCTTCACAGACACAACACTGTGCCACCACAGAGCTAAAGGGCCGTCATTCCAAAAACAGGATTATGGTCATTAAAGCCGGTCTAATTGTGTCACTCTGAGCATTATGTAAGCATGTGGACATTCTTCCTAGTCGCCTTTTCACCAAATCCAAACCAGTAAATTATGTAACAATCCTAAAAGACACTGTGGCTTCAAGATCTTTTTTTTTTCCCAAACACAGCCAGGAAGGAAAAAAAAAATTGTACGGCAGACATACACACTTTGGCACACATGAAATCAGATCAAACTGAACCCTCACATTTTTTTGGTGCTGAAAGAGCATCACTCTGGAAATATTTAAAAATGAAGGATAGTCTCATTACCTTCATTTTTCAGCAAACATATATTTGTGGCTGTCAGAAAATACTTTTGGAATGATAAGTGAATGGCAACTGTAATGAACACAAATTAGGCAAGGATAGGTATAACATCTAAAGACGGAGGGAAAGTAAAAAATACCTTGGTACCCTGGGAAGGAAATGCTTCTTCAAAATCAGCCAGGATTTGCTGTCCTAACTCAGTCTGTGCAGCTTTCACTCTGTGAGGAGAAGAGAATATGTCAGCATTTGGCACCAAATGGCCAATTCACATGGGACAACACTGTGATGGCTGTAGAGAGCATCCAGGAAGGATGGAGGGATGTGGGACTGGACCAGGGAGGCCACACTAGATAACTGCATGTTTACAGGCATCTGTTGGATCTTCTTTTCTAGCCTGCCCTTCAGCTGCAGTGAGGTAATCTTTTTTTAATCATTATAACATTTCATTGAGGGATAGGACAACGCTGTGGGACAAGATCACAGGTATCATCACACCCAAATTAAATATAACTCCATTTTGGATTGCTGGTATAACTGGTCTCCAGTTTCTCAGAGCAAGGGATTGTGGGAAGAAGGCTTCAAACTATTTGAGTAGGCTTTTTTGTTTTTAACCAAGAACCAAGAGGATCAACAGCTTTTTTTAGATTTATTTATTTGTTTATTTCAAAGACATGGTTACAGAGCGAGAGAGAGAGAGAGAGAGAGAGAGGAAGAGAGAGAGAGAAACAGATCTCTCAGCTATTGGTTCATTCCCACAAATGGCTGCGATGAACAGCCTGGACTGCGCTAGGCTGAAGCCAGGAGCCAGAAGCTTCATCTGGTTCTTTCACGTGGGTGCACGGGCCAAAACACTTGGGCCATCTTCCACTGCCTTCCCGAGCATATCAGCAGGAAGGTAGACAGAAAATGAAGCAGCCAGGACTTGAACCGGTGTCCAAATGCAAATGAACACAGAGAATGCTTTCTAAAGTAAAAAGCAAAAGAGCTCAATATGACATCAGCTGCTAAGAATGATGGCCACTAAATCAAGATGAAAATTCAGAAGATTATGAGGAAGATTAAACTGCAAGGAAAACCAGTTACAAAGAGGAGGCCAGTACTTAACAGTGGTTTGCACGTATACCAGCAGTTCAAGATATTGATAGTCTTGAATGAAACAGAAGACAGGACCAAGTGTTAGGATGGGAAAGGAATCATTAGTGCATCAGCGTCCCTTACAATTGGTCATGTCCTCCTGGTCTTTCCCCAGCTGCCTTATGCTGGTGGATGCCTCACGCCAGTCAGACTCCCAGAGCCATGGGGGCACCAGGCTCTGGGGCTGAAGTATCCTAAGCCAAGGCCAATACCTCAGCTTTATAAAAAGCAGCATCAAATAACATGTGTCCTTTATAGAGCTCCACCCTGTTACTTTGGAATTAACTTCATGAAGTTTCTAGAAATAGTGAACCATTCAAAACCACAATTTCTTTGGCTACTGAGGAGTACTTGGCAACTGTTGATTTTTTTAAAATTTTTTAAAATAACGGGATAGATGCAACTCACAACAGTCTATTTTTTTTTCCTATGGCATAGTTATAAATATACCTTATTCCCAATACTTTCCAGGTTTTTTCCACTATCTTTAAAACTCTTAAAACCATGTTCATAGGTGTGTCTGCAATCTTTTAAACTACGTTTTCAAAGGGGCAAAAAATAACTCAGATAAGGCTATTACTGGAATAAACCCTGCATTACAGATCACAAGCAAGGCCATCATTTACAGCTGCCCATCAGACGATAGGAAACATCCCTAGTAGGAGAGAAAACAACATTCACAAAATTGTACCTCACAGCATCTTGTGACTCCCACAGAATGAGCCAACAGATGGCCTCCTTTGGTGCCAGGTCACAAGACATGGCTTCCAGAAGTCAGTCCCCTCTGTTTCCCTCTTGCTGGAAGCATAAACAGAGGATGAGTTCCCTCTAACCCAGGAGCAATCCCTGTAGGGGAAAGACTAGCCTTGACCAGAGCACTCAGGGTCCTAGCCTCAAGACTCCTGATCCTCTCAATGACAGTGCAAACCCAGCTTTCACTCACCCTCCGCCCCACAACAGTTCCTCACCCATATTCTTTGTCTCTGAGACTCAAGTGGGCAGAAAAGACAACAGGCATCTGTGATGGTGTTTGGCACCACCAGAATACAAGCTAGTGAACTGACAGTTACAGTTTGTAGACTGCCTCACCATCACTTTTTATTCTGTTTTTACAGCCATTTCCTGGGAGAGGCTAAGCCTTAGCTGTGTCACTAGTGAGCTGTGTGTAACTACAGATTGCTTCTGTGTGGGCCACAACTAACAACAATTGTGAAATGAGAGGGTGGGACTAGAAACCTGTACTAGAGGACTGCACAGTGTCCTCTTCAGCAGTGATTATGCTAGCTCTAGCAGGCAACATCATCCACCTTTGCAGGTGGCTGCCAACTTTATGTTAACCAAGATTGGAAACGAGGCAGAAGCTTCTGCACAGAAACACTTCCAAAAGAAGCGTCTATCAGTGACTTGGATCAATGAGCAGCCATTCCCTTACAGACAGCACTGATGGGGTTCTATAAATTGAAGCTATGATCCTACACACTGTTAAAGAGAGGTAAATCACAGACTTTAAAAACAGTTGCTTCAACCAGATGCTAGAAAGAAATCACACTTAGAATAGTCCTTTTGCCTTGCTCCTTTAAATTCCGTCCTCTCCTAACAGTGGAAAGCAAGTTCCTATTGTGAAGTGACTGATCGAGTGAGACAGTCCCAAACACATGAGTTAACCATCCCAAATCCCTATCATTCTTAAGAACACCAGGCTAATAGAGGACAGCGTAAATACAAATCCCTCCTGGCATCCAGTTGAACTTAAACTGAACACAGCAGGGTTAATTAGACAGATGCTACATTTCTAAATGGACAAACTCTGCCAAGAATCTCAATCAAGACTAGCACAGTGACAGGTGGGGGGCTTCCAAGACCATCAAGGACCATCTTCACAGCTGAGAAACAGACAGAGGCCCAAAACACACTGGCATGGTCTCACAGCTGCTCAGCACCAAACACTGCCTCTAGTGTAGTTTCCCCCTCCCCCCATGCCACGAGACCTTCTAACCTGCCAAGAATCTCTCACATACAAGGACTCTCCAAGAACTTTATTGAACATGTGCATTATGGAAAAACTGCATAGAGCGCCAATATTTTTTGCATGAAAATAAACTTATCTTTTAATCCCATTTTCCATGCAACTTTGAAGTGCCCTTGTGTAAAAGGCTGGAAAGAGTTTTTAAATACGCATTTTGGTTCTAGGGCTTCATGATTTTCATAAAAATGTAAGGCTCTTCCGTTCTTTTTCAGGAAATGTTGACTGCTGACTAGAAAACTTCATGTTCATGAATATGCTTAAGTCAGAAGGATTTGAAATGTAAAGATATTAAAGAGGAAAAAAAAATCTTTCCTTCAACGCTACATTAAACACAGATGCATCTGCCAGGATAGTTGGAAGACAATATTCAAATCAAGGCTCATGAACTTTGTATTTCAAATGTACAGGCAAAGACTCTGGAACAGAACTTCTCATATGACTTCTAAAATTTATAGACAGCAAGATATTAAATTAGAGAAACTGAAAAAAATGCATAGAGTGCAACTCTCCTGCCTTCTCTCCTCCC
The DNA here is from genome assembly GCF_030435755.1 of Ochotona princeps. Lineage (NCBI taxonomy): Eukaryota > Metazoa > Chordata > Mammalia > Lagomorpha > Ochotonidae > Ochotona > Ochotona princeps. Next base: position 37,883,805 of record NC_080848.1, on the reverse strand, counting down.
CTCCCGTCAAACGGCTCTTTCAATCATTTCCAGATGGTTTTACCATTGCTATACAAACATAAAGGTGGAAAATTCTCCAGGAATGATGCTAAAAATATGCAGTTCTTAAAGTTTCAGGGCTTTTAAAAAAACAACTGCAGCCAAGCACTGAAACCAAGATTTGGTTTAATAGCACAACTTCTGTAATAACCTACAAAAAAAATTACTGTACATATAGACTGTGAAAGGAACTAAAGGAAAGCAAATCCTCCAGTATCCGTAGCAGCCTTACATGGTAATGAATATCTGGAGCACTGCGATACATCAACGGAATGTTGGATAGCTTCCTAATAAATTTTATTCACTTTCTGAGAGGTGGGATGGGGGATAGCAAGAGAGAGAAACAAGCTCCAATCTAATGGGTTATTCCTGAAGTGGCTAGGGCTGGGCCCAACCAGAGCCAGGAACAGGGTACACATTCCAGGTCCCTCAAGTGAGTGGCAGGAACAGAATACCTTCAGCCATCACCATCGCCTCCCAGGACCTGCAGTAGCAGGGAGTTAGAACGTGGATCCAATATGGCATGTAGGCATCCTAACCACTAAACACTTGTTTCAGATTTTCTCTGCTAAGACAATGCCATGACAATACTGATCATAATGTCCCTTCAAATTCATAAAATTACTTTAAAAAAAATTTAAAGACTTATTTATTTTTATTAGAAAAGCAGATAGAAAGAAGGAGAGACAGACGGAAAGATCTTCTGTCTACTGGTTCAATCCTAAAATGGCTGCAACAGCTGGAGCTGAGCCAATCCGAAGCCAGGGGTCAGGAGCTTTCTCTAGGTTTTCCACGTGGGTGCAGGGCCCCCAAGGCTTTGGGCCATCCTCAACTGCTTTCCCAGGATACCAACAGGGAGCTGGATGGGAAGCTTTCATGCTCCATCTCTTTCAAAGAAATGAAAACTGGCCTTAATCAACAAAAGAACTACAGTGAGATACACCTTACACCCCCAGGATAGCTGCTGTACAAAGCCAAGGGATGACAGACGTTGCTGAGGGTATGGAGGAAAGAAGACTATACACTGTTGGTGGAAATGTAAACCAGTGAGAAACCTGTACAGAGATTCCTCAAGACACCTAAATGAATCTAACATTTGACCCAGCAATCCTGCTCTGTACACACCTAAAAATAATGAAATCCTCTCCTGTTCTCAACACTATTCATGATATCAAGATAGAAAAGCAATCTAAAGCCTACAGGGGAATTGTGGTATATGCATCTGTGTAATATCACTCGCCTTTAAAAAGGGACATCCTGCCTTTACAACAACAAGGATCTTTCCACCTCATGGTACCCTATGATTTCTCTTACATGTACAATAATAATAATAATAATAAAAAGCCAACTAGAATTGAATGGTGGTTACAAGGAAAGGAGGCAGGACTGAGAAATGTAAGTCAAAGAATACAAGTTTCAGTTCCAAAGGATAAGTAGTTTTAGATCTGTAGCATGAGGACTACAGTAATGAACACTGTATTATACAGGACTGGTGCTGTGGCATACCATATTGGAGTACCAAAGTACCAGCTGCTCTGCTCCAAAACCAGCTGTCTAATGGACAAATGCAGCTGAGGATGAGCCAGGTACCTGGGCACCTACCCCCCAGGTGGGAATCAGGGTGGAGTTCTTATCTCCTGGTTCTGAGCTGGTCAGTTCTGGCTGCTGTAGCCATTTGTGGAGTGAGTCAGCAGATGGAAGACCTTCTCTCTCTGTCTCTCCTCTTTCTTCTCCGCACAAAATTTTTTTTTCCAATAAAAATAAATCTTTTCAAGATTTTTACTTATTTTCAATGGAAAGGCAGATATACAGAGAGAAGGAGACACAAAAATATCTTCCATTTGCTAGTTCATTCACTCTCCACATGGCTGTGATGGCTGGAGCTGAGCTGATCTGAAGCCAGGAGCCCGGAGCATTTTCTGTGTTTCCCACACAGGTGCAGGGTCCCAAGGCTTGGGCCGTCCTCTGTTGCTTTTCCAGGCCACAAGCAGGGAACTAGGTGGGAAATGAAGCAGCTGGGTCATGAACCAGCACCCACATAGAATGCTGGCATTACAGGCAGAGGATTAGCCAATTGGGCCATTGTGCTAGTCCCAAAATAAATAAATCTTTTTTTTTTTTAAAAAGGGGGGGGGGGACACAATAGCCTAGTGGCTAAAGTCTTCACCTTGATCATGCTGGGATCCCGTAAGGGCACTGGTTCTAACCCTGGCAGTCCCGTTTCCCATCCAGCTCCCTGCTTGCGGCCTGGGAAAGCAGTTGAGGACGGCTCAAAGCCTTGGGACCCTACACCCACATAGGAGACCCAGAAGAAGCTCCTGGCTTCGGATTGGCTCAGCTCCAGCCATTGTGGCCGCTTGGGGAGTGAACTATCAGATGGAAGATCTTCCTCTCTGTACACCTGCTTTTCCAATACAAATAAATAAATCTGGGCCCAGCGTGGTGGCCTAGTGGCTAAAGTCCTCGCCTTGCATGCACCAGGATCCCATATGGGTGCTGGTTCTAATTCCAGCAGCTCCACTTCCCATCCAGCTTCCTGCTGTGGCCTGGGAAAGCAGTTGAGGATGGCCCAAAGCCTTGGAACCCTGAACTCGCATGCGAGACACCAAAGAGCTCCTGGCTCGGGCTTCGGATTGGCGCATACCGGCCGTTGTACTCACTTGGGGAGTGACTCATCGGATGGAAGACATTTCTCTCTGTCCCTTCTCCTCTGTGTATATTTGACTTTGCAAAAAAAAAAAAAAATCTTAAAAATAAATAAGTAAATAAATCTTGAAAAAAATTAAAAATAAATAAATTAAAATGGGGGGGGGGGCTAAGTGAACGTGAAGTAAGGAAGATATCAACTCAGGGTTAACTTGAGCTTAGCAGTAGGCAATACAGCTTTCCTCCCTCTTCCTCCTTCCTCTGAGAACAAATCTGTCTTCTCTGCAAGCTTCCTTTTTTCTTGTAGCTCATAAAGTTCTGTCAGTCCGCTTCCTTGGCTGCTTCCCACTCCCAGTCTGATGTGGCGATCAGCCAGCCTCTGGGTATGAAGGGGTTAGGAAGGATGAGGGGAAGGGTGGTGATTTCCCAGCTCTCTGCCTAGTTCTCCTCGGACATTCCTTAATAATGCTTTGGCATTTCTACCATAAGATGGCACACTGAGCAGCACATGTTGCAACTTTGCATTCCAAACCCAAATCTTCACAAATAAGGAAAAGATTTTAATAAAAGTTCAGAACCAGGCAGGAAAAGATGTGGGTAGACTAGAAATTTCAAGCACTTCAGGGAAGAACAAGATTGAATTTAAAAAATCACTGCCCAAAAACGGCTTCTCAGAAATGCAAGCTGTATGAGCAGGCATCGAGCCTGACGATTAAGATGCCTGTATCCCACGGTGTCACAGTGCGTATGCTGAATTCCACTTCTGGCTCCTGACTCCAGCTTCCTACCAGTGCAGATCCTGGGAGGCAGTGGTGTTGGCTCAGGTAACTAACCAGGCTCCTATCATCCACGTGGGATAGCTGGCTGCTAGCTCTGGTCTAGTCCAGTTTGAGTCATTGCAGGTTTGTGAGGACTGAACTAGCAGACAGGATGTTGTTTTCACTGCTTCTCTTTCTGCCCCTCAAATTTAAATAAATAAAAAAAAAGGGCCCAGTGCCATGGTTTAGTGGCTAAGGTCCTTGCCTTGAACGTGCCGGGATCCCATATGGGCGCCGGTTCAAATCCCAACAGCTCCACTTCCCATCCAGCTCTCTGCCTGTGGCTTGGGAAAGCAGATGAGGATGGCCCAATGCTTTGGGATCCTGCACCCATGTGGAAGATCTGGAGGAGGTTCCTAGCTCCTGGCTCCAGATCAGCACAGCACTGGCCGTTGCACTCACTTGGGGAGTGAATCATCGGACGGAAGATCTTCCTATCTCTCCTCCTCTCTGTATATCTGGCTCTGTAATAAAAATAAAATAAATCTTTAAAAAAAAAATAGAAAAAAAAAAAATGAAAGCCATGAGGGTGGTGGATGCCAGGAGCCTGGAGCAAATGCAGCAGGGTGTGTTGGGGCTCCTGCAATAGGAATAGCTGAGCCAGAACCCAGGTCGGCATCCCTACCAACAAAAGTTGGGTGCTGGAAGTGGGACCTTATGAATGAGAAACTCAGCATGGCCAAAGAGGCCGACCACATCCAAGATTAGGGAGGGCCTCCAAATCCAGAAGGTCAGCCCCTGGACGCCCAGCAGCTCCTTCAGCAACAGGTCTGCTGTACTTCAGAAGAGCAGCCTGTGACACACACAGCCAAAGACTGCACCCTGCTCTCCTAGACTAGCAGGTGGTATTCCTGATCAGAATAACACTATCAAAAACTATTGAGCATCCAGCTAAGACTCAGCAGACATTTGCAGAATGTTATTACCCAGAGAGAACTGCCATGCTCAACAAACTGAAGACTATTCCACAGGAAAGAGAAATACAGCTTTCAAATCCATACATATTCTCTGAGAGGTTAGCATGGTATTATGCCCATGAAAGGAAAAAGAGAGAGAGAGAATCAGCCAGATATCAAGAATTTAAAAGCTGGATTATTAAAGTAAAGATTCAACAGCTGAGCCAAATACATTATGGGCACAAGCTAAGAATAAATTTAAACAAGAAGACTAATTTGAGGAATTCTTTCAGAAAGTAGTCCAAAAGGACAAGGAGATGGAAAGTATGAGAGAAAAAAAAAAGCCAGGGAGAGGGAACAGGGTAGAAGATCTAGAAGTTCCAATATTCGTGTAATAGGAATTCCATAAACAGAAGAGAAAGAACAAGCCATAGACATGGAAAAGAAAGGAACAAAAGAGGATACTTTTCTTGAAAATTAAGAAATTTGGACCCGGCGCTGTAGCCTAGTGGCTAAAGTCCTCGCATTGCATGCACCGGGATCCCATATGGGTGCCGGTTCTAATCCCAGCGTCCTCACTTCCCATTCAGCTCCCTGCTTGTGGCCTGGGAAAACGATGTTCCTCCTTCTCAGGGTATGGAGGGAGACTATACCCTCGTAGAGTCTGGAATCTTAGCAGCAGAAGTAACTTTCAAGGCCTGATTTCTTAACCTGTTCATTCTTAAAACCCACTCAGGTCAAATTACATGAGCAAAACAATCAAATTATTAAATTACGCGGTGGCTTGTTATGAGGAAACGGGTCATTGGAACAGTGTCCTTCAGAAATGTGGACAACTGACAGCAGTCTATATAAATACCTGCAACTCCCTAACTCAGGTGGAGCTTTTGAAGAGCTGGCAGGGGACATCTGCCTCAGCTCAGTGCTCAGCACTTTCCAGCACCAGCTTTTTCTTAAGGGAAGGTCAGATTCCCCACCAACATTTCACCTTTCAGAAAGCTGCCGGATCTGCGGGATTCCCATGTACTTGTGGAAATGTTCCAGAACATTCATCACACCCTGAAGGAGATTAGCAACTTCTCCATACTGTCTTCTCCTGGTCATTGCCCTGCAAGAAAAGAGAAAACTGAAAACTCCAGAGAAACACTAAAGATACAACGTACAGATTTACAATTACTCTAAGACAGACATCAACTTGATTTAATAAACATATTATCAGTACTGAATAAGTGTGGTGTTGTACATCAAAGGAGGAAAAAAAAAAGACCTGGTGCAAACCACTGAGGTGATAGCATTTGCCAAAGGAGAAAATGAACACATATCTCACTAATAACAAGCAGGATGAACTAGATTTTAAATGGAAGTACAAGCTGATTGCCTTGGGGGTAAAGAAAAATAAGTGGGTGATGAGATTCTCATCAGTACAAAAGAAGAATCTGGGAAGATTTTAAGAATTTGGCATTTGCGTTGAGTATTATAGGATTAGTTGGCTTTTTGCAAAGAACAGAGTGAGCGAAGTCGTTATCTGAGGATTACAGAATATAGAACAAAGCAAATGCATCTTTCTAGGATATAACAAAAGGCATTTTATATACATATACATGTTACCTCAAATTTTAAGATTTTAAACCAATGATAAGCAACTTTGTGTCAGACACATTCATTTTCTTTTTTGCTAGGGTTTAATGAGACATAAATAAAAGGATGTTGATTAAATCAACAGTTACACCCAGTGAGGAAGCACAAGCTATTAGCTCTACATTTTTCATTAGGGTTGGGCTTTTAAAGTAAATGTATAATTTATGACCTTTCTTTAGAAGCACTGAAAGACGGGATCAAGCTGAGGCCAAGGTGGCATGGTGCCACCTGTTGCCTGGTCTGAGCTCTGGGGAGGAAGCCACGGAGACTGCTTTTCCCTCTCACCGGCCTGCTGCCCCGACGGGTCACTCCTCTTGGGGAAAATGGAGGATACCCCCTGACTCTCACACAGTGTCTGGGGCAGATGAGGGAGGAGTCTGCTTCCTCCTTCTGTCCCATGTCCCTGCTACAAGACTGTGGATGCTTCATTCTGATCTGTGTTCTGTGAAGATACTCTGTCCACACCTGGAAACACCTGGCAGGTAGGGCAGAGAGATTCTGAGCTGGAGACAGACCAAGGAGGGGGACTGGAATGACAGACTCTTGCAGGTGAATGAAGTTCTGGACTGCTGCTTTGTGGCAAATAATCAACTCTTCCTTTAATACTATTTCTGGTGGTCTCTCACTTAGGCCTCTTTCCATGCCAACCAAGCAGGAACCTGTCGTCTTTAAAAAGGGGTTGCAGGATAAACCACAGATCTGCTTCCATATATCTCTTCAACTACAATTGCAAGCTGGCCCTATGCCAGCAGAATTGGCTGAGGCAGACGCTGCAGGGACAGTGCTCACGGGCCTACGTCTCCTTGCCTGCCACAGCAAACAGAGCCATCACATGCACACCGTGCCTTCTGAGTCTACTTCAGACTCACTGCAGTGTCAGGCTTTAAATTTTGAACATTAAAGGGTCCAAGGCAAACTGGAGATGGAACACTTCAGGGGAATCTGCAGAAGGAGGGCCAGGATGGGGGGCTTTCCTGGCTGAGAAGTGAAGAAACCTAAGAGATGGTTTTCTTTGTGTCACATGATTCCTATGGGCCCAGCAGAGGAAGTTGACATGGCTTACTCGAGGGAGTCCACACCACCCGCCAGCATGTGCAGGTGGTTCAGGGTGGTGATTGAGGTGGTTAGGTGGCGTTTGGCATGATCTAACTGCTTGATATCACGTGTGATTTCTTTAACCTAAAAATCAAAACAACACAGGGGAGAAAGGAAAAGGGTTAAGAAGCATGTGAACTCTTCTACCACTAACTCTAGGAGAAAACAATGCAAATGAAGACAGAACAAAACCTCTGAGTCAGCCCTGGAAGAAAATAAAAACATTCTGACAATATGAAATTCAAATAGTCTCCAACCAGCCCATTTAATTTAATTTAGTATTTATTCAGATTTTACTCAGGGTTATAAAACCATCAGTGGTGGGAATAAAATAAGCTTCATTTTTCAACCTGAATGGAACAACCCAAAGGGCAACGTAGGACCAAGCTTTCAGAGTGTAGGAGCCAGGAAAGCTTGCCTCTGCCCCTGCAGTTTCCAGGTTCTGGATGAAACAGACAGCATTAATTTTTCAAAGATATATACAGAGAGGAGGAGAGACAGATAGAAATATCTTTCATCTGATGATTTACTCCCCAAGTGAGCACAAAGGCCGGTGTTGTGCCAATCCAAAGCCAGGAGCCAGGAACCTCTTCTGGGTCTCCCACACGTGTGCAGGGTCCCAAGGCTGTAGGCCGTCCTCAACTGCTTTCCCAGGCCACAAGCAGGGAGCTGGATGGGAAGTGGGGCTGCTGGGATTAGAACCAGCACACATATGGGATCCCGGAGCTTTCAAGGCAAGGACTTTAGCCACTAAACCATGGCACTGGGCCCGAAACAGACAGTATTAATCAGCTAACTGCACAGAGACGGTTATTAATAACTGATCTAGGTTTCACTGCTCAGGTATGTAGCAAAGAAAAGACATTGTCTCAATCCAAACGGCAACTAACATGTGACCCCTGCAACATAAGCTTAACATGGAAGGTCATGAGAGGGGAGGAACAGTCTTCAGGGATGGAAGGACCCCAGCAGGTTGGAGAAAAACTATGAATCTAGGTATAGTACATTTCAGTTGCTAGAAAAACATGTTGAGAAATTGGTGTGATCTTTAATTCAGCTGAGTACATGATGATCAAGAAACTTACTTTATAGCAATCTGGTTTCTCAGGTTCTGTGATACTTCAATATAAGAGTGCCTGCACATGAGGCATAGATATTTTGGTCACTGGATAAATACATCTTCCATTAAAGTGAAAAATCTGAAAGTCAGCTGATATCACATGATCTCATGTTCAGGAGGTCATCATCACCTTGGCTCAACTCATACGGGAAAGATTAGGACCTGCACAGTTCAGTTCCAAACCCACAAGTCTGCAGGGTCGATCAGGATCTTAGCAGGGACTTCCCCATCAAGCCTGCCTTTCCTCTAGAAACCTCAGGTCATTCATCTACATCTAACGACACAGAGAGGGAGAAGACTTTGGAAACAAGGAGAGAGGAAAAGAGAGAGAACCGGCTAAGACCCACAGAAATTTTACTGAATAAAAAAAAAAAAACCAGGAGTGGTGTAATAAATTAGATGTATGAGTCTGGCCCTATAATTTGATCACTCACTTCCAACACTAAAAAATCATCATTCCATTTCCCACACAAAGTCCCTGTGCCTCTGTTTAGGTCCCGAGCTCTGGAACTAACGTCAGGTTAGTGACCACCGTATTCAAAGTCACAGTCACCTCTGACTCACCACTTTCCCTGTAACATTAATCACTGGTAAGCCTTGAGTGTTCCTCCTCTGCGTACGCTGGATCCATCTCTGCCATTCTTGTCCAGATCCTCGTGGTCCTGCACTGGAGCTTTTCGGTTCCATCACTCCTTACGTCAGATCCTATGTTTCTCTACACAAACTGTACCTCCTATTTCCTAAACAAAATCTTTGCTGGTTGTATATGCAAGGGGTATCCAAGTCAAACTTACATGGGACCATTCTGCAAAACTGATTTAGAATAGATGAACCTCAACTGTAACCCAGGACAGCCAAAAAGGCATAGAATGTGGTTGAAATGGTTGGCTTTGGAAATCTTGGTCCAAATTCCAGCTCTACCTTTCACCAACTCTACATCCTAGGACAAGTTTCTCAGCCTCACCGAGTCTCAGTATCATCATCTATAGAATGGGCAGCTATAAAGATAATGATAATAAAATCTAGTTGTAATGGGGGCTGATCGCTTGAACAAGAATCAGCCTTTAAAATACCAACCTCCCTTCATTCCTACCTTTTCTTCCCTTTAGCAAAGCACTGTCCAGGGCAGCAAACTGTCTGAAAAAGATAATTTCTGAAAACTACAAACAGCTTGTCACACTGTCACTGCACCCCTTGGCTGGAAGAGAGTGTGCAGACCACAGATGCAAGATCGGAGTCTTAAGGAGAGTGGTGAGTAAGAGATCTGAGGACAATAAACTCGAGCAAAAGGTGCACGTGGCAGTGGTCCCTAACGATGCTGAGTGGAGAGCCTCCTTGAGGAAGGACCAGAGATTCAAACCTCCAGTGCGATGCCCGGTGCCCTCCACGTGCTGAATTCTCACCACAACACTGTGGCGTTCATACTTTACTCTTATTTTACAGCTGAGGAAACTGAAATTCGGGGCCTTTGGTGACCTACAATTTCAACCCAGAAGTCTTGCAATGTGGAAGAGTGGGTGGATCTGCAGTCAGTACAGTACCCTTCTGGATACAACAGGGAGCATCATGAATTTGTAGAGAACTTAATCAAAACCACCTGTGTGTGTCGCAGGCCAAATACATCCCACACCACAGATCCAGGCCCAGTTGTACCACACTACCCAGCTACCAATCATGTACCTTAATTGAGAAAATATGGATATAAACAAAAGCAAGGGACAGGAATCCAAAATGACTCTGCAGCTGCTTTGCGGGAGGGGAAAAAAAAGACAAGTTCTCCCTTTAAGCAGCAGGGCTGATGTAGGGCAGTAGGCACGGTGAGTCATGGCTGTCTGGCAGCTCCCCTTGAGTTGATCTGGAATGGACTCAGAGGGGTTTGGTTTAGAAATGTGGATGACTGAAGTTGACAGGAAGTGGGAGGAAAAGCCCACTAATTAGCATGACTGAATGAGAAATTAACTTCCTCTTTAGTTTGAAAAAATGGTGGGGAGGGGAAGAGGGTTAAAAAGAAACCTTAACTTACCATTTGCTCTGATTTTTCTGCTTTGTCTTTGATGTCTTTGATTTTGCCAAACAGTTGCTGAATAGCCTTCTGGGCCTCTTCAAGTGCCTAGAACAAGAGAAGTAAAAATTCAGCAGTAGCCGGGTCTGGCACAACTCAATGGCTCAGTGGGTAAACCCTTGCCTTGCAGGCACCAAGATCCCATATGGGCACCAGTTTATATCCTAGCTACTCCATTTCCCATCCAGTTCCTTGACGGAGGCCTGGGAAAGAAGTAGAGGATGGCTCAAAGCCTTGGGACCCTGCAGCATTTGAGAGACCCAGAAGAAACTCCTGGCTTCAGATTGGCTCAACTCCAGCCACTGCGGCCACTTGGGGATTGAATCAACGGACAGAAGATCTTTGTAAATTTGCCTTTCCAATACAAATAAATAAGTCTTTAATAATAACAATAGTAATAAGACTAGCAATGCAAACCAGCACCAGCCACTAAACTACAGTCAGTTCTGTTAGATTAGCCAACCACCCATGAAGGAACATATCAGCTGAGTATAGAAAAAATATATTTTATATACATATATATTTAATATATATTATTATATATATGTATATATATATATTTAATATATATTATTTTATATATATGTATATATATACATTATTCAAAGAAAATCCAGTTCACCAGCCTTTCTCCCCTGCAACAGAAAGACAGACGTGAAGCAAGGAGCTACAGAGGAAAGAAAAAGCTAGGAGGAGACATGCAAGGGAGTTTTCAACCCTCTTGACATGGAGGCTGAAGCAGAGGTCGTGTCGGCCCTTACTTGGTGGGGAATATTGGCTTGTGTCCGTCACTGGTACAGCAGTGATTTTACTGCCTCAGGGACCCACCAGAACTGAAGCAAGCTCCATCCTCCTCCAGTAACCGTGCAACCATCAAATTCCAGTCTCCACAGAAAACTGCCATTTCATCTTCATCAAATACCAAAATAACAGAGACCTATAGAGTCTCTTACCAAGCAGTACCATAATTTGCTTTAAGTTTTACGTTATTTCTTTATTTGAAAGGCACAATGGCAGTGAGAGACAGAGGGAGAGATCTTTCATCTATTGGTCCGTTCTCCCATCCAAGCACTAACCAGACCCGACCCTGCTTAGCTTCCAAGATCCAACAAGATCAGTTGCGTTCAGGGTAGTATGGCCGTAGATGACTGGTCCGTTCTCAAATGCTTACAACAGCTAGGGCTGGGTCAGGCTGAAGACAGGAGCCAGGAACTACATCTGGGTCTCCTACATGTGTGGCAAGAGCCCAAGCACTAGGGACATCATCCACTGCCTCCCCAAGGACATTAGCTCAGAGGCAGGTTGCAAGTCAAGCTGGTGGGACTCAATTACAGGATGCTGCTTTCATAGGCAGTGGCTTAACCTGCTGTAGCACAGTGTAAGCTCCCATAAAGTTTTAATTTAAAAACTAAGCCATTCCCTCTGTCTCACTGATTATTACACATCACTGATGGCAAGAAACAGGACATGCACAACGGTGAACGCACGGAGGCACATTCAGAGTCTGTAGGAGATGGGGTGGGGGCCAGGTAAGGGGCAGGGCAGCTCTGGATTTGAAAATTTCAAAAGATGGTGTCTTAAAAGAAATGAGGACTATGCCTGGGGGCTTCAGAATCACAGAAAAACATTCTTTTCCTCTTTAAAAAAATTTTTTTTTAATTGGAAAAGCAGATTTACAGAGAGAAGGAGAGGCAGAGAGAAAGATCCTCCAACCGCTGATTCACTCAGCAAGTGGCTGCAATGACCGAAGCTGAGCCAATCAGAAGCCAGGAGCTTCCTCTGGTCTTCCATGTGGGTCAGGGTCCCAGCGCCTTGAGCCATCCTGTATTGTTTTCCTAGGCCACAAGCAGGAAGCTGAATGGGAAGTAGAACAGCCAGGATGTGAACCAGCACCCATATGGGATCCTGGCATAGTCAAGGCAAGCCACTAGGCTATCATGCCAGACTCCCCACAGCAGATCTTTTTTGTTTGTTTTTTTAAAGATTTATTTATTTTTATCGGAAAGGCAGATATACAGAGACGAGGAGAGACAGAGAGGAAGATCTTCCGTCCGATGGTTCACTCCCCAAGTGGCCGCAATGGCTGGAGCTGAGCCAATCCGAAGCCAGGAGCCAGGAGCTTCATCCAAGTCTCTCACTTGAGTACAGTGTCCCCAAACCTTGGGCCGTCCTGGACTGCTTTCCCAGGCCACAGGCAGGGAGCTGGATGGGAAGTGGAGCTGCCAGGATTAGAACCTGCGCCCATATGGGATTCCAGCACGTTCAAGGTGAGGACTTTAACCACTACGCTATTGTGCCAGGCAAATCTTGAAGACACTTTAGAGTACTCCACTTGCAACCAATAAAGTGTAGTTAGAAAAGAACACTTTGAAGACAAGGCTTAGCTAAATGTTTCCACTGAAATCAAAAGCCCTTGAGCTCAAGGCTGTACAGTGAAAGTATCAACTACCCACAGTATCTTATCTTCCCGGAGCAGCAGAAGCCTTGGGAGAGGAGCTGAGAGTGCTAGCATCACACCCAGATGGAACTCATGTTCTCATGGACGGGTGACTGAAGGCTTGCCACAGCTGACTACTGCTCTTGGCTCCTGGGGCAGCCAGAGTGCCTCCCAACGCCCAAGTCAGCACTTTACTAACTCCTGCACCATCTGCCAGCAGGGACCGACTCAACTACCTCCCATGTCCCATGCCTTGTTCAGAGCACAGGGAAGCCAACGGGAGATGAAATAGCCCTGGCCATTCTCCCTGTCCTTGTGGAATCTTCTCTGAGAAGTGGAAGCAGGACATACTGGAAAAAGCGACAAGTGGAAAAACGAAAGAAAAGAAAATGACTGTGTTAAGCACAGAAAGGAATTAAGCAGAGTGATAGGAATGTGGTGGTAAACTGTGGTCAGAGGAAGTCTCTTTAAAAAAAATGTTGGATGAACTGAAACCACAGGCATGGAGAAGATACAGACACCAAAAAAATCTCAGTGTTCTGGAGACCAAAAAGAGAGGCAGTAGATCATAGTGTCAGACTCAGGGTAGAAAGTAGTCTGAAATAATGTGGAAGGAGGCAGGAGCCAGGGCATGGAGGGCCTCAAAGGCATGGTAAGAAGCAAGAGGATTCTGGGCTAAGTGCCACAAGAAACTACAAGAGTTTTAAACCAGGAACTGGCATATGGTTTGTATGTACAAAAGCCCATGCTGGGTGCTCTGCGGTAAAAGGCTTGTACAGAGGAAGAAGTGAAAACAACAGAGAAAGACCTGGTGGGAAGCTGCTGTGGTTGTCCAGCAACAGACAGGGCAGGTAGATCTTGCGCCTGGGAAACAAGGGTTTACGTGAGGATAAAACCTTCAGGAGCCACTGATGGACTACATCTGGGTAATAAAGGCAAGAGAAGGCTTCTGAATCACTCCTAGGTCTTGGCTTGAAAGGTCGGTGAATGGCGAATAGTGAATGGTCCATTTACTAAGCCAGGGAAGACAGGAAAAGGGACATGTTCAAGAGACAACTGTGATGGGGGTAGTGAACTAGAAATCAACGACCCATCTTCAGGACCTGGGTTGTGATGGCAAATGGGCACTGGTTTGAGATACTGCATTCCAAACCCACTAGAACTTTCTAAAAAGTTTATAAGAAAGCACTTGAGGCCTCTGCAGGCAACTGGCCACTAGAAAGGACCAACATTGGCGTGGCTGGCATGGAGTTCTGGGATACTCCAGGTGGTGTTGTGTTATGTGTTGATGGGATGACAATGGCTGTCTTCTACTGACATACACAAAGGCACAGAGGATTTGGCTAAGATGGCATAAAGGGCCAGCTTCTTGCCTGACATCCGAAGTTTGAAGAAGTACGCACAATCCTTTTTCAGAGAGAGGGTCCCTAGCCCCCTTTCTCATTAACCCCTCCTCTGGCATCCTTCCAGGGCTGTCTGTGCTGAGCACCATGCTGCTCCTCCGGCAAACAAGGAAGCCTTCCACACTCTCACATTTCACAGTCCTCGAGAAAGATAAACTGTCTGCCAGACTTTTCTCAGGCAGGAATACTTTACTTATTATAACCATGTACTAAAGTTGGAGAAATCCAATGTAATTTCTTTTCCAGAGTCAAAAAACATTCCCCAAAGTACCCACTCTATCAAGCACATCCATTTCAGCACGTGCACACACACGCGCACACACGCGCACACACACACATGTGATCATAAACCTCTCATAACACAGGGGGAAGACAGCTTTTCACTTGGTAGCATCATAAGGTCTACAATGGGCAGCAATTTTATTTAAAAAATATTAAAGCATTCTTACTATATGGATAATCAGAAAATGCACTGAAAGAAACATCTTGGCACTGTCCCTAGACTCTAAAATAAAATGTGGCTGCTTTTCCATTCCAAGCTATATGTGGATTAAAAACAGAACAAACAGACCCAAAATGTCTGCTTTCAATCTGCGCTGAGTTTCTGTGTCTACCCAGAGTTCCGGAATTGAGAACTGGAGCATGGCCACAGCCTGCAAGTGAGGGTGGTATTAAGAGGCAGTTACTGGAATGGCCCTCCACAGCACCTCAAATTCTGTAACCAGGAGATGCAAAGCAACCCATTGAGCTAGCCTAGAAAACCAATTACAGTAGCTGTGTATTTCTGCACAATCACCAACTGTAACCATTCCCCTTAGTTTTCCTTGCCTCCTGAAGTAGACTCTGAACAGGCTCACAAAGCAACCCCAGGTCACCCACACAGCAGATAAGCAGTATGGGACCTGGCACAGACTCCACTGCATTCTTCTTTCCTTTTTTCTTTTCTTTTTCTTCCTTTTATATCCCCCTTGCAAAACTGTCACTTGTCCCCTTTGTAGCTAGAGAAGCTCTGATCCAACAAAGATGTTTTAAGAAGTAAACATCTCCAATGGTTCTTAAAAATGCATCTCATTTCAGTTTGCTCCTGAGCTTACGTTGCCTTTATCCTTTCAGTCTGCAGGCAGTGTGTCAGAGATTTTAAACACAGATCCCATTTCTTGTCCCTGCAGGAAGGAGGAAGGGCTGTTCGTTTTCAGAACAACTGCTATAGGTTTAAACTATTCCTTGAAAAAAATAAGGTTACAGCTTTCCCTACTCTTTGGTTACCATTTTTCTTTTCCAACATTACATTTGTGTTCTGCTTCCCTTTTCAGCTGCATGGAAAGGCAGCACATTCTCTGGTTAAAAGCAAGGAATTCTGAATCAGCAGACTGGGACTCAAAGCTTGGCCTTTCCACTAACGGATGTGACCTCCCCATACCAAACTGCTTAATCTTGGGGAACGAAAAAAATCCAGTCACCTTCCTCAGATAAAAACATGTTTATTTTATATGGAGACTGATACAGTGGTACAGTAAGCTAATCCTCACCTGTGGACCTGTCATCCAATATGAGTGATAGTTCGAATCCCACCTGCTCTGCTCCATTTCCCACCAGCTCCCTGCTTGTGGCCTGGGAAAATCGTAGAGGATGGCCCAAAGCCTTGGGACCCTGAGCCCACCATGTTCAAGACCCAGAAGAAGCTCCTGGCTCCGGGCTTCGGGTCTGCTCAGCTCTGGCAACTGCTCTGGCTATTTGGAGAGTGAACCAGTGGATGGCAGATCTCTCTCTATCTCCTTTTCTTCCTATAAAATCTGCCTTTCAAATAAAAACAAACAAATCTTTCTAAAAATCAAATAAAATGTTTTATTTGAAAGTCAGAGTTATACAGAGAGAGAGGCAGAGAGAGAGAGAGAGAGAATTTTCCACCTGCTAATTCATTCTCCAAATAGTTAGGGTTGGGTCAGGCCAAAGCATTTGGCCCAGCATCCACTCCCTTCCCAGGTACTTCAGCAGAGAGCTGGTCTGAAAATGGAACAGCTGGGTTTTGAAACAGTGTCTATATGGATGCCAACACCTGCTATGCCACAGAACCAGCTGCCCTCAGAGCTTTTTGTTAGGATTACAGCAATTAGTAGTGAACATCTTTGGAACTGTGGACTTCCTCTTACAAATACTCCTTGCTCCAGGTTCTTATGGAGTCTGCTGTGCAAGAGTTACGCTAGACCTGAGCTAGGCCAGACCAGTTTCCTTTTTTTTTTTTTCAAAAGATTTATTTTATTCTTATTGGAAAATCAGTTATAAAGAGAGGAAGAGATACAGAGAGGAAGACCTTCCATCAGCTGGTTCACTCACCAGGCGACCACAGCGGCTAGAGCTGAACCAATCCGAAGTCAGGCCTAGAGACCAGTTTTCTTGTGACATTTCCAGAACCAGAATTTCTGGTGGTGGCGGCAGTGAGGTTCCCCAGTCAGGGCAGGAAGCTGGTCTCCAGGCAAAGGTGCTGAAGCCATTGCACAGAGACCTGGAGAGACAGTGGTTGAGCACTATCCAGCCCATAGCTGCAGTCGTTTGCCAAACCCACCTGAGACTCACTCTCCCTACTGCCACACGACTCAACCTCTCCTCCAAAACTGGACAAAACAGCATCTTTTCCTAAAAATCTCCTTTCTGCTTAAGAGTGTTTCAATTGGAATTTTTGTCTTCTGCAACTAAGAGACTCCTGAGGATATAAAACTCAACTCATAAAAGGAGCTCCCTGCACCTGGCGTGGTAGCCTAGTGGTTAAATCTTCACCTAGTAACTCCTGGGATCCCATATAGGTGCCAGCTTGTGTCCCGGTGGCTCCTCTTCCCATCCAGCTCCCTGCTTGTGGCCTGGGATGGCAATATAGGACAGCCTAAAGCCTTGGGATCCTGCACCCACGTGGGAGACCTGGAAGAAACTCCTGGCTTCAGATTGGCTCAGCTCTGGCTGTTGTGGCCACTTGGGGGTTGAATCAGCGGACGGAGGAGCTTCCTCTCTGTCTCTCCTCCTCTCTGTGTATCTGACTTTCCAATAAAAATAAATAAATCTTAAAAAAATGAAAAAGGAACTCCCTAAACAGCAAGTAGGATCCTTAGTGCAATCTCCTGGATGGAGCGTGCTTTCTCAAATGAAACTATCCCTCTAATAGTCAAAGTCGGCTGGTCCTAAAGCTTTCTGAGGACAGGGCCTGGTGGCGTGGCCTAGCGGCTAAAGTCCTCGCCTTGAACATGCCGGGATCCCATATGGGCTCCGGTTCTAATCCCAGCAGCTCCACTTCCCATCCAGCTCCCTGCTTGTGGCCTGGGAAAGCAGGAGAGGACGGGCCAAATCTTTGGGACCCTGCACCTGCGTGGGAGACCCGGAAGAGGTTCCTGCTCCCGGCATCGGATCGGCGCGTACCGGCCTGTTGTGGCTCACTTGGGGAGTGAGTCATCGGATGGAAGATCTTCCTCTCTGTCTCTCCTCCTCTCTGTATATCCGGCTTTCCAATAATAATAAAATCTTAAAAAAAAAAAAAAAAAGCTTTCTGAGGATGCTGGTAAAGTTCAACATACACAGGCATACTCAGAAGAATGGCTTTCACATGGGAAAATCAAAATGGTCTACAGAAAAAAGCCTAAAATTCTGGCTCAACCCTTCATAAAAAGAGAATGTCTACTCTACGTCCCATGCTAGTTACTGAAAGAAAAAGGTCACTAAACAGGGGCCATGTCTTTGAAGAACTTGTATGAAATATAAATGACTGTAAGATGAGAATGATCACAAGGGGCTGGAATAAAGACTTGCTCAGCATCATCTGGTAAGCAAAGAGAATCCTCTAGACAGCGAAAGCAGGAATGAGGGCTGCCCCACCACAGGAGCCCTAAGAAGACGCCGCTGAAGGTGGACACCCAGGGCTAAGTAGTCTCCGTTTATGAAAAGTCCCTTCTTTTGAAACTACTGGCCACTGTGGCGACACAGAGAGCTGTTGCTATGGAAACGGGGTCTCTCCAGCTGAAGCAAAGGCGCTTGAAGAAGTCTCAGCTACAGCAACAAGGCATCTGATTCTCCAAGCTGATGCCAAACAATAGCAGAGGCTGCAAGACTCTCACAGCCCCACGCCTCTCTGTGTCCTCCAACACCCTAGGTACCTCCTGGCTCTGGCAGCCCTGGGCAGCAGCCAGACGGGCACTCAGCAGACAAGGATCGTTACTGTTAACACTAATTCCTTCAGAAACCCTGAGGATAAAGAGGCTTTATTTAAACTACACATTTCTTTCCAAATGTGCAAACCTAAAGAATGTAAAAAGCAAAGGGAGTCATTCTCACCTTATTTATTAAGACATACTGTTCCACGTAAGTTACTTTTATTTATGATTCACGCAATCCAGATCCATTGGCAATGCAAACCCAAGAGCTCATTTTTATTGTTTTTTAGGAGACAAGCCAGGAGTTAAAATCACAAGAAGTGCTGGGATGCAAATTCAGCACTGCCCAAACAAGACTAAACATTTACATTTTAAAGTTCTGCTTATATCTGTTATCACCCCGAACTCGGACTGCGCCAGCACTGACACAGCCAAGGGTGGGGAATGCATTCACGCACAGCTTCCTTTAGTGAAATGGAACCCTCGAGGAGGTGCGCACTGAAAGCAACAACTCCAGACAGCAAAAGCAAAGGAAATATCGAAGGAAACGGCTCAGCGGCTTTTGCCGAAAAAAATAAAAAGGTACAGAAATTCAATCCTTGAGGAAATGGAGCACATTTCCAGGAATGATTCGTCCAAGCTTAAACAAAGGACTACTTTCCACAAATAGCTAAGACTTCCCATTGCCAAGTTAGAGGTTACTTACTCCATCCTCATTCCCTGCATCTGACTGTGACTTCTAATTTTAGCCTCTTAGCAGGACTCATCCACAGCAGTGGTCTTCGATCAGGAGAGAATGTCTGTGGTAAGTTGGGGGTGTCCCAGCAGGGGTTTCTGGAGACACCTACCAGCACCCAATGTCTGTTGGGCTGGAGATAACTGGGGGTGCTATCTGGATGTTTTCCTCTGTCTCCTAGTCTCCTGGATCTGACAGGCTTCTGTATGTTCGGTACCACAGGTATGTGCTCCCCTTTTCATTCTTTTTTTAATTTTTATTTATTTTTATTACAAAGTCAGATATACAAAGGAGAGACAGAGAGGAAGATCTTCCGTCTAATGATTCATTCCCCAAGTGACCACAATGGCTGGTGTTAAGCCGATCCAAAGCCAGGAGCCAGGAACTTTCCTCCAGGTCTCCCATTCGGGTGCAGGGTCCTAAGGCTTTGGGCCGTCCTCGACTGCTTTCCCAGGCCACAAGCAGGAAGCTGGATAGGAAGCGGAGCTGCCGGGATTAGAACCAGGGCCCATGTGGGATCCTGGCACGTGCAAGGTGAGAACTTTAACCACTACACTATTGTGCCGGGAAGAACATTTATATTATAATAAAATGTTAGCAATATAGATTTAAACAAATGACTTCAAATATATGTTTCACAAAAGCAACTCAAAATACGTCTGCTTACACTGAATCAGTCAAGAAAAACGTATTATAGGGCCTGGCATGCTAGCCTAGTGACTAAAGTCCTCACCTTCTTACACACACTGGGATCCCATATGGGTGCTGGTTCTAATCCCAGCGTCCTCACTTCCCACCCAGCTCTCTGCTTGTGGCCTGGGACCCTACACCCATGTGGCAGACTCGGAAGAAGCTCCTGGCTCTTGGCTTTGAATTGAACTGAACTGAACTGAACTCCAGCCGTTGTGGCCACTAGGGGAGTGAACCATCGGATAGAAGATCTTCCTCTCTGTCTCTCTCCTTCTCTCCATATATCTGACTTTCCAATTGAAAAAAAAAAAAAAACCAAAACAGTACATTCTTGATTCTAGTGATCTAGGAAACTACAGGAATGTGATACAAAAATCTTCCCACAACATGTTGATTTAATCATCAGAAAACTACAAAGATCAGAACCTCCAAGTAGTCAGTGAAAATAAAAAAGTGAAGGTTCATGACTTAACAGAAGCAGCTCTTGGCCTAGTGTGATACTGGTGTTACTGGAATAATAGCAGGGGCTGGGTTCACTGATGGTTAATCTTCCACCTCAAAGCATCATATCCCATGTGGGCACCCTAGGAACCCTGCACCTGCATGGGAGACCTGGAGGAAATGCTACTGGCTCCTGGCTTTGGGTTGGCTCAGCTCTAGCCAATGCGGTCGTTTGGGAAGTGAACCAGTAGATGGAAGATCTTTCTTGTGTCTCTCCTTTTCTCTGTAAATCTGACTTTCCAACAAAAATAAATAAATCTTAAAAAAAAAAAAAAAGGAAGAAGCAGAGGGGAGCATCAAGCTTTCTATCCTTACAGTTCCCAGTTGATTGGGAGAGAGAATAGTTCAAAGATGACAAGAAGAAAGAGCTGGAATCAGGTCTAAGACAGTGTCAAGAGCTCACCTGCTCTCCTGCTTTGAGAGTTAAATCTACTTGTCAGTAGGTATATCTCCACAAGAAACGTTTCCCTTCTAACTGAGAGCTGTTTCAACAATGGTGGTGTTGGGGGCAATGTTGTGGCATAGTAAGTAGCTGTAACCTGTTAATGTTGGCATTCCGTACAGACATTAGTTCATGTCCCACTTCCCATCCAGTTCCTTGATAATGGCCTAGGAAAAACGCTAGAGTCCAAATGTTTGGACTTGACCAACCACATTTGAGACCTGGAAGAATCTCCCAGTTCCTGGTCTCAGCTATTGCAGCCATTTGGAGAACAAACTAGTAGATAGATCTCTCTCTCTCCCTCTCTCTATGATATGTATGTATGCACTAATGGATTTTACCTAGTTTCTGTATGTCAGATTATCAAGCATAAAAATATAGAATCAGGAACATAACAGATAACTTATAGACAACAAACTCGAATCAGCATTAGACAATAGTAAAACTACAAAGACATACAGGGGGAATCCATAATGATCCTGACAACCTCTTAATAGGAGGTCATATGCACAAAGTAGGGGGGGACCCCAGGGTGGAGCAGGTGGACAGGAGGAGTCTTGTATCCCAACCCTGGGGACTCCCGGATCCTCACCAAGGACTATCAGTATGGGCACCAAGGACTACATCCCAACTGCCAAGGAGACCACGGGGAACTGGAATGCCTTCAGAGGCCAAGAACTCTGAGGTCATCCACCCCCGTTTGGATCTACCACATGGGATGGAAGAAGCCCAAATCCTTCCTTGCAGGATCCAAGGTCATCAGAACAACAGCCAGGAGCCCTGAGCGGTCCACAGAAACAGAAGAACAGTAAGCTTCCTTTGGGACCAGGGGGAGGAGCTTTCTCTGGTCCTCACTTAGTTCCAACTTTGGATCCCCACCCTATTTTGCAATGACCCTCAGGGTCGCTCTGGAGCCCCCCACCCCAAAACACATACACACACACTGGAATAGACAGACAGAGAACAACAAGGAAAGCTTGGAACCAGACAGGAAACAGTCAGCGTGGACTCATACATTCCTTATTAGGTGGGACACAAAGATTAGTTACTCCTCACTAAGATATTGAAAATTTCTCTGCACACCCCTCCTAAAACTGTTCTGCATTTCAACTGTTGACATATGTCTTGTTAGAGTTATAAGCCAGTTTAGACTATCCCAAAATCTGCCAAGTTCAGCAAAATCAAGCTTCAACACTATAAACTGCTGAATGCCAAAATGAAAATAGACACGAGACAGCTGAATAGTACCCTATAGCCATTTTAAGGTGTATAGCAGCTGGCTCTGTGTATAAATTAGAATTGAAATGTCAGTGAAGTAGTCACAGGATGTGGTTAAGAACTTGTATTTTTTTTAACATATTTGTTACTCAATACCATGTCAATTAATTCCATAATGTTGTAAATTGATATTGATGTTATGTTGTGGCTTTTAATTGATCGGGATGATATTCTGCCAGCTCTGCTTTCAGACCAGAGATGGTCTCCCCAAGAAACTGTTGAATTTATCTGGACAATAAGGTGCTGGACTCTATGCCTGAAATGAAAGAAACAAGACTGAATCTGAACTGTAATACTGCAACAAGGTGGAGGAATCCACCATGGGGGTGGATATGGGGACAGAGGGGTTGGGGGAATCCCAGAGCCTATGAGACAGTATCACATAATGCAATGTAATCAATAAAAAAAAAGAATATCGAAAAACACAGTGTCTATTCAAAGAATCCAAGATACAGCGTGGAGACAGAAATCGGATATTGTGGCATATGAGGCAATACCAACACAGAAGAAAATGTTTCTTATATATTCAAGAGCTTTAATATAGACAACTACAAAACATCAAACCAAAACATACTAAAACAGCATTATCCCTGATTTTACAAAATTCATCTTCTAAGAGTTCAAACTAGAGCTACAGGACATTTTCAGCTACACTAAAGATGCCTGAAAATAGGACTTTAAAAATGGAAATGCTGACAGAACCGTCACACCACAAACACTTAACCCCACAAATGCAGGAGGCAAGAGGAGAAGGGAGGTCATGTTCTGACACAAGGACAAGGCTTTAAGTTCCCGTCCACTGTTCAAACCTAGCTGAATGACTCTGGTGCCCGGGACCTGAGACCCAGAAGACACAGCCGCAAACGCAGGATGGAATTTTCCTTACGAAAGCTGGAACTATGGACAATCCAAAGCAAGATGAGCGGGGGAACTGCCAGAGCAGCTACCAAGGGGATGAATGGTATTTTCCTCTTTGGATGTAGAGACCTGAATTTAAACCAAGACTGTGACGGCCTTTTCAATCAGGGAAAGAAGTAGATGGTCAAAGTTACACTCGCCTTCCCTTTCTTGTTCCCAGAGAGGACCAATTTCCTCACAAGAACACTAAGCCTCGGTGCTCCTGCCTGGTTGTGTGTTCCTAAACTCTTTTCAATAATCCTGTTACAGATGAGGGGACTAGTGTTCCTAAGGTCAGGCAGGAAACAGACTACTGCATTTGCTAACTTTCATTAAAACAAATAAAAAAATAGGATGGGATTACTTTTCCCAAGGGAGAGCACCTCTATTATAAGGCAATGAATACAAAAGTTTAAGATGCTGGAGCTAATTTAAAACTCACAGTTAGAGTGTATTCAATGAAGACTAAACAGGAAATGCATTTGTATTAATACACTCTGTGTCTAATTAGACAGGAATTAGACAGGAATTAGAATTAGACAGGAAACGGTCAGCGTGGATTCACTTATACCTTACTAGGTAGGACACAAGGATTAGTTACTTCTCACTAGTGTATTGAGGATTTCTCTGCACACCCCTCCTAAAACTGTTCTGCACCTAAACTGTTGACATATGTCTTGTTAGAGTTATAAGCCAGTCTAGACTACTCAAAAAAAAAGCAAGTTCAGCAAAATTATGCTTCAACGCTATAAAATGTTAAATACTATAATGAAAGCAGACACGAGACAGCTGAATAGCAATCTATAGCCATTTTAAGGTGTATAGAACCCGGTTGCATATACACTAAAATTGAAATGTCAATGAAGGAGTCGCAGGATGTGTTAAAGAACTTGCATTTTTTTTAACATGTTGGTTACTCAATACTATGTCAATTAATTCCATAATGTTATAAATTGTTGCTGATGCTATGTTGTGGCTTTTAATTGATCGGGATGATACTCTGCTGGCTCTACATTCAGACCAGAGAAGGTATACCTAAGAAGCCGTTGAACTTGACTGGACAATAAGATGCTGGACTCTATGCTTGGTATATGCTTGCAATGAAAGAATCTCATGTGAACTTGAACTGTGGTAATGCAACAAGGTGGAGGAACCCACCATGGGGGGAGGGTTTGGAAAGGGGTGGGGAGAATCCCAGTGCCTATAAAACTGTGTCACATAATGCAATGTAATTAATAATAATAACAATAATAATAATAAAGACAATGTAAAACAAACAAGTTAAAAATATATATATATACTCTGTGTCTGGGAGGAAAAAAATGTATTAAAGTTCAGAACAACATGGGAAATAAAGTATCCCAAGAAATTTAACACTGAAATTATTTAAAATTGCACTATCGGCAGCAATTCAGAACTGTTGAACTATCAAAACTGCATGATCAGGACCCTTGGAGCATGCCCCACGTCGGGGATCTGGGATGGGTGGGAGGCTGGGTGGGGCTTATCCCTTTATCTCTTTCCTTACCCCGGATAGAGGGAAAAAAAATATATTAATGTGGAAACAATGGTCTTACCCACTTTTCTGCAGCCCTTGACCCTCTGTGCCCTAATCAACTACATATAAACCAAATAAAAGAATTTAAAACCAAAATAAAAGAATTTTTAAAAATTGCCCTATCGGGTCTGGCACAATACCTTAGCAACAAAAGTCCTCACCTTGCACACACCCCGGGATCCTATATGGTCACCGGTTCTAATCCCGGCAGCCCCGCTTCCTATCCAGCTCCCTGATTGTGGCCTGGGAAAGCAGTCGAGGATGGCCCAAAGCCTTGGGATCCTGCACTCGTGTGGGAGACCTGGAGGAAAGTTCCTGGCTCCTGGCTTCGGATCAGTGCAGCACCGGCCGTTGCAGTCACTTGGGGAGTGAATCATCGGACAGAAGATATTTCTCTCTCTCTCTCTCCTCCTCTCTGTATATATCTGATTTTGCAATAAAAATAAGTAATACAAATGATAACACTAGCATCCCATCCGGGTGCCAAGCAACAAAGACTGAACGTTCACTTGGATTCAATGTCTCAAGTAAAGGAAGGTCACCTGTGACCTTGGCACCACAGGTCGAAGAATGATGGTGAGCCCTTCCCACAGACTGTGCTGGGTCCTTTCCAGACTTTAGAAATTTCTGAAGCTCGGTGTTGTCTACAAAACAGGGGCCAGTACCATGACATAGCAGGCTAAGCCTCCATCTGTGGTGCTGACACTCTATACAGGCACTGTTTCGTGTCCCAACAGCTCCACTTCCCATCCAGCTCCCTGCTTGTGGCCTGGGAAAGCAGTGGAGGACGGCCCAAAGCCTTGGGACCCTGCACCCATGTGGGAGACCTGGAAGAAGCTCCTGGCTTCAGATCAGCTTAGCTCTGGCAGTTGGGGCCACTTGGGGATTGAACCAGTGAATGGAAGATCTTTTTCTATATATCTCCTTGTCTCTGTATATCTGCCTTTCCAATAAATAAAACTAATACTAAAACTAAAACTAATACTAATACTAAAACTAATATTATTAATAAAATAAATCTTAAAAAAAAAACCACCAAAACTGTGTAACCATCTAAAATAATTTGCTAACTATTTTGATTCTTCAGAGAGTACTACTAATAAAAATCTAAAAGGTTTAAAAAAAAAAAAAAACTGTGTAACCATAAGGCTACATTTTAAAAAGAAAGATTCAGGTGTTTTCTGAGCCTGGTTCTCTTATCAAAGGGGGAATGAGAAGAATAGGAAGCCTGTAACTAAACCAATGTCAGGCAGGCAGCACAGTGGGAACTCATCTCCATCTAACTATCCACCTGCAAGTTACATGGAAACAGAGAAGAATGCACCAGGCCAGGCCAGACCCCAACACCGTCTGGTGTTCTGGAGGACCAGGTTAGATGTGGGACGGACTAGGCTAGGTCTCGACCCCTACTGAGCCATATGTGAGCCGTATTTGGGTACGAACGAGCCATGGCTGGGCTGAAACATCCAACAGCAAAAAGCAGGATGGGTTGAAAGCCAGCCAAGAAAAGCCACTGTTCCTGCTAGGACAGGAGGTGAACTGAGTAGGGCTGGCTCATGGACCCCCTGGTATGCGCAAAATCTGGCATTGCGAGGGGTTCTTGTAGAAGAGCCTGGGCAACTCCTCTGGCAGGACACAGTCCCTGCAGGTAAGCACAAGAAGTATGATAGGAAACAGTCCAGAACAGGCCATGGAAAGTTTCCCACTGGCATACATTTGGCATGGGTCGGGGGCAGGCCAGGCTGAATCAGTTCACGTCATCCACTGGCAAATCCAAACATCAGAACAGAGTGTGGGTCGAGCCAGGTTTGGTCGTGAGAAAAAGCAGTGCACAATATGGAATGCCAAGGTGAGGTTGCCTGTACTGGATGTGACCGCAGCACCCAACCAGCACCCGTGAGAACCAGGAAGGGAGGGGGCAGAGCAGGCAGGGGGATTAAGGGGGTGGTTCCCTCACCAGACAGCTACTCCCACTGGAGAGCGTGGGCTGGGATGGGGACAGACCAGACTAAGCAGGGCTACAACACCTGTGCGCCTCATGTGGATTAGATCAGGCAAAAGCCAGGCTGGGCGGATTATTCATACTGGTGCTAGCATAAATTAGAGTGGGTGAGGGATGTTTGGGCTTAGCTGCAGCATCAGCTGGCAGAAGCTGGCACTGGGGGCTAATTTTGTCAATTCAAACCACAGAACCACCCGAAGAGTGCATAAACTGGGATTGAGAGAGACCTGGGAGGGAAATAGTGGGCTCCCCCCTCTTGGGTTACTACTCCCACAGGAGGGCATGAAAACTAGGACAAGGGCTGGTGTGGCTAGACAGAGAGGCACTCAACAACATCCGTGAGGGCTGGATAGTTGAGCTGGTTAGATGGAACTAAGCTTCAATACCCACTGACAAGTGCCAGAGCCAAACGGGATGGGGGACAGACTGGACTAGTCTCTTACACATACTGGCAAACCAGGGTAGGGGGCGGGCCTGGTGGGGGTTATTGTGGGTCGCTCCGACTAGGCTGCAGCTCCCACTGGTTGATGTGAGGGCCAAGTACGTGCTGGGCAGAACCAGGCTGGACTGCAACACCCATTGGTTCCAGTGGAAGTCGGGACTGAAAACAGAACCAACCCAGCAATTGCAACCACCAGCTGATCGTGGTGATGGACTGTGCCGGGCCCTGTGCTTGCTAGAACATATAAGAATCTGGTCTGGGAATACCTCAAAGTTTCTTTGGGGATCTCCCCAATTGAAATGCCGGACTCAGAACACTAGCCAAGAAAAGACAGAAGACAGAACAAGTCAATCAACCACCTCAGCTATATGTTGGCAGTGAAACACTGGGCAAATGGAGACTCTATGATGGACTATGTCAATCAGTGAATTCTTTTTTTTTTTTTTTTTTTTTGTGTGTGCAATTTTTTTATTATTATTAATTTCATTGCATAATGTGACACATTTGTTTTTATGCACTGGAATTCCCCCCACCCCTCCCCAAACCCTCCCCCCACCCCCACGGTGGATTACTCCACCTTGTTGCATTTCCATAGTTCAAATTCAGTTGACATTCTTTCATTGGAGGTTTTGACCAATCATAAAGTCCAGCATCTTATTGTCTTGGTAAGTTTTCTTGTTGAGACCATCTCTGGTCTAAAGGTAGAACCAACAGAGTATCATCCCAATCAAGTAAAAAACCCAACATAATATTTACAACCATTTACAACATTATGGCATTAATTGACATGGTATTGATTAACCAATATGTTACTAGAGAAACGCATGTTCTCGGCCACAACCTGTGACTTCCTCATGGACATTTCAATTTTGGTTTATATTTAACCATGTTCTATATACCTTAGAATGGCTATATATTGCTATTCAGCTGTCTCTTGTCTATTTCTATGTTAGTATTTAGCATTTTATAGCATTGAAGCATGATTTTGCTGAACCTGGTTGTTTTTCGGGTAGTCTAACTCTATAACTTTAACAGGACAAATGTCAACAGTTTAGGTGAACGGTTTTGGGAGGGGTGTGCAGAGAAATCCTCAACACCCCAGAGAGGAGTAACTGATCTTTGTGTACCACCCAGTGAGTTATAAGTGCATCCCAGCTGGCCGCTTCCTGTCTGTTTCTAAACTTTCCTAGTTGTTCTCTGTCTATCTATTCTAATTTGTTTGTTCATGTTTGTTTGTTGTGAGGGGTTTCTGGAGCAATCCTGATGGTCCTTACAAAAGAGGGTGGGGACCCAAAGTTGGAAGCAGGCAAGGGCCAGAGAAAGCTCCTCTCCCTAGTTCCGATGGAAGTTTACTGTTCTTCTGTTTCTGCGGACCGCTCAGGGATCCTGGTTGTCGTTCCGATGACCCTGGATCCTTCAAAGGAGGAATTGGGCTTCTTCCATCCCACATTGTAGGTCCAAATGGGAATGGGTGACCTCAGAGTTCTTGGCCTCTGAAGGCACTCCTTTTCCCCCGTAGTCTCCTTGGCGGTAGGGATGTAGTCCTCGGTGGTCGTACTGATAGTCCTTGGTGAGGCTTTGGGAGTCCTGAGGGTTGGGATACAAGCCTCCTCCTGTCCCCCTGCTCCACTCTGGGGTCCCCTCCTGCTCTATGCGTATGACCTCCTGTTAAGAGGTTGTTAGGATTGCTCCTGATTCCCTCCACATGTCTTTGTAGTTTTGCTATTGTCTAATGCTGACTCCAGTCTGCTGTCTATGAGTTACCTGTTATGATCCTGATGGGTTATACTTCCCCCGTCTTCCTCACACCTACTGGGGTGATGTAAGATCTCTCTGCCCTCCCTCCCATTTCCAAGTATCATAGGGCCTTACAAGTTTATTAGGTCTTACAATTCTTGATGCAGATCATAAGCAATCTGACTCATATCGATTGTTGGTTCATTGGCCACCTCACAACGTCCTGTTGCATGAGACACAGGCTGTTTGGGGTTGAAACAATATTACTGTTTTCTGGATTGACTTCATTTCATGACAGCGACATCAATTACCACCACCACAACAACATCAACAACAGAGTATAGCACCCTAATAAAATAATGCGCCTCTGAGTAACCTATACATGCTTAATTAAAAGGAAACACAGAAGTCTTTTGGGAAAAATGATGCCATCGTCTGCTTCATGAGCACATGATGAATTCTAGTGGAAAGAGATTGTTTGGGAGCAATCAGACTGACATAAAAACATTACCGCAGTCTTGTTCAGTCTGTCCAGCCTCTCATTAAACTCTGGAAATTGTTGATGCATTTTGAAGCCAAACTCGACCTGACCAGCCTTCTACCCATCCCAGATAAATACTGGCATATGAACTTCATTTAGCAATCCCACCCCTATCTTGGTTTCGTGTTCATCAGAGGGGTAGTTACCTAGGAGGAAGATGTCCATTATTTCCCTACTAGGACACTCGAGCTCCTGGGTCTTGGTTTGGTTGGTAATTCAATCTGCTTCTAATAGTTCTTATGGGTAATCTCATTCAAACCTTCATGTCTCAGTCCCACTCTTGCCCTAGTGTTTATGTTTACTATTGCTGGGAATCACCAGAAATTCATCTCTGACCGACACAAAGGCTGTCTTATTCAAGAGTGTCAATGGGCAGCTTTTTCTGATCATAAAACTCCATAGCTCGCCGCCGGGCGGCCAGCAGGCAGAGCCTGGCACCATTTGGTGCACTGGCCGCCCGAAGCCAGGGACCCCCTCACTGCCTTGCGGCGGTGGTCTTGGCATGCTGAGTCCTGGTTCTCGGGTCCGGCCTGGTTGGGCCGCTCCCCCAGGGCCGCCCTGAGCCCTGGGGGGCGGCCAGCCGCCTCTAGGTCAGCCAAGGTTCCAGTCCCTCCCCCACTCGCCCCACCTCTAGCCTATGGCCGAGGGGTGGAGCTAGCCCTCTAGCCCGGGTCTGGAGGTTCCCACCTGGCGGGCTTACCCCCAATCAGTGAATTCTTCAACGACCTCACCAAGCTAGGAGTGGCGAAAACGGCAGCGATTCATAACTGGAGAACTATCAAAACCACTTAAGCAAGTATCTCAGAGCATGCCCCTACATCCAGGACTTGGGGTGGGTGGGAAACTGGGTGGGGCTTCTCCCTCAATATCCCCCTTTACCTCAGATACATAAAGGAAACAATATGGAAATAATAGTCTTACCCACTTCCCTATAGCCCTTGAACCTTTCAACCGTAATTAACTATGTAAAGTCAAAATATATAATATATATTAATATATCAAAAATATAATAAAATTTCAAAAAAAAAGAGAAACAGAAAAGACAAGCCTGACACATTCACTATTGACAAAATAGCCAGGGTGTCATGATTCTGACAGGTCTCAACAGGCTGGGCCAATCCCATTAAACAAGGCAGGATGAGATCAAGCGAGAGACACACACGGTCTGGCACTTCATTTGGAAGAATCTTGTGGGCAAAAGAGGAAGAGAAAGTTTAAATGAAGTTCATATGAAAAAAGACCTGAGGCAATGGAGCAAAATCTTGACCCACAGATGTGTTTTGTTTGGCCTACGCAGTGATGGTAAAGGATACCAAGCCAACATTTAAAAACTGGGAGAGTCA
This sequence comes from Ochotona princeps, assembly GCF_030435755.1. Taxonomy (NCBI): domain Eukaryota; kingdom Metazoa; phylum Chordata; class Mammalia; order Lagomorpha; family Ochotonidae; genus Ochotona; species Ochotona princeps. The sequence goes on along the minus strand of NC_080848.1, from coordinate 37,853,351 downwards.
CACAAAGTCTGGATTTCTGGATTCTTTTGAAAAAAACTGATAGTTCTGACAACTCCATGTCTGCACGCAAACTGACAGCTGTCAAACTGATCTGTGACTGTTCCCTTTGGACAGGACATGCATTCTCCCAGTGGATGTCTGTGGACGCTTACCCAGGTACTTGACCTGATTACTTGCTTGGCTCTCTGGTCATCTGTTTGCACTCTCGATGCAGGAATGATTTCAGGTGACTGCCAACTCAGTAAAAGCCAACAGTGTGATGTGCCTGTCAAAAGTTTCACCAAATCTGGGCCAGTGGCATGGCACAGTAGGCTAAGCTCCCACCTGCAGTGCTAGCATCCCAGCATCCCAGACTCAGGCACCTGTTCCGAGCCCTGGCTGCTCTATTTCCCATCCAGCAACAGAGGATGGCTTAAGTGCTTAGGTCCCTGCACCGAACTGGAAGACCCCGAAATCAGAAATCTTCTTTGCAGAAATGTGTATCTATATAAGAATGTACAATTAATTCCAGGGAGACTTTTTGTACCACCTGCCAGTTCCCAAGCTAATGACTCCAGTCCACACCAAAGGGGTAAACGGTCCAGCGCGGTATGCTCATATACATGTATCTACCCCTGGGAAATGCATTTGAAGAGGGATGCTGACAGACGGCCATCCAGAACACGGTAATCAGAAAGACAGAAAGGTCTGGAAATTATATCACTGAAGATGAAGAAACGAAGAATGGTCAGACCAGAGGGGGAAAAATAACATTTAGAAAGAAACATAATACTTATTTTAAATTTCAGAAGCTATACTAAGGGAAAAGTATTAGGATTACATTGGTACAACTGGCAGAACTCAGATCAACCAAAAGTCACAATGAGGTCAAAGTTACAAGCCCAGTCCAAGAAGGAAGTTTGTTACTACTGAAGTTGTACAAAACTGGAATACTTTGCCCTGTGGACCACAGAAGTAATAGGAATGGAAGCTCAGAGATGTTATACAAGGCTTCCTGAACTGGGCAGAAGGCTGTATTATACCTACATAACGTTTTTTTTCCAATTCAGCATTTTGGGGAGTTTTTCCAACTCAAAGTTGGCAAGTACAACAAGTCTCTTCCCCTCCCAACCTTCTTCTTGCTCTGAACAAAGATCCAGCAGCACTGCAGCCAAGCTTCGCCCATGAGACAGAAACCCCAGGGCTGAGCCACTCTCGGTGATTCAGCACTTACTAGGGAACGGTCAAGGTGTGGTCACTCCAAAACTCTTCCTCTAATTTCCTCTTCTTGCCTCCTTCCCATTGCAGACAGAGAAGTTTAATTTGCAAAGTTGTCAGGTGAACATAGAAAGAAGAGGAAAGAGATAAGCACCTTCCAGGAGACAGCCGGAGATGAGGTGCCTCTTGAAAGCAGAGAGGCGGGGATACCGCGTTGGCCTCTTTCTACCTTCCTTCAAGCTGTCCAGTTTAATTCTTGGGAAGCTGCACATATTTTTATAGCCTATGGTGTGATGTGCTGTGTTAAACTGAATTCATCTACAAAATTTCAAAAATATGGGCATTTGGGCCCAGCGCTGTGGCCTAGCAGCAAGAGTCCTCGCCACGCATGCGCCAGGATCTGATATGGGTGCTGGTTCGTGTCCCAGTTGCTTCACTTCCCATCCAGCTCCCTGCTTGTGGCCTGGGAAAGCAGTCGAGGATGGCCCAATGCTTTAGAATCCTGCACCCGCGTGGGAGACCTGGAGGAAGTTCCTGGCTCCTGGCTCCGGATCGGCGCAGCACTGGCCGTTGCGCTCACTTGAGGAGTGATTCAAAGGCGGGAAGATCTTCCTCTCTATCTCTCCTGCTATCTGTATATCAGACTTTCCAATAAAAATAAGTACATCTTTTTTAAAAAGTGGGCATTTAATGAAAGGTTTTGGCTGATGACTTCAGCAGATAAAAACGGGGAGGTCTCAGTGCCTACTAACTTTTCAAGAGCATCACAATCGGGTGAGAACGGACCACTGTCCAGACCAACTCAAGCTGCCATCCCCTCCCCCGCCACCAGGAGGGGCCAACAAGCCATGACTCCCAGAATGTTCAGCAGAGTGCTAAGCAAGTAGATGATACTGCAAAAATTTTAAGAAACAACTTTTCCATGTTTTCCACTTCTGAAGTATCCCCTCTCTCCACCAAGTAATTTCTGAGTCAGATACATGGCTTTCCAAAAAAGATTTTTTAGTTTAAAAATGTCTTTTAAGATATATTGAGAGGCTGGTACGACGTCAAAGCCTCCTTCACTTGCGCCAATATCCCATACAGACAATGGTTCATGTCCCAGCTGCTCCACTTCTGATCCAGCTCCCTGCTTGTGGCTTGGGGGGAAGCAGGGAACAGATACACTGGCCATGCACTAAAAACTTTCCCCTTGTCCATGCAGATTAAAAAGCACATCCGTTTGGGCTGATGGTGAGCAAGGCTTCCTTCTATCTGTCCTGCCACTTTGCTGCTGAGTATTCCTCAGAAGGTCGAGAAACTCCCAAGGAACACTTTCCCTGTGTTTCAGGGAAAAGGGTAACATGGGGCCTCTTGATGTATAAACTCAGTATTTTGGAACATCCATAATTCTCCCAAGTATATGCCAGTCACATAGAAACTCCCTTCAGCAAACCACCAGCAGCCAGCCAAGGCTCAGAGGAAAGCTTTCATCTCTAAAAGGTGACAAGGACAGGACCCAAAAAGCTCTCTGGAAGCAAAAGAAAAAAAAAGCCATTTCAGCTTGCATTACAAACCGTTGGAAAAAGACAGATGGCGGGGATGACAGGAAAAGCAATTATTTCTTCTGGGTTTCCTTTCTGTCTGGGTTCTAAGGAGACGAATACAAAATTCCATCACAGATTGAAATGCTATCTAAACATTCTTGAGAATGTGGTCTCGCTCTCTGAAATATGACCTGTTCTGCTGCAGCAACCTGTAACCTATTAATACGCGAAGGTGGGGGATCCCAACATTCCTGCAGCCTGTCTGGCCCAGGCTTGACAATCCCAAGCTGCCACTTGGTGACCCGCAGATCAGAACGTAAATAACTGCAAGACAGAGATCCATGGGACGTGACCCAAGGAGGAGTCCTCCTGAATGATTCACTACCATTTCACATTCTTGGGACTGTAAATACCTGAGACTTTCCTCAGTATTTGAAAGTGTCTGGTGTGCTGCTCAAAATGAAGGCTGAATCACACAGAAACAGTTATGTTATTCCAAACTATAGTAAACTGGGGCTAACCATGCACCAATCAAGCTTTAAACCAATTTAAAGGAGGCCACACAGTAATCAAAATGCTCTGATACAGTAAATGACTTTTACAACTAACAAGCCATCTTGCAGAGACCAAATACTCAACATAGGTGAGTATGATGTCGTTTTGCATGTAGTTTGGTGTCTTACACATAGATAAGAAACACACAGCTGGGCCCGGCGCTGTGGCCTAGCAGCTAAAGTCCTCACCTTGAACGCGCTGGAATCCCATGTGGGCGCTGGTTCTAATCCTGGCAGCTCCACTTCCTATCCAGCTCCCTGCTTGTGGCCTGGGAAAGCAGTCGAGGATGGCCCAAAGCCTTGGGACCCTGAACCCTCATGGGAGACCTGGAGGAGGTTCCTGGCTCCCGGCTTTGGATTGGCACAGCACCGGCCGTTGTGGCCACTTGGGGAGTGAATCATTGGACGGAAGATCTTCCTCTCTGTCTCTCCTCCTCTCTGTCTCTCCTCCTCTCTGTATATCTGACTTTGCAATAAAAATAAATAAATCTTAAAAAAAAAAAAAAAGAAACACACAGTTCTGTCAAGGAGCTTAGAATTAGCTGAAGGGACAGGATGGTAACTCACGGGGAAAAATACAAGTCCAGGGTTATGGGGTTTAAAGGCAGAGATCACCCATCTGAGAGGACACTGTAGCCATCTGGGGCATGCAAACCAGAGGAGTTCTAAGTCACACACAGTTCTGAAATTGATTTCTTTGGCATATGCACACAAGGTAAACAGAGTCCCACAAAAGCAGCTGCAATTGAGGTGCCCTAAAACCCGTGATCTTTTGAAATACAACTATCAAGAGAAAGAAAGCAAAAAGAAAACACTTCAATACAATAAGTGTGAGTGGGGCCGGAGCTGTGGCATACCTGTGGCATAGCAAGTTAATATGGGCACTGGGTTGAATCCTGGCTGCTCCACTTCTGACTGTTCTGTGTTCCGAGCTGGGAACCAGGAACTACATCCAGGTCTCCCAGGATGATAGCCCAATTACTTGGGCAATCGCCACTGCAAAGTGTGCATTATCAAGAAGCTGAAATCAGGAGCTGGAGCTGGGAAGTGCACTCAGCCACTCTTACACAGGATGCAGGCGTCCTAACTGTGGCTTAACAGCTAGGCCAGTCACTCTGTATTACTTCACAGAGCCCCATTTCCAGGGTCTCATCTGCCAGCCACATAGCACTTCCTGGGGGACCCTAACAGACAAAAACACACAGTGAGAACGAGGTACCCTGTGAGAGACCAGAAAACAGGACCCGACTCATGGATCTAGCAGACCGACAAAGAAACACTGATGATGACAACAACAGGACTACTAGGAGGGGAAGTACAGGCAGTCATGAGCTTCAGGAGAGGAAACTGGATAAAACTGAAAACGTCAAAGAAAGAGGCTCGGGCCACCCTGAGCCACCAGTGGCGGGAAGAGGCCTACTGAAGACCAGTGGAATCCTCGAGGGATGATACCCCTTTTCTTCACCCCAAATCTCGACAGCAGAATGAACGCTGTCATAAACTAACTACACTAAAATATGTCCAGGAGGACAAATAATAGAACTGAAGATATTACAATGTCACCCCTGACCTAGCTGAATTGGTACTGAAAAGGGAAAAGATGACTAAAAAAGGCACACTCAGCATTTCTGTTAGGATAGCAATTTCTGAAATATGATGCCTCCACAGAGGAACAGATTCCGAAAGCAAAGGAAAATGGTTAACGGATACCAGATGGCCCCGGTTACTGAAGCAGAGCTCCCTCCCACACGCTCTCTTCCCCCTTCGTTCCCTTCCAACAGCCTTGCTTAGCGGGACCCAAACAAATCTACACTGCACACAAAGGCAGGTGTGAGGAACCACTGCTCTCTCAGATGACTATCTCTTGTAGCAACAAAGGAAAAGTCAAACCCTAACAACAAAACAGTAATCTTATTTAGCCACGAGATACAAAGAAACGAGGCCATGGGAGATGCCTGACACTTCACTTCTCTCATTTGGGTCTGCCTGCCCATCACCCTGGGTGATCCTGGGTTCACTACCCAGGGCTGGCCTGGATAGCCCACACTCTTGCTATGAGAATGTAAGCCCTGTGTGTTTTCTGCTGTAACTGGGACAGATCAGTAAAAACGTGCTTTGCAAGAAGGCAGATCAGCAGCATGGTCAGCTGGCCATGGGTCCTGAGGACACCAGGGGAGTGTAATTTAGCACAGAGGAATCGGTTACTTACCTGCCTGCCATCCTGCCCCACGTTTGTCTGACCTCTCACAACAGTTCGAATATTGTCATCCAGTCTCCTAAGAAAACAGTGGGAAAATACAAATCATTCAAATTGTCTTTACAAAGTTAGTAAACTGTCCATGAACCTCTGTGGACTGCACCTACTTACGCAGAAAAACCAAAGTCTGAACGATAAAAGGAAAGACTGGGGCCCAACCCACAGCAGGCAGCAACAACAGTGCCAGCAGACCAGAGCAGACCAGTGGCTTGTATGTTTCAAAAAAGGCCTCAAGCAGGGAAGCCCCCTCCCTGCCCTCTGCCAGCGTGGCAACTTAGTGGCTACAGTCCTCGCCACGCATGCACCAGGATCCGATATGCGTGCTGGTTCAAGTCCCAGCTGCTCCACTTCCCATCCAGCTCTCTGCTTGTGGCCTGGGAAAGCAATCAAGGATGGCCCAATACTTCGGGAACCTGCACCCATATGGAAGACCCAGAGGAGACTCCTGGCTCCTGGCTTCAGATGGGCCCAGCTCTGTTGTGGCCACCCGGGGAGTGAACCAGTGGATGCAAGCTCTTCCTCTCTGTATCTCCTCTCTGTATCTCTGTCTTTCCAATAAAATTAGATAAATACTTAAAAAAAAAAGCCTCGGTTCACAGTAATCCTCAGTACCCCGGGAGCGAGCAAACCTGTGGCACTTTTCATGGAGTCAGGAATGACCAAGCTGTAGAAACTAGCAGAACAGATCAGGGAATTCAAATTGCCCCACACCATATACCTCCCTCAATAACTTCCTCAGAGACCTGAAGAGGGACATGGAGCCAGGGTGATGCATGAGTTCAGTGCTTCCCCTCTGGTCTCTGACCACACAGTCCATGGGTGGGACAGGCCCTTGCTCCTGGCCTGGGCTCAGTGGGGACAGCCTCAACCAAAGCCACTTACACCAGAAAAGCTGCATCACTCACTTGACAAATCCATTTAGAGTATGGAAGAAACAGAGTAGAAAACAGTAGTTAGCTGGTGGGTTGGTTTGGGTTTTTTTTGTTTGTTTGTTTTTGCTGTTGTTGCTGCTGTTGTTTGATCATAGGAGATTTCCATTTCTGTCCCCCTGAACGCATTAGTGGTGTCTGCTGGGACTGTCCCAGCTAAGGTCTGCCGCAACAAAAGGAAGCTTTTCTGTGCTTCCTAAGGCATAGTGGAACAATGTGTTCCTACAGTTAAAGCTATCTCACTGAAAGATACAGTGATGTTCAAAACAAAAACAAAACAAAAAACACCAAAAAAACCCCAAAACTTCCTGGATTCAAAAGTAATGCCTTTCCGTATCAAAAGTTAAAAACAAACAAAAATCCCTCATAATTGTTTTTGAAGTAATGACCTGTTTCTATAATCAGCAGATCCTTAGTACTAATCATGTGTTGAAACTAGAAATCTAAATGCAGACAAGCAGCTGTTGGGCGAGAAGGACACCTGATGACCAGCCTGGACAATGGCATCCTGCACTAGCTGCCATGTGCAGCACTGGGTCATTATCCAAAGCCAAGGCAGACGTGACACTGTCAGCTGGGATGGAAACCAGGCAAGACATGTGTATGTCCCTTTATCTAGACCTTGGGGACATAGAAAACAAAGGAATATTCACGAGGGATAGAAAAACATTTTTTAAACAAATGTATTCGCCACTTGAATCTGGGCTGCTGCCACAAAGACAGAAAGAACAGGGATTGTTCATTCACATCCTGGTACAAATGTACAGAACAGCAGCGAGGGGCCGGCACCACGGATTGATTAGCTAATCCTCCGCCTCGCAGTGCCAGCATCCGACATGGACATTGCTCAAGCCAGCTGCTCCACCGCCGGCTCTCTGCGAGTGAGCTGGGAAAGCAGTGCAGGATGGCCCCAGGCCTTGGGGCCTGGCACCCACACAGGGGAACTGGAAGAAGCTCCTGTGTCAGATCAGATCAGTTTCCGCTGTTGCAGCCTTTTAAGGAGAGAGGCAGTAGATGGAGGATCTGTCTGTCTTTCCTTCCCTCCATAAATCTGACTCTCCAATAAAAACAAATAAATCTTTTTTTTTTAAGCAGCAAGTAGATACAGCAAAAGCAAACAAAAAACAATTAAAGAATCTTTTGTCTCCTTTTGTGATTAGCTGCACCTGTTTTAAATAAATTCTATCTGTTATAGCTTCTTTCCCCTTCTACAAGTAATTGCTGACTAGCCAAAGAATCAAGTCTCTTACCAAAAGGCTCATATAAAAACTTAGAAAAAAATCATTATTTTCCAAAAAGCTACCATCTACAGAAAACCTGAGATTCTAAAGTCCTCACAAACATAAAGCATGATTCAGAATGTGATAAGTTAAATCAACAATACTTTTCACAAAACTCACATGGTATTTACTTACCTGATTTTCAGTCTTATTTTGTTCACAACTTCATCTATGTTTGCCAGAGACTACAAGAAAAAAAAAAATGCCCAGCTGTCACTTCACTTCATGAAACTTTTTTTTAAAAAAAACAGGCAAATGGGGCCCGGTAGCATGGCCTAGCGGCTAAAGTCCTCGCCTTGAACACACCGGGATCCCATATGGGCGCCGGTTCTAATCCCAGAAGCTCCACTTCCCATCCAGCTCCCTGCTTGTGGCCTGGGAAAGCAGTTGAGGACGGCCTAAAGCCTTGGGACCCTGCACCCGCGTGGGAGACCTGGAAGAGGTTCCTAGGATCGGCGCAGCACCGGCCATTGTGGTCACTTGGGGAGTGAACCATTGGACGGAAGATCTTCCTCTCTGTCTCTCCTCCTCTCTGTATATCTGACTTTGTAATAAAAATAAATAAATCTTTAAAAAAAAAACCAGAGAAATGACAAGCTATATAGGCTATTTATAAAATCTTTAAAAAAATTGAATTACATGGTATGATACAATTTTAACTTTTTTTAAAAAAGAAGAAACCAGTAGTTGGCAGCTATTGCCAAATGTGGCCCAGCCCTCACTCTTCATACATGATGTCTTGTTGGGATCTGGCCAGGAGGACACATGAGGTATATGCTGGTGACGCTCATACTGGAGCTACAGTGACAGAGCTTGGTAGTCTGACAGGCACAGGATGGCCCACAAAACCTACACTTAAAAATAATTTGAGCATGTTTCTCTCTTTAACAGATTTATTTATTTGAAAGATAGGGTTACAGAGGGAGGAGAGAGGCATAGGGAAAGGAGAGCAGCAAAAGGTGCAGTGGTTCAGCAGCTAAATCCTCGCCTTGCAGGTGCTGGGATCCCACATGGGCACTGGGTTGTGTCCTAACGGTTCCACTTCCCTGCTTGTGTCCTGGGAAAACAGTAGAAAATGTCCGTAAGCCTTGGGATCCTGTGCCCGCCTGGGAGACCCAAAAGAAGCTCCTGGCTCCTGGCTTCAGATTGGCTCAGCTCCAGCTGTTGTAGCCACTTGGGCAGTAAACCAGCGGACAGAAGATCACTGTCTCTCCTTGTCTCTGTAAATCTTCCTTTCCAATAAAGATAAATACACTTTTAAATAAATAAACAAATAAAAGAAAGTGGACCAGTCAGAACTCGAACCGGCATCCACATGGATGCTGGCCCTGTACAATGGTGGATTAATGCACAATGCTACTGCAATGGTCCCCTATTATTGTTAATATTCGTGTTATATTGTATTTTGTATTATTATTGTATTATATAAAGTTCTGCAGACCCCCGATATACAAGATTGTGACAGAGCCACACAATACAGTAACATACAACAACACTGAAAAGGGACTGGTGTAGTGCACTGTGGGTTAAGCCACCGCCTGTAACCCTGGAATACCATAGGAGCTCCACTGTGCATCCTGGCTGCTCCACTTCAGATCCAGCTCCCTGCTGATACGCTTGAGAAAGCAGTGAAAGATGGTGCAGGATGGGGAGTTAACTAGTGAACGAAGGATATTTTTCTCTGTCTCCCCTCTCTAACTCTGCCTTACAATTAAATGAAAATAAATCTTAAAAAAAAAAAACCCTGACAAATCTAGCATGTTCCATGAAAAAAAAAAAAAAACCCAGACACAAGAGCACATTCTACATGATTTTCCTGATGTACTTCAGAAACCAGGTGAACCAAATGCCAGGACAGTGGTTCTTTGCTGAGGCAGCGCCATGGAGTGGTGAGAAAGGCTTTCTGAAGGTGTCTAACAAATGTTTTAGTTCTTGATGTGGCTTGTTATTTGTGAAAATTCAGTTTTACACTTAAGACTGGTGTACTTTTCTATATTATGTTGCACTTTCAAGAATAAGTACACTTATTCATTTGTTTTACATTAAAAAATTATCTAAGAGATCAAGAGGGAGAGAGACGGTGAGCCTGTACGACAGCTGAGTTCGCCTGAGTCCACAGCAGGCCAGGATGAGGGCAGGGACCTGCAGCTAGGCACCAGAGCTCATCTGGGGGCAGCCAGCTGTCTGCGTCATTCCCTGGTTCCTCCCAGGATATGTTATAGCAGGATGTTAGAATCAGGAACTGGAGCCAGGAACTGAGCCCACATACTCTGATGTAGGGTGTAGGAATCCTAGGCAGTGTCTTAATTACCATGCCTAATGCCCACCCTAGTAAATTTATTATATATGTGTGTGTATACGTATGTATGTATATAAATATATCCATGAGAAAAAAGTCTGGATGGATACAGTCATATAAGGGTAATTCAAAAAGTTTGTGGAAAATACATATTATGAAAAAAAAGTATGAGTGCATTTAAAAATTTTTTACCAAAATGACTTTTTTAAAATTGATAATAATAATTTTTTTAAAGGCACAGAAATAAAGGCTGATTCACTTCCCTAATGTCCATGGTGCGCCCTGGACCAAAGCAGAGGAGCCAATAATTCAATCCGGGTCTCCCAAGTGGGTGGCCAGAAACCCATCACCTGAGCCACCATCATGGCCTTCCAGGAGCTGCATTAGTCAGGAGTAGAGGCAGATATCAAACTCAGATATTCTGATATGGGAAGAGTTTCACAACCAGCATCTTAACCACAAGGCCAAATGCCTGTGTTAAACTTATATTTTAATTCCACCGGACTTTTGAAATACTTTCATAGTAGTTACAATCTTCATTAATAGCTGTAAATCTATGAAATCAATATTGCTAGTTAAAACCAGCAACGAATTTCAGATTTAGTCTTTCTGCCTATTGGTATTTTCTACTTATTCCACATAGACTATACACTACCGCAGTAATTAAATATATATATTTTTAAGATGACAAAGCCATTAAAAGACCACAGCAGGGAATTCATGAGAAAATGTGAGGAAATGGTACCCCCTAGTGGAGGAGAAGAGGTACAATTTCACAGCACCATTTTAACTCAGGTTTAACTTATCAAACACAATTTTATGAAACTCACTCTCTGTCTCTCAATAAATATTTTCCTGCAGAAATAATTGGGGATGGTACAGGAAGTGTGGTTATAAATTTATTCTGCTAAGAAGGAGGCCAGGGGCCCTCAGGAGCAGTTCTAGTAAGAGAAAGTGGGCAGGAGTATTTGAGAAGTCCCACTGGGCCATTCAACCTCATCACCACTCTGGCGAAGCCAGTGGTTATTGAGGACCTTCAGAAAACCGAGACCAGACTAAAGTAACAATCATGTTATAAAACAGAAGCTGATTTAAATTAGCAACCCAATTCAGTGGGATTCAACCCAAACCAATTCTGTCAAGTCTTTTACTTTAAAACCGAATTGGGAGGCCCAGCATGGTAGCATAGTGACAAAAGTCCTTGCCTTGCAATTTGCGTCCCAGCAACCCCACTTCCCATCCAGCTCCCTGCTTGTGGCCTGGGAAAGCAGTCGAGGATGGATCAAAGCCTTGGGACCCTGCACCCGCGTGGGAGACCTGGAAGAGGTTCCTAGTTCCTGGCTTCGGATTGGTGCAGCTTTGGCCATTGCAGCCACTTTGGGAGTGAACCAGCAGATGGAAGATCTTTCTGTTTCTCCTTCTCTCTGTATATCTGACTTTCAAATAATAATAAGTGAATCTTTAAAAAAAAATAAAAGGAAATTATGTCCCTTAATCCTGCCGGGCCTATGAGGCATCGCCTACTCCTTTACCTTAGAATGGCCAGACGACTTGCCTAAGCAGCACCGCTGGATGGGGCTGGTCTGTCTGCATCCAAGGCCTCGACATCTCCCAATCTGCCATGCTACCTCACAATGCAGCGGGTCTCCTTTATGTTTCTAAGTTTAATTCATTTGAAAAGCAGAGACATGGGGACAGACAGATAACTTCCATGTGCTACTTCCCAGAGGGGCTGGGCCAAGCTGAAGCTGGGAAATTGGAATTTAGTCTAGTGTCCCACGTGGGTGACAGGGAGATAACTGCTTGAGCCATCCCCTATGGCCTCCTCACACGTGCACGAGCAGGAAGCTGGCTGGATTGGATGTGGAGCTGGAACTCCAACCCAGACACTCTGATGTGGATGGGGGCGGGCCAGGCAAGGTCTTAACCGCTGTACCAAACACCTACCCTTGCAATGGCTCTCGAGCTTCTAGGTGGCCCCAAACACAACATGATCCTTCCTGGAAGTTAGTGCTGGGTACGGCAGGGAGCCCTCCTGAGGCTGAGGCTGCCACCTAGGATGGGGGAAAGACCCAGCGGAATCCAAATTGGCCATGGTAAGTGGAGGTGGTACAGGCCCTCTGAGAATCACCCACCTCACGTAGTTGTAATAAGGTTGTATAGTTTTAATTTTAAAATGTTTTAATTACTGAAAAGTTTTTTCTGAGTTTAATGACAATCCAGGCTGATTGTAGAAAATAATTCACAGTACACTTCCAGGAGTTGTAATCATTATGGCATTTATGGTTCTTCCTATGAAAATATATGACTTTCTAGTAATAAAAAGAAAAAACTTTTGACTTTTTTTTGACTTTTTCAAATCAATTTGGATCCTGATTTTTTTTTTTAATTTAATGATTCAGATCCACAGCATTTGGTGATGGTGAGCGTTGTTGAACATGCTTTTTTAACTGCTCCAAAAAACTCCCTTTTCAAAGTTTCTGGTGGTGCTGGTTCTTTCGAAATTCCAAGCACTGGGTACAGAGGCTTATCAGGCTAACACTCCACCTGCAGCGCCAGCATCCCATTTGGGTGCAGGTTTGAGTCCCAGCTGCTCTACTTCGATCCTGCTCCCTGCTTATGGCCTGGGAGAGCAGTGGAGGATGGCTCAGGTTCTGGGGACCACGCACCCTTTGGAAGACATGGAAGAAGCTCCTGGTTTCAGATCAGCTCAGTTTTGGCCACTGCAGCCATTTAAAGGGCGAACCAGAGGATGTAAGATCTCTCCCTCTCCGTCTCTCTCTGTAAATCTGCCTCTCAGATAAAATGAAATAAACCTTTTTAAAAATTTCATCTAGTTTCCCTTAGCCATGAAGATATGACAAATTCTTATCTTCAATTTACTATCATACACACGCGTGCACTCTTTCACACCCTTTTCCACAGAGTGATACCAACTACATTAATTCTTTAGCCGCTAGGCCACACCACCGGGCCCCAACTACATTTATTCCTGAGATATTTATATCTGCTTGAAACAATCCGAATTCATGATTAACCACTCTTTACTGCAAGTCGTTGGAGGGTTTTTGCTCAGGATCTAGTGACAGTTCACAGAAGTGATAAGCTATGCCATCATCTGCCATGACTTTGAACGAACTGCGGCCAAGTGTAACTTAGGACCAGAGAAATCAAGGTATCCTTGGGTCATCAATTTTCTGTCACTCTAACAAACGTCACTGTATTATCCTGAGCATTAGACCACTTATGCCAAGACATGTAACTGAATCAGTAAAAGAGCAAATGTCCTGTGTCACTTTCAGAAGTTGATACACACACTAGGAGTGGGAGTGTAGCCTGAAGGTTAAGATTCTTGTGTTGGGGCCTGGCACAATGGCTTAATTGGCTAATCCTCCACCTCCAATGGCCAGGATCCCATATGGACCGGTTCGTATCCCGACTACACTTCCCATCCAGCTCCTTGCTTGTTGTCTGGGAAAGCAGTGGAAGATGGTTTAAAGCTTTGGGACCCTGCACCTGTGTGAGAGACCCGGAGGAGGCTCCTGGCTCCTGGTTTCAGATGGGTTCAGATCAGCTGTTGTAGCCATTTGGAGAGTGAATCACTGGATGAAAGATTTTTCTGTCTTTCCTTCTCTGTAAATCTGATTTTCCAATTTAAAAAATAAATTAAAAAAATAAAGACTCTTGTGTGTTATACCAGAGTGCCAGGATTGCACGCACAGCTCCAGCTCCAGCTTTCTGCTGATGTGGACTCCAGGAATGTATTCCTGGCTCCTGGCTTGGCCTGGCCCAGCCCAACTGTGGCAAGCATACGGAGAGTGAATCAGAGGATGAAGAACTCCTTCTCTGTCTCGTGTGTGTATGTGTGTGTGTGCAAGCACGTGTTTTTAAATACATAAAAAATAAGTAAATAAAAACTGGGGCCAGTACTATGGGGTAGCACGTTGGGCTGGCTCCTGCTGCACCAGCATCCCGTAGGAGTGCTGGTCAGATCCCCACTGCTCCCGTCGGATCCAGCTCCCTGCACATGTGCTTGGGAAAGCAGCAGTGAATGGCCCATGTCCTTGGGTCCCTGCATCCACATGGGAGACCCAGAAGAAGCTCCTGGCTCCTGGCTCTGGCCATCTGGGCCATTTGGAGAGTTAACTAACAGGTAAACAGTGATCTCTCTCTCTCTTCTTCAACCTCCCCCACCCCCACTTCTCTTTCTGTAACTCCTCCTTTCAAATACATAAAATAAAAATTACTAAAAAGTATTTTTTAATTGGATACTAAGCCAAACAAATACACACATCAATGTTTCAGGAAGAGGCGAGAACCTGGTTGTTTTGTATATAATTTTCTTTTTTTTTTTTCTTAAAGATTTATTTATTCTCATTGGGAAGTCAGATATACAGACAGGAGGAGAGACAGAGAGGAAGATGTTTCATCTGATGGTTCACTCCCCAAGCAGCCGCAACAGCTGGAGCTGAGCCAATCTGAAGCCAGGAGCCAGGAGCTTCTTCCAGGTCTCCCATGCGGGTGCTGGATCCCAAGGCTTTGGGCCTTCCTTGACTGCTTTCCCAGGAAAAGGCAGGGAGCTGGATGGGAAGTGGGGCTGCTGGGATTAGAACCAGGGCTCATATGGGATCCCAGACAGGCAAGGCGAGGACTTTAACCACTACGCTATTGTGCCGGGCCCAGTTTCACACATAATTTTCAAATCAGGGGCCAGAGTCACGGCTCAAGTAGCTAATCCTCTGCCTGCAAGCACCAGCATCCCTTGTGGATGCCGGTTCAAGTCCCAGCTGCTCCACTTCCCATTCAGCCCCCTGCTTGTGGCCTGGGAAAGCACCACTTGGGAAAGCCGGAAGAAGCTCCCAGCTCCTGGCTTTCATTCATCCAGCTCAGCTCCAGCTGTTGTGGTCATTTGGGGAGTAATCTAGCAGATGGAAGATTTTTTTACTCTGTCTCTCCTTCTCTCTGTAAATTTGTCTTTCCAATAAAAATAAATCATTCTTTAAAATTAATTTTCAAATAAAATACTTTTTTATTTTGATGGGTCAGCATTCTTGATAAGGTAGAATAAATATTTTCACGGCTTCCATTGCTATCACGATATCAGCTGTTAGCAACTGTCTATCTCTAGGCAGATCCTGGAATTCTTCCTTCACGGAGAATGATGAGTTAGAAAGGCCATCTATGAAACCTCAAGAAAGACAATCACACAGCAGATAATTTTTTCAACTTTATTTTCAAAATGAACAGAAATGGCCTGGGGAGGTAGCCTAGTGGATAAAATTCTCACCACATGGGTGCTAGTTAGTGTCCCAGTGCCCCCGCTTTCCATCCAGCTCCGTTTGTGGCCTGGGAATGTAGTCGAGGATGGCCCAAGGCCTTGGGACCCGGCTCCCACATGGGAGACCTGGAAGAAGCTCCTGGCAACTGGCTTCTGGCTCCTGGCTTTGGAATGGCTTAGCTCCGGCTGTGGAGACCACTTGGGGAATGAATCGGGATGGAAGATCTTTCTCTCTGTCTCTCCTTTTCTCTGTATATCTGACTTTCCAATAAAAAGAAATAAATCTTTTTAAAAAAATGGACAGAAAGAGCTTGCAAATGCCTGCAACAACTGGCACTGGGATGGGGTGAAGACAGGAGACAGAAGCTACTGCTTGAGCATTGGGGACCCCACCACCTGAGCTATCACCTATTGTCTCTCCCGGGGTCCACATGCACCGGAAGCTGGGGTCAGGAGCAACGCTGGGACTCAAACTCAGGCACTTCAGTTATGGATGTGGGTGTACAGGCCAACATCACCAGCTGGGCCACATGATCAGCCCCATAAATGCTTTTTACTACAGCATAATCCATATTGGATCATTTCTGATGGATTTGTTGATTTTTGTTTTTGTCTTCCTCTCCACACTAGACCCTATGAGACCAAGAGCCTGTCTTGTCTACCATTTCCCTGTAGCTTCTAAAACAGTGCCTAGCCCTTAGTACACATTTCATCAGTGACTGTGAAGTCTGACTGAATGAACAGTGAATGAAACCTGCAAGATTCGGCAGAGGAGGCCACCTTCTTTCTGAGGTGTTTACTGTCCCAAGAACTGTACTTTGTTCCTCACCATACCCCTCCAATCCTTTCTTAGGGCACTCACCAGCGTTTCCCTTGGCTTAACCATGAATGCCTTAAGGCATGGGTGGCCTCATTGGTTTTGCACTCTTGGTGCCTGGCGCAGTGGTTGACAACACGTGCCAAGTGTACACGAACAATTTGATCGAACAAATAACTTTATAAAAGAAATATGATGGGCCCGGCGTGATAGCGTAATGGTTAAGGTCCTCGCCTTGGACACACCGGAATACCATATGGGTGCCGATTCTAATCCCGGAAGCTCCACTTCCCATCCAGCTCCCTGCTTGTGGACTGGGAAAGCAGTCAAGGATGGCCCAGGGCCTTGGGACCCTGCACCCGCGTGTGGGAGACCCAGAAAGAACTTCCTGGTTCCTGGTTCCGATCGGCGCAGCACCGTTGGGGGCACTTGGGGAGTAAATCATCGGACAGAGCTTCCTCTCTGTCTCTCCTCCTCTCTGTACATCTGCCTTTCCAATAAAATAAGTAAATTAAAAAAAAAAAAAAAGAAATATGAGGACTCCAGCTGCCGCTCTCCTACCTGCTCCTCCCCCTCCTTATTCATTCGGAAGCAGGGCAGAGGTAGGGCTGCATTCCTGGCACTGCCAGGGATGTTAGCATTCATAACTTCACCTGCTGCACCACAAGCCGCTCCCAACTCTATTCTACCTCTCACTCAAACACCCAAAAGACAATTCTGTAAGAAAGACCCACATGTATAAGCAAAGCGCCCAGCAAAACAAAACAAAACATGGTCTACAGATTTACATCTTGAGATGGGGGTGAAAGTGGGTTTATGATCAGATGAATCCTGACTGCCTTACTTCCATTTCTTCCCATTGTATTATAAAAACTCTTCCTCACTTCCAATTTACTATAGAATTTTTGAGGGGACTCCCACAACCTAAAGGTACAGTTTATAATAACACGCTAATTATACAAAGAATTTCATCGAGCACAGTTTAGCTAACTGCTCCGTTTGATCATGATGGAATTTGATTTGAATATATAGTATAACTCGCCAACCACAACACTCAGGATGAGCGAGAGCCCACGGAAATGAACAAAATCTAGAACTCTACTTACTTGCTCTGTCGGAAATAGGGTATTGATATACTCAACAGCATTGAAATCTGCTCGATCTAAGGGATCCTGACTTGGAAAAACCTAGGTAAAAAGAGAGAATCAAAGTCAAAAATATATTTTATATCATACATATACACAACTTATATTTTTGATTTAAAACAAAATAAACATTTTAAAGCAAGTAACTTAAAAATAACTGCTATCATCCTCCTTTGTTTTATGTATCATTTCTTTTCTCCCTACTAAATGCTAAGTTCCCTAAAGATAAAACCACAGCTTTTTTCATGGTGCAGGATTTCCCCACACAAAAGCTGCTCACAAAACTACATGTTAAAGTAAGCCTTTAGGGGCCAGTGTGATAGCTCAGTTAACTAATCCTCTGCCCGCAAGCACCAGCATCCCATATGTGTCCCAACAGCTCCACTTTCCATCCAGCTCCCCACTTGTGGCCTGGATCAGCAATCGAGGATGGCCAAAAGCTCTGGGACCCTGTACCCATGTGGGAGACCTGGAAGAAGTTACTGGCTGCAGATCAGCTCAGCTCCAGCTATTGCAGCCACTTGGGAAGTGAACCAGCAGAAAGAAGATCTTTCTCTCTGTCTCTCTTTCTCTGTAATTCTGCCTTTCCAATCAACATAAATAAATGTGCAAAATTTTTTTTCCTTAAAAAAAAAAGCAAGCCTTTCATTTTTACAACACCTGTAGTTTCAACATCTGGACACAAGGAAGATAATGTGCAAACGAAAAGTTGCATATCAATAAAATCTCAAGCACAGGAAGAAGTCAGTAGGCACTGTCCACTATTAAACTGATGACAAGGGCATGGTTGTCCCAGGAAAGCCCTGATAACAGACTCAGTAAGAGCTCAGCAACAGAATGCATTAAATACCGAAGCAATTTTATTTCTTCAGACTGTGTCAAGAAATGAACTGGGAAAGCATGAAGCATGGCAGCCACTTGGGACACCCCCTGATCCTCTGACATTGGAAGGGCTAGGGCTGGGGTCCTAACTTGGCTTTCCAACATAACTTCTGCCTCGCGTGCAGCCATGTGCCATCCCCACGAGCCCCTGCTTGAGCCGCTGGCTCCTGACTACGATCAAAAACAACCCTGCCTGTTGTGGACCTTGATGGAGGCAGCAAGTAGATGGGAATCACTCTCAATCTCACCGCCCTCCCTCAGCTCTCCAATAAAATAAAAACAAATTTTAAAACATGGACACGTGGCATTCAGATTAACAGAAAAAAACCCACCTCTGAGAAACATAGCTACACTCTTCAAAAGCCCCAACTTCAGGAGCACAAAACAAGGGAGGTTATAAAGCCACCCTCCAACCTAGGGTGGCTGGATTCACCATCTCTCCATAGCTGTCATCTGGGAATGGTATCTAAGAATCAAAATGCTTTCCTTGAGCAGTTAAGGACAACTGTTAGAAGGGTTTAAGGTTTCCACACTGTCAAGAAGAGGAAGAGACAGACTGGGTGAGAAGAAAATATAAAAACCATTGATAGTTGGGGATACATCACACATCCAGGTAATTTAGACAGCCCGAAGGATGCGTGCTCATTGGAGTGGGTGCCAGTGCCTGAACCTGGTGCCCCTCTGGGAGCATGAGAGGGGAAATGTCAGGTGTCCATTCCCTCAAGCTGATCAATTTTTGTATTCTTCTCACTGTTCCTAAATGCTATCCCAGGTTTCTGCTTCAGATACAGATATAGTTATTTGAGAAGTAGAGGGGGAGTAGGGAGAGATGAGATATACCATCCATTGGTTCATGCCACAAATGCTGGGAGACAAGAACTCAGTCTCCCAGATGGTAACAGAGGCCCAACGACTGGAGCCACTGCCTCCCAGAGCTTGGAGTCAGAAAGCACACCAGGCACCCTGCCGTGGGATGCAGGTACCTTAACTCACCAACATTTCCTCTCCTCCTGGGTTTTAACATGCTTTCACATCACAAGGCCCTACCACAAGCCAACTATTTCCCTTGGTAAAATGGAGAGAACAATGATTAGTTCCAGCGCTGGAGCAAAAATCAAACAGCATTACACTTAACAAAGAGATGCTTACTCATTATACATCACAGGCAATTTAAAAAATTTGAAAGGTTAGATGTCTAGAAAGGGTTTCTTTCTTTTTTTTTTTTTGAAGAGTTATTTTTAGTGGAACGGCAGATTTAAAGAAAAAAGAAGAGACAGAGAGAAATATCTTCCAGCCATCTCCCCAAATGGCCACAATGGCCAGAGCTGACCTGATCCAAATCCAGGAGCCAGGAGCTTCCTCTACATCTCCCATGCGGGCGCAGAGTCCTAAGGCTTTGGACCTTCCTCAACTGCTTTCCCAGGCCACAAAACAGGGAGCTGGATGGGAAGAGGAGCAGCCAGGACACAAACCGGTACCCATTTGAGATGTCTGTGCTTACAGGTAGAGGATGAGCTTGTTGAGCCACCACACTGGTGGGCCCCTGATGCGAAAGGGAACTTAAACTGAATGAAATGTGTGGCCTTTCTGATCCTCGCCTAACCCTACTCCTCACCAGGGTGCTCATATCTTGAATTTATCTAGACAAGCAAGACGGCTGCTTACAAGATGAACCTAGGGCAGAACTCATAATACCAAACATGTGCTCTTCCGAAATTCCTCTCAGTCCAACGAGGATGAACTGCAATATTGGTGTCATGCATTAGTGCCCACTGAACCCAAGCAGCAACTGAAACGCATAGGATTTTCCTGTAAATGAAGAGCGGTGGAACTCTGTGTGATCCAAACACTACGAGCGTGCCCTACAGCCTGTACCCTCAGGAGGTGCCCAAGGCAGGTCAGCAGGAGTAGCACAAGCAACCGCCTCTCAACATGGCACAGTGCAAACACATCCCTTAGCACACTGGCCGACCCCAGGGTGAGTATTAACAGTGAATATATGCTGACCTGAAGCATTAACCCAAATGAGGCATAACACTTCTTTCATTAAATCACAGCTTGTAACAACTGAATTGGTGTGTGGTGGGGAGGGGATTTGTCTCCCTTTATCAGGAGCAAGACCCCATACAAGGACTTAAATCGCTCTCAGAAGTCTCGGTACCCTTCAAGACGCAATAAAAATGAAAGGAGAGTTCAGCCGACCATAGAACTGCTACAGAGAAGAGAGCCTTCCTGGGAACATTCCCCAAGCTAAGCTTGACTCCCAACCTTTCAGACTAGCTCCCCGGCCCCTCTGCAACATTTCCCTCTAGTCCCGCCGCCCACCTCCCAGCCACTGGCAAGGGGAAAGTCCGCGTGGGAAGCCGGCCTGTGCATGAATCCCCGAGTTCACCCTCTCCGGGAGCCCAGCTCTCTGCCCCAGCAAGGCCTAGACAAGAGGCCTGTCCTTCCCTGGCTCGGAACCCCTTCCCCCGCCGCCTCAGCCCCAGCTCGGCTTCCCTGCTGTGCCTCGCCCCTGTCTCTCGGTCCGCCCCGCCGTCCGCACCTGCTCGATGGCCAGCTGCACCTCGGGCGTGAGCTGCAACACGGCTTCCAGCTCCTCCACGAACTCCAGTTCCTCCTCCTCCATCATCCTGCCACCCACCTCAACCCCTGCCGGCACCTCCCCCAGAACAGCACCCTCCAGCCGCGGCGCCCAGCAGACACGCTCGGGATCTGTCAGCCAGTCCGGCACTTCCGGGCAGCCCGGCGCTTCCGGGATCCGGAGCACTCTGGGATAGCGGAGGACCGACCTCTGGAGAAATTTCCTATCACATCCTGGCGTCTCCCGGGCGGCCCTGGGGCCCTCAACTCCTTCCTTAAGATGAGGGGGTGGGGGGACGGTTTCTTCACCTTGCCTGAAGGCCTGGTGTTGGCAGGACGCGGCCGTGAGTAACCCCACAGGGTGGCGACCGACCATCCTGCCACCCCGCGCGCCGCACAGCCGGCGGGTCGTCAGTCCCCCGGGGCCCCCTTGGTCAGGGACATTCGGTGACCCCTGCCCATCGGGGGTGCAACGACCCCCGCCGGTAAATGGCGATGTTGCCCAGGACTTGGGCAGCCTGGGACAGCGTCTACCCAGTGAAGATGGGTCCCGTAGGCCGAGCCCCTAGGCAGCGTTTTGGGGGGGTGAATGAATGAAGCTTCCCTACTGGGGGGAAGGCAGGTGAGGCCGCGGTCACTAGAGGAGACAGTTTTGGGGTCCACAACCCATCACACACCCTGAGAAGCCGTGTGATGTGCAACAAAGGACTCTGTGGCCGATGTGGTGAAGGTTAAAAATGTAAATGCAAGTTGAAGCTTGGAACACAGGAAATGTGGGAGTGTTTAACCCTATAAACCAAAGGGGGGGAGGAAGCCAGGTCACCCTGTGTAACCACATTACCTGCAGACACCTGAAACAATCAGGAAACCCTGCCAGTCCCCAGTCGCTTTATCAGTGAACGTTGTGAAACCAGGGGTAGAAGCGACTCTAGCCCCACCGATTTTTTTTAGAAACACTTTATCAGTTGCTTACAGTGAAAATAAATGTGTAAACAATATATTTTAGTTTTTAAATTAACAAGTTCATCAAAAATATAATCTGTAGCAATAAAAAAGATTCCTTAAAATGTAAGTTGGCAATGCTATGGAATGTTACTGACCCATACAAGCATGGTTTTGGAAATGACTTCATGGCATGGAAATGTGCACAAGGTACTTCAGAGAACAAAAATGTACAGCAGAGTCCCATTTTATTAGTGTGCCTGTGTATTTTGTGCCTTTGACAGTGGTAGCAACGAAGTGTTTTTCAAAGGTGATGGAATATAAATTTATTTAACAAAAAAACAACCCTGGGGCTGGCACACTGGCTCGTTAATCCTCCGCCTGCAAACTCCATGATCCCATAAGGGTACCAATTCGTGTCCCAGCTGCTCCACTTCCTATGAAGCTTGTGGCCTGGGAAAACAATAGAGAACGGCCCCTAAGCCTTGGAACCCTACACTCCTATAGGAGACCTGGAGGAAGCTCCTGGCTCCTGGCTTTGGATTGGCTCAGCTCTGGCCATTGCAGCCTTTTAGGGAGTAAACCAGAAGATGGAAGATCTTTATCTTTGCTTCTCCTTTTCTCTAGAAATCTGCCTTTCCAATGAATAATGATTTTTTAAAAACAAACCTCTGAGGGCCTGGTGCAGTGGCCTAGTGGCTAAAGACCTCACCTTGAACACACCAGGATCCCATATGCGCACTGGTTCTAATCCCGGCAGCTCCACTTCCCATCCAGCTTCCTGCCTGTGGCCTGGGAAAGCAGTCAAGGACAGCCCAAAGCCTTGGGACCCTGCAACCTTGTGGGAGATCCGGAGGAAGTTCCTGGCTCCCCAGTGACCACACTAGCCGTTGTGGTCACTTGGGGAGTGAGTCATCGGATGGGAGATCTTCCTCTCTCCTGCTATCTGTGTATCAGACTTTCCAATAAAAATAAATAAATCTTTTTTAAAAATAAAAAGAAACTGGTAAACCATTGTGCAGAGTGGCTGAGTTATTTTCATTTTCCAATCAGCCATGTGTGAGAGCACCATGGGCTCATGGGGCTTATTTTGAAGGATGATAAACAGAGTTTCCAGCCTTTACCGTGTGCCACACATTGTGCTAAGCATGGCATTAAGTGTATTGTCTTTTAATCTACACAGCAATCCTGTGCTTGATGGTTATTCTCATTGTACACACTTAACAGATATTGAAATGAAAATCCAATTAGAACAACCGAAAAACTTACCTCATATTCTAAACTGAATCTTTTTGCTATTCATCCGTTTAATAAATGTACTGAACCCATTTTTTGAAGATTTTTTTTTTTAATTGGAAAGTCAGATTTTTACAGAGAGAAGGAGAGACAAAGAGAAAGATGTTGGATTCACTGGTTCATTCCCCAAGTGGCCACAATGGCCACAGCTGAGCTGATCCAAAGCCAAGGGCCAGGAACTTCTTCCAGGTCTCCCATGAACCGGTACCCAATGGGATCCTGGTGTTTGCAAGGTGAGGACTTTAGCCACTAGGCTACTGCACCAGGCCCTGTTTTTTTTTGTTTTTTTTTTGTTTTTTTTTTAATTGGAAAGGCAGGTATACCAAGAGAGGAGAGACAAAGATCTTCTATCGGCTTTTGGGGCCGCGGCGGGAGCCGGAGTCGCTGCCCTCCAGTGCGCAGGCGCCTGGCGGTTACCGGTCTCGCCATGGAGCGGAAAGTGCTTGCGCTCCAGGCCCGCAAGAAAAGGACCAAGGCCAAGAAGGACAAAGCGCAAAGGAAATCTGAAACTCAGCACCGAGGTTCTGCTCCCCACTCTGAGAGTGATCTGCCAGAGCAAGAAGAGGAGATTCTGGGGTCAGACGATGATGAGCAGGAAGATCCCAATGATTATTGTAAAGGAGGTTATCATCTTGTGAAAATCGGAGATCTATTCAACGGGAGATACCATGTGATCCGAAAGCTGGGCTGGGGTCACTTTTCAACAGTGTGGTTGTCATGGGATATTCAGGGGAAGAAGTTTGTGGCCATGAAAGTAGTTAAAAGTGCTGAACATTATACTGAAACAGCACTAGATGAAATCCGGTTGCTGAAATCAGTTCGCAATTCAGACCCCAGTGATCCCAATAGAGAAATGGTTGTTCAGCTACTAGATGACTTCAAAATATCAGGAGTAAATGGAACACGAACACAGGAACACACATTTGATCTATGTCTGAATATCTTTTTGAGAATATTGCTTTTGGCTTTTTTTTCCCCTTTCCAGACAAACCAAAGTAAAAAGAGACATTTTTAGTGAATAACCTTGTATTACTAAATAAAGTTTCTTACCATAAAAAAAAAAAAAAAAAAAGATCTTCTATCTATTGGTTCACTGCCCAAATGGCCGCAATAGCCCGAGCTGCACGATCCTAAGCCAGGAGCCAGGAGCTTCTTCCAGGTCTCCCACGTGGGCGCAGGGTCCCAAGGCTTTGGGCCATCCTCAACTGCCTTCCCAGGCCACAAGCAGGGAGCTGGATGGGAAGTGGAGCAGCTGGGACATGAACCAGTGCTCTTATGGGATCCCAGTGGATGCAAGGTGAGGATTTAGCCACTAAGCTATTGTGCTGAGGCCTGAACTCCTGTTTTTGTTGGTGACAGGCATAAGGTTAGATTCTGGCAATTCAGCAAGGGACAAGACAGACCAAATGTCTGCCCCCACAGAGCTATTTCTGTGCATGAACAAGAGACTGGTACAAATCAGTGTATATGTGTGATTGGTCTAATGCAAGACAGGCCTATGTCAAAAGACCACATTGAAAGAGTGTGTTCTTGTTGGATCTGGGGTCAGAGAAGGTTTCCTTGAAGAGATTTCTTAAGTGGAAGCAAAGGAGTGGAATAGGGGAGTGGAAATAGGAGAAGATAGACAAAAGGAAGAGTATATACAAAAGCCATTTGGGTTAAAAGAAACTAGCACATATGATGGGGCCTTAAAAGACAAGGGAAGGGGCTGGTGGTGTGGCTAATGGGATAGGCCACTGCTTAGGACCCCAGCATCCCATAGCGGGATGCCAGTTTGAGTCCTGGCTGCTCAACTTCCATCCAGTTCCCTACTGATGTATCAGGGAAAGCAGCAGAGGATGGCCCAAATACTACAGCCTCCCAGTATCCATATGGGAGACTAGGATGGAGTTCTTGGCTTCTGGCTGTTGTGAACATTTGGGAAACGGACCAGCAGTTGGCAGATCTCTCTGTGTGTTTGTCTCCCTGTAACTTTTCCTCTCAAATAAATTAAAAGAGACAAAAAAAAGCAAAGCCAGGGAAGAGTGGTACAATGGAAGGCTGGAGAAACAGGTGGTGTAATGTCGTGAGGGTCACCTTCAGGAACGGGAAGCCACTGAAGGCCTGTGAGCAGGGGAGCTGCATGACCTGGACTACCATGCCCGTCGTGAGCCCAGGTCCTTCTGCTTCTGCCTCTTTCCCTCTGAGCTGCTTTCACAGCTATGGAGAGTCATGAAACGAGGGGGACCCTGTCCAATGCAAATCCATGCTAGTTTCTAACAAGCTTCCTCCAGTGTACTCACTGTCAGTTTCCAACAACTACCCCCCTATCATCCCAAATCGTCCCCCCACCCCAGGAGGCTCTCAACTCCATCAGATTCCTCCTCTTAGCAGATTAGCTACTAATAAAAAAGATAAGCTTGGGTTTCAGGGAGTTAACGCAGTTCAAGTGGTGCAGGTGGATGCTAGGCTGAGAGAACTGCTTTAGGAGAGCTAATAGCAGGCCAGACTGGCTTGTTTCAGATAAACAAACAAGGGAAACACCTCTAAGAGAAGGAGAAAACCTGGAAAGACAGATGATATGCCATTAAGATTAAATGAGAGGGCCCAGAGCATTATTCTAATGACTACAAATCCTCACCTTGCACACGCCGGGATCCTATATAGGCACTGGTTCTACTCCTGGCAGCCCTACTCCCCATGCAGCTCCCTGCTTGTGGGCTGGAAAAGCAGTTGAGGACGGCCCAAAGCCTTGGGACCCTGCACCCACGCGGGAGACCTGGAAGAGGCTCCTGGATTTGTACCAGCTTAGCTCCACTCCGGTCATTGTGGCCATTTGGGGAGCGAATCAGCGGCTGGAAGATCTTCCTCTCTGTCTCCCCTTCTCTGTATATCGGACTTTCCAATAAAAATAAATAGATCTTTAAAAAAAGATTAAATGGAAAAGTTATAGGTATGAGAGACATGGGTATGAAAATAAGGAGCATGGTATAATCTCATCAATGAGCCAGCCTTATCAGGAACACAAAAGCAGTAGGCATTGGTTGAGATGCTGTTGGTGACGCTCGCATCTCCCATCGCAGTGCCTGGCTCTGCCTCTAGGTTCGTCTTCCTGTTAACATGCAGTCTGGGAAGCAGTAGGTGATGAGTTAAGTCACTCACACGGGAGACCTGGATTGAATTTCCAGCTCCCAGGCATTTGGGGAGTGATTCCGTGACTTAACAGTCTCCATGTCCCTCTGCCCCTCCAAACAAAAGCAGAAATGGATAATGTTTTTATACTGCTTTTCTATAACAAACTTGTATATAGCTGGACTTTTTGGGTATAATGTTTGGTTTAAAAAAAAACTGCAGGATGTGTGAATTACTTGGTCTGTATTCACTAACTGCCAATAGACAGCACTTCTCTCAACACTGATGCAACTAAAACTGCCCCAAGAGCTCTGACGCATTGTCATGTTTAGATTCTGTTCTTACCAAGAACACCAAGGCTCCCAGCCCAACATGTCGTTAATTAATTTCATGTAAAATCTGGCTCAGAAGGTTCCCTTGGTGCTTTTTTTTTTTTAAGTTTTTTTTTTTTTATTATTATTATTACAAAGTCAGATATACAGAGAGGAGGAAAGACAGAGGAAGATCTTCCATCCGATGATTCACTCTCAGAGTAACTGCAACAGCCAGTGCTGTGCCGATCTGGAGCCAGGAGGCAGGAACTTCCTCCAGGTCTCCCACACCGGTACAGGGTCCCAAGGCTTTGGGCCATGCTCGACTACTTTCCCAGGCCACAAGCAGGGAGCTGGATGGGAAGTGGAGCAACCGGCACCACTCATATGCGTCACTGGCACTTGAAGGTAGAGGATTAACCTGTCAAGCCACAGTGCTGACCCCTCTTCACAAGATTCTTATGATTAGCAAGAAGGTGTTGGCTAAAAAAAAAAAAAAAAGAAAGAAATATTCAGTGAATTATCTCCCTATTAAAATTACATTCAATTTTTTTGGGGGGGGGGAAAGAATCTATTTGGAGTTCTTCAGCTTCTCTAAGGTGTCCAGATTCAAAGAAGATTAAGATCTACTGGTTTAAACTAAGAGAGGCTTGACAGCTCAGTGGGTCATTAGAACTCAGTGGGAAGCGCAGCCAAAGAAACAGGAGAGGAGTGTGGGAACAAAGTAGTATTTTAAGATCCTCATTGGTTTAGATTTAGTGGACTAATGGTAGCTACACTATAATGATTACACAAGATAATGTCAATTTTTATAAAAGAAGTGTTACATTTGTTGGCATGTGTAAGAACTGCGCAAAAACTGTGCAACTGTGGCCAATGTAATTATCACTTTCATGAGTAAATGAAGCGATTACTGTGGGCCCAGCGTAGCCAATGGCATCAGGTGTTCTGGTTCAAGAGCTTCTGGGAGCTGACGAGCTACTGTATCTGCAAGATGCAGTGCCGTAACTGTGACTATGGGAACAGGAGAGTTGCTGGAGCTGGCTGCAGATTATGATCTGCTCAGCAAGAACAGACATGCACAGAGAAGCAGAGTGCCAATCAAAACCAAGCCAGTGCCCCGGAAACAGAGAATGTCAATGAAATGTTACACCGAGGGTATCTAGAAAGTTCGAGAATGGAGGACAGCAAGAGAACTCATCATCATGAAAAACTATCTGTAAAACACAGTCATTAGGGCCCAGCGGCGTGATGGCCTAGCGGCTAAAGTCCTTGCCTTGAACCCACAGGGATCCCATATGGGCGCCGGTTCTAATTCCAGCAACTCCACTTCCCATCCAGCTCCCTGCTTGTGGCCTGGGAAAGCAGTCGAGGACGGCCCAATGCCTTGGGACCCTGCACCCATGTGGGAGATCCGGAAGAGGTTCCAGGTTCCCGGCTTTGGATTGGCGCAGCACTGGCCGTTGCGGCTCACTTGGGGAGTGAATCATCGGACGGAAGATCTTCCTCTCCGTCTCTCCTCCTCTCTGTATATCTGATTCTGTAATAAAATAAATAAATCTTTAAAAAAAAAACAAAAACCAAAAACACAGTCATTAAAGAAGCACCAGATGAGGGAGGGGAGGGCTGGTGCAGTGGCCTAGCAGCTAAAGTCCTCGCCTTGCACACACCAGGATCCCATATGGGCACCAGTTCTAATCCCAGTAGCCCTGCTTCCCATCCAGCTCCCTACTTGTGGCCTGGGAAAGCAGTGAAGGGCCTGAGACTTGCACCCGTGTGGGAGACCCCAAAGAGGCTCCTGGCTTCTATTTGGCTCAGCTCCAGCCATTGTGGCCTCTTGGGGAATGAATCAACGGACAGCAGATCTTTCTCTCTCTCTTCCTCTCTGTTTATTTGACTTTCCAATAAAAATAAATCTTTTTTTAAAAAAAAAAAAAGCACCAAGGGGAGCCCGGGGCAGTGGCCTAGTGGCTAAAATCCTTGCCTTTAAAGCTTTGGGAGGAAGCTCCTGGCTGTGTATCAGCTCAGCTCTAGTCGTTGCAGCCATTTGAGGAGTGAATCAGCAGATGGAAGATCTTTGTGTCTCCTCTCTATAAATCTGCCTTTCCAATGAAAATGAGTAAATACATTTAAAAAAAATAAATAAAAAAGCAAGAATCTTGTGAATTACCCTTCCCTACACAGGACTCTGATAAGAGGTACTATCCTCACCCTTCCACTTTTATGATCACTGATATGTAAATGATCTCTTGCCACTAGCCAAGAATATTTTTCCTCAATGTATTTTTTTAGATCTACTTCAGAAAACTAGTAAAAAGATTTTATCTCCTAAATAAAATATTGTTCAGTTTCCCCAATCCCCTATTGGCAGTATTTTAAGAGACCATGGGCCAGCTGTTGTGGAATAGCAGGTGGGACGGGACCTAGCTGCTCCACATCTGACTCGGCTCCCAGAAAATGGCCCAGGAAAAAAACAATAAAAGTTAGCCCATCCACAGGGGGAGACCTAGAAGCAGCTCCTGGCTCCTGGCCTGGCTTTAGCCTGGCCTAGTCACCACCATTGTGGACATTTAGGGAGTGAGAGCGAGTGGCCATATTTAAAGAAGACCTCTCTCTCTCTCTCTTGCTCTGCCTTTCCAATAAAATCTTTATGAGAAAAGAGAGAGACCGGTCCTAACTGCCATAGTTAATTTCCAAATCTTTTTATATACAAACTTTGATATATCTCCTTAGCTGACATTTTCAGCTGCCTGTGGAAATCTCCCTTTATTTTCTTTTCAGCTCTCAATGTCTTCCTGAAATACATTTGATCTGTCGTATTCTGAGTTTAAGATTTTGAGGGCAGATAGATTCATCTGCTAGACTGTCCCATGGTGAATGGTTGTAGGGATTTGCATAGGGATTTATGCAAATGCTAACATGCTCCCATGTTCAATCCAGCACTTCTGCAGCGACTGAGGACTTAAGTGACAGGGTTCCTGCCACCACAGGACAGACCTGGATTGAGTTCTTAGCTCCTGGCTTTTCGGTCTGGCCCATCTCCAGTTGTTACAGGCTCTGAGGGGATGAATCAACAGGTAGGAGTTCTCTGTCCTGCGCTAACCCTCAACTTCTGCAGGACCTGGTGCCAGTGTGTTCAGGGCTCAGATCTGTTGCTCCATTGTAATGAAGCTTTCTTCCCGGATAGGACTTTAGACACCTTGTAGTTCACCAACTTTCTCTGTGTTCTCTTGAGATTCTGGTCATTTTGGGGTTTTTTTTTTTTAAGATTTATTTTATTTTTATTGTAAAGTCTGATATACAGATAGGAGGAGAGACAGAGAGGAAGATCTTCCATCTGATGACTCACTCCCCAAGTGACCACAACAGACGGAGCTGAGCTGATTCCAAGCCAGGATCCCAGAGCCTTTTCCAGGTCTCCCATGCAGGTGCAGGGTCCCAAGGCTTTGGGCCATCTTCTACCGCTTTCCCAGGCCACAAGCAGGGAGCTGGATGGGAAGCATGCCCGCCGGGATACGAACTAATGCCCATATGGGATCCCTGCGTGTACAAGGTGAGGACTCCAGCCGCGAGGCTACTGTGCCGGGTTTTCACTTCTAATCTTGAGAAATAACTCTTGGAGTTAGCTGTGCATAGTAAAAGCCACTACAGACTTAGCTTCAAAAAGAAAGACTTTTTCTTTCTTTTTTTTTTTTCTCCCCTATCACTTATTTATTTGAAAGGTAGAGTTATAGAAAGAGAGGGCGGGAGGAAAAGGGGGTGGGGCGGAGAGACAAAGATCCATTGGTTCATTCTGCAAATGGCTGCAAATGCCCCAGGTCGGGCCAGGCTGAAGCCAGGAGCTTGCAGCTCTATTTGGGTTTCCCAATCCGTGCAGGGAACTAAACACTTGAAGCATCCTTTACCTGTTACCAGGTGCATCAACAGGGAGCTGGGTTAGAAATGGAGCAGCCAGGCTTCACTCACACCAGCACCCACAAGGACACCAACATGACAGGCAGCAGCCTATTGTGCCACTCCACAAAGCCAGGTTCCCTTCATTTATATCTTCAACAAATACTAAGGGCCTGCATCAAAGTGCTTACAGCAAGGGTTAATGGAGCTATATAAAGAACATACCAGATAACTTCAGTAGGACCTTAGATTTCTGTAGATATTATGATGCCTATTTAAAAGCCAGAAACTAAGTGCTAATTAGTGCTAACAGTCTTTAATAATTTTAAGATTAAAGTTATAACAAGGTGTGCCTGTGAAAGATAACCTATGGTAATTCACACATCAAATGATATTTGTGAAATTTTTTGACACTTGTGAAATTTTAAATGACGTTGAAAATGCTATTATGAAAGTGAGGTATTATAATGCAAAATTAACTTAAAGCATGATGTCAATATGGAATAAAGGCGCATAAAGCAGGCTGGAAAGAATTCTACCAAACTAACAGTCCTATCTTTTAGTGATGATATTTCTACAGTGGGCATTTTAAGATTTATTTATTTTAAAAATTGAAAGAAAAAAAAAGTGAAAGATCGATCATCCATTCCCTGGTTCATTCACCAAACAGCTACTCCCCGAGGCCGGGCCAGGTTGAAGCCAGGAGCCAGGAACTCTCCCTCAGTGTGGTAGCAGGGGACCAGGGACTTGGGCCACCTGCTGCTGCCCTCCCAGACATATTAGCCAGCAACTGGATCACAGTGGAACACACAGGACTCGAACCAACACTCCAATAAAGGATGCCAGCATTGCAGGCAGCAGCTTAACCTCTTCGCCACATGGGTCCTGTGTTTTACTTTTCAATACATTACTTTTAGGATGAGGAAAATGAGAGTCAACTGACACGAGCCAGCAAGTTAGGAAGACGGCTGATTGTGCTCAAAGGGACTTTTCTGCTCCCTCCTGACCTGTCAGAGGTAATTTCCCTAAGAGTTCAGTGTCCTTGACTTTTATTTTGTTTTTTTTTTGAGTCTGACTTAGAAATGCTCCCTTATAGAATGTGTGTGAAAGCGCTGTGAAAAGTATAAAGGAACACACAAAGGTGAGCAGCACATAATTAGGTCTTTGTGCAAACGGTGAGTTTCTATTGACAGGAGCCATTATCACTGTGTACAAGAGCAGACTTCCCTGTGGTGTGGGGGGTGTCCCGTGTTTGCAGAAACCTTGTGTGACTGTGTTCCTTCCACTCACAGTTGGCTTTCTGCAAACAGTCTGCAACAAAAGAGGGAGCTGCAGGTGAAGGCCAGCCTCGCTGTGCCTACAATCCAAGATCCACTTATGGCGGAGTGTGAAAGCAGGGTCCAGGGGGATCATAACCCCTTGCTCTTCCCAGCATGTAATTTAGCAGGTACTGTTGAAAATGATATCTCACCTGATTCTCCCAGGCACACCGAGATGCAGCTGGAGGGAGCCCATTGGACAAGGGAGGTGAGCATGTCCATGTCCTTCACGGCACACAGCTCCTGGGGCGGCAGAGCCAGGTCTGCAACTTAGCTTCTCTTTCCCAACCTCTGCGCTTGTCTGCCATGGCTGCCTCCTACAGTCCTTACCTTCCTGGCTTGCGGTCTGCTTGGAAATGTACCTAGAAAGAACAGGACAGGGATGTATCCATCAGGTGCTCTTTTTTTTTTTTTAAAGATTTATTTTATTTTTATTGCAAAGTCAGATATACTGAGAGGAGGAGAGATAGAGAGGAAGTAGAGCTGCCAGGATTAGAACCAGCGGCCATATGGGATCAAGGCGAGGACCTTAGCCACTAGGCCACGCTGCCGAGCCCTCCATCAGGTGCTCTTACTGAACATGAAGTGAGGGGAAATTTAAGAGAGGGGCAATTCATTCACTCCTGGCCACACATTCACTCGTAACAGCAAATCACATGCATACTGTGCCATACTCTTTTTTTTTTAAGATTTATTCATTTTTATTGGAAAGTCTGATATAGAGAGAGGAGATAGAGAGAAGAATCTTCCATCTGCTGGTTCACTCCCCAGATGCTCACAAGAGCTGGAGCCGAGCTGATTTGAACTGCCTCTGTGTCTCCCAAGCAGATGAAGGGTCCCAAAGCCTTGGGTCATCCTTGACTGCTTTTCCAGGCCACAAGCAGGGAGCTGGATGGGAAGGGAAGCAGCCAGGACACGAACCGGCACCCATATGGATGCCATACTTGAAGGTGGAGGATTAGCCAATTCAGCCATTGCACTGGCTTGGCATCCCATGCCATACTTTTTTCAAATGCAATTTGTTTTTTTGTTGACGTCAGTCTGAGGGAGTGCTGCTTCATTAAAAGGATGTTACTCCTACCTCTGTCAGCCTCATCACATCTGTTGCTCCTGACACCTTGATGTGAACACCAATTTCTGGACCCCACATCTGAATCTTGGTGCCGGCCTTTCTGTTTCCCAGGCTGCACCCCTTCTTCTTCCCAGTGACCTTTCCTGTCTTGTTCTCTTTGATGTATCATCTTCCCATGCTAGACCGTTGTCTCCATGTCTCTTCCTGTCACCACATTTCTCCTTTTCCACTCTGTTCTTCTCTTTCCCTGTTTCAGTCCTGCCCAGTGAAGTATGGCCCTACACAAAATTAACTTTTGTTTTGGAACGGAGTTCGATTTTCTCTGATAGAATTTGTAAGTGGATGAGTAGATCGGGACCACTAAGGTTTTTTTTTTTTTTTTTTTTTTTTTAAGATTTATTTATTTTCATTGGAAAGGCTGATTCATAGAAAGAAGGAGAAACAGAGAAAGTTCATTCCCCAGGTGGCCACAAAAGCCAGAGCTGAGCCAATCCAAAATGAGCAGTCAGGAGTTTCTTCTAAGTCTCCCACATGGGTGCAGGTCCCGAGGCTTTGGGCCATCCTCAGCTGCTTTCTCAGGTCACAGGCAGGGAGCTGGATGGAAAGTGGAGCAGCCAGGACATGAACTGGCACCCCTATGGGATCCCAGTGCATGTAAGGTAAGGATTTATCCACTAGGCTATCGCGCCAGGCCTGGGACCACCAAGTTCTTTTCCGATTCTGGAGCTCAGGATGTAGAGACATTTCCTACGCAAACCTCAATTGTCTTTCCTGTAGCTGTACTTTCCTGGTTTGAAAGAAGCTGCCCACGGTCAAAGAGAGTAGCCCAGATCACATAACTTCTGTCATTGGCTGGAGAATTCACAAAGTGTGTCCCAAGTTGATACAGTATTTAATTTCAGGTTGGGGAAACTAGAGGTACCTTCATGTACCCAGAAGGGGGCTGAGAGAGATGAAAAGCAGGTTCAAAGCCCTTCTACCAGGAGTTTACACATTCTCTATTCCAGAGGTGAAACTCTGAAGGAGGGTTATCTTGCCATCTAAATGACCCAAGCTTCACTCCTGAAACCCCCTCAAGCAGAACTACAAATTCCTTCCACCCTAACCTGAGCCAGGAGTAGCTGAAGTCACAGAATCTGAACTAGAAACCCCAGTTGAGCATGCATCTCGCCACCCCCACAGGCTGGTTGGGCAGCTTTATACCGTTGTGCACCCAGGTGTCTCCATCCCCAGGATAAAAACCAGATGTCGGGCCTGCTCCACTGGGTTACAACGAGAACTAAGTGTGAGAATCTATGGGGACATGCTTTTAAAAACTACAAAATTGCATATAAATATAAAATGGTATTAATAGCAGCAGCAGCACCCACATATTTATATTTGTGAGGATACAATTAGGAACAGTGGTAATTAATCAGGAACTGTGTTGCCCCAAATTATTACTGTCTCCTGGTTTAGCAAGTTTGAAGTCAGTGTAATCACTAAGCACCGTGACCTTGAAAGCAGAACATTTCAGCTCTACCACCAGCAGTGTGACCTTGGCAACGATATTTACACACACACAGGTACTTCAAAAAGTTTAGTTAAAAAAGAAGTTTATTTTGGTGGCAAAAATATTGAAATGTTGCATAATTTATTTATAATTGCATTTAAAAAAACTTTTTAAAGATTTATTTATTTTTATTTGGAAGGTCAGATTTGTGGACTGGTTTACTTGCCAAATGGCTGCAACGGCCAGAGCTAAGCTGATCTGAAGTCAGGAGATGGGAATCACTTCCGGGTCTCCCATGTTGGTTCAGGGTCCCAAGGCTTGGGCCATCCTCCACTGCTTTCCCAGGCCATAAGCAGAGAGTTGGATGGGAAGTGGGGCTGCCAGGACAGGAACTTGGCATCCATATGTGATCTCAGCACTTGCAGGTGGCGTTTTAAGAAACAGACCCAGCATGCCAGGCCCTAAACTTATCTTTTTTAAAAAAAGATTTATTTTTATTGAAAAGGCAGATATTCAGAGAGGAGGAGAAACAGAGAGAAAGATCTTCCGTCTGATGGTTCACTCCCCAAGCGGCCCCAATGGCTGGTGCTGTGCCAATCCCAAGCCAGGAGCCAGGAACTTCTTCCAGGTCTCCCACGCGAGTGCAGGGTCCCAAGGCTTTGGGCTGTCCTCAACTGCTTTTTCAGGCCACAGGCAGGGAGCTGGATAGGAAGCAGGGCTGCCGGGATTAGAACCAGGGCCCATTGGGATCCCAGCCGTTCAAGGCCAGGACTTTAGCCGCTACACTATCGTGCCGGGCCCTAAGCTTATCTTCTAATTCTATTTTCTAAGTGCTTCTGGGAGTACACAGGTGCATGCATGTGTGCACATGTGGAATACATATATACATATATATATATATATACACACACAGAGCAAGGATTTATTGGGGGGTTAGGTAGTACATCAAAACAGTCTGGTATAAGGCTTGGCATATAATGAGTTCTCAATAAACAACAGGTTTTGAATGTATTAGATATATATTGAGTTCCTACAATTTGTAGGGCCTAACTTGAGTTACGAAAGAAAATGATGCATTTGGCATGATAGCCTAGCAGCTAAAGTCCTGTCCCTGAACGTGCCGGGATCCCCTATGGGCACCCAGTTCTAATCCTGGCAGCTCCGCTTCCCATCCAGCTCCCTGCTTGTGGCCTGGGAAAGCAGGCCCAAAGCCTTGGGATCCTGCACCCACATGGAAGACCCGGAAGAGGTTCCTGGTTCCTGGCTTCGATTTGGCTCAGCTCCGGTCATTGTGGCCATTGGGGGATTGAATCATTAGACGGAAGATCTTCCTCTCTGTATATCAGACTTTCCAATAAAAATAAAATAAAT
Source organism: Ochotona princeps (assembly GCF_030435755.1). Taxonomy (NCBI): domain Eukaryota; kingdom Metazoa; phylum Chordata; class Mammalia; order Lagomorpha; family Ochotonidae; genus Ochotona; species Ochotona princeps. The sequence goes on along the minus strand of NC_080848.1, from coordinate 37,817,796 downwards.
CTTTTTAAAAAAGAAAAAAGGGTAAGATAAGGTTGTTTTGGTGCACATTTTTTAAAACCATGCTTAACTTTTCCAATACACATTTTCCTTATACCTTTTGAAGCTCCCTCCGCTTGTCCCACATGATTGATGCTGAATGAAAATGATCCATTCAAGTTTAGAGCACCTGACCAAAGAACTTTCAAATAAGGACACGTAGTCAACAACAATAAAAACAGTCACTACACTCTGGATAGTATCTTGAGCCAGAACGAAAGCCAAGAGCATCAGAGTAGATGGAATCTGTGGCGGGCCGAATACTGAGCAGTTCCCCAGTAGCTGGAGGCTACTCCTGTAGAAAACCCAGTTCCTGAAGACTCACGTTCGGAAACAAGACATAACCTAAGCCCGGAGGTGACCCTAAGCTCTCGACCATCCTTCCTACTCCCAAAGCCGGGGAGGCACTCCCGCGTGGGATCCTGGCTAGCCCAGACGTCTGCGCCCTGCCCAAGCACCCACCTGGCTTTCTCTATCCTGCTCCCCACCTGATCCTCTTTGTCGGGGACTGGGGAGGCGTCCTCGGTGACGGAACAGAGGCCGGGAGTGTCTCAGCCCCCGTGACCGCTCTAGAGACAGCAACTGCAGCCATCCAACCCGGTCCCGGTCCCGGTCCCGGTCCCGGGCGCAGTGTCTGCGCATTTGGAACCTACCCCTCTGTGCGCACCAAGGCACCGGCTGGGGAAGCGGCTCCTGGTCCACCACGCCGCCGCCCACCCGCCTGCTGGCCGGAGGAACACGGGAAACCCTCGGGGGCGGGCAGGGGCGGTGGCGGCGGCCAGACCCCGCCCCACCCCGGCCTGCACCCTATCGCGGCCGCCGGCCTGGTCACGCGGAGGGCTTTGCTGCTGGCTCCGGGCCAGCGCCCGCCGGCTGCGGGAGTCGCGGTGGGCTGGGGCTGGTGCTGGGACAGGGGCGGAGGATAGGAATAAGTACGGGCGGGCCGCTCCAGTTCCCCAGCCGCACACAGCCGACCCTAGCCACGCCGAGCGGCGCCGCGCCAGGCGGCAGGATCCTGAGCACCCATGCTGCTGACGCTGGCCTGGGGCTCTGTCTTCTTCCCTGGACTCTTCGCATTTTGCACCTGGGCGCTGCGCCGCTCGAGGCCGGAATGGACGGAGACCGACTGCGCGATGATCAGCACCAGGTACCGAGCGCGAGCGAGGGCCGGGGCGCTGCCCATCCCTCCAGTCGCGCGCCACTGTCCAGCGCCCGGCCCCGCGCCGCCGTGGGCGGAAAAGGGGGGCGACAGGAAGCGAGGGGGCCGCCTCCCCTGGCCTTGCTCCTCCCAGTGGCGTCTGCCTCGGCTTCCCAAAGACCCTCTGCGAACTCCCCGGAGGGATGGGGTTTGGGGGGAGGACAACCTCTTTCGAAGCTACTGCTCACCTCACCGCCCTGACATCCCAAGGAGTTTGGCCTCGTGCTGTCCACAGTACTGGACCGAACATGCCTTCTTTCATTTTCCGTTTCTACCCTGGTTAGGCTCGTTTCTTCGGTACAGGCTGTGCTAGCCACGGGCTCAGGGATCGTGGTCATCCGTTCCTGCAACGACGTGATCAGCGACAGGTAACATTGAGGCCCTGGGCTGGGGAACTCTTGCGGGCTGGCTATGTTAGCTGCTACAGGCTCTCGTTCTTGACCAGCACTGGCTGGTGGGCAGCTGACTGAGGTGAAAACATGGTCATCACGATCACTGCCTTTCTCCTCTTCCTTCCTTCAGCATCCCCAGGTTAGAAGGAAGGAAACACAAGGAATGCCAGGGAGTCAGGGAGTCGCAGGCACATGCCAGGTGGCTGTTAGGAGTGTTGTTTGCCAAGTGGGAGTATGGCTTTGGGTTCCTGTAAGTGATTTCTCTCGGTTCCCACTCCGGAGTGTCCACGAGGCCAGGTATGTCCAGTGCAGGCAATGGAGCCTTTGGGTGGAGAGGAACAGACTCACTCCACTCTCTTGCAAAATGCTGCTCGTCTTCCCTCTGGACTTGCCATTGCTGGTGCTTTTGGCAAACAGACCTGTGTGCGTATGTATTGGAGCCTAGGCCAGAGGCAGGTAAAGAAGTGTGTATCCGTCTGCAGTCTGAGTCCATCAAACTATAAGTTAAGGCCAGAATGGTGTGGATTTTATAATGTGTATATATATATATATATATAAATGATGTTTACATAGTTGATTAGGGTAGGAAGAGTCAAGGATTAGAAACCATTGTTCCCAAATTTTCTTTTTTCTTTCTGTGTCTGAGGGGAAGATGAGGGTGAAGCCACACCCAGCCACCCAACCACCTCAGTACCTGGGGATGGGGAACGGACACCCAATGTCATCCCAGGGTCCCTGATGTGGAGCATGCGCCGAGGGTTCTGCTCAGATGGTTTTGATAATTCTGAAATGCTATTGATCTCCTCGCTCCAAGGATGAGGAAATACTTCCAAGGTCCATTGGCTGGCATAGTCCACCTTAGAGTTCTCTATTCATCCAAATACTTGCTGCCAATGCTTGGCTGGGGGAGTTGACCAATTTGTTCTGTGCTCCTTCCTCTGCACTGGTACCAGATGTCCTCTGCAGGCCCCAATGGACTGCCATATCCTCTGTGTGCGTCTGGGTATCCATCCACTGTCTAAGCCACTGAGGAAACCCAGCTCTGACACATGCACTCCACGGTCAGACCACAGACCCTGCAGTTCTCTTGATGGTTGGAGTTCTGAGTCCAGCAGTTCAGTTGTGGGGATCCTCAGCGAAACCTTATCTGAGGTGATTCCAGACCATGGGGTCCAGCTCAGTCTGTCACCCACATTAGCCTATGCACACACTAGTAGTTGCAATTGCTGGGTTAGTTCTGTCTCCAGCCCCATCTCTTATGTAAACCAGTGGCTGCTGCGGCCCAGTCCAACCCTGCCCACTACACAGTCGGCCCTCATGTATACCAGCAGGAACTGTAGCCTAGTCAGATTGACCCCCAATAACCCCTAGCAGACCCACCCAACCCTGGTTCTTGTGCTTGCCAGTACGTGTGGCAGACTGGGTCCAGTCTGTCCCACATTCTGTTCAGCTCTTGTACATGTCAATGGGCGTTGAAGCCTAGCTCAACCCAACCAACCCCACTATCCAGCCCACACTCATGTCAGTGGGTGCCACTGCCTGTCTAGCCAGGTCTGCCCCCACTGTGGTTCTCATGTTCACCAGTGGGAGCTGCTGCCTATCAGAGAGGTGCCCACTGTTTTCCTGCTGGACCCACTCCCAGTCCAGGATCTTGTACTCTCCAGGTGGTTCTGCAGTCTAGCTTTACAGGATTTGCCCCCCAGTCCCAGCACTTGCCAGCTAATGCTGTGGCAAAGTCCAACCAGACTGCATTTACTCTAGCATATATATGCACTAGTGGGTATAGTTAGCCCAGCCTGGTTCTCCCCCTAACCCAGTTCACAAGCAGGCCAACAGGTGTGGCACTGCCCAGCCTGGCCTGCCCCCAGTCTGAGCTCTCATGCTCACCAGTGGGAGCAGTGGCCCAGCAGGGAAGCTCCACGCAACCCCTCACCGGACTTGCAATCCCTCCCCTTCTGGTCTCTCATGTGCTGATGGGTGTTATTTCCAGTCTGGCATGGCCCACTTCACCTCAGCATCTGACATTGGGTATTGTAGCCTGGCCCAGCCTGGTGTGCCTACGGTTCCAGCTCATGCTGGTGCGTGTTGCCTTCCAGCTCAGCCCAACTAGCTCCCAGTCCTGGCCTTAATATGAACTGGTTGGTGCTGCAGCCCAACTCGGCCCATCCTGCATTCTGGTTCTCAGATCTGCCAGTGGGTGTTAGGAACTTCCAGCCTGGCCTGCCCCCAGACCTGAGCCACAAATATGCTGAAGGGTACCATAACCTGGCCTGGTCTGGGCTGCTCCCAGCCTTGATTCTTGCGCTCACCTGCAGGGACTGCATCCTGACAGGAATTCCCCAAGCTTCTCTATCAAGTCTCCTCCCCATGGCAGATGTCATGCACACCAGTAAGTCCTTGGCTCACACTGACTTCGTCTACCTCCTGTTCTGGCAGGAACAGCAGCCCTACAGTACCAGTCCACACCCATTCCTGTTCTTACTGTTGGGTGTTACAGCCCAGCCACACCTGGTCCACGCCCAGACACAGCTCTAGCATGGCTCAGCAGGAGCTGAGACCTAGCTCAGCCCATTCTACACCCACCCTGGCTCTCACGAACACCAGTGGGTGCTGGAGTCAAGTTCAGTCTGGCACTCCCCAGACCCAGTCTACACCCATTCCTTGGAATACTGCAGTTACGTCCAGCCCAGTTCGCCACCCTCAGAATGGTGTGGTTTGTGTAGTATTTGGAACGGAGCCATGTAGTGTTTTTTAACCTGCCACTGTAGAAATACTGTTGCTTCTCCCTGTCAAACCAAAGCATGGTGGGCAGATGTGCCAGGGACAACTAGATAACCCTTCCTCCTCCTCCTCCTCACTTGTCTTTGTCCCGTGCCAGAAAACAAGGGCACCCTGGCTGAGCATCTGTCTCACTGGGCAGGGATCCTGCTGTTAAGATTTTCTTTTTAAGCAGAACCGGTTCCTGGTGATAAACTTGAGCATTTTCCCATCTCATACAACAAGCTTCCTCAGTGCCCCCACTCTGCCAGATCCAATTCCAAACCAGCCTCTTCTGCAATGCTTAAGCCACGATGAAGGCAGAGCCCACTGCAGTCGATGCAGTTAACATGGAGTGCCAGTGGCAAGCAACCCCTGTGCATTTCAAGAAGAGTCCCATGTAATAATGGGCAGTCCCATAGCACTGCTGTGTCTGCCCTCAGAACCTGAATGCTTCTGTGGCTTGAGCATAGGAGCAAGCCTGTTTGGTTTTAGCTTTCTCCTTTCAGGTCTCTCTATGCCTCAGAGTCTTGCTCTACAAAAATGGAAACAGGCACTGTGTTTGTTCGTGTGTTCCCCTATGAAAGGAGGATGCACAAGGATGTTTTAGGCACTTCTCTTATCTAAGAAAGAAGGCCTTATGGGTGCCCATGATGGACACCAGATCTTCTGTTATGATTCGCCTACTCTCACTGCTTGCCTTCACGTAGCAGTCTATGGAAGGAAAGGGTATCTAGAAATGCCCTCTCCCAGATTTTATACATGGTGTGGTGTGGAGTCAAGGATTCCCATCAGATTCTTAATGGAGGATAGATGCTTAAAAAGGACTTTATCTTTGATCTCAGAGATGTTTTCTGTTTTGGCACTTTAATTTGGATAGTACTTTCTTTTTTAAAAAAAAAAAGATTTATTTTATTTTTATTGGAAAGTCAGATATACAGAGAAGAGGAGAGACAGAGAGGAAGATCTTCTGTCCACTGATTTACTCCCTAAGTGGCCGCAACAGCTAGAGCTGCACTGAGCTAGGAGCCAGGAGCCTCTTCTGGGTGTCACACATGGGTGCAAGGTCCCAAGGCTTTGGGTCGTCCTCAACTGCTTTCCCAGGCCACAAGCAGGAAGCTGGATGGGAAGTGGGGCAGCCAGGATACTAGCCGGTGCCCATATGGGATCCTGGTGCGTGCAAGGCGAGGACTTTAGCTGCTAGGCTATCGCACAGGGCCCTGGATAGTACTTTCTATATTTAAGAGGTTTCCAGTTTTTTTAATTCTCACAATAACTCTTTCAGAGAAGACAGATTGCTGCTTTTGTTTTTACAGAGACAGTAGATTACAGGCTAGTGGTGGCTAAGATTATCATCCAGATCTCTTGTAAGTCTTCAGAGATCCTATCTGCGAGTCACAATTTCAGTTCTTACTAAATTGGTACTGTGTGCAAAAATATTAAGCCCAATGTTACACTGAGGGGACATAGCACTTAATTTTCAGCCATGCATTCAGTAGTTATTTTATTTGGGATTCAAGAATGCAACAGAGGGGCAAGCAGTCGGCACAGCAGTTGAGATACCACCTGGACCCCCACAGCTCTTATCAGAGTCCTGGGTTCGAGTGCTGCTTCTGCCTCTGATCTAGCCTACTGCTAAAGTTTGGGGACAGTAGATGATGTCTTAAGGAGCTGGTTTGCTGCTACCCTATGGGAGGTCTGCAATGAGTTGCAGCCTCCCAACCGTGGCCTGGTATAGACCTGGCTCCTTCTAAGTTTCAAGTAAATTTTTTTTTTTTAAAGGAAAGCAACTGAAACTACAGATGGACAGGATAATTTTTTTTTTTTTTTTTTTTTTTTTGCCTAGCTGGAACCTAATTAATTTACCTACTGGTGTACTGTGTTTGCCATTACTATTTGTTTTCCTTTATTCGTTATTTAGCTATGCTGCGGTACCTGAGGGGTCATTCAGGAAGACAGACTTGAGTGGCATGCTCTGCAGAGTAAATGAGCAACACTGCATTTCAGGGGACTGGTGCCTTAGGAAATCGCCTCTAAGACCACGTTAAAACACACCTGGGCGGGCCCTGCACTTTACTCTCGGGGGAGGAGACTCAAGCACTTGCAGGGGATGCTGACAGAACCGGAGTGTGAGAGTCATAAATTGTTTCACTGGATACACGGGAGCCCAATAGCAGCTTGGTAAATCTAATCCAGTGCCACCTTGGTAAATCTAATCTGCCCCATCACAGTTTATTCTTTTGTTTAGATGTTGTTTCATATATAGTCCTATAGAATGCCACCCTGTAGTCACTGCAGACTCTCCTCGCCAGCTGCTAGAGGGCACGAGTGAACTGATTCAGTGAACACTTGGTTCTTTCCCGGGATGAGGGCTTAGGAGCTGCTACTGAATGAACTGTGATGGGGCAGATTCAGCCCGGTGTCTGCCACAGGCTCTCTCCTGGTGTCTGACTGCTGGGATGTGGTCCCTGAGCTCCTGGTTTATTGCCAGACTTGTCCCCTCCCCCCTTGCCTCCCAAGGAACAGAACTGGGATCAGCCACTTTTGCACGGAAAATGGCCATCATGGCTCCCAGAGGCCCCCTAGAGTGGGATTGACTGCAGTTGGGGAAAATTTGTGGGTTCAGCAGTTTAAATCAAGAAACTCCCAGTTCTTGAGCAACTAAGGAGTTCAACTGGAACGATTGGATTAGTTGGGACTTGGGACATTTTCCAAACCGGTTTCTTGGTGGGGCTGCTGAATCATTTCGGATACCTGCATCCCAGTCAGTCTGTGCCACAAAATGCCAAGAACCCATTACAAATGCGTAGCTACATCATGCAGGTAGCGACAGCTGCTTCAGCACAGTGGGGCGGAGTAGATACCTGTCTTTTGCCTCTGACGGGCATGGATTTGCCCTGAAGTGTTGAGATCATGGCCTGCGCTGCTTCTTTATTTCATAAAGTACCTGGAGTAACAGCAGCTCAGGGAGCCAAAAACAGAAGGGACTCTGGGAGTACGTGGCTTTGAGCCTTCCTGTTCGACATCCATCATGATTTCTTAGGCCCATCCCTGTGCTTTCTTTCAGGCACTGGCTTGCCCGAGAATATGTTTGGTTTTTTATTCCATACATGATCTATGATACTTATGCCATGTACCTCTGTGAGTGGTACCGAACCAGAGACCAGAACCTCAGCCACTCCAGCACGTTCCGAAACTTCCTAAGTCAGAACCGCCTCATGATCACGCACCATGCGGTCATTCTGTTTGTCCTTGTACCGGTTGCACAGGTATGGCCTTCCCCGACTGCAGGGCAGCATCAGCCTTGGGTCCTCACTCTCTCCGGGCTGCTCTGCATCCCTCCCCTTGTGCCAGCTGCTTGCACTCAGAGGATACAAATCATTAAATCTGAAGTATACTTGATGGTCATGACCAACTATTCTTTTTTTTTATTAATTATTTTGCATTATGTGACAGTTTCATAGGCTTGACCAACTATTCTTTTGAGCCATCCCCTTAGTCCTCTGTGATTTCCTTAGCAGGTGTCAGAAGTTCTGCCAATCAGATATTAATATATGAAGTACCAATAGAATACAAAACGGTGCTCCCGTAGTGACAGAGTACTGAATGATGATACAGAAGCACTCAAAAATAGCATTATGTCTTCTCCCCAGGTTCATGTTTTCCCCGTGAACACCTTCCTAGCCAGAAAGGGAGAGGGCAATGCAAAGAACACACACAGTCCTGAGAACCTATGGAGCAGCAGGCACTTCAGAGCTCTGGGCTCTGTCACCTGGATGGAGAGACTGGGCCCCTAAAAGAGGTTACTTCTGTCTCAATGTGGCTGATCGAAAGTTGGTACCACTAGGTTAGACTGCTTTCTTGGAGAAAGTAGGGACCAAGGGTATTATCATTAGGAGGTTTTACTTGATTGCTATGGGACTCATCATCTACCACATGGCCTGGCACACTTTTTTGGACTGGACAGGTTCAGTGTCCCTGGCATGACTAAGACACACAGAAGGGGTTACACATGGCCTTTTGGCAGTTGTGGAAATCCAGAGGCCTCTGGGTGTGTGACGCTGTAAGGGTCTGCGTCGATCCAGGGATGCAGCCAACCCAGTGCTGCTGCTCTGAGGCCGCCAGAGAGGGCTACACTGGCTTGTTGGGCACTTCCCAGGCCCTTCCTGGTCTGTTGTGTTCACCCGTTCCCAGGCAGGACTTTCCCTCTGGTGTGTTGTCAACCTCCAGCTCTTACTTCATCTGCAGAGACTCCGGGGACACCTTGGGGATTTCTTTGTTGGCTGCATCTTCACTGCAGAATTGAGCACTCCGTTTGTGTCACTGGGCAGAGTTCTGATTCAGGCATGTATATATCTATATCTATATCTATATCTATATCTATATATATAAATGGAAGGGCAAACAGAGTGTGGGAGGCCACGGACCCTGCTTTTCCTGTGGAGGGTGGAGGGTTTGGAGAAATGCCCTACTGCTGGAAGAGTGGAATTGGAGACCCTTCAGTAGACTTCACCATCAGTCTTTCCTGGCGGGGTGGGTGTGTGTTTGTAGGTTTGAGACCTCACTTGTGTTCTCTAATGCATTGTTCTGTTAGTAGGGTGGTCAAGCCAAGTTCAGTGTCATTACTAGAACCAGGAGGCCATATGTACATATAGCTGTGGTGGCACTCAGCCTTCTCTCCAAGTGTGGAATATCTGATGACCTGGATTAGGATTAGCCCATACACCTGCTTGACTTCTCCTGAAGTGGGACTGGGGCTAAGCATTCCCTGACGCCCCAATCTCTTGGTGACATCGCCTTCTCTTGCCCCTTCTGTTGCAGCTAAAGCAGCAGCACACCCTCCTGTACAAGGTGAACGGAATCCTCACGCTGGCCACCTTCCTTTCCTGCCGGATTCTCCTTTTTCCCTTTATGTACTGGGCCTATGGCCAACAGCAGGGGCTAAGCCTGATCCAAGTGCCATTCAATATCCCTTTCTACTGCAATGTGGCCAATGCCTTCCTCATCGCTCCCCAGATCTACTGGTTCTCTCTGCTCTGCAGAAAAGCAGCCCGACTCTTTGATGTTCCCGAGGTCAAAAAGGATGGCTAACCACTCTCGCGGGGTCAGGCAAAGAGGCTGCCTCCTCACCATAGCTGCGTCTCACACTCAGCGTTCTGTGGACCAAATTACTACCCTGGATGGTCTCAGCCTTTATATATTGATAAGCAGATGGATTTGAGTTTTTCTAAAGAAGTATTCACATTGCCTCCCTCTTCTAACCTGCTCTTTTTGCAACAGCATTTTTTTTCTCTTAGTAACAACTATTGGATCCTGTCAGGCCTCCACTGGCAGCAAGGTGTTCTCACTGTAAGCCTAAGGATGCATCCTTGGGGTTATCTCCAAAACTCTGGGAGGTAAAAGCAGGGGTGTGGCCATCAATGGACCAGGGTGATAAGTGACTGGGCAAATATTGGCGGCCACCAACTCTTTGTGCCACTAAGGGTGGTCTCTATTTGCATTAGGCCAACAGAGCGAGCCATGGCTTGGTTACTGAAAGAATGTCTGCATGCAGTGTTGGCCTGGGAAAAAATCATCGTGGAGAGCTAATTTTTAAAAATTGTTTACTAGATAACCCATGGGTTCTTTGTCTCATCCTCTCCTCCCTGTGTCAGCAATGAATTCCCGTGTGTACTGACTTCCAATTGGAAGTCTCCCTGGCAGAGGGAGGCAGGGATGGAAACTGATGTGCTTGTATAGGTAAGAGACCAACAGGTCAACATGACCTTTGGAGGCAGACTTGCTAAAGAGACCAAGGTGAAATGTGTGGACCTGTTGCAAGCTGTCACAAATGCTATTCCTTGTTTAGCAAGTTCCCTCATGCCCAGCCTCCCCCGTGTCCACATGCCCAGGTTGCTTTCCTAACAGCTATGCTGGGTGACGCAGTCTCCGACATGGTCCTCTTCATGTGAAGCTCTCCATCAAGAGAAGGCACATCCAGCTAGCAGAGCGCTTCCCACAGAGCCCCTGGTACGCCTGTTGGTGGTCGGATGCTCATTCCTATGCTGAGCATACTGCCACTTAGCCCAGAAGGCTGGAGCACAAGAGGGCAATCCGCCTGGCCAAGTATGTCCTATGGACTGACGCCTTCACCCCGTTTGCAAATAGGATCCTCTGGTGCCAACATTAATCATTCCTTATCAACTAGGGCGGGTTTGAGAAGACTGTGCGACCAGTGCTTTTTCCAGTGGTAGTGAAAAACTAGAATCCTCAAAGTGCCTTTTAATTGTCCATGGATTCTTAAAGGACTCAATGTTAGGTAATGGTGTCTCAAATTTTGACTGGTTCAGTTTTCAATGGGTGTCATTTATAAAATGTAAAATGCTACAATTTTTTTTACATGCTATTTTCATTGACTGTATTGGTGTCATTCCCTATGGTGATTAAATTGCACTAATATTTCCCAACTTACTCTCATTTGTGAAATACACCATTACTAATTTCCCGTAAGACGCAATCCTTTGACCCAGCTGAACTGGCTGCTGCGTGCTGACTGCTGATGGCAGTGTGTGTGCTGGTGCTCTCAGTGTCCAGCAGGGTCTACCCAAGACCTCATCCAGTCCTGTTTCTATGATTCACAACCCCTAGAACTCCCAGAGTCCAAGCTAAGTGGTCATGTAACTGTAGGCCCTTCTCTTTATGGCTGAATCCCAACTGGAGCTGAGGCTGAAGCCCAACTGTTTGTTGGTCACAGAGCCAGTGTCTAGTTTATTTTTTAAAAAAAAATTCTGGGCCTGGCACGGTAACCTAGTGAAGTCTCACCTTGCATGCACCAGGAGCCCATATGTGCACCAGTTCTAATCCCAGTGGCCCTGCTTCCTATCCAGCTCCCTGTTTGTGGCCTGGGAAAGCAGTCGAGGACAGCCCAAAAGCCTTGGGACACTACATCTGCATAGCAGACCTGGCAGAAGCTCCTGGCTTTGATCAGCTCAACCCCGGCTGCGCCGCTTGGGGAGTAAATCAGTGGACAGAAGATCTTCCCTTCTGTGTACCTGATGTTCTGATAAAAAGAAACAAATTGTCAGATTTACAGAGAAGGAGAGACAAAGATCTTCCGGTTCACTCCCTAAATGGCCATAATGATTGGAGCTGGGCGGTCTGAAGCCAGGAGCTTCTTTTAAGTCTTCCACGTAGGTGCAAAGACCCAAGCACTTGGACCATCTTCTGCTGCTCCCAGGCACATTAGCAGAGAGCTGGGTTGGAAGTAGAGCAGATGAGACTCTAATCAGTACCCATAAGGGAATGTTGGTACTGCAGATAGAGGGTTAGAGTACTATGCCACAGAGATGGCCCTGGAAAGCCCCCTTTAAAAACTTTTCTAAGTTGTTTTTTCATTGTAAAATTAGACATGCAGAGAGGAAGAAGGATCTTCCTTCCACTGATTCATTCCCCAGGTGGTCGTAACAGCCGGAGCTGCACCTATCAGGAGCTTCTTTCAGGTCTCCCACACGGGAAAGAGTCCCAAGGCTTTGGACCGTCCTTGACTGCATTCCCAGGCAACAAGCAGGAAGCTGGATGGGAAGTTGGGCCACTGGGATTAGAACTGGCACCCATATGGGATCTCGGCAAATGCAAGGTGAGAATTTTAGCCACTGGCTGCCATGCTGGGCCCAGGAATGCCCTTTAAAAAAAATTATTTTTTTGGGCCCGGCGGCGTGGCCTAGCAGCTAAAGTCCTCGCCTTGAAAGCCCCGGGATCCCATATGGGCGCTGGTTCTAATTCTGGCAGCTCCACTTCCCATCCAGTTCCCTGCTTGTGGCCTGGGAAAGCAGTTGAGGACGGTCCAAGGATTGGGGACCCTGCACCCATGTGGGAGACCCGGAGGAGGTTCCTGGTTCCCAGTTTCAGATCGGCACAGCACCGGCCGTTGCGGCTCACTTGGGGAGTGATTCATCGGACAAAAGATCTTCCTGTCTCTCCTCCTCTCTGTATATCTGACTTGGCAATACAAATAAATAAATCTTAAAAAAAAATACTTTTGATGATGTTTACATAGTTGATCAGGGTGGGAGGGGTTGAGGATTAGGGGAAAGTGGGTGAGACCACTGTTTGCACACCTTCCTTTCTCCTGTATCTGGGGGAACAGGGGAAATAAGGGAGAAGCCACATCCAGCTTCCCAGCCACCCCGGTACCAGGTATGGGGAATGGAAATGCCGATTGTGAATACAGTGAAATAAGCATCTTCCTAGCCAGCTCTCACTCTTCAGTAACACCCCGGGGCTCCTTCAAGACTCACATTATGCTTCTGTACACACTATTCTCTGCTCCCACGTGTCCATCAGCACCATGACAACCTCACACCTGTCAGAAGATAATCACTCATCCTTTGAATGTCTTTTTCCAAGCTAGTAGCCTGAGCACAGTCCTCTCTGGGCCCTCAGTGGAGAGTTAAAAGCTCCAGGGCTGTCATCCCTTCAAAAGGCATCTGCTGCCATTGAGGGCACCAATCTTAATGCTTAAGAGTTTTCCTTGCTTCTACCCTCTCCCTTTACAATGGTGCAGGCCTCCTGGGTATAGAGACAGAGCCAGGGGGAGACGGGAGCTCCTTTCCTGCGGCTGCCCTTTCCAAGATATGCTGTAAATGTTAGTACTAAAATGACTCTTGCCGAGGATCTCAACGCAAACCACACGCACAGGATTTTCTTCCCACCTGGGTGGGTCTACCTTTGTGTTTGCCAAAATCTAGGGTGGAGAGGTTCATTTATAAACCCATTCCTCCCAGCTGAGCTGGATCTTAGAGGCTCTAACTCAGTGTATTCGGTCCTGGGCTCCTGCTGAGTGCTGAGAAAGACTGAGGCAAGAAGAAACTGGAAAGAGAATTTTATTATAACTTGTTTGTTACAAATACCTAAAAAACTATTTTCTTTACACCATTATTGCCATATACTTTTTAATCCTGTGCACAGTTTCATGAGACTGTCAAGCCCGGGCTTCCCAACTGCAGCCCCCTACAGAACGGCTGTGCTGGGCCCAGCTTTTGCCTGCCCAACTGCGTCAGAAGCTGTTGATCTTTTGCAACAGGGTCTGGCGCCGCTCCTGGGGGCTGATGTTCTCCGCGATGGACTTTAGGAAGCGCTGCTCATTCACCTTCTGTAACAGGGAGCTCGCAGAAGGATGGGTCTTGCTCAGGGTTTCATAGCAGGTGAGGATTTCCAAGGCCAGCACGTACAGTGGCTCACAGACCTCCTGGGGGAGCATGGCCATGATGTGTAGAACATGACAGAAAACCTGCGTACAGACAAACAGGGCTTCCTGGGTCAAGTCCTGCTCCTTGCCTTGGGCCCAGGGCACAGCTGACTGTGTCAGCCTGACTGAGTCTAGGAGGCTGGTCACACTGCTGCACAGGAGTTTGACCACGTGGCTCCAGCCTTCCGTGGGAAGCCAGTTGCGACAACTCTGGCTGCAGAGAAACTGGAAAGTCCTTAAGAAGAGCACGGAGAGCTGCAGCTCCTGGGCAAAAGGCTTCAGGTTGAGCAGGGGAATAAACTGGATGTACTCCAGGCTGTACGGGACATGGAGGAGCTGCTGCTCCAACAGCTTCCTGGTCAGCTGGTGAAGGAGTTGCCACTCCTGGGGGCTGCACCAAGGCATGACCTGCACCAGGGCCACCAGAAAGCCCTTGCTGAACAATCGGACCTCCTCAGGATTGCCCACGTCCACCACCAGGAGAGACAGCATCTGTTCGGAGACACTGCCAGAGATGTAGCCACACTCCATCCAGGCCAGAAGCCCCGTGCCAGGCCCGTACCCCGGGTGGGCCTGGGAGGTCCACTCAGCCTCAGAGAGCTTACAGATCTCAAAAAGGGTGGTGGGCACCTCACACTTGAAGTGGCCCTCAAAGAAGTTCTTGAGTCTGAGGCCCACAGTCCAGTCTAGCTGCTCCAGCTTACGGTGGAGCCAGGACAGAGACTTGATCCAGCTGTCTGGGGAGAAGGCGTCCACATTGGCTAGCACAATCTCACAGAGGAGAGCCAGGAGCCGGATCACCAGATCCTTGTCCTCCAGGGAGAGGCACCGCTTCTCCTTGGGCAGCTGCCAGTACTTGCTGAAGCCATCCAGCAGCTGGCACAAGCTGAAGATGAGGGGGAAAGGGGAGCAGGTCTGAAGCCAGTACTCCTCTAAGCTTGCATTCGCCTCGAGGGTCTGCAGGAAGATCTTCAGGCTGAGGTCCACCTCTTCCATATCCAGCCTCAGGAAGGGCAGAACAAACTCCTTCAGCACCTCGTCGGGCTCCAGGAGGGCTGCGACTGGAATCCCCTGGGGCTTCACGGGGCTCAGCAGCAAGCTCAGCAGCTCCAAAAACTGTTTTTCTTCTTTGGGGGTGGAGAACTTTGTCCAGACGGTTTCTTTGAGGCATGACACCACGAAAGTGCAGGATGAGCGTGGGCCCCCTTCATCTTCTGTGAACCTGAGGGCGGGGAAAGCCGTGAGGATCTGCGCCAGGAACCTGTGGGTGCCGAGGTTGATCACAGCCATGCTGCACATCTTCTTCACTGTGATTTCCGGGTACAGCAGCACCAGGCGGGCCACAGACCCCACAGCTCGAGCCAGGCCCTGCTCCGAGGTGCCCTGGGTGAGCTGGTTGAAAGTTGTATTGAGGTCTTCCTGGAAATGCTCCAGGTAAGGCAAGAGCTTCTCTGAGAGGCCCTTGCGTCCCCAGGAATGCAGGACGCCTGACAGCACTTTGTTTTTATCTGGCAGGGAGAGGTCTGTGTAACATTCCAGGATGAGGTTGATCACCTGTTTCATCTGAGGTTTGGGAATGGTTCTGTCCATGGAGGTGACTTCAATCACTGTTTCCAGCAGCCTTAAAATCAAGTCTGGATCTCGGAAGAGAGCCCTGTTATTAACCAGGCAGGCTACCCACTCGTCTGAGAAGGCCCACTTCTTCTCAGAGGCAAAAATGTAGCACATTTCCATGTGTCGGTCCATCTTCTGCTCAATAATGGCCATGGCAATGGCAGCAGTGATGTCCTCAGAGCCCTTGTCCTTTAGCACCCCGCTGGTTCTCCTCAGGAAGTCCTCGACACACCTGGCCAGCTCGAATACCACCTGCCTCTCCTCCTTGGGCAGGTTGCTGGAGGCCAGGTAGAGCCTCAGGTTCTGGCTGAAGGATGTCAGGCTGTCACACAGCCGGTAGCTGTCATAGCTCGTGCCCTGGCTGCTGTTCAGCATGGCCTGCAGCTCCTCTCCCCACTCCCGCAGCAGGCTGTGCATGAACTCAAACCCCAGGAAGATGGTCTCACTCGGCAGTTTGGCCAGGGAGGTCAGGCTGATGTCCCGCTCTGCCTCCTTGACCTTCTCTACCAAGGCCTGTTGGTGGTAAGGGTTCTGCATGTCTGAATTCCACACAGAGATCACCGTGGCCAGCTTGTCCAGGTACATGGTAGCGGACACTTCCTGAGGGTCGTCCTCCACCAGTGCAAACACAGTGAGCATGTCGGCCAGGTTGGCCAGTGCACAGCACTTCATCCCCAGGCACAGGATCCTGCTCTGGATTTGCTTCAGCCCATGAAGCAGCATGGCCAGCAGGGGCATGGTCGGACACACGGCTGGGTCTGACTTAAACCTCTTCGGGGGATGGGAGAACTCGTCTGAGGAGGGCAAGTACTTATGGGCCATTGTCCTGAACTGGGAGAGCAGTGGGTCCTGCTGGCCACCCTTGTGCTTCATCATCTCCCACCAGACGTCGAGGAAGAAGGCCACATCCTTGGAAGACGTGTCAATGGACATGTGCTCCAGGAAGCGCTCCAGCTCTGCCCGGCACACGGTGGTGGGCAGGGCCATCAGGAGCTGGATGAAAAGTCCCGAAGCTTCCAGGGACTTGAGCAGCTCGAAGAGCACCGTGTGGTTGATGGTGGGGATCATGTTTCCCACAGAGAAGAAGACGTCTTCCTGCCAGCGTGCTTCGGTGTCGGAGGGGGTGACAGGAGAGGGCTGAAGAACCTTGGCCCAGATGATGATCAGAGCTTTCTTCTTCCAGGCAAAGGGCTGGGACTGTGCTGTGGCTGAGGAGATCTCCCTCAGGGCCTCCACGATGGGCTGTCCGACATGTTCCCAGTCGGACTTGGTTAATTCTGCCAGTGCTTTGGGGCGGAAGAGCTGCTCAGCCAGCAGGAAGCCCCCATGCAGAATGGTCATTTCCTCACAGATGTTCAAGGGGCCTGCACAGAGAGAAGCCCAGTAAGACCGGATGGAGGGAAAATGGTGCAAAGTAGTAAGCACATGTAGAGGGAGACACCAGAGTGTATTGGTTGTGAATATCAGGGATCACACAGGTTTTAAAAGCCACGTGGGAAGCAAGCAGGGATTGCTCCAAGGGTGACTGCCTGGGGCTCAGTGTTGTGGTGTGATGGGTGGAGCGGGTGCCTGCATCCTACATGGGTGGTGGTGGTTTGAGCCCCAGCTGCTCCACCTCCAATCCAGCTCTCTGATAATGTGCCAAGGAAAGGAGGAGAGGATGGCCCAAGTGCTTGGGACCCTGCTCCCACATGGGAGACCCAATCAGGAGCTCTTGACTCTGGCCTGGCCCAGACCTGAAAAAACACTGCGGCCATTTGGGGATGAATCAAGAAATGAAAGACTGACTGATTTCTGATTGTCTCTGCCTCGAACTGCCTTTCAAATAATAAGCTAAAAAAGAAAAGAAAAAAGACTGCTGAGAAGACTGGGTATTCAGCTTAACAGCTAAAATGCCTGTGTCCTTGTTGGAGTGCCAGGGCTAATACCCGGCTCTGTCTCCTAAATGCAGCTTTGTGCAATGCGGACACAAGGAAGGCAACAGCAGCTGAGTTCCTGTCACCAGGGGGGAACCCTGGATTGAGTTCTCAGCTCCTGGCTCTGGCTCCAGCCTAGCCCCAGCCATTGGGGGCATGTCAGAAGTGAACCAATGAGTGGGAGTGCGCTTCTGTCAGCCTCTCAAACCAAATAAAATTCAACTGAGGCTTACAAAGATGATCTCCGACCCTTCTAAGCCTGGAGAGGGTGAGGAATAGAAACTCAACAGGTTAGTCGGGGACAAGCTCTGTTCTGGTCATTTGGACACGGAAGCTCTCCTCTGACCACAGACATGCAAAGCTGAAGGTCAGGAGGCAAGGTTAGCCCAGCAAGGGGATTCTGGGGGGCTACATCTGTCCAGATGGGAGCACTGGCACCAAGGAAACCAGTGGATGGATTCAGGACAAGTGTGTGGAGGACAGGTTGCACTGTAGGACTAGGGCTTCCTGCACAGGCTCTGGAGCGAAGGGCTGACACGATATAGCACCCAACCTTGGGGGGGAGTCTGGATGGGAGGACATGGCCCCTGAGCCTCTCAGTCATGACAAAGACACTACAAGGCAGGCACTAGGCACGGGAGCAGGCAGATGGTCCCTGCCTGGCCCTGTTCCCCTGCAGCCTGGCAAACAGGCTCTAACCACCCCTCTGCCTCCCAGGGAGACGGCCCTCTCCCCCTCCCCACCCCAGCTTTTCCTGTCAAGCATAACCTCCTTATAACCTTGGCTGTGGTGTGAACCAGGTGGCAGTCACCAAAACCACAGCATTAGAGGAAGAAAAGCAAGGCAATCTGCTTCCTTCAGTATGCCACAAATCGACAGATCCAGATAGGCATCTTAGGCATCCTCAGCCACAGCCATGTGATCGTGGATGGATCACTTCCACATCCATGAGCTCAAGTCCAATGCCCTGTTACACCGTGAACATCCAACAACATACGCACTGGCCAAGCCCTTGCTTAGGGTTGGTGCTATTCACCTCCCGATCCCGGCGTCCAGGGATGCCTCACCACTTAATACCACAAAGCCACAATAAGCATCGCACTAATTAAATGCTCCAGTGAATGTTGGTTCCCCACACCTCTGCAAGTGTGGTGAGAACATGGTCACTGTTCTTTGCTTCCCCCCAGCTCAGAAACACGAAAGTACGTGGATCTTTATCAAGTATGTTATTTTTGGCCCAGAAACAAAATATAGAGTGCAAACACTGCTCACCGTCCAACACTTGTCTCTGCCCCTCTTCCCAGGCCCCAGAGAGGCAGCCCCTCACACAGCCCCCATTCCCCAAGAGCACCTTGTTACCACCTACACCGACCAGAAGCCAGCAGAGAACCTACTGACTGCGAGACACTCAGGAGTGTCCAGCCCATGCAGCACTTCATGAGGGCAGCGGAAGGCCTATAGCTGGGCATCCCCATAGCAGCCAGACTGACTCCAAGGGAGGCTGAGGCGCCCAGGGTGTCTATCTGGGGGTTAGCTCGGGCAGTTCTCCCAGGATCCCCAAAGTATGTTTCTTACTTTTTTTTTTTTTTTAAGTTATTTGAAAGTTACAGACTGAAAAGGAGAAAACAAGAAAACCCTCCCATCCCCTGGTTCATTTCCTGGATGGCCACAATGACCAGCACAGGGCCAGGCTGAAGCCAAGAGATTCATCCAGGTCTCCAAGCAGGTGGCAGGGGCCCAAATATGTCTTCCTCTCAATGTAACTGCTCCGTATGGTCAGCTTAGCTGAGTAGACAGGTGGCCCCAACAGCTGCCTTGCAGACCCAAGGATGCCCAAGTGTTCCCTGAGGGAGTCCCAGGAGTAGTTAGGGCTCAGGAAAATCCAGGTGCTTTATCACTGGTGCTTGCGAGTGCCCACTTCTGATGTTTGCTAAGTGCTTGTGCACACCAGGTACCGTGCTAGGGGGTACACTGGTAAGATCTCTCTTCTAATCTTCAAAATAACCTTTTGAGGATTGTTATTCTTGTTTCAGAGGCTCAGCCTCAAGTGCAGTTTGCTCAGGGTTGACCACCACCACAAAGTGAGGCTGAGACACAAATAACCACAACTTTGCCCGGCCCAGAGCTGCCATTTGGGGAGTGAACCAGTGAAGAGAAAATTTCTCTTTGTAGCTCCGCCTTTCCAAACAATAAAATAAATTAAAAAAAAAAAAATCACCACAACTGAGGGCTGCACACTGCTCTTCCCAATCCCTCATCCCACCACTGAGGAGCTGGCTAGGGTCAGGGTCTCACGCACGTCTCCACGTTTTCCCACTAGGTTGGAAGCTGCCTAGCAGGTGGGCGTCCATTCATGTCTACCTTCTCCCTTCCTTTTTCCACCCTTGCCTGGAGGATTCTAAACCAACAGGCATTTAGCCCAAGCGGGATACCCCGTCCCAAACCCTGGTTCTCTCTCCGCCAGCTTCCCGCCAGGGTGCAGCCCGGGAGGCGGCAGGTGGCGGTTCCAGTGCTGGAGTCCCCTCTGCCACCCCCGCGGGAGTCCTGGCTGGAGTTGCTGGCTTCGGCCTGGCCCCAGAACCGACAATTCCTGACCCGGCGGGCTGGAAGATCTTTGTCATGAATCCGCACCGTTTCCACATGCGAGCTCTCCCTCACAGCTCCGACTGGCCAGCGCCCAGGCCCCGGAGGGAGGAACTTCACGACACACGGCGGCCCATCCCACAGCAAACTCCCCGCCGTCCCGCCCACGTTTCCCGTGAGGGAGCCCGAGTGATCGCCAAAGTCGCTGAGGAGCTGAGCAGGCGTTCACCACACCGGGGCGACAGGCCTTCCCGCACGTGCGCCGGCCCCGCCGCTCTCACACGCCCGGCCCGACCGCCCTCTCGCTTTTTCCCCCCCGTAAAAAGGGGGTGACTCCCCAGGTCGCCAGAGGCCGGGCCAAGGCGCGGCTGGGCCCGACACCCCGGACCTTCCACGAACCCTTCCCCAACCAGGAGGGTTCCCTGAGCCCAGGCCGGCGCGGGAGGCGGCCCTTCGGGAAGCACCGCCCGGGGGGCGCGTCGCGGGCCGGCCGGGGACGGGAAGACGGACACCCACCTAGGTCCATGGCGGCGACGCGCGGGCTGGCGCGGGGCCCGAGGCCGCCCCTCCCCCAGGAAGCCGGGGCGAGCACGGCGCAGGCGCCACCGCACAATGGGCGGGGCGGGAGGCTCCGCCCACAGCCCCCGCAGCGCAGCGCGCACGCGCGCTCCCCACCGGCGAGCTCGCGGTGTCGGAGCTGCCCAGCCTACAGCGCCCCCTCTCGGCCTCCTTCCAGTCAGCCGGCAGGTACCCGGGTTTACCTTTCCAGGTCGTGTGTTTTAACCCAGCCACCCATGTTCTCGCCCTCCTCGCCTACCGGGCTCCCTGGGTCCTCACGGGTCCTGCATTCACCCTCATGCAGGACAGGAGCCTGGCCGATTTGCTCACTTACCTGACAATGCCTCCAGGTCCAGCTGCACACACGGTTCCTGCAGCCGTGCCACGCTGTGTCCTCCACATAGCAGATGGGTCGCCTTCTCCTGGGGGTGCTCTGTGCGACTAAACCTCTTGTGCAGCAGACCCAGCCAGTTGCCCCCTGGTCTGCAATTAGTACCTGAGAAAACCACACACCTGTGCAGTACCTGAGAAAACCACACACCTGTGCAGACACGTGTCCCTGCCTCCCTAGGAGCTCACTATTAGCCTCACGTGTTCTCTCCACTCCGCAGTTCCCTGGGGATAAACTAGCAAGGCCAGGGGGGCCAAGCCTCAGGCATCCTGATGAGCCAGGTGGAATTTGAGATGGCGTGCGCGGCCCTCAAGCAGCTCAAGAACCCTCTGAGCGACCAGGAGAAGCTGCTGATGTACAGCCTCTACAAACAGGCCACTCAGGGCGACTGCAACCTCCCTGTGCCTCCTGTCTCAGAGGTGAGAGCCAAGGCCAAGTGGGAGGCGTGGAACAAGATCAAAGGCATGTCCAAGATGGACGCCATGAGGAACTATGTGGCCAAAGTGGATGAGCTGAAGAAAAACGAGGCTGCTTAAGGAAGTTCCGGGAGAGGCTTTTCCGGTTGGGAGTGTCTTTCTGAGAAGACCTGGTGGGCAACGACCCACATGGGTGGCGGTGGGGATGGCTGAGGCAGAAATAAATCACTAGAAGTGCAGGCCTGCAGGATGCGAGTTGAATGGCGCACGGGTATCCCTGGTCTGGGCAAGGGCCCATGCCCCCTGCGCTCTGCGAGGCTCTGAGTGTACTTCCCCAGCCTGCCACTCCTATAACACCTGTCACTAATTGGCAGGAGCAGGCAGGGTCTACGATCAGGGAGAGCAGGCTCCAGGGACTTGGTCTCTGAAGAGCAGGGAGGGCCCTAGCCCCCTTCTTCTCCAAGAACCCAAAACTATGGAGGGTAGAGCAGGGCTCTGCCTTCCAAAAGCCCCCACTGAACACAGGTGAAGCCAGGCAAACGTTTACTGCAGTGGATAGCAACAAAATAGTTGAGAAATAGAACAGAGGGCTTCAAAATCTCAGCCTCTGTCACACCGTGCCCAGCAACCATAATTTTCTCGGGACAATTCTGCAGTTGCCCCTGGTTTCTAGGAAGAGGTGTGTGTGGGGTAACATGAATATGTTTGTGTATGGGGATTGGTTGTCAGAACACAACGCATCCCTTAATCCATGCAAGTGTGGT
Organism: Ochotona princeps; assembly: GCF_030435755.1. Lineage (NCBI taxonomy): Eukaryota > Metazoa > Chordata > Mammalia > Lagomorpha > Ochotonidae > Ochotona > Ochotona princeps. The sequence goes on along the minus strand of NC_080848.1, from coordinate 37,795,945 downwards.
AGTGCCTGACCTGAGCTGCTGTTCCTTCGTGTCTGGGATCTGATTGCTAGGTGGTAATCTCCAGGTGCCTGAAAAAGTCACGTCTGCTGGAGATAAAAACTAAGAAAGGGGCCGGCATCGTTACCTGGCTGCTCCACTTCTCCATCCAGATCCCTGCTGATGGCCTGGGAAAGCAGCAAAGGGCTGCCAAGTCCTTGGACCCGGCACCCACGTGGGACACCTGTCAGGAGCTAATGGCTCCTCATCAGCCTGGCTCTGGTAACTGTGACTATTTGGGGAGTGAATCAGCATCTGGAAGATTGATTTCTTTCTTTCCCTTTGTACCTCGCTCCCTGCCTCTTTCTCTCTCTCCTTCACATAAAACAAATCTTACAAACACAGGAGAGCTCCTGCAGCATGGCCACCCTACATCTGTGCATTTCACCTAGAGGCCCATCAGAAAGCCAAAACGTCCCAAGTGCATAAACAGCATTACTTTCAATCATGCATCGTTGTACACTGAAGAAAAACACTTTTTGATACATTAAAGTATAAGACAGACACATGTGTTAGTAATTTATTACTTAAACTTATAACAAATTTAGAAAGCCACACTATAATAGCCTGAAACAGGGGAAGTATTTTCACAATATTATTAGAGACAAACAACAAGAATTAATAATCCAAAGAACACTTGCAAATTAACATAGTTCAGGCACAGAACCTTATCTGATTACATGAAATTTGTGTTGCTAACTTCCCATGTATAGACAAAAAGACAAACCCGTATCCCAGGGGAGGGGTAAACCGAACCTAGTTTACTGTGAAATTCAGGACTGCTTCCCATGAGAAGGAATCTGTGTGGAATGGAAAGTCTGGTAGTGCTCCCCGGGAAGGGAGGCTGGGAGGCAGGGAGGCAGACAAGCCTTCCGCCCCAGGAGCAGCAGGAGCCGAGCTCTAGGGGTTACTTGGTTCACACTCCCCAGTTTAGTCTCTGCAGTCTGAGCCTGGATAGCACTTTCTAGCACGAGACTCAGAGACCAGTGGAACAGCAGCTTGATTACAGAAGTTTGTTTTTAAAAATAATAAAATAATACACCCAGCACAATTCAGTTTCTAGTGACTTTTTTTGGGTTTTGTTCCAGTAATTAAAACTAATTTTTTAAAAATCCTGTTTAAAGCTCAAAACGAAGCAGAAAACAAAAAGAAAAAAAAAAAAACACTTTTTTTGAAGGCTGAGGAAATCATTTAAGAAATTTTAGAAAGTTTAACATGGTGTTCTATCTTGGGAGGATTAAAAAAAATCATATAGAGAGCCAGGCGTGGAGCAGACCAACACGGGAAGACCCTCTTGCATTCTGTAGCAACTCAGAATGTCAGAGCATGTGAGATGGGGTGTCAACCAACTCTTAAGCAAGGAACAAAGCTTCTCCAAAACAAAAATCTTAAATATCAGTATCTGTCAGGGCAAGGTCAGGGAAGAGATTACGGTCATGCTCTGAAGATCCACATGACCCCCAGCACCTCAAAACCCCCTCCCTGCCCAGTCAGGGTGGCATGGGACTGTCCCAGGCTGGAAGGTCCTTGCCACACCTTGAACAGTCGTACAAACAACATGCCATTCCGGTGAAGAGCTTCTGTGCCTGGGTGAGAATTGGGTTTCATTTCTAAAATATGCGACAGCTCTGAAGGATTATAATACAGCCATGTTCATCACCTGGGACCCCCTGCCTGCACGACGCCTCATGCTGGCCAGGAACCACAGCGCTTGCTCCCCACGAAGTCTTCCACTAACCCGAAGCCTTTGGTCTCTTATGATTAGCAAACCACTCATCACTTTTATCTGCTGCCATGGCCTACAGAAACAAACAGAACACATGCTTACTCTAGGACTGAAAATCCAGACATGGTCCTTGCTATCCTTCACTGAGCTCTCCGCACTCATGGCACTAGTGCAGCCAGGACAAGGGGATGGTGTGGGTAATGGGGCGGGGAGAGACACACAGGAAGACCAGGCACTTTCCCTGTGGAGTCCAGGCCTGCCACAGCAGCGATTGGGCAGGCCAGGTTACTGGCAGAACAGAGTACTGTCACTTAGCATCTGGTGGACTCAAGAATCATTAGTGTTCCTGAGACCCTGTCTGGTAAGACCCAAACCTGCAGAGTGTGTCACTCGAGGATGTAGCGCCACCTGTTCTGCCTGTACCTCCTTGCAAAAGCCCACTGAGAATTCACGGATGCTGCTTCCATTTGGCGAGCTTTGAGTCTCTACATTCAAGGTTCTGTTTCTATGAGAAGTCCTTTTAGCTTCCCAAATAATAAAGACATTCATTTATTCAGTCAAAAAGCAAGTATCAGAGTATCTTCACAAAAGCCATGGCTTTCACTTGGAGTTAGGAGCTGCACTGGAATCAGGAGGGGTGGCAGGGCAGCAGCAACATGGTCTAAGGCTTGGAGGGGTGTAGGGAACAGCTGAGGATTCGGATACGGAAACAAGGGGGTGTTAAAGGCATCCGCAGAGACGTGCATGAACTGAGATCGGGCTAAAGGAAAACGAGCATCTGACTGGCAAGACAGTAAGGAAACACTCAGCTTCCCTGCAGGAAGTCACAAGATGATGGCTGTGACTGAAAAGCAGGAAATTTATTTCTATCTGTATCTTCATCTAACTATATGTAGTTTTTCTTTCTTTCTTTTTTTCTTTTTTGAGATTTATTTATTGGAAAAGTAGATCTACAGAGAGAAGGAAGGACAGAGAAAAGTCTTCTACCTGCTGACTCACTCCAGAAAGTCTCCCATTCGCTGGTTTACTCCACAGATGGCAACAAAGGCTGAAGCTGAGCAGACTCAGAGCCAAGAGCCTCTTCTGGGTCCCTCATGTAGGCTCAGGATTCCAAGGCCATGGACCACTGCCCTGCTTTCCCAGGCCATAAGCAAAGGGCTGGATGGGAAGTGGAGCAGCTACTTCCAGACAAATACTGGCACCTATATGGGATGCTTGCACCACACAGTGGAGTATTAATCAGCTAAGTAACAGCACAGTCTTCAGTTTTTCCTCTTTTTTTTTTTGTTTTAAAGATTTATTTATTTTTATCGGAAAGTCAGATATAGAGAGAGGAGGAGAGACAGAGAGGAAGATCTTCCGTCCAATGATTCATTCCCTAAGCAGCCAACGGCCAGAGCTGAGCCGATCCAAAGCTAGGAGCCAGGAACCTCTTCCAGGTCTCTCATGCAGGAGCAGGGTCCCAAGGCTTTGGGTCGTCCTCGACTGCTTTCCCAGGCCACATGCAGGGAGCTGGATGGGAAGTGGGGCCACCAGGATTAGAACCAGCGTCCATATGGGATCTCTGAGTATGCAAGATGGGGACTCCAGCCACTAAGCTACCGCTCTGGGCCCCAGTTTTTCTCTTTTTAGACTGATAAATAGCAAAGCTGAATGTGGCTGGCTTGGTCAGCAGGACTTGGAGAGCATACTGTGATTTATTATTTTGATGATATTTAAACACATAAGAATCAAGGATATGCTTAAGAAGAAAAAAAAAAAAACAACCTCACAAATGTACATAAGGTTCTGTCCTTTAGGAACCATGAAAAATGAGGAGAAAGAGAGCAGTTAACTGGTGTTGGGGACCCAAGAAATCCTCTGAGTTTGGGGTGGTAAGTTGAAGAAGAGGGACGAAAAGCAAGAAACCATTCTGGTGAAGGCACGACAATGTATCCTGGGTTCATGCAAGCAACTCAGAGAACTGAAACAGACGGGTGGAGAGCTCAGAGCAGGGAAGACTGGCTGCCCCAGTGTTCTGCTAGCGAGCTTGGAACGTATCTGCGACCTTGACCAGCGAAGATGACGCACTTCCAACAGCTCCTCTGTATCTGTGTTAGGAAATAACTGCTAGCAGCAGGAATGGGGAGTGAAGAGGAGGGAGCAGAAGGCTTTTGCGGTATTACAGATGATGATGATGAAGGTCTCGGTAAGACATGTCAGAGACAATGCACAGCTCTGGTGATTAATAAAGGACTTTAGGGGTGAGCAAAGCAGCAGTCAAAAGTGGCTCTGTCTAATAAATCTAAAATGATTGTTAAGAGTGTCTCAAATGCTCACAACAGCAACAAAACTGGTTTGGAGGAGTCTAGCTGGGACAATTGGAATATCAGCCGGAGGCTGCTGTTCAGGGCAGGGAGCAGGGTAGACAGGAAAGAAGAGAAGTGGCGGGAAAGCTTTGCCTACGAGATAGATACATCTGCCCAGAAAATGGCTGCCTCTCGCTGAGCCTCAGGCTCCTCTTCTGCAAGGGGGATGCTTACCAGCCTGGCTCAGTGTGGTAGAGATGACAGAATGTGTACAAGGCACATACAAACTTGTCATTCTAAGAGATGCTTCCTAAAGAACCACCTTGGATAGTACTTTAAGACAGGCTGGGTTTGAAATGTCCACCAGTTACCCAGGTAATTCTAGAAGTTCACTGTATATGACACAGGTATGGACTCACTTAACTGCACTTAACCAAAGTAGGTCCCTGCGCTTCATAAGACTGCAGTAAGAAAATTGGCAAAGCACAGACTGGAAACTATAATCACAAGAAAACTACACCTGGGGCCAGCACCATGGCTGAATAGGCTGATCCTCCACTTTGAAGCACCCATATGGGTGCCAGTACGTGTTCTGGCTGCTCCACTTCCCATATAGCTCCCTGCCTGAGGCCTGGAAAAGCAGTAGAGGATGGTCCACATATTTAGGACTCTACACTTGCATGGGAGACCAGGAAGAAGTTCCTGGTTTTGGATCAGCTCAGCTTCGGCTGTTGTGGCTACTTGGGAAATGAACCAGCAGAGAGAAGCTCTTTCTCTCTGTATCTCCTTCTCTCTGTAAATTTGCCTTTCCAATAAAAATAAATCTTGGAAAAAAACCCAAACTTTGGGCCTGGCGCAGAAGCCTAGGAACTAAAGTCCTTGCCTTGCATGCATTGGTTTGTATCTTGGCTGCTCTATTTCCCTTCCAGCTCCTGCTTGTGGTCTACAAAAACAGAAGAGAATGGCCCAAAGCTTTGGGACCCTGTACCCACATGGGAGACCTAGAAGAAGCTTCTGCCTTTGGATTGGCTCAGCTCTGGCCATTGTGGCCACTTGGGAAGTGAACCAGCAGATGGAAGATCTTTCTCTTCTCTCAATAAAAATCTGAGTTCCAAAAAAATATAAATAAATACATCTGAAAAAACAAACAAACAAATAAAACTGGCAAGGCACATAATGGAAACACTAATCACTTAAAAAAGAAAAAACTGGATCCGGGGCCAGCGTCTTGGGTGAACAGGCTGATCTTCCACTTTCAAGTGCTGCCATCCCATATGGGTGCTAGTTCGTGTCCTAGCTGCTCCACTTCCCTTCCAGCTACTGCTTGTGGCCTGGGAAAGTATCGGAGAATGGGTCACAAGAGACTCCTGGCTTTGGATTGACTCAGCTCCAGCTGTTGTGGCCATCTGTGGAGTGGACCAGCATATGGAAGACTCCCCACCCCCTCTCTGCATATCTGCCTTTCTGGTACAAAATAAACCTTAAAAAAAAAAAAACAAAACAGAAAAACAAACAAACAACCAAAAACACTAGATCTGAAAGGGCCTTGAAAATTGAACTCAAATAAGGGGCATTCCAGAAGAGTAAGACAATAAAGACACACAGTGAGAATGCATTCATCTTCGAGAGCTGAGTGGACAGAACAACTTATGGCTGTTGGTCCAGATAGGCAAACTTTCCTGCAGGCTTCAGAGGCAGAATCTTGATGGCCTCCAGACCTACCATCTGTTTGCTTACATTAGGGAAGCAGGATTCCACCGGGAACCTTCACCTGCTCCAGGTGAGGCCGTCCTTGCTTGGTCTAGCGGGCAGCACAACATGGCTGTGGGCCTGGAACTAGCAGTGGCCCCACAGGATGGGCTAAAGTTTGTTTCTTTGTGGAGAAAAGCTAGGTTCCTTCACTTGTTTCTGTGGAAACTGCAACCACTCTCAGTCACCCAGCAGTACCTACCCAGCCACAATGGCCATCGGGTGGTTCATAAGAGATGGCCTCAGACATCCGGCAGCAGGACCTGCCAGCACCTTCAGCAGCTCCTTGTGCTGTTTGGCAATATCTTACAAGGAAAAAGCAATTCTACTCCTAGGTCTGTACCCAGCAGAAATATCTACACGTTTACTCTAGGATGATATTTAAGTGTGATATTGTAAGTTTATTTACATTCATGTAAGAGACAAGAAAGACATTTACAAGATCAGACAAAAATATTCACAGTTGCCTGCCTTATAATAGAAAAAAATATGGAAACAACCTGTGTCCAACCTCAGAAGAATGGATAAACTGTTATGTTCACAAAGTTAAAGGACACTCAACAATAAAAAAAAGAACAAACTATAAAATATGCAGTTACATGGAAAAATCTCAAAAATGTTTGCTGGAACCAGACACAAAAGTACCTACTGAATAGTTGTTTGTATGAAGTCCAAGAGCAACCAAAACTAATCTGTAGTGAGAGAAATGAGAACAGCAGCTGCCTCTGGGGGCTTAGGATGCAAACTATTTGGAAACGGGCACAAGAGAACTTTCTGCCTTGAAGGCCATGGTGTCCACTGTGTTGGGCAGTGCTGACAGGACAAAACACGGAAAAGTGCCTCCTCATCAGCGACAGACACTTGTCTGGGGCCACAGACGGGTTAGGAGGGAGAGAGGAGCTGGACAGAAAACAGCTGACGGGGGAGTTCTGAGTAGACGTCGCCGGAGTAGTAGGTATCCTCTCTTTGGAGAAGAATGTAGAATCCAACAGAGGCAAGGTGGGACTGCGGGGACAAGCTGCTCTGGGGCCAGCAGGGGATGGACGGGAAGCCTGACACCGCAGGGAAGCAGACAGGGATGAGGGGAGCTCAGAGGAAGCAGAAGCTGGTCATCGGTGTGGAAGGGCAAGAGAGATCTGCCAACTGACTGGCTGCTCAGACTCCACTTCCCTTCGTGATAACATTATGTTTATGTATGTGTGTGTTCTACACATTTCCTGTTTTAATTAACACTAATCGATGTCTGCTATTACATCAGCAGTTTGGCAAGCTTTCTATATAAACTACACAATAATCCCACAGGGTGGACACTCTTACTGTCTCAAAGTTTTAGATAAAGAGGCTGAAGTTTAGAGTTTAACTGCTTAAAGTCAGTCACGTAGCTATTAAGTGATAAAACTGGGACAGTTCTGATTCATTCTTTGAATCATTAAACAGAAGGCAGATTATCTATTACACACCTAGTATTTGCTAGGTACAGGGGTGGGGAACCGCTTTACTGCCAAGGGCCATTAAGATATTTATAGCATCATTTGTAGGCCACACAAAACTATAAACTTAATTAGGCTTATTTATCAACTTAATTATCAACTTGATTTATCAGCATAATTATCAACTTAGTTAGACTGCTATAGATTTATTGAATTTCCAGTCCTACCTGTGGGTTGCCTTGGTAAGGCCAGACGTCCCCCACCCTGTACCAGGAGCTGGGATTCAAAAATGACTGCCTGGAATGCTGTTTATAACAGAATAGTTGCTGCTGGATTTGACAAGATGGCAGTCGGCAATGAGTGAACTTGAGCACTTCACTGAGTGCTGAAAGGCAATGTAGAATACAGATGTGCAAATGGAAGATTAGAAGTAGAAATGGTGTAGACACACTGTTTAAAAAAGCTACCTGGGGCCTGGTGCTATGGCGTATGAGGTAAAGCTGCTATCCCATAAGGGTGCCAGTTCTAGTCCTGGCTGCTCCACTTCCCGTTCAGCTCCCTGCTAATGCACCTGGGAAAGCAGTGGGAGATGGGCCAAGCCCTTGGAACCCTGCACCCAAGTCGGAGATCTGGGAAAAGCTTCTGGCTCCCAGCTTGAGATCAGACCAGCTCTGACTGCTGTGGTCATTTAGGGGAGTGAACCAGAGGATAGAAGATCTCCATCTTTTCCTCTGGAGCTCTCCCTGTCAAATAAATAAGTAAACCTTTTTTCCAAATTATTTTTAAAGAGATTTTTTATTTTATTAGAAAGGTAGATCAGATTTACAGAGAGGAGGAAAGACAGATATTTTGTCCGCTAGTTCACTCCCCAGATAACTACAACGGCCAGAGCTGAACCAATTCAAAGCCAGGAGCCAGGAGCCAGGAGCCTTCCTAAGTTTCCCACGCAGGTGCAGGATCCCAAGGCTTTGAGACATCCTCTACTGCTTTCCCAGGCCACAAGCAGGAAGCTGGATGGGAAGCAGAGCAGTCAGGACACCAACTGGTGCCCATATGGGATTCTGGCGCTTGCAAGGTGAGGATTTAGCCATTGTGCTGAACCATAATAAGTAAATCTTTTTTTTTTTTTAATTAACAAAAGCAATAAAAGACACCTGGGAACACGCCGTGATCCCATATAGCGCCGGCTCTTATCCCAGCGGCCCCACTTCCCATCTAGCTCACTGCTTGTGGCCTGGGAAAGCAGTTGAGGACGGTCTAAGGCCTTGGGACACTGCGCCCATGTGGAAGGCCAGAGGTTCCTGGCTCCTGGTTTCAGATCGGCTTAGCTCTGGCTGTTGTAGCCACTTGGCGACTGAATCAGTGGACAGAAGATCTTCTCTCTGTCTCTCCTCCTCTCTGTGTGACTGACTTTCCAAAAAAAAAAAGATTATTCATTAAAAAAAGAAAGAAAGAAAGAAATCTGGACAAAGGAGAGAGGATCAGTAAAAAGCTCCTTGCTGTGCTGATAAGAATAACTCACTAGGAGGGGAGAGAGGGATGTGGTAGCATGGGGAAGGGGTGACCGAAGGAGCGAAGGAAGGGAGAAGGCTTGGTAACCAGGCATTTCCATTCACTGAAGAGAACAGAGACAGGTACAGGAGCAGCGGTCCCCTGAGGCAGTGGGAAGCCACACTCCCCGAGTCCAGATGACAGGACACGGAAGCAGCAATGAAGACACAGGCCCTGACAACAAAAGGACCTGATTTCTGTGGGCACAACCTTTAGCCTTTCCCTGTCCACATTTGTTGCTGCCCCTGCAGAAGCCGCTACAGTAACACAAACTAAGAAAAGAGACTCACGTCATCCAACAACTTGCTTCCCTTAGGATCCACCTTAGAAAGTTCTCGAAAGGCTTCATCCCCAACAAAGCAAATTTCGTGTCCATCCTGCATCAAGGAAGAGGAAAGACATTTGTCAGAGAGACATCTCGGCGAAAGCCCTGGCACAGGTGTCACAGTTCTGAGAATTACTCACAGGGTCGGCCAGGATGACCACGTGCACTGTGGCTTTCCCGGGAGTGTCCAGGCTCACCAGGGGAGTCAGGATCGTCTGCTTCTCGCGTTTCATCAGTTCTTCTAATTCAGGTAACTGGAGGACCAACACAAGGCAATGGGAGCAAGAGGTCACATACACTACCACCCCAGAGGTTCTCGAACCAACTTGACACGGGAGCCTCCATTACAGTGAGAACAAAGAAGGGCCAAACTTCATGCAGAGTTGAAGGAGCCAGTCACAGAGTTGAAACCCAAGATCTGCTGCCAAACATTACCTCACTTTTGGGGCAAGAAAAGGCAATTCTTCCAAAAGCTGCTGCATGATCAACTGTACCCTTGATGCCCTGCAGCTCCAGCTTACACTGAAAAGAGAGTGGGGTGACTTTGAAACAGGTTGTATGTACACATGACAACAACTTCAGTCAGCACTAAAGGGCTATAGTGAAGCCAAGCCTCTCCCCTCCCCTGCTGTAGACGCCAGGTGCTATGTACCTGGATACTCAGGGCATACTTCATGCGTCTTTTAGTGGAATACAAACGGTAGCACAATTCACAACCTATTCTGTTCCATGCTTTTCTACTTAATGTTATTGGTACATAAAGAAGCCCCAGGTTTTTTTACAGCTTCCTCTAGGACTGACCCATAAATTAGCAAGACATTCCTGTAAGCCACAAGACACTGGGGTTCTTATCTTTCACTGTTCCAAACAATGGTGCAACGGATAACCTTGTACGTGCGCCAGTGTGTGTGTATGCAAGTTCGTTTGTAAAATCGTTCCTAGGAAAACTGCGGGAGCAAAGTACAAGGACAAAATCATACTCCAGTGCTGTTATCTAGACAAAGAACAGAGATGGGTAGACATTTGGCCTAGGGGCTGGGATGCTCATGTCTGAGAGGAGTGCCTGGCTCTGTCACTCGCCTCCACTAATGACTTCAGCTTCCTGATAACGTGGACTCTGGGAAACAGCAGGTGATGGCTCAAGTAATTGGGTTTCTGCCACCCGTCTGGGAAGAATGGATTGACTTCCTGGCACCCAGCCCAGCCCAGCCCAGGTCACGGCAGGAATTCAGTGAGAGGATCAGAAGCTAAGTGTTCCCACTCAAATTATTGAAAACTAAATAAATCAATCATACGTTAAATCCTGTCTGCATCTCTTCTGACTACACACAGGTACATCTGAAAGGATTATCTTCCAAGCATAAATAGAAACAGACTCTGACTGGGGAGGTTATCACCAGTTTTCCTTTTCTTGTTTCTGTTTCTCTGTATAAATATTGATAATCACTGCGAAGAAACTATAGGAGCAATCTTCAGGTTCACCTCATTTTTAAGCCAAGTTCAAAGTAACACGTTTGTCATTTCTCTTTAAGATTGCTTACCTGGTTATCTGCATAGCCCAGCAAGGCCCTTTGCTTCGCTTCATCCTTTTCATAAATTTTCATTCCCAGTAGACTAGACCAGTAGTTTAAGGACTTCTGAAGATCAGATACAGCTAGAGTTACTTTCACTACAGAATCTGCAGGGTAAGAACAAGGCAGGTTTACACAGTCAGTGTAGGACAACAGAGTAGGAGGGCAAATGGGCCCAAGCAAAAATCAAAACGCAGTTTATAGTGAGAGTTGGGAAGAAAGGAATCATTATGCAAAAGGCACTAAAACAACTAGCTTATCATTTGGCAGGGAAAAACAGCACGTTTGAACTAAATGGCAAAGCATATTCCTGGGCCCGATGCCATGGCCTAGCGGCTAAAGTCCTTGCCTTGAACGCGCCAGGATCCCATGTAGGTGCCGGTTCTAATCCCAGCAGCTGGACTTCCCATCCAGCTCCCTGTTTGTGGCCTGAGAAAGCAGTCGAGGAAGGCTCAAAGTCTTGGGACTCTCCACTCATGTGGGAGACCTCGAAAAGGTTCCTGACTCCTGCCTTGGGATCGGCACAGCACCGGCCGTTGCACTCACTTGGGGAGTGAATCATTGGATGGGAAGATCTTCCTCTCTGTATACATGACTTTGTAATGAAAATAAAATAAATCAAGGGCCCAGCGGCGTGGCCTAGCGGCTAAAGTCCTAGCCTTGAACGCCCCGGGATCCCAAATGGGCACCGGTCCTAATCCTGGCAGCTCCACTTCCCATCCAGCTCTCTGCTTGTGGCCTGGGAAAGCAGTCGAGGACGGCCCAAAGCTTTGGGACCCTGCACCCATGTGGGAGATCCAGAAGAGGTTCGTGGTTCCTGGCTTCGGATCGGCGCAGCACTGGCCGTTGCAGTCACTTGGGGAGTGAATCACTGGACGGAAGATCTTCCTCTCTGTCTCTCTTCCTCTCTGTATATCTGACTTTGTAATAAAAATAAATAAATCTTAAAAAAATAAAATAAAATAAAATAAAATAAATCTTTTAAAAGAAAACCACATCCTGACAGGTCAAAGGATGCAGCTTAAAGCACAAAATCAGGGCTCATGTGGTACGGTATGCAAATCCATTGCCGGAGTTGCAAGCATCCCATATGGGCGCCTATTTGAGTCCTGGCTGCTCCACTTCCAATCCTTCTGCTTGTTAATGTGCCTGGGAAATAGGGGAAGATGATCCAAGTCCTTATAGGAGACCCGGAAGAACTTCCTCCTACCTCCTGGCTTTTGCCCTGTCTCCTCTTCTAACTTGGCCTTTCAAATAAATAAAAGTCCTTGACCCATCTTCCACTGCTTTCTCAGGATACATAAGCAGGGAGCTGGCTCAGAAGTGGAGTAGCCACGAATTGAACTGGTGCCCAAATGGGATGCCAGTGCTGCAGATGGCAGCTTAAACTACCGTGCCACAGTACTCCAAATAAATAAATCTAAGAAAAAAGAAAGAATGAAAAACTATGAAAATACTAAATACAGATAATTATTTCTACAACTTGGAGGTGGAGAGTTTTCTTTACTCTTGATACCATCAAAAAAAAAAAAAAGAAAAAGCTGTTAAGCTCTATTAGGCTAATTAAACAAAACAGAAAACTCAGAAACAACCAAAAAAAGAAAATTAGAATAAAAATTAAACAAAATAAGAAAGCAAATCTGTAACAGCACTTTTCGTAACAAAATTCTTAATATGGCAATCACTTTCAGACATTAATGGGAAAAAAGATGAACATCAGAGAAAAAACATACAAAAAGTACAAAACAGTGTCCCACCAAGGAAGGGATTAGAATGGATGATGAATGTATGAAAAACATACAAGCTCCTAGCTAATCCAAGAAACTGGAGAGTAGATATGGTACTTTGCTATCTAAGAGGCAAATAGTTTAAAAGTCAGCAAGCTGCTCACTTTGCTAACGTATATTCTAACATCCAAAAAAATCACCATCACACAATAATATAAATGTAAATTCCTGCATTTCTGGGTAATAACCTGCAGAATGCATCAACAAGTTTGAAAATGTCCCATTCTCAGCAACCTGGAAGGTTCCCTTGCTGTCAGAAGGGAGCCCCTCACCCAGGCAGGCCTCTCTCTCAGTAACTCAAACTGTAACAAAAAACAAACAAACAAACAAAAAAGAGCCACAAGGAACCTGCCTCTCCTTCCCCCACCAGCTGTCGAGTGTGGGAACACGCAGTGCCAGTCACTACTGGCAGCCCTACTTCCACCACGAAGGGAATGGTGCCAGGAGGAGTAGACAGGACAACAGAACAGACAAAACAGAAACTGGGCGCTCAACACCACTGCTGAGCTGCTCAATCTCTGGTCCACTCTATAAATGTCAGCAGCAGTTAGGAATGGCTGGGCCAAAACTGAAAGCTGCCAACTCCATCTAGGTCTCCCACCTGGATGGAGGGACCCAAGTACTTGGGCAGTTACCATTGCCTCCCAGGGTGCACATCAGTGGAAGCAACTGGAGTCAGAGCTGAACCCAGGACTCCAATACAGAATACACCATCTCAGCCACTGGCTCAAATACCTGCCCCAGTGCTCTACAGGTCCAAGGTCATTTCGAACAACAGGTGAAAGCACTCACTTGGGAAAAGCCTGTCATGTCACCAAAGATTCCGCACGAGAATACAAGCTTGCACCCTCTCTCCCTCCACTAGATAGACGTCTTTAGACAGAAGCTTATATTTGTGCAGAGATAATTACCTGACTGAGGCCCATTGTGTTTCTGCAGGTAGAATTTATATCCTCCCGGGGCCTCGGTTTCAAAAACACCTTCTGTGACTTCCGTGAGTGGCCACTCCAGCTCCCTGGCCTTGCTGATGGCCTGGCTAGAAGCCACTGTGATACCCTAGCAAAAACAAGGCCATGCAAGTACATAATCACAGCAGATCTCTTCAACAAGCCCAAACCCTGCTGGCCCTGGGCAAACCACCGCGCCTTCCGTGGCCTCACCAGTGTCTTCCTAGGACTGCACAGTGGGTCCTGAGTGCTTTCTCCCACAGAGCCTAAGTCCTCCATCAGCCATGAGACAGGCACCCAGATGCCCATTTAACCCCACAGACAACCTCTTTAAAGCCTGATCCAGAGAAATCTTGTTCTTACTTTGATCTGCCAGCTAGCTACCTGCTTGTTTTTATATTTATTTTCTAAGTCAAAAAATTTAAACTCTCAAAGCACACTTTAATCAAAGTACCCAATAATGCACACTTAGGTCTTCTGACGAGAACAGAGTCGTTTCTAGCTTGGATTACTTTAACAGACTCTTTGAGTCTGGTCCATCCATCATCCATTCTGTGGTTGGAGTACATTTTATAAAACACACGCCACAGGGCTGGTGTTGTGGTGCAGCATATTAGGCCAGTGTCTGTAATGCTGACATCTCATTTGGGAACACTCGTTTGAGTCCTGAATGCACCACTTCCATTCCAGCTCCCTGCTAATGCACCTGGGAAGGCGGCAGCAGACGGCCTGAGTGGGCAAGGCCCATGTGGGAGACTCAGAATTTCAGGCTCCTGGCTTTGGTCTGGCACAGCTCCCTGCTAATGTGCCAGGGAAAGTGGTGGAAGGTGACCCAAGTGTTGCACATAGGAAACCCAGATCAAACTCTTAGCTTCCGCCTGGTCCAGCCTAGGCCATTGCCACCATTTTCAGAACAAACAAGTGGGTGGAGAATCTCTTTCTCATTATCCCTCTCTCTGTTTAACTCTGCCTTTCAAATTAAAAAAAAAAAAAAAATTTAAGATCTGTTTCATTCTTTTAAATAAAATAATGCTTAAAAATTAAATAAACAAAACAAAACAAAGCACAGCTTCTGGTTTATTCTTAAGAAAACAGCCAGGATTTGCTTTTTCTCTGCTCAAAACCCCCGATGGGTTTTTTTACTTCTTTCACGGATGCTAATCATGGCCATCCATCTCCCACCACTTTCCTGGCCACTCTATTTGGGCTATTCAGGTTTCCTGCATTTTCCTGAATCTACCAGGCCTGCTTCCCTCAGGGATCAGCACGGAAAACTCCACGACCTTTTGCAAATCCGCACTCATGCCATCACTTTCTCACTGGCACACACCTCCCCGCCTCCCCGATTTAATATTAAAACCAGCCATCTGCCTCCGCCAAAAAGTAGTTGGAACAAAATATTTACCATGAAGTCATTGCCAAGCTTGTAGTGGCCAATGCCATAATTGTAAGTCAGCTCGGCAACAAAATGATCATCCTCGGGTCCAAATCCCACCATAGTTTTACTCCATTTCCCATCATAAGGCCTAGAGGGGTCAAAGAAAATGAACCAAATGACCACCAGTAAAATCTCCCTCAGCCTCGCCCCAGGAAGAACAAGGAACATGTTTATGAGGGGGTCTGCTAAGGACCTACAGACTGAGCACCCATAAGTGCTAAAGATCACCTGCCTGGCACTTGTCTGTGGGAAACATTCATCATCTACCTCAAAGCAGAGAATAGAAACCCCAAGTTTTCTAGCTTGACTTTAGCTTATTTCCTGGTGTATTAATCCATAAGTTTGCAATTCCCAACAGACCTTGGAATTGGCCAACTCGTCGTGGCTCCTGGGACTAACCATTGTTCATTTAGAGCATGCGTTTGTTTGTAGTATGATGTAAAAGATATTTCCTCTCTGTCCCTGGTTCCTGTCACAGAGCTTCAAATACCTTGGCAGTTCCCTGAGGGACAGGAGTGTCCTTTGTTACTCAGGGCCCTGACCTCTATACTGCCTCCACCTGCCTTGCTGTATGCCTCTCTGCTGTCTGGCTGCTCCCAAGTTGTATCCTTTTTCACAAACCAATAAATGTGGTACAGTATTCCTTCACCTTCTGTAAGCCATTTCAGTGAATGACCACACCCGAGGAGGGGATTTGGGGATCTGGGAGCCTTTGGTTCATACTGGCCTTTGGAATCCCAGGGGCTTGGGTTTATGCCTGACATGTACAGTAGGGGCAGTCTGATGCGACTCAGCCCTTGACCTGTGGGGATCTAACCCTAACTCCAGATCGCTCTACTGGGTAGGATCCCCAGCTGTATTCAGAGCGCCAGCAGACTGCCTGGTGTACCCAACACATTGTGTGGGGCTGTGGAGAAACAGCAGGGACCGGTGGTTGTGGAGTGGCTTTGCTAATCTGTCACCTGTTGAGTTTATGCCACTGTCCTTCACTAACTCGGGAGAATCTGCCCCATGCTCCCTGGGGAACTTGAGTCTGGAAGTGACTGTAAGACACAGGGGACATACCTGAAAGGGTTAATTATAAAGGTGACTGTACTCCTGGAAGTCTGGAATCTCCAAAGAGACACCCGCATCCTGTTATGAGCAAAGCTCCTGTTTACTGAAAGACCAGGAGGCAGGCAGGAGATAGGGATAGTCTTGGAGCTTTTGGATTTGTGGGAAAGACAGCTACCTTCGAGGCATGCTATTTTATTACTGTCTGCGTTGAAGTGATATGACCAGGACCCCCAAGTCTATACGTTGTAAATTCCTGTCGCATGCTTTCTATTTTGTGTCACTGCTAGCCCCTAATCATATACTTGCTCACTGTAGCTTTTTGATTTTTTTTACTATAAAAACCCCATGATTATTTCATTCGGGGTGCTTCTTGCTATGGCAAGAGGTTGTCCCTTGGACTAGACAATAAAATCATCTCACTCGCTTTGGAGTCTCACTCGGATTCATTGAATCCCAACACATACCCATTACAGGAAGCTTTGCAACCTTCTTCAAATTCCTCATGCCGCAGCACCTGGCAAGGGAGTGAGAACAAGGAATGAAGTGCTTAGTGAGGCACCTGGCAGCTCAAACTAAAAAGTCAAAATACACTCATTACCACTTGCAGGCTTTATTTATCCAAGAACAAAAAGTGAGAAGGTAAGACAGGGAAAGGGGCTTCAGGCTTTTCCTGGGTTGTTTAGCCTAGGTGTGTCCCATTTTACATCAGAGTGCCTGGGTTTCACTCCTGCCTACGGCTTCCCATCGGCACAAACTCTGGAACACAGCAGGGAGGAAGAGCGGCCTGCCACCCAAGGCCAGGCTGCCTCAGCAGGCTGTGTAAGCACCTGAAGCTGGAGAGTAGCACTATAGGCTGCACGGCAGGCAAGTGTGGCCCAGCCTTACAACAGTCACTGTGCGGCTGGATCACTGCGAGTGTGTGCTGCTCAAGAGCGGAGCCTTGGTCTCTGGTGCACCGTGACAGCAGACAGCCAGTCACAGCACCCGACACAGAACTTCACCCACATAGCATGCACCTGACATCCTAGTTTCAGTTCTCTGCGCTGACCATGGCTGCTGCTGTGGGTCAAACTCCCAACCCTTGTCTGGAGGACTCTGACTGAGGTCCTTCTAAGACTATGTCCCTGAAGCACGGTTTTTGATACATCCCCGCTCTGTTCGAGGTTGTTGAGCAAGCTCCCTCCTCCCTGCAGCCTGAAGTCCAAGTTCCCTAGCACAGCCTTGGAGATGATATCGGGGCAGGTCCAACCTCGCCCTGATACAGCTCCCTCATTGCAGCCCTCACTGAAGGCACAGATGTTGCCAGGGTGGCCCAAACACACCCTCTGCTTGCATCACCTCCTCAATATTCCTAGTGTAACTCCTCCCTTACATTTAAAAAAGAAAAGAAAATGTGGGGTTGACGTGGTGGTGCATGCAGGCATGTCCTAGCAAAGTGCTGGTCTGGATCTCGGCGGCTCTGCTTTCAAGGTCGTTTTCTGTTAAGACATCTGGGGAGGCAGTGCCACCCATGTGGAAGACCGCGATGGAACTCCTGGCTCCTGGCTTAGTCCTGGCCAAGGCATCTGGGGAATGACCTAGCACACAGAAGATCCTTCTCTCCCTTCCCTCCCTCTCTGACCTTCTGCCTTTCGAATACAAAAATTCCACAAATTTATCAACCTATAAAATAAATAATCATTCTTTTCAAAGGCAGAGAGAGAATCTTCTGCCTATAGGTTCACTCCTTATAGGGCTGGGGCCAGAGCCAGGAGCTCAACCAAGGGCTCCTACATAGCTCGCAGAAACCCAGCTGCTTCAGCCAACACTGCAGCATTCCAGGGGCTGCCCTGGTGGGAAGCTGCAGCTGAAAATAACACCCTGGCACTCCGATGTGCAATGAGGGTATCTTAACCCACAGGCTACGCAACTGCTCTCCACCCCCCCACCTCTTTGTAGAGGTCCACCTAGTCACACAAATTGGAAAGGCTGTCCTTTTTTTTAAAACAGTCCATAACACATACATCCGATAAATCCTAAACATCTATCCCATAAAATCCTTACCATCACTCTGGGCTCAAGGAAGAAATCCAACAAAGAAGAGCTCTGTGGCTTTCTGCTGCCACTTCTACAACTCGGCTTTCCAGAAGTGTCTTGACTAGGTAAAGTGCCAACGTCCACCCCACCCTGACCCAGGCCAGGAGTTCTAGCTGAGGGCAAATATGAGGCTCACCTACACCTGCAATGCTAAAGCCTAACCTTGAACTCCCCAACACAGCAGGTAGGGGAAAAAATGACTGGTGGAGTCACAGAGTCCTTCTAGCAGCCCTCCTTGTCTGCGTGGCCTCTGCTCCCACAAGCACTCCTGCTCCTACAGCGGTCCTGAGTGTGGCCCCTACGTCAGCTTATCAAGCACTCTCTGGTAACGTCCACATTCGCTTTCCAGCTAAAGGAGAGAGGCAGGACCCCTGCCCAGGGCTGGCAGGAGGCTGGCCTCAGGACCAGCGTTACAGATTGGGTTCTGCTCTCTTTTCCAGCTGGGCTGGTGAAAGGACTTGCAGACTGCGTATTCCACTGCGATCCCCCCAAATTAGGAGAACTTGAATATTCTGATCTTCCATACGGGAAGGCTCCAATTCGGGAGAGTCCGAGCTACTGCTCCCCCCAAGAGAGCACTCTCTTTACGTCTTTCCCACTAGACTGCAAGTTTCTCGCTGGCAGTATCTTGGCAAATATTTGCGCAAGAACTACGATGCTCATGGGTCCGTAACCAGCAGTTCACGAATGTCAGCCCGTTTTAACCCGAAATCACACAGCCCGAGGACAGACACCCTTGCAGCGCCCACAGCAAAGCCCCTGGGCCCGAGTCGAGTCACCCCCTCTCCCGGTGGAGCTGCAAGCCACCCCTCCACCCACCGGCCACTCGGCGCCGCCTCAGCAGCCCCCTCCAGCCCGCGGCCTGCACCTTCATCCCCAGGACCTCGCGATAGAAACGCGCTGTCTCGAAGCGGTTTCCCACTTTGAAAACGAAATGCAGAGCCCGCCGAGATGCCATGACTGCCGCCGCCCGCCTCCTGCGCCGCGCACTGCCCGCGCCTCCCACACACCCAGCCTGGACCCGGCCGACGACGTCACGGGGCTCGCTGGCGCGCCGCCGTGACGTAGCCTCCCCGCGCCGGCAAGATGGCTGCGCTGGTGGGCGGCGTGCGCCTGGGGCTGCGGCCGCGGCTGCGGCCGGTGGTGCCTCCTGCGGACCTGGACGCTCGGCGCTGGGTGCGGGCGCTGCGGCGGAGCCCGGTGAAGCTGACATTTCCATCCGGAGAGGTAGTGGAGCGGAAGCGCGTTCCCGGGAAGCCGCCCCGCCCGGCGGCGTCGGAAGCCAAGACCCCCGAGCAGCCGCCGCAGGCGTCCGCGTCCCGGTGGCCCAGCACGTGGGAGGAGACCGGGCTCCGCTACGACAAGGCTTTCGCCGGAGACAGGAGGCTGAGGTGATGGGACCCGCGTGGCCGTCCCTGCAAAGCCGTTAGAACTGAGGGGAGGCAGTGGGCAGTTACTCACGTGTCTCTGTTTCGGCCCACAGCAGTGTCATGACCATCGTGAAATCCAGGCCGTTTCGGGAAAAGCATGGCAAGATCCTGCTGGAAGGTCGCCGGCTGATCGCGGACGCGCTCAGGGCGGGTGCGGTGCCCCAGGTGTTCTTCTTCAGCCGCCTGGAGTACCTCAGGGAGCTGCCCCTGGAGAAGCTGCGGGGCGTCAGCCTCATCAAGGTGAAATTTGAGGACATCAAGGATTGGTCCGACCTGGTAACCCCGCAAGGAATAATGGGTCAGTGATTGCACCATTTGTCCCTCGGGGTCGAGTCTTTGCCTGTGTTAGATAGCTACACAAGTTACCTAACCCAGACTCAAAGGGTAACTGCCCAGTCTAAGACCGCCCCGCCCCCAAAACAGAGTCCTCAGACCCCTTGTGGGTCACAGCAGTTTCAGGGGCTGGGGAAGCCAGAGTTTTGCTGTAGGAAGAACCACTGTTCCTCAGGCCTGGAGTTTTTCAGGCCATTTCTGAGAGCACATTTGTGGACAGATTTGGCCCACCGTGTCACAGGCTCCTGTCAGTGTGGCAGTCGCTGCCTGTCACTGACCTCCTTGTTCCAGAAGCATTTTGTTGTTGTTATAAAGGCAGATATACAGAGAAAAGGAGAGAGTGAGAAAAAGAAAGATCTTTCATCAGCTGGTTCACTCCCCAAGTGGCTGCAGTGGCCAAAGCTGAGCCAGTCAGGAGCCCAGTGCCCACTGCTATCCCACTGCCCTGATTGGTAGATGAGACTTTGTATTTGCATTGTCTCTTGTAAAAATCCTCAATTCTTCATTGCTTCATTTAGATGTAAGTCTGTTTCATTCCTTTCCTAACCTCAGGCAGTAGCCTATTTACTGAATTAATTATATATAACAAAATGTTAGTAAAATCTTTATACAATGCCTTGTGAGCATTCTTGAAAGGAATCAGGTCTTGGGCCCGGTGCGATAGCTTAGTGGTTAAAGTCCTCACCTTGAACGCACCAGGATCCCATATGGGCGCCGGTTCTAATCCGGCGGCCCTGCTTCCCATCCAGCTCCCTGCTTGTGGCCTGTGAAAACAGTTGAGGACGGCCCAGAACTTTGGGACCCTGCACCTGCTTGGGAGACCCGGAAGAAGCTCCTGGCTTCAGATTGGCTCAGCTCCAGCCATTGTGGCCGCTTGGGGAGTGAACCATTGGACAGAAGATCTTCCTCTCTGTCTCTCCTCCTCTCTGTTTATCTACCTTTACAACAAAAATAAATCTTTAAAAAAAAAAAAGGAATCAGGTCTTTATTCTCTATGAATGTATAGAAGGAGCTTAGCACAGGGCCTGTGGTCATCATCTCTGCAGTAAGCATCATGGTCCTTGATGACGTATGTGGCTATACACACGTTCACACCACAGAAATTTCATAGACTCTAAATCTAGTTTTTTCTTTTCAATACCTTCCATAAAACTTCAGGAACTGTGGGGATGGCAGTTTGACTTCATTTGCTAACGGTGAGAGTGGACATTGCCATGTGTCCCTGTCACCTGTGTGTCTGAAAGAATCATTTGCATGCATGCTTAGGGCAGCCTCACAGGGACAGTAACCATGGAGTAAAGAGGAAACCCAAACATTGTATCCACCAGTACGGGAAGAACCATGACAGCCTTCATGGTACAAAGTGCCAGAAATTCCTTATGACATATTATTGAATAAGATGATTACAGAATGATACTTAAAGTATTTTCTTTAAAAAAAAAAAAAAAAAAAAAAAAAGGCTTACATTTGAAAGGCAGAACCAACTGAAACTGAAAGAGCATTTCATCTGCTGGTTCGCACCCCAGTATGGTTGCCGCCACCTGGCTCTGGGGTAGGCCAAGGCCAGAAACTCCACCTGGGGCACCCATGTGGGTGATGGGGCCTGAGTACTTGAGCCATTATGTACCTTCCCTGGCATTAGCAGGAAGCTGGTTAGGATGTGGGGTGGCCAGAGCCTGAGCTGACACTCTTACATGGGATTCCTGCTTCACAAGTGATAGCTTAACCTACAGTGCCACAATTCCAGCCCTGTGAATTTTTCCTAAGGCAAATAACAAGTGCTTCTACAAACGTACAGACAGCTGAGCCTGCATGTAGGCAGATGTACAGAACAGGTTCTGAAAGGATGCGCTCCTTAAAAACATTGGGAAGGAAATAGCACTAGTAGAATTTTAATGTAGTTTTAATTTTTTTTTTTAAGATGTATTTATTTTCATTGGAAAGCAAGATTTGCAGAAAGATCTTCTATCTGCTCGTTTACTCTCCAAATGGCCACAGTAGCTAGAGCTGAGCTGATCCAAAGCCAGGAGCCTCTTCTGGGTCTCCCAGGGTCCCAAAGCTTTGAGACGTCCTCTACTGCTTTCCCAGGCCACAAGCAGGGAGCTGGATAGGAAGTGGAAAAGCTAGGACATGAACCATGCCCATATGGGATCCCAGCACTTGAAGATAGAGGATTAGCCAATTGAGCCATTGCATTGGGCTCTAACTTTGAAGCTTTTTAGCAGTTAAGTATCTGTGTGTTCCCTGTGCACTGAATGTATAAGTAAACTAAGTAAAAAAAGATTATTTCAAACATGTACCTCCTGTTGTGTTTCCTCAGGCATCTTTGCCAAACCTGACCATAGTAAGATGATGTATCCAGAGAGTCCGCCTTGCCATTCACTGCCTTTACTGTTGATTTGTGACAATCTCCGTGACCCTGGGAACCTGGGCACAGTCCTGCGATCTGCCGCTGGGGCAGGCTGCAGCAGGGTCTTACTCACCAAAGGTAAGAGAGCCTGTTTTTAGGTGGACTGGAAGTGCTTGGCAGTGTGCCTGCTACATGAGTAATTCTGAGGATGTTAATTATTTTTAAAGATGATTTTAAAACCTGCTAATGGCTGGTTAAATTACTTGTCATTCATGGGGAAAAAAAAACTTGGGGACCGGCGTGGTAACCTAAAGGCTAAAGACCTCCCTTGCATGCACTGGGATTGGGTCCTTTGGGTTTCTCACGTTCCCAAATGGCGGGGTACAAGATCACCTTCTGCTCCTGACCTCTAACTCCTGTAGAAGGAATGAGGTCAGCAGGCTGATTTCGCACAGACTGCCTGAAGTGCCTGTTAGGACACCTGGAAGGCAGAGGGGAGGGCAGACCATTTACTGGGCTGCCATCCAGCCTTTGCAGTCACTGCTGAAACTTGCCCAAATTGCTCTGTGTGCCTCTTCCCAGGCATACCTTGTTGGAGGACTTTGTCTGCCAGCATGAGAGCGAGGTACTGTTGAGTACTGTGATGGCAGGTGTGGTCATGTTGACCATGGTGGCTGGCATGTAAAAGGGCAAGAAAGGATGGGAAGCACTTGGCATGGTACCCAGTGTCAGCCATGTGAAGAGACATCTCTCCATGCCCTGGTACCCCCAGGTAGAGGGTGCCGACTACAGAACTCCCCCCACAGAGCTGGGCCCATTGTCTGGATCCTAATCCTCACCTAGACCTCCAGCCCAGCTGCTGACTCCTACTCCTGCCCTGGTGGGGAGGCTCCTGGTTGAGGGTACATCTCCATGTCTTACTCTCCTTCTAAGATCTGGTTGCCTAGTTCATTTCTGATGCTTGATCAATTAACTTTTTTTTTTTTTTAATTAATATTTAGCATTATGTGACAGTTTCATAGGCTTTGGGAATCCCCCTCCCCCTCCCCTCCCCCCGGTGGATTCCTCCACCTTTGATCAATTAACTTTTAAAAAACTTGTCTTAGGGCTGCTGCTTGCAAGTGCCAGCATACCATATGAGTGCTACCAGCTGCTCCACTTCCAGTCCAGCTCCCTACTAATGTGCCTGAGAAAGGAGTGTAGAGTGCCCCAAGAATAGGCCCCTGTATCCACCTGGGACACCAGATGAATCTGGCCTTAGCCTGACTCCACTCTGGCCTTTGGAGTGACTGGAGGAGTATACCTGCAGATGCAAGCTCATTTTCTGCCACTCCCCGCCCCCGTACACTGCCTAAGGCTTGGCCTTGGGTCCAGGGAGGACTGCACTTGCTGCCTCATTTCCCCATCTCAGGTGTCTTCCCTGCTGCAGACCAGATTGAACACTGAAGCCCCACTGGCCTTCCTCCAACATCCATCAGATTCTATCACAAACTAGCTTAAAAACCTAGACACTGCTCCTGCAGACCATGTACTGGCCATGGCCACCTCGGGGAGCAGACAGTCCTGTTTCTCACTCGCTGTGCCCCCTCATCAGAATCTAGACACTAGAGTGGCAAGGTTGGTAAATCCTGGCTGTATGTTGTTTCTAGGCTGCGTGGATGCCTGGGAGCCCAAAGTGCTGCGGGCTGGTATGGGCGCTCACTTCCAGGTTCCAATTGTCAACAACTTGGAATGGGAAGCTGTGCCAGACCACCTACCCCCCGACACCCGAGTCTATGTGGCAGACAACTGTGGCCTGTACGCCCAGGCCCAAGCATCTAATAAACCCAGTGCATGTGACCGACGATTCCTCAAGTTTCATAAGCCTGAAAAGGGCGAGGAAGATCTAGAAGCTGGAGCCAGTAGAGACTGGCTCCCTGACCTTGAGGTCCAGAGTTACGACTTGGACTGGACAAGGGCCCCAGCAGCTGTGGTGATAGGCGGAGAGACCCATGGCGTGAGCCTGGAGTCGCTGCAGCTGGCTGAGCGCACTGGAGGCAAGAGACTGTTGATCCCTGTTGTGCCCGGCGTGGACAGCCTGAACTCGGCCATGGCTGCAAGCATCCTGCTGTTTGAAGGGAAGCGGCAGCTGCGAGCAAGAGCAGACCTTGGGAACAGGAGCAGGAGTTAGCACGGAGAGGGGATCCTTCTGCCTTTGAGCATCTGTCTCTTCTCCCTCTGGTGCCAACACACAGAGCTAACCTGTGCAAGTGTTGAGAAATTATTGTGCTCAGGAAGTTCCTGAGGCATCACCTTGAGCAGGGAGGGAGTCCCTCCACCCACCAGCGGGTGCTTTGTAGTCACGAGCACTAGTATGGGTCAGGACTGGGTCACTCCTGATCCTTGGTCAGTGGTAAATCCTTGCACCTGACATGAGGAATCTGAAGCATGGTCAGGGTCTCAAGGTCTGTCTGTCCCTTTTTGGTCCACTGAGAAAGCCCTTACTAAGAGTCAGGGCCTAATATTCATAACCAGCTGCTCTGAGTTGGGAAGTGCCAGGCTCCGAGACTGTCCAGAGAGGCCAGACTGTCACAGAGAGGCCAATGATTATGTGCAGGGCTGTCTCCCTGTCAGCTCTGCTTATGCAGAAATGGAGGAAGTTGAGTGCAAAACCTTCCACACTGGGGCCAGTGCTATGGCACAGCAAGCTAATCCACCACCTCCATCCCATATGAGCACCAGTTCAAGTCCCAGATGCTCCTCTTCTGATCCCGCTCCTTATAACCTGGGAAAGCAGTGGGGCGGGGGAGGGGTGGCCCATGTTCTCAGGACCTTGCACCCACATGGAAGACCCAGAAGGTGCACATGACTCCCAGCTTCAGACAAGCCCAGCTCAGCATGGTGGCCACTTGGGGAGTGAACCATTGGATGGAAGACCTATGTATAATTCTTTCAAGTAAAAATGTTTAGACAAAAATCTCCCACATTGTCCTGTGTTGGTTGGGAGCCCATTGCCTTTCTGGCTGCCTGTTTTCCAACCCATTTTGTGTGATAGCATGGGTATGTGTAGTCACTGCAGTTACTAGTTATAGGTCATCCTCTCTCCTGCATAGAACAGAGTGCTGGGGAGAAGGCCAGTGGCCCTGGGTGCTGTGTAATTGGAGGGCTCTGACAGGGTTGGAGCACAGCCTGGGGAAGAAGGCAAGCTGAAGCTTTACTCCCCAGGTGCCAGCCCGGGGAGTAGCCAGGGATGTGAAGACACATGCACCTGGTATCCCTGTATTCATGAGGAGTGAGAAACAAGCAAGCCGACTGGATCATGGGCTCATTTCAAGCACTGCCTGGAGCCCACAAATAGGTTTGGAGAGGTTGAGTTGAGGATGAGAATGGAAGGTTTCATTGTGTCCCTTCTGTCCCGAGGGTGAGGGTCCTGCAGTGGTCTGAATTCCTAGAGAGCCGTTGAGCCACTCCAGGGCCCCCTCCCTCCCCTACTCCCCCAGCTTCCTAGTAAGAGTCTAACATGATCTGACACATGTGGTTGCTTTGCAGGTTCCAGGGGTGGGAGGGTGTGTGCCCAATGCTTAAGGGGTGGGGGACAGGCTGAAGCACAACTCTGATGCCCCATTCTGGCCTAGGGGCCCACACAAGGGGCCTGCAGACCACCTTTGGGCCCCTTTGGCCCTGGCCAGTGGATTTAGAGGCAAGCCCCAGCCACTGTACAACACAGTGGTGCAGAGGTATAAACACAGCTATGTGGGGAACCAACACCACACAAGTCCGTGGGCATCTGGTTTCAGCAACGTGAAACAAATCCCCAAAAGTAAATTCACATCTACAGCTTGAAAGTAATCCTATCACTTGAATTCCTGATAGCTTTGGTCACAATGGCTACAGAAAAAGTCATAACACTACCTGGTTTACAGAGATGGAAGTACAAGGTACTCCCAAGCATTATGAGCCAATCTTGATCATTGTGGGAATGAGAGGGGAAAGAAAGCAAAGTCCTTGGCTTGGCACGATAGCCTAGTAGCTAAGGTTCTTACCTTGTATCCACTTGGGCACCAGTTCATGTCCCAGCTGCTCCACTTCCCATCCAGCTACCTGTTTGTGGCCTGGGAAAGCAATCAAGGATGGCCCAAAGCCAGGAGACTCAGAAGCTGCTCCAGCCTCCTGGTTTCGAATCAACTCAGTTCTGGCTGTTGTAGCCACTTGGGGAGTGAACCAGCAGACGGAAGATTTTTCTCTCTCTCTGTGAATCTGACTTTCCAGTGAAAAGAAATCTTAAACAACAACAACAAAACAGTCAAGTTCCAGTCAGTGGCTCACATGCAGTGCAGGGTGAGGAGGAAAAGTGTCCTGTTTTAAATGACCAAGTGGCAGTGAAGTTCTCATTTGCATTAATGGCACTGAAAAATCACTATCGTGAATTTTTTTGAGCCTGACATTTGTTCTGTTACCATCTTCCCAGTAAGCAGTAATAAAAACCGAGCAATGAATGACAAGAGAAACCCTGCTTAACTGAAAGGCAAACACTGTCAGGATGCTGGCCAGGCTCCCCATGGCTTTGTGTGGGGGCAGAGCACCGCTGGTGACTTCTACCACTAGGTGGCAAACGCGCCTTAAAGCCTGCTCCCAGTGCTGGAGGGAGGGTGGGACTTGGCCTGGTTTGAAGTCCTGTGAAAGGGTGTCTCACAAGTTCTTGCCCCAGGGGTATTAAAGGTGGCCATGCATGCAGATTGCCCCTCATCATCAGTGCAAAAGAAAGAATGTGAAGTACAGCAGCATATTGGGCAAAAGTTTTGGAGACACAACAGGAAGTATTAGCCCTGTTTTGCCTTGTAGCTGCAACCTTCCCAAGTGTCTGGCATTCTTATTGGGAGCCCCTACCAAGGCCCTTCAGAAAGTTTTCCCCTTGATCCAGCCACAGGCACTGGCCCCTGGTTAGACCCCTAGACTACTAGGGCCCCAGGCCAAGCAGGCATCTGGGCACCTGAGTTCACCTGGAGCCCTGTGCTGCCTGCCCCAGGGTTAGCCACAGCATCTTGAAGCACCACCTTGCAAGCCAAGAGGCTCGCAAGCTCCTGGCTCGATCCAGTCCATTGCAGCCACTTGTTGAGTAAACCAGGGCGATAGAAGACCTCTCTATCATTCTGAAACCTCCTACCTCAACTTCTTGGTTTCTAGGAAATACTTTCACAAAGGCTCATGGACCACAAGCACAAATGACGAAATTCACAGTCAACAGCTGTGCCTGTCTCCCAGCTGCCTGGAGGGCAGCAAGATGTGCTTTTGTTCTTGTTGGTGGCAACAGTGAGGGATTGGGTGAGCTGCTCATTCTAGATACCTATGCGGAGGCCACCTGGAAGGTCCTCGTGGGCTCAGCGCCCCCAAGCCAACCCAGGGTTCCCTAGGCAGACCCTCTTCCCCCAAAGGAGATGCAGGGCCACTCTTTTTTTTTTTTTTTAAGATTTATTTATTTTCATTACGAAGTCAGATATACAGAGAGGAGGAGAGACAGAGAGGAAGATCTTCCGTCCGATGATTCACTCCCCAAGCAACCGCAACAGCCGGTGCTGCCCCGATCCGAAGCCGGGAACCACGAACCTCTTCCAGGTCTCCCACGTGGGTGCAGGGTCCCAAGGCTTTGGGCCATCCTTGTCTGCTTTCCCAAGCCACAAGCAGGGAGCTGGATGGGAAGTGGAGCTGCCGGCATTAGAACCGGCGTTCATATGGGATCCCGGCATGTTCAAGGCGAGGACTTTAGCCGCTAGGCCACATCACCGGACCCCGCAGGGCCACTCCTGAGCCCAACAGTCCTGTTTTGTCACCACTTCACCATCTGTACCATGGAGGCTTCCAGTCCTGTGCAGCAAGTGTAGGCCTGCCCAGGGAGGCTAGGCAAGTATAAATGGAATGTACTTGCTGGCACCTGTGTGACCAGAGCAGGTGGGACACACACCACAATCCCACACATGCAGAGCTCCTGTGCAGGACCCCCGCCTGCATAAGGATCCCCAAACTCACGTGCGGTTTTCTCCCAAAGGTCCCATCAACCCACCCCTCGGCCACATCCTGTCTTGTGAACACCACTGCTAGACTGTGGCCCTGGGACAGGGCAGCAGGAGGCGGAACAGCTTTATGGCAGGCAACAGGAAAAAACAAAATCTGCCTAGAAACCACCACTTGAAGGCAGGCTGATGCCAAAACAGCAGTGCCGGCTCCGCCTGCTCAGAAAAGTGCTAGCCACTGAGCTCTGGGATGCTTACTTGAGGGTGGGGGAACCATGGCGGGCGGCCACCTTGTGCCTGGAAAAGCATCTGGCTCCTGTCTGTCCACTGGACACAGCAATTCCAAACACAGCCCTTCTTTCTTAAACACATCTTTAATAAGGGGAGACAGGTGGGGGGGAGCAGCCTCCTCCCCACTGTGAGAAGGGCACAGTGGGATCTGGAACTCATTGTGGCGCACGGAGATCTGGGAGCTCAGGGTGGCCTTTTTACAGCCACCTTCCTGCCTTAACCTGAGGGCAGGTTCCCCCTCCCCCCCCGCAGCCCCACCATTCTCCTCTGCCCTTGATGCTGGTGGAAGCCCAAAGTGCCTCCCGGCTGGTATTAGAAGCTGCTTCCAATTAGCCGCGTGGCAGGAGTCACTGTGCCACCCACTTGGTCTGTACCCTGGAGAAAGGGATTTTTTCTACTGCAGCCTCTGCATGGGCTCAGCTGTTTCAGTCACCTTTCCCCTCTGTTCTCAAACACCTGCCACGTCTCCACCCTAAAAGGGGAACTCTGGCATCAGTACCAACTACAGCAAGTTCAGAGCAGCCAGCCCAGGACAGGCTGCTGGCCTCTGAGGTGGCCAGGCTGTCCTGTTGCAGCCATTTGCAGCAACTCCTTGGACTTTGTGCCGGCTGCTCAGGATCACCTTTCCTCCACAGCAATCTCAGATAGGACCCAGAAATCCCACATTCCAAGGGCAGCCGGACTTATCTCATACCCTGGGGCTTCCACACCCCACAATGCGGCTAGGTTGCAGGGTCCCTTTCCCTGGCATGGCTATTCCCAGGGAGGGCCCCATGCGATGCCTGTGTTTCCACAACAGCCTTGGCAGGCTTCAGGCCACTTGGCTCCCTGCAGGGAGGGAAAAGAAACAACATTCAAGGTGGGTGACGTAGGGATTCCCTCTCCATCAGCAACTTGGTCCAGCCAGGAGGGATGATGGCCAACCCGTGGGAGACCTATATCAGGCATCCAAATCCATCAAGCATCCTGGCTTCTGCAAACCAGGAAGTGACCAACAGTCACAACAGGGCTTGGAACTCTGAAAGTTTGGGATGTGGCCCATGAAGGTTCTGAGCCATGCCTTGTACTGCCCAGCCCTGGCTGGTGCACACCCCTCCCCACAGAAGGCTGTTACTTAGGACAGGAAAGGCCAAGTGCTTGACAACATCCAGAGATGCCTGCTTTATTTCTTGCTAAGTGACCGCATTTCAAGCTGGCAGCATCAAACAGTCTCATCACCAACTAATTGGGGTACCTCTGAACTACAGATCAACAATCCAGTTCAGCAGGGGCTAGCAGCTCCTTAGTGGGGCTGGGTTCTCCTCCTGCACGGCTTTGGTGTTGAGCAGATCTGGGAGTAAGGCCTGAGATGGTTTCAAGGCCCACTGAAGAGGAAAGCCTCAGAAATCCCCAAGCCAAAGTCCCCCGCCCGACTCCCAAGAACACAGCCACTGCTGGATGAGAAGTCAAGCCAACAGGCCTGGGAAAAGGGCTCCTCGCAAGGCTTCTGCCAGACAGGACCCCAGGGTCCAGCTCCTTCTGCAGGATCCTAGGGAAAAGCTAGGCGTCTGGGGATTTCTGGTTTGAAAAGAACGGGGAGTGATGGGGTCACCAAAGGGGATACAGGGGCCTCAGACGTGGCACTGTGCCAGCGAGGGTGCCAAAGGGGCAGAATTCAGTCACAAAATTCCATCAGAATAGGAGCTGTTCTCTATGAGGAGGCAGACACATGGGGAAGGTCAACAGCAAGGAAGACAGGGATGAAAGGGAGGGAGGGTAGCAGTTGGACAAAAGCTATTACTGCAGGAATCGTCATCTCAGCTACTGATTTTTTCCACCAAAAATACTCTGCAAGCTTCCTTTCAGATCAGTAGCTCCCTGGGCCGAGAGGGAGGATACCACTTAGGAAAGGATGCTCCCGGCCGCAGCCAGAATCGGAGCTGGAGCCCCAACTCACCATCCCCACACGCAAAGAATACCGCGGTGGCAGACCCATCACTGATAGCCAGGGACCTGGATGGAGCGAAGCCGCCCTGATCCTGGCTGGGTGGTGCTGCCCCTATGGATGCCACATGGAGCTTCCAAACATGGTAGGCTCTTCTGCTGCCACTGGGAGGCTGCACACCCTAGGGTGCTGGCTGAGGAGTGAATACAAAGAGAAGGCACCCCAGAGAGGTGGGGCATGGGAGTTGTGTGACTCAGGACACGCCAGGGAAGTCCCAGGGCTGGGAAAGGAGGGGGGAGGAGGAGGAAGAAGCGGAGAGTTTTAAATAAGGCCCCAGGAGGCCGCGGCCCCGCTAGATGGGCTCTGGCTTGAGTTTTTCTGCTAGGAAGTCATTCACAAAGGCCTCCACGATGGCGGGGGTGATCTCCTCCACGTCCATCACGTACTTGGCCCGGGCCGACATGTCCAGGATGGTCAGCAGAGGGGCAGCCTCGGGTAGGTTGGTGTAGTCGCGCAGGGAGTCGGTCATGTCATCCTGGAAGTCACCGAAGGGAGAGAACACGGTAAGTGTGGCACAAAGGAACTACGAGGTCCCCGCCCTGCCCAGATGGCATGGAGCTGGGCCCAGCCCATCATCCTGACAGCAGGCATAGGCAGAAGGGGCCACCGCCTGCTGGGGAAGTAGGGGACACTGGTAAACTGTGTATCCCTGGGGCAAACCAGCCTGATTACCACAAAGGCAGTGTGCCTGTGGTATCCTTTGACTGCTTACAAAAAAAGTTTGTTTATTCATTTGAAAGAGTGAAAGAAAATCTCCCATCTGCTGGTTCCCTCCCCAAATGCCTCCAACAGGGTCCATGCTGGGATCAGGCTAAAGTTAGGAGCTAGGAACTCCACTGGGACCTCCCACAGGGGTGCCAGACACTCAGCCAGCACCTGCTGCCTTCCAGAATGTCTGTTAGGGAGAAGCTGAGCAACTGAAACCTGACCCAGACACTGTGACACGCACCACTGGGATCTGGATCGCTCATCTTTGCAACCAGCTCTCAGTTATTTGCCATGGAGTGTCTGAGGCCAACACAGACTTTGACTCTGTCGTGTTTTGTGGTTTTTTTTCCTCCCTAGATTTATTTTATTTTTATTGGAAAGTCAGATTTAAAAACAGAAGGAGACATAGAGAGGAAGATCTTCTGCTGGTTCACTTCCCAAGTGGCCACAATGGCCTGAGCTGAGATGATCCAAAGCCAGGAGCCAGGAGCTTCTTGCGGGTCTCCCATGTGGGTGCAGGGTCCCAAGGCTTGGGCCATCCTCTACGGCTTTCGCAGGCCACAAGCAGCGAGCTGGATGGGAAGTGGAGCAGCTGGGACATAAACTGGTACCCATAAGGGATCCCTGTGGTTACAAGGTGAGGATTTAGCTACTAGGCTATCATGCCGGGCCCAGTGTTTTTAAACAGAAATAGCTGATCATCTGCCGGCGGTTCCAGGAAGGTTAAGAACTGCACAGGCAGCCAAGCACAGAATACAGGGCCACCCAGGCACACCCAGAGGTGCCCTGCCTCACTGTATTGATCTGAGAGGAAGGCTGGCACTTTCTCACGTACTCCCTATCTGGCTATCTAGGTGAGGGTTCCAGTGTCAGACACAGCCTAGCTCAAGGATAAACCCAGAAATGCAAAGACAAGGAGAAAGAGATCCACTGGGACACCCTCTCATGCCATCCACTACAGACTGGAATGACAGAAAGTGGACACCCGCACCCCATACCCCATAAACAAAAGCTCAGGCATGATGTGACCAGGAGGCACAACAGTTACGCCTTTCCAGATTCTGGGACCCAAACTCCATTGCTTTCTCACTGGGCCATTTTCAGAAAGCCTGCTAGTGATGGTCCTTCTCCCCACACAAAAATGGAGTACACCTGCCAGCCATGCCAGTCAAGTCAGCTTCTCTGTGGCACTGCCCATGGGGGTTAAGAGAACTCCCATGGTATGGGGCAGTGAGTGGCGGGCCTAGCAGTCAAGTTGCCAGTTGAGACACCCACACCCCATAGCAGTGCCCAGGTCCAATTCCCAGCTCTGCCTCCAATTCCAGCTTCCTGCCAGTGTGCCCCCTGGAAAGCAGAGGGGACGATTCAAGCACTTGGGGACCTGCAACCTATGTGGGAAATATGGCCTGAGATATGGGCTGTGACCTGCCTCAGCCCCAGCCATGGTGGACATTTAGGGAAACAACAGACAGTAGCTCTTCTGTCTCTTTGCCTTCCAAATAATAACACAGCAAAACTCTTGGTAGGCACAAGGGAGACATCTGGATCAGCACCACGCATCTACTGTGGGAGCCTAGGTCGGACATGCACAGGAGGGTGAATCTTCCTGCCTGTTAAGGTTTCAGAAGAAGGGTCGGGGGAGGATTGAGCAGAAGGCAGCAGCTCAGGGCTGGGGACCTGGGCACTGAGGGGTCTCGTCAGTGCCTGTGGACAGATGGCAGGAAAACATGGCTTCTGCAGTGACAGTGGCTCTCCAGGGCACGTCCCTGGACTACTCACTTCCTGTGTGACTGACAAGTCTCCACTTGGAGCCCGGGTCTGAAGGGACACAGCAGTGGTTCTGCAACAGTGGCTGCCATGAGGAGGAACCTTCCTCTGAGGCAGGACAGCATATACCTGCCCACTCGGATGGCCAGGGAGGTGCCTTTTCCCACCCGCACCCCACCCGCCAGCGCCCCTCTGCAGCCTCCTAGCCAGAGTCCCTCTGTTCCACAGCTTCTGGCTTCTCAGGGCCAGTCTCAAGGGGTGAGCTTTTAACAAGCTCAGGGTGGCCTTGGCGCTTTGTGTGAGGCGGCTAGGGCAGGGCCTTCTTGGTTTCCCTTCACGAGAGCAGGGCAGGAAGCTTTGGGCTGCTCGCCAGAAGCCCTGCAGCAAGAACAAGGCGGCTAATGAGGTGTGATAAATAGGTGGTCCAGGGTGTTTGTCTTTTCCACAAATCTCCTGAGATCCAGGTGCTCTGGCCAACGGGGGACACACAAGGATACCGGGGGCGGGGATCAAGTTGATGCAGAGGGCGGTCTTGTAGAAATGCCTATTTGCAGGCACCCACACTGCAGAGCCAGGAACTTGCCAAGGGTGGCTCCCATCAAGGGTCCCACCTTCTTACCTTGGGGAAGAGTTCCCAGTTAGCCCTTCAGGGTCAGATCTTGGGTTATGGATGGAGACAGGCAGCAACTTCCAACCCTACCCTATTCGGGGTAACAATGGTGCCGGCTCTCTGCCCAACCAGGATCCCACCTAAAGCAGACCACTTTGCAGGTCACTGCAGAAGGACTAGAGAAGCCAACGCTTTGCATTACATCAGGGGCCTGGCTCTGACCCAGTACCAAGGGAGGGGATCCCAGCATTCCGGCTGCTGTTTTCCCCAGCAGCCTGCATGGGACACAGCCCTGGGAAGTCTGCCTGCTGAACCAAAGCTGCTGCATAAGAAGGAAGCCGAAGGGTAGGAAGTGCTCCCTGTGACCCAATGACACAGGTTCCCATGCCACATTTCCCTCTTGGGGTCTGGGTCCGTTAGACCACTCTGAGACTGCTACCACTGGGGCCCACACTCACCTCTCCAGCCACAAAAAACAGAAGCGGAGCCTCCTCCTCCTTGGCTTTATACTTGGCAATGACTTTCTCAGCTATCGGCTGGATCAGCTGCTTGGCGGCCTCAGACTCCCCATCATCCTCCGAGTCTGCCATGACAGGGGGGAAAGAAACACAAAGAAGTGGGGCCCAGTGGGGCCGGGTTGAGAGCCTGAGCCGCAGAAATGGCTAAGTAGAACATGAATGGGAAGACAGTTTCCCCTGGCACACAGGTCCCCACTTCCTGCATGTGTTAAGACGTGCCTGCATACCTGTGCACACGTGCGCACACACACACACGCTCATGTGTGTGCACACTGATAGCAGCCAAGGACACCTGCGCAGTGCTCTCCCATATCAGGCTCGCCAGGAACAACCAGCCTCTGTGAATGGCCCCAGTCCCCATCCACCCCTATAAATTCTTCCCAAACCCACCAGGGAAGCTGAGTTTCCCCTAAACAGTCCTGAGAACCCTGGTCACTTTTCTCTCAGTCACACGACCTCAGATCTCTAAATCTTTATGGAAAATGGCAGAAGAATCAGCAGTAAGGAGTGAGGTGTGGTCCTTAGTTTTGGTGGTGGGGGGGGCATACCAGTGGCTGGCAGACCAACTTCACAGCTGGCAGAGAGGACTGGGCTAGGGGAAAGGCTGAGCACATGAGAGTAACAGAGCAGGCCCAGCATCCCCAAAGGAGCAAGGGCAGGGGAAGGGATGGATAGGCAGAGTTCACGCCATGCAGGAGGCCGTGGGTGCCAGACAAAGAATGTGCAGCCACATCGACATGCCTCCCCGGACCCCGTTCTGAATTTTCACACGTGGTCCTGGCCTCCTCAGGGAGCCCCAGGCTGGATAGCCCCAAGGGGAATGGCTCCCCAGGAAGCACAGACCCAGGCTGCAATTCAGTTTCAGAATCCCCTCAAGCCTGCCTGCCTAGGACTCCTCTGGCAGGGACTTCCAGGTCAGACCTGCTGGCACTGGCAGGATACAACACATACCACCTGGCCCCTCAGTTGTGGTCAGCATAGGGCATCCAGGTCTGGGTCCCAGCACACTCATGCTAAGTTGCAGGGCAGCGACAGGGCCCAAGGCAGTGGGGTACAGTGGTCCCAGCTAGCAGATGGGATCAGGGTCACCCCACAGGCCTGCACGGACCCTAGTGTGGCTGCTCCTCTGGTCAGCCCGAACCCAGCCCAGCTGCCAACCTGAGAAATGCAGTTGGCCAGTGAGGAGGGATGTGCCCCCGGGCCCCTGACGCAGGTTGCTGGGACAGAGGGGCTGCAGAAGCAGCTGCAATGAGCCTTGACCCCAGGAGGCCCAGCCCCCTGCAGCTGCTGTGCACGCAGCCCAGCCTCTTTCCAACAATGGCTCAGTTTATGGATGAGGGCATCCTCTTGGCCTGACCTATTCTGCCCAGCGGGTAGCTAGCATCTGCTGCCTCCAGCAGCTCCAAGAACACCTCCCACCCAGGCAGAGGCATGAATAAATCACTGGGGTCGACAAGGCTACAGTGGAGACATAAAGGTCCAGGCTCACGCTTTGGGAAGCTCAGGCACAGGCCCCTCCCACGTGGAGACCACCCTATCCAGCACCCCACTCCAGGGACCCCACTGAGCACCATACCTACGAAGAGCACAAGGCAGGGACCCTCGTTGAGCTGCACAGCGTTGGAGTCGGAGAGCTCCAGCACGGGCTTAGGGTGCCATGGGAACTCCCTGCAGTCCTCATCGTTGAGCACCTCTACCCTTCCCTGCCGGGTGATCACCTCCCCCTGTGGGTCCAGCACGATGAGCGTGGGGATGCCTGCAAGAGAGAGCACGTGGCTGGGCTACCAGCTCACAGGGGCAGGCCAGGAACAAGGCACACCCAGGCTCAACACAGAGAGCCGAGCAGAAATGAAGAGCGCAAGGCTGACTCCAGGTTTAGTTGCTGACTGGCTATACAGTCCATTGGGGTCCCTGGCACCTCTCCATGG
The DNA here is from genome assembly GCF_030435755.1 of Ochotona princeps. Lineage (NCBI taxonomy): Eukaryota > Metazoa > Chordata > Mammalia > Lagomorpha > Ochotonidae > Ochotona > Ochotona princeps. The sequence goes on along the minus strand of NC_080848.1, from coordinate 37,760,059 downwards.
CCTGGTGTCTTCAGCAGCATTGTGGTGAAGGTGACGTCTTGCCATCTCTTGCACGGTGTAAAGAGCAATGGGGTGAGGCATTTAAAGAATTCAGCACCGAGTCTCAGCTCCTAAGTTTAGGAGACCCCAGAGACCTGGGAGCCCCAGGGGCAAGAAGGAGTAGTGAAGGTGTAAGATGACACCAGCACACTGCCTGCCCCTACCTCGCCCAGACCCTAGCCGCAGACGTGACAGGAGTCTGCACACAAGCTGGTAGGGAGCTTGGGGCTGGGCTGCAGCAGGGGAATTGGAGGAGGACAACAGCTGGCTGTCTGACAGCCAGCAGCCCAGCCCCCAGCCTAGCACTCCTCAGAAGATTCCAGTATCCACTGCTCTGACAGGAGGAATCATTGGAGGGAACAGGGCACTGGAGTCCTAGGTTGGAATAAGAAAAGCAAAACAGAGGCTGGCGCTGTGACATAGTGGGATAAGACAATGTCTGAGATGCCGGCACTGGTTCAAGTCTCAACTGCTCCACTTTGGATCCAGCTCCCTGCTAGCTAAAGCGCATGTTAAAGCAGCACAGATGATATCTATGTGCAAGTTTCAGGCTCCTGGCTTCAGGCTGACCTAACCCTAGTAGTTCTGAAGAACCTAGGTGTTTTCTGCCTTTTGTGATTCTGCCTTAATGGCTTGGCTGGGGGCTGTGTGAACCCCAGGCCTGACAGTCTACGTGACACCCGGCAGGACACCTGGCAGGTCACTAGGCAGACCACTCCTCAGGAAGGAGGTACCTGGTGTTTGATAAGATTCACCACCCTACAGCTCATCAACTTGTACTTTTTGAAAGTTGCTCGCTTCAAATCCACCAACAGAAGCCTGCTAAATCATGACTGTATAGTTAATAGCCTAAAAATGTATAAGAACGCTGGGCTGTTCAACCGGGGGCTCCCACTCTCCTTCTCTTTTGCCTCGGCTGCAGCTGCCCCTCCCCTGCCCAGCCATCTGGGCTGGGGAAGGTGGCTGGGAGACCTAGGCTAACCTGAATAAACCACCTTTATGCCTTAGCACCGACTTCAGACTTGATGATTTTCTGGGAATTTCAAAATCCGGCACAACAGTACGAGCCATTTGTGAAGTTAAGCAGCAGATGGAAAAATCTCTTTCTCTCTTCCTCTATCATTCTGCCTTTCATACAAAGAATATAAGTTAAAAAAAAATAAGCCTGAATTCATGTAACAGATCATTCAAAAGAGAATAGGACATGATAGGAAGAACAATAGAACGAGTGAGTGAGCAACTCAAAGCTCGCTGGCAAACTGCACAGCCCAGAACCCTAACACTTCCCTTGGTGACTCACAGCCCCCAGCCCGGGCAGCGTGGTATTTGGGTGTGCCAATTCCCTGCTCTTTGCCTCCCACTCCTTGCTGCTTCTCCTCCAGCTAGCACTGACCCCACTGACCCCTGCCTACAGACTCTGCTAGCCCCTAGCCTCACCCTCTGGAACGCCAGTTGGTCCCCTCCCACCTTGCATTAACCAGACGCATAGCCTCCCGGGAAAGACCAGAGCTTGAATTTTCTATGAGAGCCAGAGTAATTTAATATTTATAGGTTCCAAAGTAGTGGGTCAGTAATTTGCTCTACTGATATTTTCCTTCTCTGCTAGAAGGGTTCTGAGGGACTGGGAACGTGGCCCCTGGATTGCATCCCCTACTGGAGGCAGTAAACCCTTCGTCATGAACAAGCAAGCCAATCCCATAAACAGCTGTTGGATGATGTGGCTGGATGGACGAGGGAATGGGGACGATCATGCCACCACGTCACAATGCACTCAGGTAGCCAGCATTTCTTGAGGGATGTTAACTGGCATTCGTGTTGGGCAGGACTCCTGAGAAGCTGTGTGTGCCAGGCACCTTCATTTACCCTACTAGCTGACATCTGGTGTTTCTCCACCTGAGGCCAGCAGCTGGGCCTGACAGGGGCTCCTACACTGCCATGGTCCTAGCTTAAACACCTTCCCCCCCCCCCGCCCCGCCTTTTTAAAAGATTTATTTATTTTTATCAGAATGACAGATTTACAAAGAGGAAATACAGAACGATCTTTCATCCACTGGTTCACTCCCCAAGTGGCCACAATACTGGAGCTAAGCTGATCTGAAGGCAGGAGTGGGGAGCCTCCTCCAGGTCTCCCACATGGGTACAGGAATGAACCATCGGATGGAAAATCTTCCTCTCTGTCTCTCCTCCTCTCTATATATCTGCCTTTCCAATAAAAAAGATAAATCTTTTTATAAAATGGAAATTAGTTAACTAATCAATTACACAAAGAACACAGAGCCAGCTCCATGGTGTAACTGGCTAAGCCTCCTTGCAGGGTCCCTTGTGGGCACTGCTTCAAGGCCCAGATGCTACATTTCAGATGCAGCTCTGTGATAATGTGCCTGGAAAAGCACCAGAAGATGCCCCAAGTCCTTGAGCCCCTGCATCCACATGGAGACCAAGGCGAAGCTCCTGGCTTCAGACCGGCCAAGCTCCAGCCATTGCACCATTTGGGGAGTGAACCAGTGGATGGAAGCTTCTTCTCTCGCCCCCTTTCTCTATAACTATGCCTTTCAAATAACAACAAATCTTAAAAATAAAGTCAGAGCGCAGAACAATGATATATATGGGGTTAGGGGCATTGTTGGTCACGACTGGGTCAACAGAAACGGATTCACTAAAACCACAGCAGATGGACCTGGCCTCAGGAATACGGACAGGAGAGACATTTTCATTCTCTGGGTTGGGCCACCTCTTCACCAACTGATCCTGGGCTGGCCTGGCCCTACAGCCTTCAGTTAGTACTTCCTGTGGACAAGAGGTCCCACAAAAGGAAACTGTCCCATCTAGTATGTCTGTTTTATGCTGGGCACAGCACAGCTGCAGCCTCACGTCATCCTCCTGAAAGATGCTCCGGGAGCCTTCCTGCCTGACCCCCTAGGCTGCAGGCGGGCCAGCCGCCCGCTCAGGCCCAGCCAGTTGGTGATCACACCAGGGGAGGAACCCTAGTCTGCCTTCTGCTGTTTTTTTCCTCTCTGCCAGGCTGGGGGCTCTGGTGAGGAGGGCAAGGAAAGGCCCTGGTGTCTGTACCACCCACCTCTGTCCTCCCACGCTCTGGAGAAGGAATCTGAGATTATACCATGTCTTCCCTCTCCTCCCACCAGTCCCATACCCCCCACCCTTGAAGTAGAGACTTTGAGAGAAAAGTCAGGGTAGGTCTCTAACAGGAACTCTACAAGGAATGGGAGGTCTTCAATGGAAGTCTTACAGAGCAACAATGGGCTTTCCAAAGGGAACAAAGGTGGAGATCAGCATAAGCTGACCTGAACCTGGGAATGCCCAGCTGGGAGGGCTGGGATGAATGGCCAGGGTGATGGGGGGGTGGAGTGAGGGGGTGAGGGCTGGGGAGGCAAGCACAGGTGAATTTTAAGGAAGACCCTTACAAATCGCTCAAGTTTTTTTTCAATTGTTCATATTATTTTTATTGGGAAGGCAGATTTACAGAGAAAAGGGGAGAGAGAGAAAGATCTTCTGTCTGATGGTTCACCCCCCAAGTGGCCACAAAAGCTGGAGCTGGGCTATTCCGAAGCCAGGAGCCTCTTCCAGGTCTCCCATGCTGGTGCAGGGTCCCAAGGCTTTGGGCCGTCCTCAACTGCTTTCCCAGGCCACAAGCAGTGAACAGGATAGGAAGTGGAACAGCTGGGACACGAACCGGCACCCATATGGAATTCTAGCGAATGCAAGGCCAGCATTTAGCCACTAGGCTATTGTGGCAGGCCCAAATTGCTCAACTACTCTGTCCTGTCTCACTTGGTTGTCATGAGGACCATCGGGAGCTGAATATAAAATGCCTTTCAGCAGAGCAGCAGGTAGACATGAGGGGCTCTCAAAGCATCCATGATGCCTGCGCATCAGCTTCTATCTGTAAACAAGTACCCCCAAGCCAGTGGTTCAGCTCATGAGAAGGCAAGCCAGGACCTGGCTCTGGTAGGAGAAGCAGCAACCTCCAAGCTGGGCTATATGAAGTTCTAGAAACAGAGAACAGGGGCACCATCACAAATGCACTGAGTGACCCAGCAACAATGCCGTATGCCGCGTCTGGAGTTGGCATTCTCCTTGCACCAGCCCAGGTTTAACATTTGACCGGACACCCAGTATTCCTACAGCAGGCTCAACCCTGAGGCCTCTGCCCTGAGGAGGTGGGTAGGACCATGAGCAGCACCTAAAACCCTGCAAATTGAAGGGAAGGAAGGACACCTCCTCCCCAGGAGGACCCCACATGTGAGTACTAGAAACCATCTGAAAACCATGCACACCCACACTGCCCATGGCTCAGTCATTCTGCCAAGGAAAGGGACTTCTAAGGAGTGGGAATAACTCAAGTCATCCGGGGCTCTAGGGATGGAGGTAGAAGCCAGAGAAGAGAGACAGTGCCAGGCAGAGACAAAACACAGCTTTTATGGCATTTGGGTAGCAACAGGCTCCAAGAGGGGGCTGGGAATACATCACCAGGACTGCCTGGGGTGGAGGGGGTGATGAGAGAGAAACAAATGGGAGGATGAGCAGACCCTGGGACAGCAAGGGCAGGAAGGGCACACTAATGGGTAGGGCACTGAGTGGCGGTACTTCAAAAAGTTCACATAAAAACAGAAGCTTTGAAATTGATACATTTTTTTTCCTTACACAATGTTCATGAACTTTTGGAGGCGCCTTTGTCTTATTCACTCAGGACAATAGCCATTACCTGGACCTGCATTGTGGCACAGTGGGTTTGCTGCCACCTGCTACTGAGGGCTTTTAGGGAGTAAGAGTGGATGAATGTCCTCTCTCTGCCTCCGAAGGAGGCTATTCTTAAAAAGTGCTGCAATACTACAGAGATTAAGAAGGAATACACAGTACGTTTAAGTTCACAGATATTTAAGGCCACATTGGAGACATCTCACTACCCTCAGGGGGAAAGACCCAATGGTGGTGCAGTCTGGGGAGGAGCCACTGACTTCCCAGGGAGAGGGAACTCAGAAGCACCCCCAGTCAAGCCAGGGCATGCACAACAAGGCTCTGGAACAAAGACAGCCCCTGTCTGGGGGACAAGGGTTCAGAACTGTAAGCAGGACAGTCAGCATGGCCTGACAGCCAGACATATGCACCCTCACCGCCCGGACCAGATTCCTGCCTTAGTGAAACTGTGCCTGTCAAACCTAGGAAAAGCTATAGGCTTTTACAGATGTGAATTAAGCTCGCCCTACTAACTTTCTCCTTATGTCATGAAATCTACACATATTTGGATTCAGCTTCGGTATTTAGTGTTGAGAGAACGCCCTCTATTACACTAAGGGACCTGTTTTGGGATTTTGTTACTAAAACACATGACTGAGTGACTGATGTGTAATTTTTATGTCAAAGCCTGCCAACAGTACCGCCACTCACAAGGGAACTTAAGTGCCACCAATCTTCTGTGTTATTTGCCCTAGTCAGACAACTGACTTAATGACTCGGGAACATTCAGTCTGTCCTTCAAGTATTGTAAAAGGCTTAAACACAAAAGCCAGTTTAAAATGGCTAAAGGAGTCTAATTTTGTGAGTATAAAAGACCCATAACAAGAAGACACTAAAGTTTCCTAGACACATAAATTTTTAAAAAATTCAAAAATCAATATTGGAAGTATAAGTAAGATTTAGGATTTCTTAAGCTTGTGTTTTAATCAATCAAATATAAATTTTAAAATCAAGGTAACTCTCTGAAGAATCATTTTTGTTGATGAATGCCTGCCAATGCCTCTAGTGACACAAGACACAGGGCTCAGTCACATGCACAGCCCCGGGTGGGGGCAGCCTGGGCAGTCATCCTCGGCACATCTCAGAGCCTTCCGAGGCAGGGTGCAGTGGCAAGGAGCCACCTGGCTCTCCTTCAAAGCCTTTTTCAGATCCAAATCATCCAATCTCAGCTACTGGAGGGACTTGGGGATACCCCTGTCGCTCCTGCCTTTTTCTCAGAGGGAGCAGAGCCCCAGAGTGGGGAAGTGACATGTGCCAAGCCACACAGCTGCCTGGTGGCAGAGCTGATGCTCGCACCTCCTCTACTGCCCTGTTCTTTCTTCCAAGTGCGCCTGCCTGGGAGAGCAACGAGCAGGTGCAGCTTGCAGGGCACAGTGTAGATTCGCGCACCCAGCAGGCTGGCTGGGGCGTCCCTCCCCAGCCATCCCCGTGCTTCCCTGTGCCCTGGCAGAGGGCAAGTGAGTGTTATCTTCTGCCCTGAGCAGCAGGCTCACAGCCAGGCACGTGCTTGCACCTGCCTGGCTCTCTCTACAGGAGTTTAAGGTCCAGGAGGTCAGGGGCTTTGGGTTTTCAGTTCAGGCACAGATAAGCACCTGGCACGCAACATGCACATAGCCACATCTCCTTAAGTAAATACATGAACAGGAGGCCCCCTGTCTGGGGGACAGAGGGGATGATGGCTGCCCCAGAGTGAAGGGGTCTCCAAATGTTACATGTTAAGGACAGGCCTGGAGGTTATGATACACACTCCCCTTATTACAGTGCCTGGGTTAACTCCCTGTTCTGCTCCAGACAACAGCTTCCTGCTAACATGCACCCCAGCAGGGAGCAGATGATGGCTAAAGTAGCTGGGTCCCTGCCACCAACACTGGGGACCAAGACTAAGTTCCCAGTTGTTGGCTTCAGCATGGCCTAGTTTCAACCACTGCAGGCATTTGAAGAGTGAGCTAGAAAATGGGTGGGTTCTGTCTGTGTCTTTCTTGGCTTCTCAAGTCAATTTAAAAATATCAATCCATAACAAAAAAGTCTAACCCCCAACATGGCCGTATGTGGAGGTCCTAGTCCGACAGGGCCAATGCTTCCAGGAGCAGACTAGCAGAGCTCCCTCTTCCCACCTTGTGAGGTCGCAGCAAAAAGCCACTGCCCACAAGCCAGGCAGCAAATGAACCAGCGCCTGGCTCCCATTCTTCCTGGCCCTATGGAAACAAAGTCTGCCTGCTATTGGACTGAGGTGCCTTATCATGGCAGCCCTGGGAGAGGTAGACAGTAACTTGTGGGTGATGAGACGTTTCTTACAGCTGAGAGGGGAGAATGAGTTAACGGTTTTGGGAAAAAGAAAAAAAAACAACGAGGCAAAGAGCAAAACCCCAGGACAAGAGAGACAGAACTGGGGGAAGCCAGGGTGGCACTAATACCAAGTGGAGAGGGGCTGGGCCACACCTGCTGATTGACGAAGTCTGGTGAAGGAAAGGGCCTTGGGGAAAGGGGGACAAAGCGAATGTGGGAGAACTGGCTACTGAGGAGAGGCTAGACGGGGAGCGGGGGAAGGGGATGAGACAATGACAGGTAAGAAACCAACAGCTGGGCCGGCATGATAGCTTAAGCAGTTAAAGTCCTTGCCTTGAACGCGCTGGGATCCCATATGGGTGCTGGTTCTAATCCCAGAAGCCCCGCTTTCCATCCAGCTCCCTGCTTGTGGCCTGGGAAAGCAGTTAAGGACGGCTCAAAGCCTTGGGACCCTGCACCCACGTGGGAGACCTGGAAGAAGCTCCTGGCTTCTGGCTTTGGATCGGCTCAGCTCTAGCCGTTGTGGTTACTTGGGGAGTGAACCATCGGACAGAAGATCTTTCTCTCTGTCTCTCCTCCTCTCTGTGTATCTCTCTGAGAGAAAGAAAGGAACAGAAAGAGAGAGAGAGAGAGAGAGAGAGAGAGAAAGCAAGCAAGAAAGACAGACCCCAGACCAGCCTGGGAAGGACCTTTAGATTCTCAGCAACCCTGCACCCCTCTCAAGTCAGGCTGTGGATGTTGCTCTGTTTTGGTGGTCAGAGATGGAGAGGAGACAAAAACTCCCCCAACAGTGTTCTAAACCTGTACTTGGGCATTTGTACAAGGCACACCACTGCAGAGAACTCCCAACAAACGCTTTGCCTGCGACCCAGACGCTCACAGCACATGGAGCAGCCACTCCCCTGCTCCTCACTCCCAGGCACTCCTAAGCACAAGACAATGGGTGACGGTGCAGGGACTGGAGGGAGCACAGGCAGGCAGGCGGGGTCTGGGCCACACGTCCCAGGGCTGCCCAGAGCCCTGGGAGCAGCTGCTCTCCCTGCTGTCAGGCTTGTGTGAGCTACACAGTCACATGGTTCCACGCTGAGCCACAGTTCCAGGCCCGGTCACGCTGCCTGCTCACTGTGCCCATCAGTAACATCAGTGGGTGACCTGCCTCAAAGATTTCTCGCTCAGTCTAGCCTAGACGTCCCCTATTGCACTGACCTTCCATCAATATCTTTTCAAAAGACACCAAGGGTCCAAAGGGTCAAGTCCAAAGACCTCGGTGATGAGGCCTCACCAACCTTTTCCCAACTCTGCCCCCTAGCACATCGCAGTCATTCTGGACTTTGGTCTGGAATGTCTCAAATCCCTCATCTAAACCCTACCCATTCTGTTAAACCCTGTTCTACAACCATCTCCTCCAAGGAGTCTTCTTGATCCAACAGATCTAAGACAGTTTTCTCCGAATTCAGATTATTCCTTAAAATGCTTATCGGCTTGAGAAAGCTCCTGTTTACTCATAAAGTCAGTGGTGACATAAGCCAATGGGTATAACTTGCCAGGGAGAAACTGCAGACCAGACAGTGAGAAAGCAGGAAATGGAGAGAGAGATTACACCAGGTGGCAGAGGGGGCCAGGTGAGGAAGATGAGGAGGTGTAGGATGTAGGGCAGGGCTGAAGGGGACACCATGGCCCAGAGCCTGGGGCCAGGGGAAGCTCAGCCTTTCTCACTGTGGACTCACCCGCTGCCTGTCTGGGGACAATCTCCAGGAGCAGCTTTAATACTCCTCATAGTCGGGACCTGGTACATACTTCTTATTCCCACCCTGCCACGGTAGGGACAGCTGTACTCGATACAGGCCTGGTCTTCCTCCCACTTCTGTGGTCACCTGCCTCTTTTACCATCAGGGTCACCCCCTACCACCAGGCCCCCTACACCTGCCAAGCCTAGATGCTCACTCCTGCCAAAGCAAAAAGGACACTCCCTTACCTGCTGAAGGCAGATATGACCCTATCAATCTAAGGCTGTTCCTACAATCTCTGCAGTGCTGCTCAGGGCTCCATGATCCTTCCTGAAGAATGCTGTACATGTCACCTGCCCACCAAGGGCCCTCAGGAGCAGCTCACAGAGCACGGCAGGGTACAGGCTGTGCCCCAGAACTGCCCATGTATTACAAAGGTCACCTACAGGTAACTGATTTGTTTCAGGGGAACTTGTGGTCTCAGCACAGACCACCCACCATCACACAGCTCACTACATATCCTCTCTCAGAGAGGAAAACACTGGGCCCCTCCACAGTGGTGTTGGAAAGACAGTGCCTGTCAGGGGAGAGGCCCCTGAGGGAGGGGGTCTCAGCCCCACTTCCCCCTCTGGGCTACATGTCAGTCCTTTTGCTAAGGGACATCTGTTCCACCAGCAGCTTTTGGCTCTCTACACTCTGCTCCTCATTCTTCCCTGAGTAAACATCTCATCCAGTCAAGGACAGCCCGGTGGATGGGGGTGGAGGGGGCTCCTACTGATGTCCCTCAGAGCTCGGCTGCAGGGGTCTTCATGGTGAGCTGGAACTCCTACGCAGGTCAATGCAGTCCACCTATTTTTCCCAGAAAGGACGTAAGGAGTCATTAAAAATGTATGATCAAATCCAATAAAAACAAATGAAAATATTGCCCTGAGGGGAAAATGAGGAAGAAAATGAAGCTGGGGTTCAAGGTCATGCACAGAAATTGTAAGTTTTGTAAAACTGCTAACAGTGGTCACATAGGCGGGACTGTGTTGTATAAGGCAAAGAAAGAATCATGGCCCACAATGAAATTCAAATCATACACACACACACACACACACACACACACGCGCGCGCGCGCGCACACACACACGTCAGCAAAATCCCACTGCGCGTCACCAGAAGCTCAGCATTTGGTGGTTGCTGTACAGTAATTTCCTGAGAACGAATTCCTGCATGTGGGAGTCCTAAATCCAGGGTTGTATAGACATTTGGGGCTGCTGCTTCACACTCCCACCAGCAGGCTGCTCTCACCCCTACATGGGGGATTGTTCCTTTTTTTTTGGCAAGGGAGGTGGAGGAGTGCTTTGCAAATGTGATTCTGTGTTTTCATTCATAAGTTATGAAATTATGCTGAGTGTTTTCTCATAACCACACTGCTGGTGTGTATTTTAAGTTGCCTGCTTAGTACCTTGTATATATTTTCTACTACAGCACCTTACTCTCCCTTTAAACCAGTATTTGGAGAGAGCTTTTTCCATCGATGACGTGGATTCCTTGCCACACATGTAATTAATATTGCTGGTTGCCTTTGTTTAGGCTGTTTGATACATAATTTTTTTTAGGTAGCAGGATCAAATTTTTGTTTTTATCTTAAATATTCACTAAGCTGCCTACTCTGTGACCACCCCCACTGAAACTTCTTAATCTTTTTGATAAAACAGAAGTTTAATTCACTTGACCAAGGCCACAGATCTGTAGGCTGGGACCTGCTTGAGGTGGAGATGGGTTACACAGGGGGAGGTGCCAGTGAGTATGGAAAGGAGCAAGAAACAGCACCCTGGGCCAGGAGGGCTGGCCTGGTGGGGGCAGGACAAGTGGCAGTCATCCTAACCTAAACCTCTAAAATCCTTCCCAAAACACTGTGGGAATGGACTCCAAGGCCAAGCCACACTCCAGAGTCAGGTTTGGAGCACAATTACACACACAAACTGGCAGGGGACACGAGGGATGGCAGAGCATGATGAACGGGGTTGGTCAGAGGAGCATACACATCAGACATCCACTGGTACCTAAGGGGAGTGGAAATCAAAACAAATCCAGGCAGGTTCAAGATGAACAGAAGAGCAGGGGGTGAAAAATCCACTGTAATGAGAAGGGCAAAGTGCAGCTGTATGCAGACAGCCATACCTGGTGACACTCAGCAGAGACCCGAGTCCCCCTTAGCCATCCAGTGCACCTCACTTGCAGCTTCCCCCTGCCCATGGGACTCCAGTCCTAAGCCAGAAATCAATGCTAAGGAACAGCCCAGTGGTGGTAGCTGCAGGGGCAGAGGAGAATTGCTTATCCACGGAACAAGTTACACTGTGCCGGTCCCACCTCTCCAAGGTAATACACTCACTGCTTGGGTAAGGACCTGAGTCTGCCAGGTCAAGACACAGCACATCCCCTCACTTTTCTGCAAAGTTCATAAGGAATGGAGCCAATGCTCTGAGCCCCTCACCCCCTATGCCTGCCTCTCCCTGTTATTCCCCATGGGGCTGGAGACAGCCCTTTTGCACATCAAGACCAGCCCGGGTTCTTTCTCCAGGAATGCTCATCGCCAGGGCCCGGTGTGCATGATGTTGCTAGTGTTCTCAGCCTCCTCTGATCTCCCCACTATGGCCCCAGCACTGGGACTCTCCTTCGGAGCAATCATAGTCACAGCTCCATCTGTAGAGTGATCCACTGACGGACCAGTCTCACCTCTAGAACTTTCAGCTGCACACAAAGGCAGGAATTTTATCTATATTTACTCAAGATTATGCCTCTGATGGCTGGGGGAATGCAAAGGCATCCAGTCAGTTCTCGTTAAGAAATCGGGATTGAATGCACACAGGAATGAAGGGACTGAACTCTAATTTAGCCCATGTTCAATGCTCTGTACCACACTGCTGGCCTAGCACCATGCTGATGCTTCACTCAAAAAAAGGCAGCTCCTGTCCCATGGCACCCACCCAAGGCCCCTGGCACCTCGCTTATGTCACCACTTTGATGCCTTTCCTTCTGGTCCAATAAACTGTCACACCACTCAACTTTTGGGGATGGGGACTGCTTTTAACCTTGTTATTAACCCGAGCCATGAGGCTCCAAAATTCTTAGAGGGTTAGCTGATCCAGCCTATGAATACTCCAAGCGTGGTCCCTGGGCCAGCAGCATGGGCCTCGCCTGGGAGCTGGCCAGAAAGGCAAGCTCCCCTGCCCCACTGACTCCAAATCTGCATTTTCACAGGTCTCCAGGCAACGCCCATGACTTTAAACCAAACACTGATGTTTGAAACTTCTGCTCCAAAGCCACAGGCTTACTCTAACTGGTAAAGAGCTTAAGGAGTTTCCTAACAGGCTATGGGTTGCTAGAAAAAAGATTTATTTATTTTAAAAGAGTTACAGAGAGGAGGAGAGGAGGGAGAGAGGAAGAGAGAGGGAGAGAAGGAGAGAAATCTTCCATCTGCTGGAACACTTCCCAGGGTTTCAACAATCAGTCCCCATATGGGATGCTAGTAACACAGGTGGTGACTCCACGGGCTATGCTACAATACCAGCCCTAGGCTGTGGGATTTGTGGGTAAACTTTGACTTTTCCCCTCCACTCTCCTGCCCCATTCTAAGACAAGGAGCACTGCAAGTCCTAATTCTTGACATTCTCAGGAAATTGTCTCATCAGCCCTCAAGTCAAGCTTGGAGAATCCACAAGAAGCACCTCATGTGTTACCTATTCATGCAGAATGCCACCCACCAACCCCCTCCACCCCCCGCAACTCCTCAAGACAGAAACTGATCAGCCCCGGCCCCGGCGTGATAGCGCAGTTTAAAGTCCTCGCCTTGAATGTGCTGCGATCCCATACTGGCGCCAGTTCTAATCCTGGCCGCCCCGCTTCCCATCCAGCTCCCTGCCTGTGGCCTGGACAGCAGTGGAGGATGGCTCAAGCCCTTAGGACCCTGCACCCGCATGGGAGACCCAGAAGAGGCTCCTGGCTTCAGATTGGCTCAGCTCCAGCCGTTGTGGCCGTTTGGGGAGTGAACCATCGGACGGAAAACCTTCTTCTCTGTCTCTTCTTCTCTCTGTATATCTGCCTTTCCAATAAAACAAAATAAATAAATCTTTAAAAACAAAAAAAAGCTTTATAAAAAAATAAAGATAGAGACTGATCACCTCCATTTTTACAGATAAGAAAACTGAGGTTCCAGGACTCCCAGGAACAGAACCAAAGCTCACTCTCAGGTCTGTCTGACAGGAAAAGCCTGGAGACAGGCTTCTGGTCAAGTTCCTCGGGAAGGTGCACTCCAGAGCAACCACATTAGAATGCACTGTGCCAGAGGGTGAAGCATCCCTTTCTCACTAGGATAAGTGTATTTTTTATGGCTTTCTAAAAGCTCAGCTGTAATAAGGGATAATTGACATACCATAAAATTCACCCTGAGTAATTTTAAGCTGATGAAGAATGTGAACACTCTTGGAAATAAAGATGTTCTTTTTCCTTTAAATGGAAAGTCTGAGTAGGCCTTCATCCAGCGAGCCCTAAGCAGCTGGACCTGCAAGGCCTGCCTACCTTGGATGCCATACAGCCGGTTGAGGCGTGACCGCCGGGCCTCATCAGTGTAGGGGACGGCAAGCCACGGCATCTCATTGAAGTACTGCTTGAAGGACTCCTCTGACCTAGAGACACATAGGCAGAACAAGGGTCTGTTAGTCCCAAAGGCACCACCACTGGTCCGCATCTTGTACACCATGCAACAGGCCTTGTTGTTCCTTTTGAAATTTATTTGAAAGTCAGACATGGAATGGGACACACGCACACAGAATGAATCTTTCACTCTGTGGTTTACTCCCCAGATAGCCACAGTGGCCAGGGCTGGGCCAGCCCAAAGCCAGGAGTCACAGGAGCTTCATCTGAGTCTCCCACTTGAGTTCAGAGGCCCAAGGATCCAGACTATTTTCCATTGCTTTTCCCAAGCCATTAACAAAGAGCTCAAACGGAAGGAGAGCAGCCAGGGCTTAAACCAGCACCCACAAGGGAGGCAGGAACTGCAGGCAGCAATGGGATCTGCTAGGCCACAATGTCAGCCTCTACCGATCGGGTTTCTAATCTCCAAGCTCCTGGAGGCTACAGAAGTATGTTATTCCACCCATTCTGATGTCCATATAGAAGGCAGATCTGGCACTGTGGTGCCACAGGTTATGCTGGCATCTGAGATGTTGGCAGAATCCTGGTTCGAGTCCTGGCTGTTCTGTTTCTGATACAGTATCTACGAATGCATCTGGGAAGGCAGTGAAAGCTGGAGCACGTACACGGGTCCTTGTCACCCATGTGGGAGACCTGGACGGAATTCCTGGCTCCTCGTCCAGATCGGGCTGTTGCAGCCAGCTGGAGAACGAACTAGCAAATGGAAGATCTTTCTCTTTCAAATAAACAAATAAATAATTAAAAGAAAAAAAGGCTGTTTTAGTGCTCACTCCCGCTATACCTTACTGAATATATTCATGCCTATTTTTTGTCTCTCAATACAGACAGATTTGATTTTTCTTTGCATACGTGTATGCTTTTAATTTTAATGTTTTATGATATGATTCCATAGGCACAGGGATTCCCCCCTCTACGCCCCCATTCCTGTCCCGACTGTTCTCCCCCACACTTACAGTAGTATAGTCCTTCATCAACAGTCACAAGTGCAACATTCTGCTATATAAGTGCATTGTGGTTTTGCAGGTACAGACAATGGTAAAAATTCTAGTATCCTATTGTCAAGGTGTATTTAACAGTTTCATTGGGAGTCCTCCTTTTATGCAGGAGTAGAGTTGCATACTGCAATGCATCTTCAATTCTCGGTAGACTCTTTTCCATTTACAGTTTACCCATGAGAATATATGTATATACTTGTTTACCTCTATATCTATTTATCTTACATATTGAATGAGCGTAGCAACATGTTGCTCAGTTTCCGCGTACTTGCATATCTGAGGGGGGTATTTGCACTTGTTGGCCTCTAGTTTCATTTCAGCATGGTGTGAGAAAATTCATGGTATGATTTCTTTCTTTTTTTTTCCCTGAAGCTTGTTTTTGTGGCCTATAATGTGTGATAAATCCTGGAGAAAGTTCCATGTATTGATGAAAAGAAAAAGGTGTATTCTGTGTGTTCAGGATGAAAGATTCTCTCAATATCAATTAAGTCTATCTGTTCCATTGTCTGGGTGAACTCCATTGTTTCCTTGCTGAGTTTCTGTCTCATCAATCTGTCCATTGAGGTTAATAGGGTGTTAAGGTCCTCCACTATTATTGTACTGGAGTCTATCTCTTTAAATCTGTTATTATTTGTTTCATGTAGCTAAGTGCCCTGGCATTTGGTGTGTATACACTTAATTACTGTGCAGATTTGATTTTTCTAAAGAGCTTAGGTACGCAAAGCCACTATGATTTCTGTGACACTTCTATTCTGTGGATGGGACAGGGACAGGTACAGGGACATGGTTAAACCAAACAGACATCTCTGATTCCATGAATAAATAACTTTGGGAAATCAACATCTAACCGAATGACAGCAAACACAGCAGGGGTTCGTGGGCCTGAGAACCAAAGTGGAGCTGATCAAGAAGGTGCACAGAACAGCACTTTCTGAGCAATCGAAATGGCCCACAGCTGCACCACGGCCATGATGACTACACGGCATGCACGTAAACCAAAGCTCAGTGAACCCAAAATCAGACACTTTATTGTATGCAAGCTGTATCTCCACAGATTGCTTAAGGTTTAAAACAAATGAACAAAACAACAGTGATCACTCTACTTCGTCTGCCTTCAAGCTTGCCCATTCACATGCTCTGAGAGAGTACTACGGTGCAGTGGGGCAAAGCATGGGCCGGGAACTGAGTAGGGCAGGGATCTGGCGACTTTGAACTGGGGTCGGAGTTCTGAGATGAAGGAAGCTCACTGACGAGGGATGCCAGGCATGGCACGAGCAGCAAGGGAAGCTGAGGCTGAGAGGACCTAACTTGCTCCGGGGTGTTTCTGGCCTGCTCATGTTGATGCTTCCTGTTCACATGCACTCGAACAGGCCCCAGACAAGTGCAGGGGCAAAAGTAAGAGAATGACAGATAGCACTGTTGTCCAAGCCAGGGTCGCTGAAGCACGACTCCAGCTCTTCCACCCTGTGTCCTTTCACCACCCTCTCATCAGAAATCGAGCCCTCACGCCCAACAACCCAGACCTGGCTTTCTTTCTCAGCTCTTCAGAACAATTAAGTGAGCAAATGAAAAATGTGTCCATCTCTTTGCCAATAATCCCCGATCCTCCACCTCCAAGAGTAAGACATGGAAGGCAGGAAGGAAGGCAGAAGGCACAGCCGTTAACCACCTATATCCAACGAGGAAGCCGTGTCCATGCGTACGTTACCTGTCCGCACTGACAAAGATGATCTCAAACTTCTGGCCTGCTTCCTTGATCTTCCGGTAGGATTCCACCAGGACCCGTGTGAGACTCCGGCAGGGTGGACACTGAAAGACAATGCCAGGACCCTGCTGTGGACAAACTTTCTCCATCCCCCAGCTGCTCTCCTCAGCAGTCTAGTAAGCAGGACCCAGGGAGGATGCAGACAGCAAAACCCTGGAAATAGCCTTGCTTTTCCTGATGGCTAGCACTCAGCACAGGCTCTTTCCCGGTCCACAAGGGAGTTGGCAGGCAGCAACACTTAAAACAATGTCCAAGGATGCCTGAGAAGGCTGAGCCAGATAGGTGAGGAGGAACAGCCTTTTAAATCAGTCAAAAGAACTCCTTTTTTTAGGCTATTATCAGTCACAGTAAGTGCTGATTGCACAAGCTCCTATGAGGCACAGTCGGCAAGGAGAGCGGGACATTCCTGCTTGAGCAGTCACACCTCCGGAACCTAGCCACAGCAGGGGCTGGCGGTGATGTCCTGACTTCGCTGAGCTCTTCATCTGGACTATGGTGGAGGGGGCCAAAGGGGGCCAACACTCACCCAGTGCGCGGAGAAATAGACGCCCACGTGGGACCCCTCCAGGCTGCTGCTGTCCAGGGACTGCCCGTTATTTCTAAGCAAGGGCCCTGCAATGACTTCCCTGAAAGGCTTGGGTCCCCAAGGGAATTCCAGACCTGAAATAGGAGACAGATGGTGAGAAAGTGAAGACTTCATTACGGGCCACAGACCCGGGAGGCCTCAGAGTTGCAGGCTAGACAGCTTTATCACCAAACACCGTGTTTATGTCAGCACATCTGCGGGACCTGTAGCTAACACAGGAAGGAGAGTAGAGCTGCTGCCTGACAGAGCCCTACCTCCTCTTAGGACAAAGCTCCCAAACCTTGATGTTCACCAGGTCTGTCTCCTGGGGGCATATCCCACATCATGGGGTATGGCAGCACGGCTGAGGAGGTATGATCAGAACCAAGCATCACAGATTTCCCTGGTAAGTCCAACGGCAGGGAAGATCCCTGCTTCAAGGAGCCGGAGTGTGATAGAACCAAGTCGGCATCCCTTGAAGTTTCAGCACAGACACAACTCGGGAAGATCCCTGTCAACAATACTGACCATGAGTTGATATAACTCCAACCCTACCCTGCCTCTAAGTGGTTCTTAATTCTGACTGTGTTCTACAATCAACTGGGGAATTTACAAAGTTGATACTCCCAGACCTTACACACCAGAAATTCTGATTCCATTGGTCTGAGCTGGGGCTCAAGGAGCCAAGGAAGAGTTCAACTAGAAAAAAAGAAAGGTTAGAAACACACCAACCCACGCACATGGCCAACGTCCTGACCACACGTAAGCTCCAAGCAGGAGTAAAGTAATGCTCCTGGCTTGACAGAACAGGGCCCACTTCCTCAAAATTCTTTGGGGGCTGGGAGGGAGAAGCACAGATGCGGTATTTTGCTTTTGTTTTTTTCCCATTAAAGCAAGTGGTCGTGCCTACCCTGAAACTTAAGAATCCAAAAGCTCTGAGGACGGGCCTGGGCATGTACATCACTACAGAGTTGTGTCTGTGCTGAAACTTCAAGGGATGCCGACTTGGTTCTATCACACTCCGGCTCCTTGAAGCACATGAAATTTTGGATAAGCCATGGCCAGGACTGAATTCTCTATGTGGATCAGGAAGCGAGGGACAGCCCTCATCTTTCCAGTGCCGAGGGGAAAGCAGCAGAGTACAGACCCTGAGCAGCCTCCCAGGGACCTGGCCAGCAAGGCAATATGGCGGAGGCCTGTAGGATGTAGGCGGTCTCAAAACCAAGCCACATAGAGAGTGAGACTTTGCTGTGGGAATACAGGCTGAGTGCTCCTACTCCGAGGATCTAAGGAGCTTACAGGATGCTCCAAATGCCTGAACTTTAGAGGATGGGCATCCAGCCAGCACCCCCCATGGCAGGGCCTGTCTTCAATCTGCAGTTCAGCCTCCTCTGCTAATGGGTATCCCAGGAAGCAGTGGTGCTGGTTTGAGGACTCACATGGAAGACCTGAGGTCCCTAGCTATGGCCACTGGCCCCTGCCTGGCCCTGGGCCACTGCAGGCATTTGGGGAGTGAATGGGGAGATGGGAGCACTCTCTCTCTACCTGCCTCTGGGACATGTCCCTCAAATAAATATATATATATTTTTAAGTTTCAGATTTTGGAAATCTCACATTTCTGATTAGTGATACTTAACTGCTGATGTCTAAGCAAATATTCCTAGAAACAAAATAACCTTGAAACCAGAAACACTTGTTTCTAAGTATTTTGGATAACAGATGCTCAATTTTTATTTTGAAGGTTTGTTTTGTTTTGTTTTGTTTTTGTGGGTTTTTTTGTTTGTTTGTTTGTTTGTTTTTGCCTGAGAGCTGCCACTGAAATAGTAGAAGTCAGGGTCTGGTTTCTGGTTGCTTCTCAGCAGTCTCCTTCAGCCTTCAAAGTAGAATGTTACAAGGGTTCCAGCTCCTCTGGCCCTCCAAGCCCCTAAAGGGGCATTCCAGTGCCTCTAAGAATCTTAGCTTCAATCTACAGAATACTGCAATTTTATCAAGTCTGTGCTCTCGCCAAACACACATTCGCATATATCTCACCAACGCTCTCTCCAGCAGCGAGGGGTGGGAGCAGGGTACACAGGGGAGAATGGGGAAACAAGCAGACATGCAGAGGTGCTTACCTTCGGGGTCATCACGGATCACCAGCAGCCCATTCCTGCACACGACCTTCCCGGTGGTGGCGTCTAGGAATATTAGTGATGGAATGTTGGAAATTCGGTACTTGTTCCAAAGTTTTAGCTGCCAGAGGAAAAACAAAAGAAGGAGACTCAGTTCAAGCAGGGTTCTCGTGAGCCTCCAGGGACCGATGAACAGGAAAGTGCCAAAGTACAGATCAAGGAAAGCTGAGCAAAGCAGGCTGCTGGGCTGAAGGCACAAGTTCACTAGTTGCACGGGTATCTGTGGTCCCCGTGGTTCCCACCAGCAAAGGGGCTCCAAGTCTCCCCCAGGCTCTAGCCATGACACAGGCTGCTGGATACTCATCCTCTCTGCTTCTCTAGGAAGCATAAGGGGAAGAAGGGATGAGTACAATGAGGCCACACTCAGCCCTTTGAGAGGGAAGGGGCTTTTCCTTAGAACCTCTGCTTCCAGCAGGTTATGGCAGCCATCTGCTCCCTTGCCACCCAGCTCTGAGGGGAAACAAAGGTTGGGCTTTGCAATGGGATACCAAGGACTTCAAATCTGTCCTTCTGCCTGTTCCACCAAAGGCCTGCACTGGGAGAAAACCACAATGTCCATGGTCAGTCAGGGCCTGTCAAACCCCATAGAGGCTGCATACTAAAGCAGCCCCAACCCTCAGCTCTCAGCACCACTCTCAACAACCTTCAGCCTACTGGCTAAGCATCCTATCCCAGGTCCCAGCTCTCAGAGACATGAAGCCAAAGAGTTGTGAGCCACCCAAGGACATATCAGTGAAAACCAACCATAGCTACTTCCAGGGGGACAGAGGACAGTCTTGGTGTTTAGCAGTGGACACCAGCTATGTTTACAAACCAGCCAGTATGATACACTCACATAGCAACAAAACTACCTGGGCTGTATCCCCATTGTTAGGCGACCTGTGACTGATGGTGTGTGTACGGTCCTTTGATGGCCCAGTGTACAGAGTGAACATGGTGGGTGACTCCCTGGTGGTGCGGGAAGTTAACTGTCAAACCCACACAGCAATACCATTTAAGGAGATGTCTTAGCAACACACCTCCAGAACAGACAGAAACATGGCAATAAGAGACTGGACCACAGGTGAAGCCATCAAGCTGAGCCTCCCTCCTTCCTGGGGTCCAGAGGAGGGAGGGCTGGGTGCCGGGCACTGACACAAGAGGACACGGAGGTGTCAGCAGGCCAGCTGGCTGCAGCAGGGGGAAATGCCCATGGGGCTGGACCTGCCATGCTTTTCATTCAATGCCAATCAGGAAGAGAGCAGGCCAGAGAGTCTGCCCACTAGGCCTGAACTTCTAAGACGAGAGTTGGAGCGTTGGCAGGACAGGTCACAGGATCCCCACCTCAAAGCAGGTGGGACCCAACTCAGCACAACCTGTCTCTCCCAGCCCTAGCTTCCGGGGGACTCACAGGGCCACCCGAGAGAGCCGCTCTGCACATGGCCTTCAATGCACTGCAGTGGGACCAATGCGGGATCCAGAATCGACATTCTGGCCCAGCCTCAGTGTCAAGACCATCCTGCTGCTGGGATTCGCCTCATACGTTTATTGTACAAGGGTGCAGCCAGGTTAAGTTCTAAAGAAGAAAGGGGAAAACTAAGATGATTGCATTCCTCTGACAAAATAATTTGGGATATGTATGTGAGGGGAGAGTACTCACTGGAAACACTACAAAAGATTCGGGTAAAAGTCACCCATGAGTCACCCCTTGGGAAAGCTTAGGCGTTTGACATTTCCACCAGTAGCAAACAGAGCGCTCATCAGCACCGTCATCAACACCTTCCCTGACGCGAGCGTTTCTGCTTGGACAGGAAAACCCGCCTCGTCCTTGCTGCTTAGCTTTCTTTACTGATGTTCAAGAGACACAACACTACCGACACTATTCCACACCCCTCCAGTCCAGCAGGCTTTCACGCAACAGAGATGGCCACAGGATTGCTCCATACGTGCCAATCCTAATGTCAGTACCAGAGGGATGAGAAAGAGCAAAGTTACAGCACTCGGGGAGCTTCTACACGAGTGGAGAGAGACCACCAGTAAGAACGTGAGTAAAAAAACAATGCCGGATACTTGGACGGAACAGGAAATAATAGAACAAATTTAGAGCAAAACATGGTTGGGGGTACATGTGATCTGGGGGAGGGCCTCTGCGGAGAAAGGTCATGGGAGCAAAGACCTAAGGCAAAACAGAGCAAGCCACACACCCCCTCAGGAAGGACGGCCAGGGAGACTGCTGGCAAAGGCTGCAGCGGGTGGAGCCGACGAGCATAGCAAGGGGGCTGTGAAGAGGTCAAAGGGCATCTATGGACCGGACCTTTAAGGCCCCACAGACTGTGGCAAAAACAAAGGGTTTTTATTCTAAAAGTAATAGGAAGCTACTGAGAGCTATCAGGAGAGTGGTATGACCTGACTGATAGCTTAAAAGGTCACTTGTAGGAAAAGACGATAGGATGGACAATGAAAGACAGGAGACCATGTTGAGAGGCCAGGCGGCCTGAGCAGGACATGCAAACAGACGTAGGTATTAGGGGATAGCAGCAGAATGAGGGCATGATCTTAAAAAGCATTTATTCATTCAGAAGGCAGAGTGATAGAGGGAAGGGAGGGAAAGGCGGGACAGAGATCTTCCATCCACTGGTTGACTCTCCAAATGGCCTCAACAGCCAGGGCTGGGCCAGGGCTGAAGCCAAGAGCTTCCTCTGAATCTCCCATGTGAGCTTCTGTGGCTTTCCCAGGTGCAGGGAACTGGAGTGGAAGTGGAGCACCCTCAGGACAGGATCTACTATAGACTCAACAAGGTCAGAGAGTCAGTTGAGAGCCTGGGGACGAGTGAGGGTAAGAGACACACTCAGTTTAGGGCTTGAGCAAGTCTGTTTAGGACAGTCCCTCTAACCAAGACAAAGTATGGAAGAGGTCATTTCAAGGGTGAAAAAGTCAAGACAGGCTGGGTCTACCTTGAAGGGCCTGGCAGACATACCCCAAGTGAAGGTTTCAAGTAGGCTCCTGGTGAAGACAAAGCCTGAGTTATAAATCAGGAATCATCAACAACTAGAGGATATTCAAGGTCATAGGCCTGGATAAGATCATCCAAGCAGAGGACAGGGCAACAAGGGAGACCCCAAGGTAGAGCAGGGACCAAGGGTGCAGGGGCTAAGGAGCAGCACCCAGGAAACAGGGGAACAAGGAGGAGACTGAGGCCACAGAGGGCAGGGCAAGGCCATCTTTTGGAGCAGAGAGGTCAGGCAACCTCATGAGATGCTGCTGGGAAGCTGAACAAGATGAGGGCAAGGAGCTGACCAGAGTGTGGCCAATATGGTCACACAGGACACTGATGGGCTGTGGAGGACAGTGGTATAGAAGAGGGAGGAACAGGATACAGTGCTTTCCGGCACACACACCCAGAGTGGGTCACATTTGAGTCTTCCTGCATAAATAGGACACACTGGGAAGACAATAAAGCAGAAACAAACCAGCAGATAAGGGGCCGAGAGAGCAAGGATGGGGACAGACAGTGCTTTGAAAGCCACCATGAGGTCAGGACAGAGGGAGGAGGTTTCACAAGCCTTACAACATTTGCCGATTGAGGTAATCCAGAAGAGAAGGGGAAGCCTAAGAATCAAGTCCTAGAGTGGGTGAAAATGCAAGCGGGTCACAAAAGGAAAAGGGGCACAATGGCTGACTTGTGTGCTAGACTCTTCCTTTGAAGTTGTTTTCAAGTCTCCAAGTGAAGACGACCTTCTTTTCAACAGCTCTGCCATTTACTTCCTTTTCTTGCAGAACTACGTTGGCTGAAAGAGCAGCATCCTTATCCGCTACCTGACTGTGACAGATGTATCTGCCAAGCCTCACTCTCCACTGCAGCGTGCACCATCGGCTTGCCAGGCACTGTGTTATGCTAACCCATACACCCAACCATCTTATACAGAGGATACTACTAACGCCAAAATGGATCAATAATTATGCCACTTGCATTAACTTCGAAGTACGTAGTATGTTGCTGAAATATTTGCAAAAATTGAAAACTTGGGATTTAATGAACTAAGTCTTCTATGATTCTGTGATACAAAACGTATCAGGAATGGCTGGCTACTTTACGACTGCTTATTCGTCGAAGTTGTGGTATTGTTCATGAGTAGCCATACTCTCTGCTTCTAAGGCCAGATAGATGTCCAGCCCAATCTAATATCAATAGGATCTTATTTTTCCTGGGGTTTGAGGCTCCCACAGGCGAATGACATCCTGGAATAGGACCCTCCCATTGTGTAGTAAAATACGCTGTATTCTATGAGCCTTACATGTAAACCTGGCTGATGTAACATAACTACAGCGGAGTGGCCTGACAGTAGGCAGCAGAGCCTCACTGAAACACAAGCCTATGATTGGCTCTGGCTCGGCTCTTCTTAAAACAATGATGGTGAGGTTTGGCAGCCCCATCTCTAAACACCCTATGAGAGATGCAAACCTCTCCTCCTTGCTACAGAAGGAAGAGTCCAATTTCTTCTGGATCCCTCCTGCTGGCCAAAGAATTTTTAAGACCTACCCCTGCTGTGCCCCAAATTACCACAGAGGTATCTTTTTGAATCTTCCTTGCAGAGGTAAGAAATTATAACACTAGACTCTAGCATCTCCCTGCCTAAAGACCCTTCTCTCTCTGTCTCTGAGTGGGGGTCTCAGCAACACAGCACCTCTTGGCTCCTGTTTCCTCCATTCACGATTAGATCTTTGTTTCCAAGCAGAAGTCCACTGCTTTACAAGGGAAACATGTTGCCTCTAGTCTGCCATCAAAAAGTCGATCCTTTTATAAAGTAACCCCTTGTGACCTAATGTGGTCCACACAACAGTGATGTATTTAGGAATTGTGTCATTCATCAGCGAGCTATATGGAAGGGTATGGAACCATTTTTCTCAGGCTGCAGCATTAAGGCTCCCCAGCCCTGACAGAGCGCTCAAGACACAGGCATGATTGTTCCAACCCTGTCGATTTCCACACCTGGATCAGAAGACAACTCTTATGTCACACAGGTCATTGGGGCCTGCTTTGCTGACTGGAAAAGACACAAGCTCACGTTTAAAGAAATGCTTCACCCCTGTGCCTTTGTGAGTGTATATGTGACATCTCAAGTCCACAGAAGAGTTTCAAAAAGGCCTCTGAAAACAGCGGTTTTATAACCATTTTTGGGTCACCTTTGAAGATAAAAGCTGCGGATCCTTTCACCAGAGAAAAATGCACATACACAAAAAAGTCTGTGTGTAATTTTACACAGTTCAGGAATCCCTTGAAGCCCGGGAGTGGGACCTGTCTGATCGCAGAAGGCCTGAAGACTCAGATGAAGGCGCCCTTGCCTTAAGAGTTCATTTCAGGGCAGTCTTGACCTCGATTCAACTGGGAAAGCTACAATACTGTCTCATTTTTATTCCTGTCATTGAAATGTCTTCCAGGGCCCAGCATTGGGACATCCTGAGTAAAGCTGTTGTCTGTACCCCCTTCATCCGAAAGGCACTGTCTTGTGTCCAAGCTGCTCCACTCCTGATCCAGGTCACTGCTAATGGTTCAGGGAAAGCAGCAGAAGGTAACCTAAGAGCTTGGACCCCTACACTCCTGTAGGAGATCTGGATAAAGGTTCTAACTTCAGCCTGGTCCAGCTCTGGCCATTACAACCATCTAGGGAGTGAACCAATAGATGGAAAACTCTGTCTTTCCTCTCTTTGGCTGGATCTGACTTTCACATAAATATATTTTTTTCTTTTTCTTTCTTTTTTTTTTTTTTAAATAGGGCCCAGTGTGGTAGCCTAATGGCTACAGTCCTCGCCTTACATGCACTGGGATCCCATATGGGTACCAGTTCGTGTCCCAGCTGCTCCATTTCCCATCCAGCTTCCTGCTTGTGGCCTGGGAAAGCAGTTAAGGACGGCCCAAAGCCTTGGGACCCTGCACCCACATGGGAGACCTGCAGGAAGCTCCTGGCTCCTGACTTTGGATCGGCGCAGCTCTGGCCACTGCAGCCACTTGGGGAGTGAAACACCAAGTGGAAGATCTTTCCCTCTGTATTTCCTTCTCTCTGTATATCTGCCACTCCAATGAAAATAAATTACAAAAAATTTTTTCAAATAAAATTTCCTTCATTAAAGTCAGCATTTACCTAAAACCTAACGAGGATGACATCAGGAAAAATGTCTGACAATTGCTTATACCTACAACATCATGTTACACGTAAAGAACATAAAGTTGGAATCAAACTATATTATTGTAAAATACAGGAGACAATGGGGAGGGTAGAAGGGATAAGAGAAGATAAGGAGGGAAAGGGGGAATCCCTATACCTACAGGATTGTATCATGGAAAATAAGAATAAACAGGGCCCGGCGGCGTGGCCTAGCGGCTAAAGTCCTCACCTTGAATGCACTGGGATCCCATATGGGCTCCGGTTCTAATCCCGGCAGCTCTGCTTCCCATCCAGCTCCCTGCTTGTGGCCTGGGAAAGCAGTTGAGGACAGCCCAATGCGTTGGGACACTGCACCCACGTGGGAGACCCGGAAGAGGTTCCTGGTTCCCGGCTTCGTATCGGCGTGCATACCGGCCCGTTGTGGCTCACTTGGGGAGTGAAACATCGGACGGAAGATCTTCCTCTCTGTCTCTCCTCCTCTCTCTGTATATCTGACTTTGTAGTAAAAATAAATCTTAAAAAAAAAAAAGGAAAATAAGAATAAACAAAAAGTAAGACAAAAATCTCACTGTTGGGGGATGGGTCAAGTAATGGCTAGGACATCAACTGGGACACCTGCTTGCCACATTCAAATGCTCAGTTCCACTCAGGCTCCTGCCAAGGCAACCCCTTGGAGGCAGCCAGTGATGACTCAAGTACCTGGGTCCTTGCCATCCTTGCGGGAGACGTGGATTGAGTTCTGCTTCCTAGCCAGGCTGTTATATGCATCTGGGGATTGAACTAGCAGATGGGAGCTTTCCATCTTCTCAAACAGATTGAAAAAAAAACTCCACCCTTTAGCTGCCACTAAATGCCTGGTTTTTCATTCAGGTCTGGTGATCCCTAATGCACCCCTTTGCCGTTACCATGTGAACATCAGACCCATCCAGGACTGAGCACCAACTACCCTTCTTTATATCCATTTTTAAAGATTTATCTATTGTTAATAGAAAGGCAGATATTCAGAGAGAAAAAGATCTTTCACCCATCACTTCACTACCAAAATGGACTCAATGGCTGGAGCTGAGCAAATCTGAAGCCAGGAGCCAGGAACTTCTTCAGGGTCTCCCATGCGGGTGCAGGGTCCTAAGGGCTTGAGCCATCCTCCATTGCTTTCCCAGGCCATAAGCAGGGAGCTGGCTGGAAGCAGAGCAACAAGATACAAATGGCTAACCTGGATGCCAGTGCTTGGAGGTGGAGGATTAGTCAGTTGAGCCATCACGCCTCGCTGGCTAACTTAAAGAGACTTAATCAGCCGCGCATGTCGTGGGCTAGAGGTGCAACCACACAGCAAGCATGTGGCACCTCTGGCACAAGAACCTTCTACAAAACACAC
This sequence comes from Ochotona princeps, assembly GCF_030435755.1. Lineage (NCBI taxonomy): Eukaryota > Metazoa > Chordata > Mammalia > Lagomorpha > Ochotonidae > Ochotona > Ochotona princeps. Next base: position 37,733,537 of record NC_080848.1, on the reverse strand, counting down.
GAGCCCTCAGATTTGGGCCTGTGTGATCTGGTCTGCTGGCCTCCTCTCTCCTCTGCTCCTCTCTTCCCAGCCTCGTTTTCAGACTTCAAGATCTTACAAGAGCATCTGGATTTTTTTTTTAAAAAAATGAGATCTGTGGCTTCTGTTTATCTCTAAAATGAAGAGAACTCCTGCATCACATCTGATTCTGCAGGAATTCCTTCTTCATTTCCCCCCCATCCTGGGTCACATGACCAAAGCATGAAACACGCTGCTGCCCAGCATAGAAGAGCGTGGGAGGGAGAGGGGCCCAAGCCGGGCAGCTGCCATTCCAACAGCTTTGAATCCGGAGACTGGACGGAAGGACATTCCGATAGACATCAGTGAGGGGGTCTAAAAGGGCTAATGTGATTTAAGCACTTTGGAAGGGCTACTGTTGCTGACCCTGCTGCAGCTGTTGGGCCACTCTGAAACCCCATGCTTGCTTCAACTGCTCGATCACACCTACCTACTTGTGGATAACTCTGATAAAATATGCCGCAGAGGGTCCGGCGGTGTGGCCTCGTGGCTAAAGTCCTCACCTTGAACGCACAGGGATCCCATATGGGCGCCGGTTCTAGTCCCGGCGGCTCCACTACCCATCCAGCTCCCTGCTTGTGGCCTGGGAAAGCAGTCGAGGACGGCCCAACGCATTGGGACCCTGTACCCGTGTGGGAGACCCGGAAGAGGTTCCAGATTCCCAGCTTCGTAATGGCTCAGCACCGGCCGTTGTGCTCACTTGGGGAGTGAATCATTGGACGGAAGATCTTCCTGTCTGCCTCTCCTCTCTGTATATCTGACTTTGCAATAAAAATAAATAAATCTTAAAAAAAAAAGAATATGTCCCAGTGAAGTCCCAAGAAGCAAGACAGCAGAAATGAGACAAGAAAAAAGAAAGCAGCAGGCAGCACCAGCTACACTTGGCAAAAATCAAGGAAGAGACAAACAGGCTATCCAGTTACTTGAAAGTTTCCATTCCTCAGTCTGACGGCTGGTTCTGGTTTTCAAGGTTGTGATTGGAGGGATCACGCCAGGAATGCCGGCCACAAATGCATGGATAGTAAGCCACCAAACAATGAAGCAAATGCCACAAGGGACAGCACAGGGAACTGGTAGACAGTTAAAAACGTAAATGAGAAAGTCAAGTTCCTTTGGGAGTCCCAGCAGCTGCTGGGGGGAGATGCACCATGGAGGTTTCTGAGAAGTCCCAGCTCCTGAGGCTCACACAGCGACTTGCCCTTGACCAGGGGGTCTAAGCTGCTGTTTCTCAACAGCTGCTGCAGTTCTAGGGGAGGAAGGAACGCTAACACAGATGCAGGATTCATCAGCTAACCCTTCGGCCAGGTCAGTCAGAGCTGTCTCAGACAAGCTTTAGTCAAACCCTAACCACACTCCTCGCTGTCCTTTCTGGGAGCAGCATTCAAAAATGGATTCTTAAAAGCATCCTTGGGCCCTGTGTGATAGCCTAGTGGCTAAATCCTCACCTTGAAACCACTGGGATCCCATATGGGCGACAGTTTGTGTCCCGGCTCATCTACTTCCCATCCAGCTCCCTGCTTGTGGTCTGGGAAAGCAATACGGGATGGCCCAAAACCTTGAGTCCCTGTACCCGCATGGGAGACCCAGAAGAATCTCCTTGCTCCTGGCTTCAGATTAGCTCAGCTCCAACCATTGCAGCCACTTGAGGAGTAAGCCAGCAGAGAATCTTTGTAGATCTGACTCTCCAACAAAAATAAAATAAATCTTTGAAAAAAAAAGCATCCTTGCCTTTCTAAACAACCTAATTCCCATTCTGTACAAGTTGAGAGGAAAATTTCCTCTTGTCCTACCCTTCACTGGGAAGGCAACTGTCGTCCAACACAGGCTCTTGAACAAGGCGACTTGGGTCTGCTCCAGCCACTTAGGCAAACTAGCCCTGGTTTCCTCATTTGTAAAATGGACCTCACTGGACTGGAATAAACAGTGGACAGCCCCCTTTAAGTGCTCAAAATATGGCCTGGAAGTAAGGTGTTTGACCTAAAATTGGAAGCTGTCTTGTGGGACATGGGCATCTCATATCTGAGTGGGTTTGAGTTCCTGCTGCACTTCCCATTCTAGCTTCCTTTCACTGCAGACCCTGGGAGGCAGCAGGCAATGGCTTACATGGTTAGGTCCCTATCACCCATGTGGGAGACCTGGACTTATGTTCAAGCTTTCCACTTCTGGCCTAGCCCAGCCCCAGACACTATGGGCATACAGGCAGTAAACCAATGGTTAGGAGTTCATTCTCTCTCTCCTTTCTCTTTCTCTCTCTCTCCTTTCTCTTTCTTTCTCTCTTTCTCTCTTTGTCTCTTTCTCTCTCTCTCTCTCTCTAAGCTAGGAGCCAGGATCTTCTTCTGAGTCTCCCACACGATTCCAGAGCCAGACTGCCTGGGTTCAAATTCTGTCTCTGGCACAGGTCAGCTGGGTGACCAACGGCATGTGTATCCCTTCTCACAGCCTCAGTTTCCATCAACACAGCCTCACACCTTGTTGTTGGGAGAACTAACCAGATAACACATATGCAACTTAGAGTACTGCTGGGTACACAGTAAGTGCAGATGTTAGAAATAATGAGAATGATGGCGCCTCAAGACAATAATTTTTTCTTTGTCATAGGTGAGAAAATTGATGTATTCTGCAACACTCTCCACCCCAGCACTGGTGTCAGCTTCAGGTTCCCATTCTGAGGAAGGAAGAAGGGACCCAGAGACAATCCTAACTGGTAAATGCAGCCTGTGATGCTTGGGAAGAGCCTTGCTTTGTTTGCAAGATACTGACAATAGAACTCACTTGACTGCTGGTACAAAAGAGGATCGGATCTGCCACTTTCTCCTCTCATCTCTTTATCTAAGAGATGTCTGTCCTTTCCCTAAGCCTGCGACCACCTCACTTGTCCCTCCCAAAGGCTGTCAGATGCACAGGCTGCTTTGTGACAAAGGACCTGCTTCTCAGCTGGAATAAGACAATCTCCGCCCCTTAAGCTTTCCTCCAACAAGGCAGCTGGCAGCTGTGGTCTGGCTGCTGCTGCTGCTGTTGCATCTGGCAGCCCAAGTCTTCCATTGCATCAAAGCAGGAAGCCAAGCACTGGCTCCGGGGGTAGACGGCTATGGAATGAACCCTGCCTCTGTCCCCTTGGGCAGTCCCACACTTCGCTCCTCTCAAGTGCAACTTGGTCCTGCAGGTCCTTCTGGATACAGAATGCATACAAGGTGCTTATAATGTCCCTAGCACTCTGTTGACATTCCCAGGAGAATAATTCTCACATGTGTACTTCCAGACTTTGTGTCAGAAAGCTCATATTAGGCACAGGAACTCTGCATAGGTATGGCAGTAAGGACATCCTGGTGCTGCCCACCTTTGATAGGGCTGGGACTCAGAATAACCCGCACCAATACACACAGAACATCTTTCTTCTTTTTTTGTTTATTTATTTTTATTGGAAAGGTAGATTTACAGAGAGAAGGAAGGACAGAGAGAAAGATATCCCACCCACTGGCTCACTCCTCTAATGGCTGCAACAGCCAAAGCTGAGCCAATCTGAAGTCAGGAGCCAGGGACTTCTACCCATGTGGGTACAGGGTCATCCTCTACTGTTTCCCCAGAACATAATCAGGGAGCTGGATGGGAAGTGGGGCAGCTGGGACATGAACCAGTGCCTATATGCAAGTGAAGATTAGCCCAATGAGCTATCATGTCAGCCCCTAAAAACAGAACATCTTATGAGGGATTTTCACTTACACAGATTGACTCCAGATCCCCAAAGGGAGAGCTGGAGGTGTCATGGAGCGGGGTTTTTTTTTGGGGGGGGGGCTGTTCTCTCTACTTACCAGCTCAGGGAGAGGGGAGAGCACAAACTAGATAAAAACTGAAGTCTTGGGCCTGGCGGCGTGGCCTAGTGGCTAAAGTCCTTGCCTTGAATGCGCACAGGGATCCCATATGGGCGCTGGTTCTAATCCCGGCAGCTCCACTACCCATCCAGCTCCCTGCTTATGGCCTGGGAAAGCAGTTGAGAACAGCCCAGGGCCTTGGAACTCTGCGCCTGTGTGGGAAACCTGGAGGAGGTTCCTGGCTCCTGGCTTCGTATCAGCGCAGCACCGGCCGTTGCGCTCACTTGGGGAGTGATTCATCGGACAGAAGATCCTCCTCTCTGTATATCTGACTTTGCAATAACAATAAATAAATTAAAAAAACAAAACAAAAACTGAAGTCTTTCCAGTTAAACACATCCTGAGTCCTTCCTGGGCGACCCCCTGACTTTAGCACCAAATGGCAGACTCCTTCCAGACCAGCATCCAGGCTGTGCGCCCTTCCTTCAGATGTGGGAGTGTCACAAGTCTGCCAAGAAATTGTGACTCGTTCTAGCCACAACTCCCAGACACACACAGGGCCCTGGGGGTCATGCAGGCAGACAGGAAAAGTTAAGAAATATGCATGAGCTGTGCTTCACGAGGTGGGGAAGGGGAACGGGCTGTTGGGACACGTAGCACACTGCGGTTTTGTGGGTCTGGTGCTGGAGGCCACAGGAGATGCTGTGGTGAAGATGAAGGGTAATGATGGGAAAGGGGGCTGGGAAGGCAGCAGAGGATGGCTGAAGTCATGGGGTCTCTGTCCATGTGGGAGACTCAGAGGAAGCTCCTGGCTCCCAGCTTTGAACTGGCCCAGCTCTGGCCATTACAGCCATTTGGGGAGCAAACTAGTAGATGAAAGATTTCTTGCTTTGTCTCTCCTTCTCCGTAAATTTGCCTTTTAAACAAAAACAAAAAAACATGAAAAAAAAAAGGTCCACAGAGGCTAAGATACAAGCATCGTACATCAAAGTATCTGGGTTCAATGCCTGGCTCTGCTGCTGACTCCAGCCACCTGCTAATGCACACCTTGGGCAGTGGTAGTGAGGGTTTAAATGATTAGGTCCCTGATGTAGACAGAGTTCCTGGCTACTGCTTTTTGCCAAGCTGAGTCTCTGCCATGGGAGGCATTTTTTAGGGAATGAACAGGCAGATGGGGGCTTGCTCTCTTTTCCTGCCTCTCAAATTGTTGTTTTTACTGTTTAAATGATATCCACAGAGAGAAAGACAAACATACAAATGTTTTCTTCCAGCCTTTTCAAAAGTATTCAAACACAAAGTATTTCTGAGTTAACTGTAGTCAGTCTGTGGCTGCTTTGCAACCTGATGTCATCTGTAACACCAATTAAGGAGGTTCATTCACAATGCCCTACAGCTTCCTGGCCTAATGACTTGCGGCCCGGAGATGAGCAGTTTGGTGGGCGTACAAAGCAGCATATGGCTGCCAGGCTGTTTCTAGCCGACACCACAGACAGAACGAAGGCTGCTCCACTCGCCACACTGCAATTCTCGCAGGCTGACAGAAGGGATTTCCTAAAGCCCCGTCTGCTACAGAAACCTCGACTGGGCAGGGTGGTTTGGAACAGTTGGGGGGTGGTTGGTAATACACACGGGCCAGATGCTCTGAAAAGAGGAGATCTAAAAAAGTTGCTGGGAGTTTCTTATGAAAGGGGACAAGAAGCCAGAGAGTATGTGGAATCTGACAGATGGGAATCTGGCTCCAAAGGCAAACAGCTTCTCGTGGTGGGTAAGGTTTCTGTGGCTTAGCTCATGGCAGATGCCTTGCTGACAGAATGGGGATGGGGGGGTGAATGGTAGGGGAGTACTGTAGGGGAAGGGGACGTTCAAGCCTGTCTATGGTCACTGCCTAGTGCCTTTTCACTGAACACTGGGATCTTCCTTTTGAGAGATGCTCCACTACGCGAGTATAACCTAGAACATCAAATACATGTGGAAAGGAATCTTTGAGAACTTTCACTCCAGGTCTGTACAGGGCCCATAGCTTGGGGTGAAAAAATAAAAGAAAGAAAGAAGCCTAGGAGGAGAAGTGAGGGGTGGGGGAAAGAAGGGTACTACTGCTTGTAGGTTTGGGGGGGAACTGCTAGAGAAACATGCTTGTCCAGACAGTTTCATCTCCCACCCCGCCCTGGTAGATGCCACCAATTCATTCTAATCAACTCTGTCTTGCCACAAATCAGAGGTAACCAGAGGTGGCGGTTGGCTGAAGCTGCTGAAGAGACTTCACAAAAACCACGTTGGTGAGCTTCACTAGCTCATTCATTTAGCTTTTTAAAATTAAAGCAAAAAAAAAAAATCCATCCAGAGGACGATCTTGGCCTCTCCCTGGGGGGTCAGGGTGAGTGCAGGCTTGCAGCTTCCTCTGCCCCAAGTGGACTGACAAGTGGACTGGCTACAGTTGCCCACTGCCATCTATGATTTTGGAAACTTGGAGTTGGATGGACATGTCAGCATAGGCCTACCAGTGCACAAGAGCAGTTCGAGTAGCAGGCATGACAGTGACAAACTCCAACAGAAAAGAAAGGTGGATTTCACAAACGATGGACACAAGGGAACCTGGAGAACAAGCCATGGAGTCAACAGCAAGAAAGGACTTCCACCCTGTCACAACCTACCGCCACCATTACAGGGCCCGCGACCAAGAAGACCACCTCACCCCTTCCTCGCTGGCTGGGGCCCTTCTGGGGCGTGAATCTCAGGCTGCAGTGCTTTCCCCATGGGTCAGTACTGGCTAATGGATGACAACGATGGGGCCCGCCAGAGAGTGCACCAGTGGCTCCTCGTGCTCAGTTCTACAGTTGCAGCCTGAGAACATGGGAGCCGCCGCCTCAGCATTTTCACACATTCATTACGGTTCCTAAACAGCTACTCAATAAGCTGCCATCCAAAAAAGAAATCAGGCACACAACCTCACAATTTGCTGCAGCTTCCAGCAGATCCGGAATGTAATTGCATCACGCCTACTAACCCAAATGCTGCAAATCACAGGGCGGTAGGGTGAGCTTTTCCATGTCTACTTTCCAAAAGGAAAATAAGCACAGGAAGCATGGTGGGTGAGCGTGGCGGCTGCGTCTGTCATTTCGGCACCATGCTGACCTGTCCCACTGTGGAGCCATTAGCACTCAGGAGAGCACTCCTTCCAATTTCCTACTTGATTGTTATTTCATCAGGGCATTGCTTTTTTTTTTTTTTCTTCTTTCCTTTTCCTCCTTTTCCTGCCCTGGCTGTACAGAAAGAACTATTTCTTGGCAGAACTTTCTGGGTGCCCAGTTATAAACCCCTTGCTACCACTTTCCTGTTTCAGGAAGTCCCCACTGAACCTGGGCCAAATGACAAGCAAAGGAGAGGAAACATTTACAATGATGTGAGAAATTCCCAGTCTGGGAAAGAAAAAAGATCAGCGGACCAGGCAGAAGGGAGCAGGGTACAAAAAGAGTCTCCATAATGGGATTGGAATGATCCAAGACGGGAAACACCACCACTTTGTGGAGGAAGCCAGCAAGCCAGGCACCTCCAACAGCTGTGACATCCCATCAGCCATCCTGCCACGGCTCAGCTGTGTCTGGAGTGAAAGGACTCATGCTCCAAGCTAAGACACTATGATCCCCCCGGCCCCACGTGCCTTTATAGACACAGCCTGTGACTTGCACTGCTTCCTCTCTTCATCAGCTCCTGCCATGAAAGTTCTTTAGCACAGCAGAGAGAGTAACGGTGGCGAGAAAGAGAGGGAGGTAAATGCTTTGGAAAGCAAAAGACAGGGCGGAAAAATGAAATTTATGACAGATGTGTGAGAGTCGCAAACATATGTCCTTGAATTTATGCGTCCATGTGATTCACAGGAGAAAGAGTCACACGTACTATAGAAATAAATACAAGAGTAAACACAGGACATAGGATAGCATTTCCCTGGTCTTGTGAAGCAACCTCCACTCATGTTCCTCTCCCTGCTAGGCAAAGCTGTTGGAACACAGGGCGAAGGAAGGCTCCAAGATGAGCTGCTGGGATAACACAAAGGCCTCTGCCACTCTCCACAGCATGCTGGCCACCAGCAAATTATTTCTGATGACTGAGTGCTGATTTTCTTATCGCCAAAGGTACTGCTGTTTCTTTACATCTGCAGAATTTTACACATAGTAGCAAAAGTCAGGCTAATGCCTGGCCATTAGGAAGAAAAAAATATAAGCAGGAAATGACAAAGAGCATTTATGTTGAAACACAAAAGTCTGAGACTCTGGCCGGAAAGACGTTTTCACAATGTGGTATTAGTAGATGTTGCTTTACTTCTAAACAGCCAACTCAGAGGGGCCACCAGGCAATTGATTCCAAATGTCTCATACAGAGAAAAAACACAGGCAACGAGCCTCGCTGCTTCACTCCTCTCAGTTTGAGACTTCAGAAGGGAACAAGAAAGAGGAAAGCAGCAGGGACACCCATGGAGGCTGGACATGCTGGAGAAACCGGGTGAAGCAGGACAGGGCCTGAGGATGTGCCATGGCAGGTCGGGGAGACAGGACCCTGCTCAGTGGGACACCAGGCCCACAACACACAATGTGCCTGGCCATCTGTACATCATTAGGTATTTCCTGAGCATCCAAAAGCCACCGAGTATTTTGGGCCAGGTGGTATGAGGACAGAGACGTTAAGACAAAATTCTCCACCCTCAAGGAAGAAAGGAGACTGACAGGTATCCAATCAGCTTCCTGTTTGGATAGCTAGCTGTTCCAGCCTCACCTGCATCCCTGCAGCAAAAAGCCTCAGGGCGTGCTGTCCCCCAACCTCAATAGACCACAAGTGACAGAAGCAGGTGGGTACCCCTGATCTAAGACCAATCATTCTCCCTGCTGGGAATTTAGCAATCAATATAAAGATACATTTAGTACGATCAGAACTTCAGAACCAGCCAGAAAGCTATGAACAGCCTATAGGAGGATACAAAGTTGTTTCCCTTAGGACAACTGGCAACCTCCCTGCAACCCTTCTCTCCAATCCCTGGGCCTCCAAGGTCAGTTCCCTTGAACCTTAACCTCCCACATAGGATGATCCCTGGTAAAGTGTGACAGGGATGTAGGAGAATGAAGTGCTGATCAGATCATGGGGGAGGTAGGGACCAAAAACCCATGCAAAGGACAGGTAGGACCAACCTTGTTGGGCCAGGGACAGAGAAATGCAGCTGCCAAGGGGAGGGAGGGGACAGTCATCAGAAAACAGAGAAGCAAACAAGAGAAGTAGTGGAGCCTACCAAGCAGGGCACGCAGGACCTGTGCCTCCACTGCTGTCGCACTGGCAGGGCCCTCTGGCTCCCAGCTGCACTCCATTTCCTGCATCTGCTCGCCCCTGGGATTGACGGCGAACTCTAAGAGTCTAACCCAATCTACTTATGCCAGCTTGAGTGAATTTCTGTTCCTTTCGTAAACAACTTCTAACTATGACAGATGTGCGGGTCTGTGTGCAAGAAGGATCCCAGCAACATCAAACCCCTGGATGCTTAAAACACCAGCCAAAGCAAAGCAGATGATCTCTCTTAACCCTTTCCATTCCCATTCTCATTGCTGCTTCCTCTATCTTCCCACAGAGCCCCGGGGCACACATTCTCCTGCCAGGGATGCGGAGATGGCCAGGTCAGGCGCAATTTCTAAGTTTTTTTTTTTTTAATCTACAGTTCATTGAATTTCAGAGTGCAAACCCACATGTACAGAAGGCACACTAACTCTGAAGTGTGAGGCTGCAATACGACAATTGTGCACCTGAGAGGAACCAGTCCTGGTCTCCACCTCATGGGTTAAAGGGAACATGGCCGAGAACAAACTCTGATTCTCCAGAAAGAGATTAGACTAATTTTTTCCCCAACCTAGGACTCCCCTTTCAAGAAGATTCCTCACCATCTTTGTCACCAGGGGGCACTATCTTGAGCTCAGTCAGGAGGAAAGAGAATCTGTGGCTTCTTCTGGAGATGTGAATGGCACTGCTAAAATAAGGAAAAGAAAAAACCACAATGCCTTACAGCAATAGGATGTTCATAAGCAGATAGGGCAGGTCTCGCCTCACTTTAACTTTTTAATGATTATTTCTTTTATTTATTACAAGGCCCAATAATGAGAATAGACACACAAACACACAGAGAAAGAAAGACAAATGCCCATAACCGCTGGGGCAGGAGCGCCAGCCAAAACCAGGAGCCAACAACTCCATTTAGGCCAGGTCTCCCACATGGGTGGCAGGAATTCAAATACTTGAGCCATCTCACCTGCTGCCTCCCAAATGAGACACATGAGCAGAAAGTTGGAATCAGGGGCCAGGGCCAGGACTCAAACCCAAGCACTCCCTCATGGAATGTGGTCATCCCATCCCAGGCAAGATCTTAACCCCTCTGTCAAATGCTCACCCCCTCAACGGCAGTTTTTAAAGCTCAAAAATAAGAGGCTACCACTGGTGGACACTCCTGGGCGGGCCAGATGTGCTGCTGGTCCCTTCCAGAAGCCTCTGGTGTCATGGAACTAAAATGAGCAAGAGTGTAAAGTTTCTGAGGTTGCAACAGGCTTGACTTGTTTCTCCAGAAATGAAAAGTCCCAGTGAATCAGACCCTGAAAATGCCACTAACCACTCGCTTAGGAAACTTAAAACTGCTGAGGGCTCCTGAAGAAAAACCACATACAAATGGATTCTCCATCAGGAGCATGGATTTTCTGGGACACGCTGGCCATGTTAAAGAGCACAATAATCCTGTCAACTTTTGCAGAATCCAACTGTTAAATGTCAACAAGTTTCAGACTGGTCTCCAGACCACCCATAGCTGACTCTAGTGTTCAAAAGTCGGCAAACACTGCCCAAGAGCCTGGCTCCCGCGAGCGAGAGCTCTGTTCCCTGCTCAGAACCAGCGATATGCAATGTCCTCCATGCTGAAGCACAAAGGGCGAGGCAAGCCCTGCTTGCTCCCCCGAGAGCAGCTCCGGGCTGCAGACATAAAAGGAGAACATTCAGAGTGCATGGAGGCAAGGAGGAGAGCAAGCAGGCAGACCGAGGGATCACAGGAAAAAAAAGGTGAGGTTCCCCTGTGCAGCCAAGTTACGACAAATGGTAACCGAGAGAGCAGAGAGGGGCGTCGAAGGCCAAGCTGCACAGGTCACCCACCCCAACAAAGTCACTTCTGCTGTAAACTGGGAAAATCATCGCTCTCACCGCACGGGCTTGCTGTGAGTATGAAACCAGATGCAAAATCCAGATGGCCTCCTCCAGGGCCCATATTTCCCAAATTCATCCGTTCTTGCGTGTCATTTACAATCTGCATCCTCATACTCTCTTACTTTATTATTTTGCTTTGAATAGAATATATGTAAAATTAAATATTTTGAATAGACTGTGTGTGTGTGTTTGTGAAAAAGAGAGAGAAACTATTTTGGAAGGGAACTTCATTTCTTCTTACAATTTTTTTAAAGATTTATTTTTATTGGAAAGTCAGATATACAGAGAGGAGGAGAGACAGAGAGGAAGATCTTCCGTCTGTTGATTCACTCCCCAAATGGCTGCAATTGCCAGAGCTGAGCTAATCTGAAGCCCGGAGCCTTCTCCAGGTCTCCCATGCGGGTGCAGGTCCCAAGACATTAGGCCATCCTCGACTGCTTTCCCAGGCCACAAGCAGGGAGCTGAGTGAGAAATGGGGCTGCCGGGATTAGAACCGGCGCCCATATGGGATCCTGGTGCATGCAAGTCGAGGATTTAGCCGCTATGCTACCATGCTAGGCCTGGAAAGGGACTTTATATTGCCATTATAAATGGAAAGCCATACACTGGTGTTGTGTAGTGATACATTAGGCTGCCACCTGCAACACTGACATCCCTTATGAGTGCTGGTTAGAGATCTGGCCCAGGCCTGACCATTGGAACCACTGAGGAAGTGAACCAGAAGACCTCAATCTCTGTGTCTCTCCTTCTCTCCCAGTTAACTGTAGCTCTGCCTTCCAAATACATAAAATAAGTCTTAAAAACAAAGAGTGAAGAACCAGAACTGCTTTCCATAAATAGAGGGTGTCGAAATAAGAAGAGCAACAGTTGTTCAATTTTCTGTTGCCCCTTTGGCCAGCAGAAGCTCTAAGGTCTGTTTTCACCGCTGAAAGGGAGATGAGTTAAGTTTTCCAGAGCTTTGTTAGAGAGAGCAGCACATCGGGGCCCGGTGGCGTGGCCTAGTGGCTAAGGTCCTTGCTTTGAATGCGCCGGGATCCCATATGGCCGCTGGTTCTAATCCCGGCAGCTCCACTTCCTCTCTATCTCTCCTCCTCTCTGTATATCTGACTTTGTAATAAAAATAAAATAAATCTTTAAAAAAAAAAGAGAGAGAGAGCAGCACATCGAGACTTCGTGCTGATAGAACCAGACACTTGGAGCACAGGAAAAGCAGGATGCAACTCAACCAGTGACAGCCACCTCAGTGACAGTCCTGCCACCATAACTAATCTCCTGAGGTTCTGTGCCACAGAGCCAATGATGAGAGAAAGAAATAAGAGTCTTAGAGGCCCAACTTTCCCCTGCATGCCAGCTGAGACCTCACATTGCCAAGGAGGAAGCCCTGTCGGCCCAGTCTTCTTGTGCCATCTGGGGGCAGCCTGGTGACTCTTCCCCTCAAAGCCCCTCAGTGAGAGCCAGCCTTGGCCACAGGCGGTGATGGTTCCATCAAGCAACCTCACAAAACCACCGGATGCCTCTTGCCGGCAATTGTATCTCACTCCCCAAACTCACCTCTGTCTCCCCTCTCTCTTTCTCTCTCCTACCTTCAGAGACAGCTAGGAGGTAGGGAATAGATAGACCTTTCTGTCTGAATGCCCATACTGAGGCTGAGAAAGTTTGAGCATGGCAGACCTCACCTTCTTTCCTAACTAGTCTCGCAGAGTGCCAAGGTGATATCCAATTTGGATCTGGGGTCCCTGCAGTGTGCATGGAGCAGGAAGTAGGACTTGGGAATGCATGAGAAAAGGACAGCACTGTCTACTGGAGTTGGTCCAGGCCACAGTAGGAGGAAGGTCCCCTAACTCTTGGGGTTATTTATGCTTCCCAAACCCAGCTGAACTCCTCCCACAGGAGACCTGGGGTTCTCCAGGGCACAAGACCTAAGAGAAGAGTCTTGCCAATGATGTAGAGTGGACAGCCCATGCAACAGAAGCCCCAGAGGGAAACATGTAGATCCAATGAATTTGATACTTTGTAGGCAAGAAGCCCCAACTGTTTATCTCGAGAGCTCTCAGGTGACACATGAGCCCACTGAGGTTTCACTCACATATGACACCCCTTTGTCCTTATTGTACTCCCCTCTCCCCCGCTTGAGTCAGACATCCCACCCTCAAGGGCACCTTCTCTGACAGCCTCCCCTCTCCCGAGTCTAGAAGGTTGAGAAGGTGCTTTGGGAGGAAAACTGGAATTTCAGCCAGGCTTGGAAGACAGGTCAGGTTTTTTCCAGGTGTGCTAAATGCAGAGATTTGCAATGCAGGCTCTTGGATGCCAGGCTCCAGCACTGGACTCTGGAAGTGGGGAGCCCCACAGAGTTCTAAGCAGGGGACAGAGAGGATCAGGTTTAGGCTTCAAGATCACTCTGGCTGTCTTGTGGCATATGCACCAGAGCAGAAGATTGAGGTCTGGAGTTCAGGCCCCTGTAATACATCCAAGCCTGGTCATTTTCCTTTGTGGTGCTTGTCACAACTGTCACCGTGTATCTGTGACTGGCTGAAGGATGCCATCTCCACCAATGCCCTAGAGAGCTCTGTGAGGGCAGGTGGACTCGGTTTACAAAACAGGTTGCCCCCTCCCCCCCCCCCCCCACAAACTGTAGATTAATGGATTGGTCTGGAATCCCTACATAGCTATCTCTAATTCTTATCTCCCATCATACCTATTACTCAAACTTCTTTTTTTGAAAGGCAGAGACAGAGATTCCCCCATCTGTTGGTTCATTCCTCAAACATCTGCAACAGCCAGGGATGGGTCAGACCGAAGGCAGAAGCCAGGAAGTCCATCTGGGTCTCTTCATTCTCTATATGGGGGGCAAGGGCCCAAGCACTTGAGTCATTGTCTGCAGCCTCCCAGGGTCTGCATTAACAAAAAATGGAGTGCAGCTAGGACTTGAACCCTTGTACTCCATTACAGGAAGTGGGCATCCCAAGCTGGCCTCTTTTCAGGCACATGGAAGTTTTTGTCACAGGAAGTACTGGGAGGAGGGGGTCCCTGCCCCTCAGCTACTTTTCAGTTAAGCAGATCCAATGGTGCCATTTGCTCACCTGAGTAGAGTTTGAAGTTTAAAACGTTTCACAGGCCTGGCACGATAGGGTAATGAACACACTGGGATCCCATATGGGCGCCGATTCTAATCCCAGCAGCTCCATTTCCATTCCAGCTCCCTGCTTATGGCCTGGGATAGCAGTCAAGGACGGCCCAAAGTCTTGGGACCCTGCACCCACGTGGGAGACCCAGAAAGAAATTCCTGGCTTCTGGCTTCAGATCGGCGCAGCACCAGCCGTTGTGGCCACTTGGGGAGTGAATCATCGGACGGATGATCTTCCTCTCTGTCTCTCCTCCTCTCTGTACATCTGCCTTTCCAATAAAATAAACCATAAAAAAATAAAATGTTTCACAAACTCACAGAATAGTAAGAGAGACAATTTTTTGAATCTCTGGGGCATGGCTGGACCATGAAGAGCTCCAGCACAGGTGTGCCCAGAGTGGTCAGCAGAGAGAAGTGAACACTTTCTACCCAAACCAAAGTTACCACCTTAAAGACTATGAACAAACATGATTGCTACCCAGGATCCAAATGTCAGTAAAACTTCACCCAGACTCATCCCCTAAGTTCTATTCCTGAGTAAATCTGTTGAAAAGCTTTGTTTGAATTAGTGTAACTCTTGCTCTGAAAATATACCCCAGAAGGAAGCAATCCTCCCATTCTTCAACAAGTATAGACACAGTCCCATATGATCCCTCATCAGTTCTGGCAGCTAAACATCTACAAACGTTTAGCTCTGCCATGGGATATGTAGAATAAATTAAGTTTAGGGGGGAAAAAATCATAAAACAGGCCCCTAAGCCCAAAGAGTCTGTGTACCTTGGCAGCGGGAATGTGTGTGTTACAACAAATCCTCTGCACCGTGCCAGAGGACTCAATCAAAACCAGCAGAAAAAGATTCCTGTCGTACTGGACGGGCAAATTCAACAGCAGCGCCCTAGGGGGATGTGGCGATAAGAGGGGAGGGAGGGTCCAGCCTCACCTCGCAGCTGCCAAAATTCTCCATGATGACTGAGGAAAGAAAAGACCTAGGACTTGGGACTTGGAGGAGATGCACATCCAAAGTCACAAGCACAAAGCCTTCTCAAGCACAAAACAAACAGGAAGGCCCCAGGAAAGCTCTCTTATGGAGGTCTGCACCTCCAGGAATCCAACTGGACATGTCCTTATAGGACACACTGCAGTGTGGGAGTCTATCAGTCTCCAGAGTACAGTTCTACTGTAAATGTCTTTCATTAGAAACACAAGTGTCCAGGGTTGAAGCTGCCCTCTATCTACACACATGGCCAAGATCACCCAGACCACAGCAGATTCCAGTTCATTAGTGTACAACGCCCAGCCACATTATCCACTGGAAAACAGGACCTGACTGGTGAGATGGATCCATCCTCAGCAGAGGAGGTAACAGAGTACCAACAAGCAATCAGTTAACCTGCTGAATAAGCCCGGGTGCGTCAAGGCAATGTTCTGGATGGCAACAAGGCTGTTATACCCTTCACCGCTATGGAAATCACCATCGGAAACATCTGTCATGGACCTCCGCTCCTTCTGGCAGGGACAGGTCGTAGGCCAAAGGCATGAGCCCAACTCTGGGCTACTGAAGCTGAATCAGAACCTGTATTATCGTAGTTCTACTTGAGTTGCAATCCCAAGGGCAGACATAAGCAAGGGGTATTCAAAAGGTTGGTGGAAGATGAGTATTATGGAAAAACTATGCATGGAATTAAAAAAATGTTGCACCAAAATAAATTTATTTTAATTCCATTTTCCACAAAATTTTTTCAAGTACCCTAATATTCTGCTACTAGAGGAAGCTTACAGCGCCCTTGATCTGAAATAAGGATGAATTTAGACAAATATCAAAGTACTGTGAAACCCTTAGTTTTTAAGAGAATTAAAAAAATTGAGCATAAAAGTTGTTGATCTATGTCAACGATTACACCAGCTTCCCAGGTATGACTGGAGTGTCAAAAATACAGCACAGTGTTCTTCTAAGTGGCGTTCCTCCTGGATACCAGGCAGAGATCTTTTTTGGGGTGGCATAGCACTCCCTCACTGACTAGCATTGATGAAACAGTGAGCAAGCCGCTCCTTTTGTGGTTTTTCTTTTGGCCCTTCCAGTTATTTCAAGGGAAAGGTCTTAGTTTGATGTCAGCAAATGACGAACACAGCTCTAACGTTTGTTTATCTGAAGATACAAATCTAAATTTCCACAAGAATTCTTTTACAGATTTGCTTATTTTTAATTGGAAAGGCAGGTCCACAGGGAGAAGGAGAGACAGAGAGAAAGATATTCCATACATTGGCTCATTCCCCAAATGGCTGTAATGGCTGGAGCTGAGCCGATCCAAAATCAGGAGCTAGGAGCTCCCTCCAAGTCTCCCACATGGAATCAGGGTCCCAAAGCCCTGGGCCATCCTCCACTGCTTTTCCAGGCCACAAGCAGGGAGCTGGATGGGAAGGGGAGCATCCAGGACACAAACTGGCACCCACACAGGATCCCAGTGCTTAGAAGTGGAAGAATAGCAAATTGAGCCATTAAACTGGACCCAGAATAACTACATTTTTAAATATATATATTTATCTGGGTTGGGGGGTCTAGTTGGGCCCTGGCCTACATCCTTAGGCTCATCTGCGCAGAAGGTGCCGAGTCCATGAAATACAGAGGTCAGGGTGTGACAGGGCCCAAGTTGGGTGTCCTAGTGCTCCAATGGCGCCAGGCAAAGCCCACTGGCCCCCTGGTGATGCTCTAGTGGAGATGTGGTGTGTGGGGTTACAGGAGGTATGTGGGATGGCACAGGTAGGGGCATGCGGGGACATGAGGGTTCACGTCTAGGACTGGTGATCTAACCATAAGAGTGCATGGTCAGAACTGGGTCTCCTCAGTGGAAAAAATGGAGCAGTGGATGACAGGGTCAAATGCACACGGAGGAAATGGGAGCCCACTGGGGCCTGCAGAGGACATCTGGTAACATAGCAGAGGAAGAAGGGTAGAACAAATTGCACAACTACCCTAACCAAGCGATGATAGCAAATATCTGGGCGAATGGAGACTCTAAGGTCGACTATGTCAGCCAATGAACATTGGAAAGGTTTCGCCATCCTTGGATCTACGAGATTTAACAGTATTTCAGAACTAATGAAAGCACTTGGGCAGAAACCTCAGAACACATGCCACGTCGGGACCCTGGGTTGATATCAGGTGGCATTCCCCATCCCTGGGTACTGGGGTGGTTGGGAGGCTGGGTGTAGCTTCTCCCTTTATTTTCTCCCTTCCCCCAGATACAGGAAGAAGAAAAAGAAAATTTAGAAATGATAGTCTTACCCGCTTTCCCCTACCTCTCTTTTTTTTTCTTTTTTTATTTTATTGTATTGTTGTTGACAATCTTTACATAGTTAATTATGGTTAAAAAAAAGGTTCAGGGGGTATAGGGATGTGGGTAATACTATTATGTCCATATTGTTTCCATCATGTATCCGAGGTAAAGGGGGATATTGAGGGAGAAGCCCCTCCCGGTTTCCCGCGCACCCCAAGTCCCAGATGTGGGGCATGCTCTGAGATATTTGCTCAAGTGGTTTTAATAGTTCTCCAGTTATGTTTCCCCTACTTCTCAATGCTTCCAACCCTATTCAACTATGTAAACAACATCAAAAATAAACATTTTTAAATATATATATGCATATATATCATGCTAATAGTAGTATAGCTGCTCTTTTGACATGACAAGACCAGAAGGGTGAGAATGAAAAGACTAAAGCACAGAAACCATCAGCACAAGAGCCTCCGGCTTCCCTTCCCACCCACATCCAGTCCAGAGCAGGCAGTGGTCCATCTTCTTATTTCCTCCACTCAGAATGCCTCGTATCATCAAAACGGACTTTGTCCTCCAGAAGTATGACAGATGCCTTAAACCTGGAAAGATCTGGTTCTCAGGCCACTGTCTAGAATAGAATGCTTTGCTTTCAAAATTTTGCCACTTTAGAAAAAGACCAAGATGTTATACCAGGAAATATTTTCAAGTCCACTTTCCTGTCCAGCTTGCCACTCCCTAAATTTGCCAGAGTTAAAGCCAGAAATACTCGAGAGATTTCTAAAGAGGTCATTTGGAGTTTATGGGGGAATTTTTGGTTTGGGTTTTCTCCTCATTTTAATTGCTTATAAAAGCTCCTTAATGTCATGTAAAGAACAACAAGAACAACTGTGAAAAATTGACTTTCGCAAGATGTTTATTCAGAAGAAAAAAAAATGTGTTCCTTGTAACTTCCATATGGGAGGGGATTAGGACTAGATAATACTGTAGGAAAAGGAAAGGGAAGCCCAGATCACCCCAGCAGCAGCTTTCCAGAAGGTCAGCCTGAGAAGTGCAACTTACCTGCTTCGTCACCACCTGCCTCGCAGACCACTGAGAGCCAAGTCAGTTCCACTCCTGTCAAACACAATCCAGCAGACCAGCCAAACTCCAAACACACAGCTGCGCTCTGAAAGGCGTGTCCTTGTGTCACCCGGTCAGCTGCTAATTATCCTCCCATGGGTGCACTGCTTTTTTTCCCAGATGATTAAGCAACAGACAAAACTAAGCAGAGTGAGGAAAGATAAGGAGTTCCACTGCATCTAACAGGTTTCCACTGGTCAGCGCTGATCAGGAGCTCCTGCATTTCAGAATACCCTGCCTGTACACAAAGAGCGCATGTCAGTATAGCAAGGCATTGGCTACTTCTGCAGTGAGGAAGATGGACAGGCTCAAGGAGAAATCAGTGGAAGGGTTTACTTCCGGTTCGGGACGTGAGACTCCCTTTAAGTTGTATTGTAAGTTTTATATAGTTTGGGCCTTTAAACTTCATAAATACTTTCTAATTAAAACATGGAAATCAGGGGTAAGCTGCTGCTTGCAATGCCAGCATCCCACAGGGGCAACAGTTCAAGACCTGGCTGCTCCAATCCAGCTCCCTGTTAACGTGCCTGGGAAAGCAAAGGAAGGCAGCCCAAGTGCTTGGGCCTCTGTATCCACGTGGGAAATTCCAATAAAGTTCCTTACTCCTGTCTGCTGCAGCCATTTGGAGAATGAACCAGTGGATGGACTTTCCATATAATTATTATGACCTACATGATGCGAATGACTTTCAGCTGGCTTTCTGATTGCTCACCTTCACCTGGCTGTAAAGACAAAAAGAATCAGGGCATCTTTACCATTACTGAGGAGGCCGACTGCTGGTCCTGATGCTGGTGTTGCACAAGGGTCTCCCTGTGAGGCAAGGAGAAAACACACCATGGGGACAGTAAGGAAGGGGCTATGATGCCAATTCTGAAGTGCACACATCAAGATGAACTTGAGATTCAGGGAAAAAAATCAAGTTGCTCAGCTCTTTCTTCTGCTAGTATGTGGTAGCACTGGCAGACCTAGCAAGGAACACACTTCCTTGTGCACACCATAGTTGCTAAAGACCATTTCTCCACTAGAAGCAGGCAAAGTTTCTAAGACTCGGGTAGGGGAAAGGAAGAGCTGAGCCTGAGCATCCCACTTGTGTGCCAGCCAAACCAGGGAACGGCCAAAGACTGGGGGACACAGGAAAACAGCTCAACAGTTCTCTTGAAAAGACGTTCATCTATCTAAATGAGGACAGAGCATTAAAAATGTGAAGTCAACAGACTATAGCACTTGAAATATTTTTTAAAAAATATTTATTTTGATCGGAAAGGCAGATTTACAGAGAGAAGGAGAAACAGAAAGATCTTCCACCTCCTGTTTTATTCCCCAAATGGCTGCAACAGCCAGAACTGAGTTTATCCAAAGCCAGGAGCCAGGAACTTCTTCCTGGTCTCCCGCATGGGTAACAGTGGCTCAAGGCATTGGCCATCCTCTACTGTCTTCCCAGGCTATAAGATAGGAAGAGGAGCAGCCAGGTCACAAACCAGTGTCCATATGGGAGCTGGTACTTACTTGCAGGCAGAGGATTAGCCATTTGAGCTATTGTGCCAGTCCCCACAGCAGAGGTTTGTAAAAGATGCTTACAGACCAGTGGCAGAAACACCTGAACATGTCCTGTGGCACAATGTCAGTAGGTGCCACACACAGGGGAGGCACACATGATGGTCATCTCTGGCATTACTCTCCAATTGTTTCGTGGATGTTAAATAAGTCTTTTTTTTTTTAATTTTTTTTTTATTGGAAAGGCAGATATACAGAGAGGAGGAGAGACAGAGAGGAAGATCTTCTGTCCAATGGTTCACTCCCCAAGTGACCGCAACGGCTGGAGCTGAGCCAATCCGAAGCCAGGAGCCTCTTCTGAGTCTCTCACGCGTGTCCCAAAGTCTTGGGATGTCCTCGACTGCATTCTCAGGCTACAGCCAGGGAGCTGGATGGGAAGCCGGGTGGCTGGGATTAGAACTGGCACCCATATGGGATCCCTGTGCGTTCAAGGCAAGGACCTTAACCGCTACGCTATTGTGCCAGGACCCTGTTAAATACGTCTTAATCCATTTCCAACTCAGGGGATCAAAACCTTAAGTGTTCTTCAAAACTGTTGGATATTGATTTTCACCGTGTAAGGGAAGATTGTGATAAAAGGATCCGTGTACTCTGATTCCATGTACAATACAGGACAAGTCACTAACCTCTAAGGCAATACCCTAGTAGGCAGAATGGAAGCAGCGACTGGTACTGTGGTTTAACAACTTGAGTGGCGACTTGAGATGCTGGGAATATGGGTGTACCATTTTGAGTTTGGCATTTCCACTTTTTTTTTTTAAAAAAGATTTATATATTTTTAGAGGAAAGTCAGATTTACAGATAGAAGGAGAGTCAGAGAGGAAGATCTTCCATTTGCTGGTTTACTGCCCAAGTGGCCATAACAGCCTGAGCTGAGCTGATCCAAAGTTAGGAGCAAGGAGCTTCTTCTAAGAACCCCACTTGGGTGCAGGGTCCGAAGGCTTTGGGCCGTCCTCAACTGCTTTCCCAGGCCACAAGCAGGGAGCTGGATGGGAAGTGGAGCAGCCGGGACACAAACTGGCACCCACATGGAATCCTGGAGCACACAGGGCAAGGACTTTAGCCACTAGGCTACTGTGCCAGGCCCATTTCACTTCTGACCCAGCTCGCTGCTAATGCAGCTAAGAAACCAGAAGATGGCCCAAGTGCCTGGGCTCCTGTGTGGCACAGAAGAATGGAGTTCCCAGTCCCTGGCTTCAGCCCAGCCCAGATTTTGTTGCTGAAGACATTTGGGGCATAAACTAGCAGATGGGAAGCCTCTCTCTCTCTCTTCTTTCTTTCACTTCTTACTTCCTTTTTGTCCCTCTTTCAAATGAATAAATACATACATATTTTTTTTAAAACAGAGGAAACAGTTCGGTTTTGCCTAAATGGACGGCTGCCCTTGGGTGCAGGCTGCTGTTCCCTGATGGATAGTAGCTAGACTCAGGTGAGTTTCTCCAGACTCACACTCATCTTGCATTTTCTTCCCTGTGCAGGCAGTTCTCTACACCAATGTCTCAGAAGAATTTTGAAGAGGCTTCACCCGAAAATCATTTCTAAGTTAATTGTAATGGAAACCATAATTACTCCCATCTCTCCCTCTGAGCCAGTCTAATTAATGGGCCCCCTTAAACAATGAATTTGGCAAGGAAAGCACAAGGAGGAGCGTGCACGGTTCAGTGAGCAGCTGTGCAAACTGCTGGAAATGCAGATGACCCAGGAGCTGGCCAATCAGTCTGCAGGTCAGGGAAGGGCCAGACATCCCAAAGTCTTCTCACTTCATTAAGTGCCAGTGAAAACTTGAAGGGTCTAGAAATGACAGAGTTGATTCTGCCATTACCTTCTCTAGCTTCTCCTGGAAGTCAGGCTCCTTTGGTATCAGAACTAAACCCACAACTGGGTTTATATAGAATCATGAAATGGGATCAAACAGACCATCTTGCTAACATCTAGAGCCTAGATCAGAGAACCAGAGTCCCCAAAAACCTTCCACCTGGCCAAATGCTGTTCCTGCTTGTGCCCTGTGCTGTCTCACGAGTGTAATGCACCCAGTATTCCTCTGTATCAGGGATCTGTCTTTTCCAGGCGTAAGAAACTACCAGCACATTTTAAGCTGATCATCAGAAGTCTAAAGTGACCCATTTTCTTCTCTCTCTTTTTTTTTTAAATGATGCATTACTTATTTATTTGAAAGGCAGTTGCAGAGAGAGACAGAGAGGCAGCTTCCACCTTCTGGTTCACTCCCCAAATGGCTGCAACAGCCAGAGCTGGGCCAGCCCAAAGCCAGCGTGCCTCCTGGGTCTCCTACCTGAGTACAGGGGCCCAAGCACTTGGGTCATCTTCCACTGCTTTCCCAGGCACATTATTAGGAAGCTGGATAGGAAGTACAGCAGCTAAGACTTTAACCAGTGCTCATATGGGAGGTCAGTGCTGCAGGAGGAGGCTTTAAGCCTACACCACAATACAGGCCCCCAAATCAATATATTTTTTTAAGTTAACAATAGACATACTCTTTGGCATAGAAAGTGCAATTCTACAAAGTTATGCTACAGACATGCATGACTGTACAAGTATGTTTATCATGGCATTATTTGAAATAGAAAAAAAACACAAGGAAGAGGTGCAATGTCCATTTTGAAAGGACTGGGTAAGTAAACTGTGCTACATCCATTTGATAAAATATCATACTGGTATTACAAAGATCGAAGCAAGGCAGCATGTAGCATGTAGTGATACCAACTGGCGAGATGGATCGTTATTTTTTTTTAATCAAGAGGTTTTGTGATTTTAGACCGCACCCATAAGCACTTGCACATTTAAGTACATGAAGTGCATGGAGAAGGCTATTCCAGGTGGACACAAAAGAAACTTACAGTGATTTTATCTGAGTTTCACTTCCGTCATATCTTGCAGTACAGCTTAGATTCTTTCAACCATGTTCTGCTTCTATAATTAAAGAGAAAACAGGGGGAAGGGCCTCTTCCTTCAGGCCCCATCCCAGCAGCCTCTGGGCCTCCTCAGCTTCAACCCTGGCTCTATCGAGCAAAGGCTTTCTAACCGAATCAGCAATTAAACTGCTCGATGTGACCTAATCTAGTTTGCTATCTCAAAATATATATTCTTAGCGAAACAAACAATTTGAGCATGGGTCAGAGCAAGGCTAGCATTCAAATACTGCTGTGCTCAAACCCTCAGCTGGTGCCAGCCTCAGGCTAGAGTCTGAACATGTGATTGGAAACATTGCAAAGGAAAGAAAACTGATGCCAGCTTGGTCAGCAAGTTTCCTGAGTTCTCCAGGGAGTTCTTTCCAGTCCCTTACAGCCAGGCCCAGAGTGGGGCTTGCACAGCTAGCTACATGCATCATGGCTGGAGAAAACATACGGCAAAACTGAACAGCTCCAAGACACCAGAAGTTTTCCCTTCAAAGTCTGGGAGAATAGCAATTTGGGCCTCGAAAAGAAAAAAAATCCATAACTCATGATTAGCGAGAGAAAAACAGGCAACATTTGGGAGACTGAAACCCTAACACATGAGTTAGCAGCCAATGAACATGCCATGGATGTGCTGAACCTGCTGCCCCGTATGTGACTGTGCTGCTTTGTCGTCAGTGAGACACGGAGGACTAGCACTGTGCTGTGATCAAGGCTGGTGGCACTTCCCAGCCAGACCCCTGCAAAAGAATATCCTCCCATCTTTAGACTTCTTTTTTTTACAAGAAATTTTCATTCTAAAGGCAGAGACAGAGATCTCCCATCTCCTGGTTCACCACCTAAATGCCCACAACAGCCCGGGATGGACCAGGAAAAAGCCAGGAGTCCCAGAACTTCCACCTGGGTGGCAGCACCTGGACACTTGGGCCATCCCCGCTGCCTCCAGGGTGTGCTCCAGCAGGGAGCCGAAATGGAGAGCAGAGCCAGGACTCGGACCTCCACACTCAGAAGTGGGATGTCTAAAGCGCTCTGCCAAACACTCACCCTGTCTGCCTCTGTTCTGGACACCACACACTTCCGACCTACAAGCCTCAACTTGCTTCTCCCTTTCTCCTCTACACGTGGTGAGTCCCTGGCTGAACAGCCTTTCCCTGTCCTGTTTCCCCAAGTCCTGCTCTCCCTTCAACACTTGATGAGAACCTGGGACACGCCACTGACCCTTTTCACATCCAGTCAGCAGGTGAAGGGGTGGGGGTCCTCCTTAGCTCCCATCAGTGGGAAATCCACTCTGTTCTGCATTTATCAGCTAACTGGTCGGCATGGGGAGAAGTAAAGGAGCAGAGAAGGGACTGCCAGGAAGGACAGGGAAGCAAGGCTCTTCCTTGATCTCGGCGAGCACTGCCGCCCGCAAAACGGCACAGAACTAACTTCACAGTGTCAAGGACCAAGGTCCTCCCAAAGCTGCTATGGTCATTCCATGTTCATCTTTTAGCCACTTCAACATCTGTTCCCCTTCACAGGACAGGTGGTCCAAGGGGCATCTGAGGTTACATCAAAGGCCAGCAGGCCTCAAAGAAGCCATCCAGACTTGGAGCCAGGAGCGTCTCACCAGGCTGTGGCTTGTCCTCTGTGATCAGAGAGCTCTGGGTGAGTGCCATCAGGTTCCAAGCGGCTGCGTGAAACAACTCTGGTCACCTCTGATGAGGGCTGCGGACGCACACAGACTACAAGGCAGGGGGAGGTCTCCAGCGCCTCGGCTGCCAGCAGGACCATCTCTTTGGGACATTTTGTCAGAAGTTCCCGTCCCTGCTTACATCTGTGTTCTGTGTACTCCAAGCACTGCTTCCACAGCATGTAAACTTACTCCTTTAGACAGATGCTGGAAGAACCACTGGCAAACACAGGTTTGGGCAAAAACTCGTGGGAACGGCCACCCACTAAAGAAAGATTCCTCAGTACAGGACATAGCTGGTTCTGCAATTATCTAGAGAAATGAGTGGAAAGGATAGGAAAATGTGCCTAACCAAAATCTTTTATTTATTTTTCTTTTAATTTGAAAGGCAAGAATTTACAGACAGGGAAAAAAATGGAGAAAAGACAGAGAGATCTTTTCATCCACTGGTTCACTCCCCAAGTGGTTGCGATGGCCAGGGTTAGACCAGCCCAAATCCAGGAGTTTCTTCTAGGTCTCCCACGTGAGTGCAGAGGCCCAAGCACTTGGGCTGTTCCCTGTTGCTTTTCCAGGTAGATTAGCAGGGAGCTGGATTAGAAATGGAGCAGCTGGGACTCAAATCCCACTGCTGTGGGGTTCCAGCAGCGGTGTCACAGGGTGCAGCTTCATTTGTCATACCACAACACCAGTCCCAAACAGGTGAAATTTTGACACTGTTGTTGTTGTTGTTATTGTTGTTGTTATACTTCCTCTGCTGTTTTGTAGTCCAAGGACAACTGATTGCTAGATCCTGCTAATTCTTCCCCAAGTGTCTCTGAGAGCCAATTCTGGACCTTTCTGGTCTCATTCAGAACTGCCCATTTGTTGCTCCAACATCGCCGAAGAATCTAGAGGCTGCAGGAGGGAGGGGGCTACTGAGCACTTGGGATTTACTCAGCCAGTGCTTCTCAATCTGCGGGATGTTACTTTCAGAGGATGTTAGGTGATATCTGGTGACAGTTCTGTCTGTCACAACTGGACAAAGTGGATGTGCAGGCAGAAGCCATGGATACTGTGAAATGTTTCACAGTGCGAAGGATAGGCTCCCCTGCCAAATGACCTGGCTCAAATTGCCCACAGCAACTAGGTTGAGAATTGTTTTGGTTTTTATTTGGCCCCAGTCACTTTCTAAGTCCCAGTTCTCTAACACAGGAATATGGATAATGGGTTAGAGAAGCAATGGGAAGTTGAACCCAGCAAAAGGCTGGTTTTGTCTGTATTATTAACAAGGATAACATCTTGAACTTGTCCTGTGATTTGAAAGAGTCATGAGCAGTCGCTAACAGTCTCATCTTCACTATCAAATACGAGTCAGGAGGGCTAAAGGAACCCCACGGATGGGAAGAGGCCTATCTCTACGGTCTTCTGAGCAGATGGCTTGTAATCACCCACACTTCAGAGCTTCAGGCTTGAGCTAATGCTGATCTCTACAGCTTTAATTCTGGAGGGTACAGCTGCAGCCACATCAACCAAAGCCAAACAGCATCTACCCATCAGGCAACTGGCAGCCACGTGAAAGATGAGTCTCCTGTAACCATGTCCAGGAGGTAAACGAGTGTGACCTCTTAACTAACATCATGCAAGGGCACCAAGCCATTTCTTCTTCAGGTACAAACCCTAGCCTGGGACTTGCTTTGACACTCTTCCCTTGAGCAGAAAATGTTGAAATTACACTAAACTGGGAATTACATGCTTTAACTACCCCCATCATGCAGACAGCCCTGCTGATGATCTGTAACAGTTACTCCCAAGCTCATAAAATGCTTTTATGAACAGCATGCCACAAAGTATGTGTGGTGCTATTTGCTTTATTTCCTGGGAAACTTGGGGGTAGAATGTAGGAGAGAAATTGTCAAAATTTGGACGTGCCCCTAGAAATTCGCTATGCATGGAATCTCACACACCATGTGTGCTGTGGCACAGAAACAGAAAATTTAAAAAGCTGAGGCCTATGGTTCTAATACAGAACAAAGAAGGCTTAAAGCAATACCAGCTGTAGACAGAAGAACCAAGGACAGACAGCAGAGTTCCAGGATTAAGTGCTGGCCTTGCGGCTAACCTGCCAAACATTCATTCACAGGCCAGGATATCAAACTGCATCATTATTAAAACAGAAAGACAAACAGCCTGTGGTGGTTAACCTTGTGTGTCAATTTGCCTGGGCTACAGGGTATTCATGGAGTTGGCTACATGTGATTCGGGTAGGTCCGTGACTATGATGCGGGATGGGATCAGCTTCTGAGTTGGGAGACTGAGTACAGCAGGCTGTCCCTGGCCTCCCCAGGGAAAGCCCCAACACAACCAAGGCTGAATCAAGCAAGAATCTGGCCTTCCTGCTGGACTTCCCCCCCCGCTCCATGCTGGCATACAACCTGTCATTCACACCACAGCCTCTCCTGGATCTCCATGCTCCAAGTTCAAGTCTTGAGACTTCTCAGCCTTCATTTCCATGTGAACCCAACACATCTATAATCTGTCAACTAGTACAATCTAAATACACTTTTAACTTATTTAAATAGATCAAATGGATTATGAAATATTGAAATAAATTTTATAAGTCATGTTTGCGACTTATGTGGAGGTCCTAAAAATAGAAAATGTATATCATGAAGAAACTACATAAAATTTTTGCACGAAAATGAACTTATTTTAAATTTCCATGAGCTTTTTCAAGTCTCTTTGTATAGTTTATTATTATTATTTGAAAGGCAGAGAGAGAGACATTCTTCCACTGGTTTATTCCACAAGTGATAACCAGGGCTACACCAGGCCAAAGCCAAGAGCTAGAAACTCCATCCTGGTCACCCATGTAGATATTGGGCACCCAAACACTTGGGCCAGCCTCTGGAGCCTTCCCAGGCATCTTAGCAGGGAAGCTGAGCAGTCATGCCTAGAACCACTGTTTCAACATGGGATGCTGGTATTGCAAGCAGTGGCCTAAAACACGATGCCACAACACCAGCCTCTGGTACAAATGTTAGAGTTCAAAATCCTAAAATACATCTTCTATGATAAACTACATATAAATATATCACACACCAACTCTATTACTTACGCTTTTCTGGAGAATTGAGTTCAATATAAAATCCCTGTCACATCATTTCTGCCAGGCACCAAGAGAGGCTACTGGCCCTGACACTACACAACAAGGAACACAGCCCCTCCCTAGCTTCAGCTTATCTGAGACCCTAGACTCCTGGCCACAAGGTCTAGGGCAAGTGACGCTCCCATTAGTAACGCAGAGACTATCAATGTCTCTGTGGCAAATCACCTTCTCCTTGTCAAAGAAAAACCATATCTTCCCATGGGAAATCGAGGAAAAATGCTACACCTTTATTTATGTCACCTCCCTAGAGGAAAGCGAGGGATGCTCATGTATGACTTGGGGCAACCACAGAGGGAAGGGAGGAGAGAAGCACTCAAGGGTCCCATGAGTGTGACCACCGCTAGGCTTCTTTCAGTGCCCTTACTTGCACCTTTAGACAGGAACAGGCTCTTGGTCTATTATGGGAGCTCTCGGGTTCCGTACACAGAGCATCTCGTCACTGAGGCGGCCAGTCGCTGTGCCAGAGAACCAGAATGAGGTGCAACAAAAGACACAGATAGCACAATACAACTGGGTAACACCCACAATACTGTTCATTGCCACTGAACCTTAACTTGGTGCCCAGCACTATGATAAGTGTTAGATGCACACCTCCTCTTTTCATCCTCACTGTGCATTCTTCTTAGTATTATCATCCACCCCATTCGACAGCTGGACAAATCAAGACTCACAGTGGCTCATAAATGGCAAGGCAAGGAATACAACCCAGCTCTCCCATTTCAAAACTCTTACTTCACTAGACACTGAAGAGCTGAAGAACTAAGCAGATTGGGGTGAAATGAAATCGTTTTTCAGCAAAGTTTCCCCATGTAGGAAGGACACTGTTTGAAGAGAGATAGTAAGAAGGCATTCTGCTGGGTGGGGATGTAAGTGGTTCAGCCCTGGTAGAAAATAGGCCAGCAGTTTCTCCAACGTTTAACAGGATTACTATGGGATCCAGCAATCCCGGCTGTGCACACTGCGAGAAGAATGGAAAGCAAGTACTGAAACACAAGCCCACGCATGTCCACAGTGGCACTATTCACAGGGGCTCAAAGGTGGAATCCACCCAAACCTTCATCGACAGATGATGCATACACAACGGGAGAGCTTGTCAGCAGGCAGGAATGAAGGCGTACAACAAGCTTCAACACGGACAGACCTCGGAAACAGGCTAAGTGAGCAAGTCCAATCCAGAAAGTCACATATTATAGGATTTCATCCATACAAGACACATGGCCAGAAAGCACTTCTGTGGTAGGTTAGGGCTGGAAGAAGGAGGATAGGAGGGGTTACCTGCTAAAGGGTGCAGGCTTTCCTTTGGGGGAAAAAAATTAGATTTATTTAAATTGGAAATACAAATTTTATAGAAAGAAGGAAAGATAGAAAGATCTTTCAAATGCTGGTTCACTCCCCAAATGGCTGCAATAGCTAGAGCTGAGTTGATCCAAAGTCAGGAGCCAGGAACTTCCTCTGGGTCTCCCACTCAGGTGCAGGGTCCCAAGGCTCTGACCCATCCTCTGCTGCTTTCCAAGGCCATAAGCAGGGAGCTGGAAGGGAAGTGGAGCAGCTGGGACTCGAACCATCAACCATATGGAACGTTGGTGCCACAGAATAGAGGATTAAACTTGCTGTGCCATTAAGCCAGCCCCGGGAATGTTTTAAAACTAGATTCAAGTTGTGGTTGCACAATATCGTGATTGTACTAAACTGTTTAGATTGTACTAAATCACTGAATTGTTCCATATGGGTAATTTTCTGTTATGTGTTTCACTTCATTTATTATTATTTTTAAAGAAGGCACCATGGGTGGGGGGGGGGGTTTGCTGTGGTAGCACAGGAGGCTATTCCTCCATCTGCAGTGTTAGCATCCCATATGAGTGCCAGCTTCATGTCCTGGCTGCTCCAACTAATCCGGATCCCTGCTTGTGGCCTGGGAAAGCAGTGGAAGATGACTTAAGTCCTTGGGTTCCTGCGCCCATGGGAGAGACCTAGAAGAAGTTCCTGACTCCTAGCTTCATAGCAGTTCAACTCTGGCCACTGTGGTCATTTTGGGAATGAACCAGAGGATAGAGAATCAATCAATCAATCAATCTCTCTCTCTCTCTCTCTCTGTAAATCTACCTTTCAAATAAACAAATAAGTATTTTTTAAAAAGAAGGTATCCTAGACAATTCAGTAAGTATGAAAATATCAAAACAGCACAGGATAGTGAACATTGAAGGACAATACTGGATTAGCAGGGGAGGGACATGGAACCGCATATCAGCAATGAAGTTGGCTAGACCAGACAGCAAGCTCCTGAAGTAAATGCTAACAGAAACACACACTTCCATTTTCATTCTCTCTCCCGCCATAGACAAACACACAGAAGCCACTGAAATTTCCAGAGCAAAAATTTAAAAAATAATAATGCTATTTGTGGAAGGCAAAGCAGGCAAAACACAACACTCTTAATTTGGTTCTTGATCATATCCAATTTTGGTAGTTCATGACCTGTTTTGTGACTTCCGTGTTTTGGCTAGATCTCTCTACGAACACAGAAAACATCTTCAACATGGCAACTAAGCACTGTGTAATCTGAAATCCAAGAATCCCGTCATTGGCTTGGGGTGGGCACTGAACGCAGAGGTGAGGCCACTGCTTGGTGGGAGTTGGAGTTCTGGCTCTAGCTCCTGCTGCCAGCCTCTTGCTAAAGCACTCCCAGAGGCAGCAGGCAATGGCTCACACCCTTGGCTCCCTGCCACCCACACAGGAAACCTGGACTGAATTCTGAGCTCTCAGCTTGGGACTGGCCTAGCCCTGGCTAATGTGGGCATTTGGAGAATGAACCAGCACATGAGTAGGTGGGAGATTTCTGTCTTCCTGTCTCGCTGCTTTTTGAATAAATAAACAAGCACTAAAAAAAAAAAATCCTGGGGCTGGTGTTGTGGTCCAGTGCATTAAACCACTACTTCTGACACCAGATTCCTCTATCAGAGTGCCAGTGCAAGTCTTAGTCACTGTTTCAGATCTAGCTCCTTGTTAATGCATTTGGGATCACATCAGAAGATGACCCACGTGCGCGGCCCGTCACCAGCATGAGAGACCTTTATGGAGTTACAACTCCTGGTCTCAACCTGTCCAGCCACCTGGGAGTGACCCAGCAGATGGAAGCTTACTTGCTTTATTTCTCTGTCTTCCTCTTTCTTCTATTTACCTTTCAGACAAACAAACACATAAAATCTTTGGGGCAGAGTTGTAGTATAGTGGGTAAAAGCCACCACCTAAGACAATAGCATTTCAAATGGGCATCACTTTAAGTGCCAGTGGTGGATGGCCCAAGTTCTTGGGCTGCTGCCACTCATGTGGGTGACCTGGAAGAGGCTTAGTCCTGACTTCCACCATGGTAAGTGAGCCAGTACATGAAAGATGTCTCTCTCTCTCTCCCTTCTGTCTTCCGTCCCTCTCTCTGTAACTCTGATGTTCAAATAAGTACATTTAACAAATAAATAAATAAATAAAATCTTTCAGAAATGTGTTGGATTGGGAACTCCAACAGCATTTCCTGCTAAGTAGTATTCGCTGATTATTGCTTTTGTACATAATTGTCTTCATCACTCACTTAATGAAATGTTAATTCTAGCCTACAGCAATCCTACATCATCAAAAATATTTCCTGGCATATTCAACAAGCGTGTACTACAAAATTACTATGTGAAGTGACTGCCTTTTTCAAACACCTACGCTTACCAACTATTACTGGGTCCTTCCACATGTGAAGCATGGTGTGAACTGCCAGGGCTAGACAAGTGACACATGGGCCTGGCCCTCAAGACGCCCTGCTCCCATAGGGAGGACACACATACAAAAGCCAGTAGAATACTGAACAAGACAAGTACAACAATGCTGGCATGTGAAGAAAATCAGTTCATCTACAGAAAATGGTCAGGACAATGCCTGGGATTACATGCACTGCCGTACAAACAGTAGCTATTGTTATTATTTCATCGTTGCAAGTCAGAGCAAGAGAAAAAGAAAGAAGTAACAATTGAGCTGGCTTTTTGTTGTTTGTTTGTTTTGAAGAATGAATTGCATTTGATCAGGCAGCCCAGGAGAGGGAAAGCGGAAGGCATTCAAGAGGCAGGTCAAGCCCAGCAACCTAGGGAACTGCAGGCTTCTTAGCAGCGGAGGCTGTCAGGGAGGATGAGGGAGCTGTGGGAGATGGGGAGTCTGGAGCCCTGTGGCTCAACGCGCACGACTCTAATTCAAGATGTCACGGAGACAAACCACCGCAAATGAGGCAGGACTCAGGCACCCGTGCACGACCTGGGGGCAGGCAAGTAAGTGAAGAACCAGCTGTACTACAGGTGACAGACACCAAAGGAAAGATCTGAACAGCCTAGTGATAACCATACAGCGCAGGGAAGATTCTTAGAGGAGCTGACCCCTGAACAGGCAATGAATACAACTCACCCTTGAGCACCACACCATCAGCTAGAGAAGGGTAGGGCATTCCCAGGGGAGAAGTGTCGCACCCAAGGGCTTACAGGGGTGGCAGTGAGTGGCAAAGCAGATCCACGTAGACCAGAATCAGAGTGTAAAGTGTGAGAGGAGAGGAGCTAAAAACCCAAGTGGGGCTTGTCGGTACCAGGCATTGCAGTTTGGATTTAATCCATCACCAATGCAGAGACATGAACGGCTGATGCTGCAGAAGAGGGTTCTGCATGCGTACAGAAGGAGCAGGACAAGTGAGGTGCATTCACTAAGTGACTACTGGAGCAAGCCCACCCTGCAGGGTCAGGGGAAAGGGGCGGATGTGTTCAGACATGCCAAAGCTTGCATGTGTGCAAGACAATCAGTGTGACTGGAGTTATCCAGAGCCTGAAACAACCATACAGAACCAGTTAAAGTTCAGAATGTCAGGGCTGGCACTGCGCTCTGGCCTGCAGTGCCAGCATCTCAACTGGGCACTGATTTGAGTTTGGGCTGCTCCACTTCAGATCTAGCTCATCACTAATGTGCTTGGGAAAGCAACAGAAATGGCAGAGGTCCCTGTCTCCCGCACTCATGAAAGAGACCGGGAAGACACTCCTGGCTTTGGCCTGAGCTCAGCCCTGGTCATCGCAACCATTTGAGGAAATGAACTAGCAGACCACTCTCTCTAGCTCTCTCTCGTGTGTGTGTGTGTAAATGTGTGTCTTATTTTCTTTGCATTTCAAATAAATAAATAAATCTCCAAAAAAAAAGTTTAACTGTTCAATAGCAGTTAACAGGTGGATGGAGAGGGAAGAGAAAGTAGGACAAGGTAGAAGAAAAACTGGTGCAGGGTAGGGTGGGAAACAAGTTTGGTGCAGAGACCCATGGAACTCACAATCTCTGGAAACCAAAGATACCAGTCACTGGTCAACTGAGGAGACATCCAATACAGAAATGACCAGTGATCTCAAGAGAGTGTGTGGGTAAGGCTGTGTGAACCGGGGTGAGGACCTGGTGGGTGGGGACCTTTCTGTGGCCACCAGCAGAGGGCAGCAGGCAGGGTGGTTCAGAAGAAAGAACCTGGCTCTGTGGTGCTTCAAGCCAAAGGTCTCTAGAAACTTCTCTCCCAGGTCTTCAATTTAACCATAATGCTTGCTGTGGTGAAGTGCTGTAATGGTCCAGGAATAGAGTGAAGCACAAAATGACAGAGACGAGTTCATGCTGCCAGTAGGGTCTCTAAGCTGCATTTTGTTAAGAATAGAACTTCCACTTTTATTTCAAGTACATCTAATGGAGGAGCTCAAGGGCAAGGTTTCATTGAAGAACTGTGGAAAAGAATTGTGATTATCACAGTGATTTTAAAAATAAAAACTATTCTTTTGACAATAATAAAAAAAAAAATGTCTTTATCCTCACTTATCACCTAATTTCTAATCCTGGTCGCTGAAGACAATACACGCCCTTGAGTAAATTATTCTCTTGGGGACGAAAGGGCATAGGGAGGAGGAGCCGTCTCTTTACTCCTTCATATATAATATGAAAGGATTTAATTAAATAACTTTGGATTAACTACCAGGACTGAGGTTTAGAATAAGGCTGTGATTAGGAACACATAAAAGAAGAAAATATCTTAACAAGTATTCCTTTGCTGCCAGTTTGAGTCTTTCTTAGTAAACTAATAAGTCATACTTTTCCTGGAGAGACAATCTTGGAAGTAACTCATTTCCTCAACAGGACAGCATTTCCTGTAATTCACATGGGGTAGAGTTAAAAAAAAAAAAAAAAAAGACCATTTGAATTTAGCTTGATGCAAGTCAAACAATCAGAATCAAAACTGGGAGGCTACAGAAAACTCAGACTCTCCCAAGCAGCCGTGAGCTGGCACACTGCCGGCATCTCCTCACAGGGTACAGAGGAGGGGCCCTACCTCCTTTCCCACAGGGGCAGAGCCGAGGACGTGTCCTGCCAAACTCCTCTCACACTTATTTAACAGAATCCTTTCAGTCCAAAGAATTTGACCATGGAGGAAAGACACTCCCAACCAGAAACACCATCTGCCACAGGGCTCTCGTCTGACAAGCCAAGGGTCTCAACTGGTGCTCCAAGTGGCTACTTGAATCAGGCTCAAATCTCTGGAAGTTTTGTCCTCCCCTTCTGCTCCACCTAGCCCATGCTGCGAGCACTAGAGCTAAACAATCAGGCAGACTTCTGTGTAGCAGTCAGGAGCTAGGCACAGAGCAACCAGATTGGGTCTGGATGCTTGCTCACCTTTAGATGGCTGTGGAGTCTTCCTGGGGGCGGGGATGGGAGCGAGGGGGAGAATGGACTTGAAAATTGGACTGAAAGGGAGTCCAGGAAAGGAACAGCAGAACATTGACACTCATAAAAGGTAACAGAGGGTGGAGGAAAACACTGGGAGAAGCCTCAGGAAGATGGA
Organism: Ochotona princeps; assembly: GCF_030435755.1. Classification (NCBI taxonomy): domain Eukaryota; kingdom Metazoa; phylum Chordata; class Mammalia; order Lagomorpha; family Ochotonidae; genus Ochotona; species Ochotona princeps. The sequence continues at coordinate 37,698,784 of NC_080848.1, read as the reverse complement.
AGACTCAAGTCAAATTTGACTTGATGAAGATGAATCCGATTTGCACAAAACATCAAAACAGACCAAAGGACACCAGTGCATTTAGGCAAGCACACGTAAGCACACTCCTGTCCCAGGAGGCAAGGACGGGAACGGCGACAGTTTCCTTTGATGGACAGCAGGTGGGTGCCTGGAAAGGGAGCACGGACAGCTTCTGGACCTGACCATGTTCTGCTTTTTCATTTTTACGTCTTCACGTGACAGACAGGGCTCCCATCTGCTGGTTCACTCTCCAGATGCCTGCTGTCCCCAGGCGGGTGCTGAGCCCGGGAACCCGACCCAGCTCTCCCACATGGGTGGCAGGACCCAGTCACCAGCACCAGCACGAGGTCTACACTCGCAGAGAGCTGGAGTCAGGAAGCAGGAACAGGAGCTGAGCCCGAGTACTCCAATGGGAAACGTGCAGTCTCCATGCATGCCTTAACTGTGAGACTACATACCAGCCCTGTTTACTTCAGATGCTATTGTGTGTGTAGGGTTCACTGGCTGGTGACATTTGTGTTTTGTGTGCCTTTCTGTGTTGTTCCATGCGACAGAAAGACTTTAGAGGGAGAAGTGAAAGCAAAGCTCACAGCAGGACTGACTGGTTCTTTGGGACAATGTGCCCCCAGACTGTCCCAAAGAACCAGCTTTTAGCTCAAGGAGTGACAACAAAAACAGAAGGGAACAAGTCTGACTTGTGTCATTGATGATCAAAATTCAGACAAAGGTCTTTCAAGCAAACTGTAAAAAGCAATATAGTATTAAAGATTTATGGGGTTTTAAACATTACTTCAGAGGCCAGTGTTGTAATTAAGCTACTACCTGTGGTCCTGATATCCTGTTATTGGCCTATTGGTTTGATGGCTGTTGCACTTCTGATCCAGTTCTCTGCTAATGTGCTTTGGCAAGCAGGAGGTGATGGCCCAAGTGCTTGGACCTCCATCACCTATAATGAGACCTAGACAGAGCACCAGGTGCCAGGCTTCTGCTGCAGCCATTTGGGAAGTAAACCAGTAAATGGAAGATCTCTTTGTGCCTCTTTCTCTGTAACTCCATGTTTTGAACATGAATCTTTAAAAAAAATATATAACTTATTTCCACCTGCTTGAAAGAGAAGGGTTAGAAAAGTGGAGAAAGGGGATGGGAAGAGAATATCTCCTATCAGCTGGTTCACTCCCCAAACCCCTGCAACAGCCAAGAGCCAGAAACCCCATCCCATCTCTCACATGGTAGTAGGGCCTCAAGTGCTCAAGCTGTCCTCTGCTGCTTCCCAGCATGCATTAGCAGGAAGCTGGGCCAGAAGCAGAATAGCCAGGACTATGATAGTTTTATCACTCCCAGTGGAAACCAAACCTGAGGCATAGCAACGTCCTATTTTTTCTTTAAAGATAGGTTTATTTGTTTTTGAAAGGCAGATTTACAGAGAAAAGGCAAGGCAGAGAGAGAGACAGAGAGCTTTCACCCACTGGTTCATTCTCCAAATGGCTGCTACAGCAGCAGTTGAGCCTGTCTGAGGTCAACAGCCAAAAGCCAGAAGCTTCTTCTGGTCTGCTATGCAGGAGTTTGGCATGCTCTGTTGCTTTTCTAGTCCACAAGCAAGGAGCTGGATTGGAGCAACTGGAACACAATCTAGTGGGTCATATGGGATGTTGTGCCACAGGCTAAGGATTAGCTCTATGTCACTGCACCAGGCAGGATAATGTTGTGTGGGGTTGTGTGTGTTTGGCAGTCTTCATCAATACAGAGCCTGTCACATGCCTGCAGACGTACTGCTCAGCTCCAACCCCCAGCCTAGACCAACAGTCAGCAACAACAGCCCTGGCTGTCTTCCAGACATTTTAGAAAGGAATTATTACAGTAACTACAGCAGTTTTCTCATCTTACCACTTCCCAACAACACTATCTCCCCAAGGCTTATAGCTCTAATCATGGGCAGAACAGACTGATATTAAATTGTGTGAAAATATATTTGACAAAGGATGCATACATAGACTATATTTTAAAAAAAAGTCTCAAGGGCTCGGTGCAGTGGCCTAGATGCTAAATCCTCAATTCACACATGCCAGAATCCCATAGGGCTGCCGGTTCTAATCCTGGCGGCCCTGCTTCCCATCCAGCTCCCTGCTTGTGGCCTGGGAAAGCAGTCGAGGATGGCCCAAGGCCTTGGGACCCTGCACCCTGCGTGGGAGACTCAGAAGAGAATCCAGGCTCCTAGTTTCAGTTTGGCACAGCTCTGGCTGTTGTGGCTGCTTGGGGAGTGAATCAGCGGACAGAGGATCTTCCTCTCTGTCTCTCCTCCTCTCTGTATATCTGAGTTTCCAATAAAAATGAATACATAAATCTTTAAAAAAAAAAGACTAAAAAAGATAAACCACCTAATAAAAAGCAAGCAAGAGATTTGAACCAATACTTCAAATGAGTAGATACATGGGTAGCCAATAAAGAATGAATATGGAAAGATATTCAGCATTACTGGCCACCACAGAAACACAGATTAAACGATTTCATGCCCACCAGAGGACCAAACCGAACAAGGCTGACAACACCAAGAGCTGGTAAGGCGGTGGAGCATCTGGAACTCTGCCAGTCACAGTATGAAACGGCACCCACACGTCTATGTAACATATCTTATGAAGGTATCCTATCCTGTAACCTTACAAATCTATACATAGATATTTTTCCAAGGCAAATGAAAAGGCAAGTCCATAAAAATATTTATAACAGCTGTCCTCTACCCAAAACTGGAAATAACTCACATATCCTTCAACAGAACAGATAAACTGCAACATGTTCATCCAATGAAAAGCAGCAGAATCACAACATGCAACGACAGATAACTTCACAGGCAAGCAGAGCAAAGCTAGACACCAAATGACATATCCTGTATGATCCCTTTGAACACACAAAGCCTAACTAGAGTGCCCAGACACCACATGACGAGAGGCCGCGGTAACTGAAAAGGAACACAAAGGAACGTTGCACGAAAATGAAAATGTTCCACGTCTTGTTTTAGATGATCCTTTCATGGGTATACCAATTGTCCAAACATTGAAGCAAACACTTGAGAACTGTGTTCTACTGTAGTAAATTACACCAAAACTAAACAAAACAGTGCCACAAAGAGGTGATGAAATCATCTACTTCCATCTAAGAGTAGGAAATTGAAGCTTCAATGTGAATACACTAGTTGCCTGCCTTACTAGGCGGGTCTACTTCCTTCAGGCACTGCTCACACTGCTTTCTGGGCTATTGCCCTGTCTCAGTGAATGGCTCCAATTTCCCTCCACCTAGTTTCCCAAGCCCCATGCATCACTTTTTTTCTCACTTCCACTCAGTTGCTTCCAAGGTAGCTCCTGAATCTATCCCTCTCCATCTAACTATCTCACCAGGAGGTTAGACCCAGGTTGAAATACTTGCTTCCTGAACATTTCTAGCTAGTCTATCCTTATCCAAAACTAAAGTCTCCATTGAACATCTCCCACTGTTACTCTCCATCACCTTGGGGTCAGACCCGAACTCCCTGGCAAGACAAGCAAAAGCAGTCCACTCCCTTCATGTGCCAAGCAACTCTTTGTTACTCCTGCCTAAGGCATCCTCATACATCCTCCCACCCCTCTCTTCACATCTGCCCACCTGGGAAATTCTGATCAGACACCACCTTGAGCAACCATCTTGAAGTTTCTCCCCTTGTGCTCTACCTGCACAGGTTTCATTTGATACAGGGCTTGGTGCTTCCAATATGGCTTACTACGATTAGGTCAGGCACTGGATGTGAGCATTCCATAGGTGTGAATCATTTCATAGCAATCATCACTCTGAATGGTAACCACTGGCTCTGTTTTGGCTTCTTGTCTAAACTACAAAAGCGATTATTATGTGCAATGCTTCTCCTAGTATCTACTCAGACATAAGGAAAACATAGGTACAGGCTTCACAAACATTTGTTGAATGGATGAACATTATACAGGCTGAGGCCCAAAATGGTTTGCATTTTATTTCATGAAGCAAAATGAACTAGCTAGGACAACCCAGAAGCTGGGATTTTTGGCCAGCCTACGATAACAACATGCACTGTATCCAAAGTATTTCCCATGTAGATAACTCACTGCAACCAAGTATTCTCTGTCTCACCCTCCCATACAAGCTCCTGACAACCATCTTACTTTTCTTTTTCTTTTTAATTTGAAAGGCGGATTTTATAGACAGAAGGAGAAACAAAGAGAAAGATGTTCTATCCATTGGTTCACTCCCTAAATGGCTACAATCGCTGGAATTGAGGTGACCTGAAGCTGTAAGCCAGGAACTTCTTCCAATCTCCCAACGACATGCTTTCCCAGGCCATAAGCAGAGCTGGATGGGAAGCAGGAACACGAAACAGCTGGGACATAAAACAGCACCCATATGGGATGCTGGCACCATAGGGCAAAGGATTACTCATGTCAACCCAAGCCTGAAGTGCCTGTCGTACACCTTGCCTCATCCCAGCCTGTCACAACACCAGCTCATTTCATCTCTTTGACACCATGAACACCATCTTCAGATTTACACAGGAGAAAAACTAAAGATCAGACAGATTACGTAATTTTTTCAGAAAGAACACAAGCCACCAAATGGTATGGCTAGGACAGAAAGCTGCTCTGATTCCCAAGACAACCCAGGGGAATAGAGACATGCCCACTTCCCACAGACTGGGACACCCTGACTCACGCAGCTCGGGGGCCTTGCTGAGGCCAAACAGTGAGGACTTAGGACAAAAAGCAGCATCTGTGTGGCTGACAGCTGGCAAAGAACACGCCGCCCAAGGACAGAACAGTAGGGCCCTTCTCCCACACTGGATCCCAGGAACTCCATCACTATGTCAAAATCCATCCCTAGGGCTGATGGCTAAAGTCAGTGGTGAAGAAGTGGGTTTAAGGTTCAGAATTGCTAGGAAACTAGAGAAAGGATCACAATCTATGCATCATCTCTAATACTCTGGACTAAAATAAGTAAAGATCGTTAGCATCAAACATTAGACAGGGCGGGGTATAGAGAAGAACCCAAAATAGAATGCTTTCCTGGAGTACTGACCTAAGGGACAGACCCTGTGTTGAAGGTAACTATGAACAGAGGAGATTCTAGCTTCGGGGAATATAAGCCACAGCTGTGAGCCACAGGCCAAGCTGCCTGTCGAAGACACGGGGAGGCGATTGGCTCACCGGCTGGCCGGCTCGCGCGGCTGGCTGGCTCCCAAGAGGTGACAAACAGGAGGGGCAGGGTGGATAGGAACAGAGTTGCAGAACTCACAAGGAAGAGAACAATGTGGCCCGGGCTCTTCCTGGCCACAAAAAGCACAGCCTGGAAGCTAACAGGGCCCCCAGGGACAGGACATGAAGGGGGGGGGAATGATGGGTGGGTGCCTCCCTCCTGAGGAGAGGTGGCGGCACAGAGGGTCTGTAAGTGACCCACCCTCGTGCTCTACTGTGTCTGACATACCAATCCATTGAACCGAAAACTTGCCATTTTTAAATAGAAAGGATGCTAATACTAATAACGAACAGACCACGGGCTGGTTTTCTTTCATTCCATTCCTTCTACCTCTATCCCAACATTGGCAAGAACTGTGCCCATGGAGCTAAGAAGGTAAAGGCTGGAAGATGAAGAAAGCGGACTCTCTCTTACTAAAGAAGTCTTAGCTTCTGAGACACAGAAACGACCCAACCCAGCCCACAGCCAAGATCTCTCTCCTCCCCCTGCACCCCTGGCAGAAGCTGTTTCTGCCCGTGGCCTGCAGGCTTTCTTCTTGGAGCTGAACCAGCACAGGACTCAAATTTCCATGACATCCATGGCTCTCAAACCCTCCTCCACCACCTTCGTGACTAAAGAAAGGAAAAAGGCAGCCAACGGGCTGAGGGAAAGGAAAATCTCTCCTGAAAGATTGCCCAGGAGACCCTCAGTGTCCCCTCCTTGCATCAAACCAGGTTCAACACTGGGAGGACCAGAACCAGCCACAGAAAACAGCATCAAGGAGAACTTGCTTGGCCAAGACTTAAGGACCAATTGTCTGGTAAAAGCCAAGGCACAGAACGGGGGCAGCCAAGCCATGAGATCTCAGCCTGATCACTGGGATGAACACAAGTCAAGACAGACTCAAGCGCCCGTGCAGGTTAAGGGCAGGACACACAGGTTCAGAAAAAAGCAGAGGACCCCAAGTTCACTCGGGCATTTTAGCAAATGTGCCCAGCACAGTCTAGGGAAAAGATAGTACTGCTGGGTCGCTGGACAGAGTCAGCTGAGCTAAAGACAGCCTGGCATACAGTGTACCTTCAAACCATCTCTACTTGCCTTTTAGAAAACAAACAAAATTTTAAAAGAAAAACAAACAAAACTGTCTCCTACTACATTGGCTTCCCAGCCACCAAACTAATAAGGAAAAGCAATACTTGGTGGGGAATACAGACACTGAGAAGGGCAGTCCCTTGTGTATTGAGCCAACTTGAGCTGCTCAACTTGACCCTAAGTGGCTTAGTACCCCCTGGGAGTACTAATAAAACATGTCTTCAGCCGGTGAACGGCTTCCTGGTGTCTGAATTCCAAGCAGTCATCTAGAACCCAGGAAGCCAGAGATGTTTCTCTTAACTGAGGCCATGGAAGGAGGACTGACATGGGACAAAATATGTATCTGGCCCAGAGCCTCCACTGGAGAGAGCCATGAGGTGATAAGATGGTCCTGAGTTGGGTCTCCTGGGAGAGATGAGAGGGTGCAAGGAGAGCGTTCTGGTGAAAGGCCCTTTGTTCAGTGTGACTGATGCCACAAGACACGGACAAGACTTGGGAGCAGGCTGCCTTAGCAAGACATGTGTGTCCAGGTATTTTCTCTTTCTTTTAAAAAGATTTATTATTTATTTTTATTGTAAAGTCAGATATACAGAGAGGAGGAGAGACAGGAAGATCTTCCATCTGATGATTCACTCCCCCAAGTGACTGCAATGGCTGCTGCTGCACCGATCCTGCACTGATCCAAAGCCAGGAGCCAGGAACTTCCTCCAGCTCTCCCACACAGGTGCAGGGTCCCAAGGCTTTGGGCCGTCCTCAACTGCTTTCCCAGGCCACAGGCAGGGAGCTGGATGGGAAGTGGAGCTGCTGGGATTAGAACCAGCGCCCAAGTGGGATCCCGGGGCGTTCAAGGCGAGGACTTAAGCTGCGAGGCCACCACGCCGGGCCCCAGGTATTTCAATTACAGCAGGGCAGGTTCTAATAGAGATTAAGGATCCTGTAGTTCACCTCCTCCTTCTGCTCATTTCTCAGCCACAAATCATCTTGGAAGTCAACTGCTCTTTCCTCCTTTTTCTGCACGTGCCCGATTCTGAAGCAAACACCATGCCCACCATGGGGGACTGTGGTACCTGCTTTTGACGTCCCTTAGAAAATTCCCAACAAAGACTCCAAAGACAGCTCAAAATCACAGCACCACACAAAAGGCAGGTGGAGGCTGGGGGCAGGTGGAGCTCCTCAGAAGCGAAAGGCTCTGCACTGAGGACTCTTTATCGCACCTCCATCCTCCCCACTGCCAGATTTCTCAACCAAAGCTGCTCCCAGGTCCCAAGCATCAGGCGGACAGGGTTTCAGTCAGGAGAACTGTGCAAGGGTACAATCTTGTACGGAGTTTCTCCTGCGTTATTCTTGGCTCTGCAAACGTTGCTTTGGCTTTAGAAAGTCAATAAATAAAGCAAGCAGAAGGTCCTTGAACATCCAGGCTGGACTAAGGGGTTTGGCCTTTACCCAGCCAAAGGGAATATTTAGTCCTGGGAGATATGTTCTGTTGGATACCCGACACTTTCCACATGATTTTCCCTGGGAAGCCAGCAGTGCCCGGGGAGCTCTTGCTATGTGACAGTCAGTGTTGCTAAGTTACCAGAGCCCACTGTGGTGGAAGAACAGCAAGACTCCAGAAGAACGCAAACAAACAAACAGAAAGACAGCAGACCCAAGCAAAGAGGTGGATTTAAAACAAAACTCCAATGAACAATGACTTAGCAGGCTCTGGGGGAGATTGCTGGCTCCTGCAAGTTTCAATTTTGAGGCAAATGGAGACCCTTTCTGAAGATCCTGAAATGGTGTGACACAGGAAAAAGACACAAAATGACAGCTATCAACTACCTTAGGTGCTTTCAGTCCTGGCCTAAACCAAAAAATAGCCGGGATCCCTTGTTCTCTTAATGTTATGTGAACACCGTTGCTTGACAACCTGGGTGCACAAACGTTTGTCTAGTAGGGGCCCGACAGATGCACACTAGCCAGCCGCCCAGGAACAAAGGGTCTTAAGGAGGATGTGCAGGTGCAGGGTGGTGCCCAGCTCCATGAGGCTCACCCAGGAAACAGCCATTCCCTCCCTCTTATCACTGGTCTCCCAGAACACCTTTTCCTGCCCCACACGGCTGGAGACGCTCGGGGAGCCTGGACATTTCTAGTCTTTCACTTTGTCCACTAAAACCCCACAGCTTAGTTCTCCCAAGTGAAGAGGCCAAGAAAAAGAATTTGTTTTATTTGTCAGAACTTGCCATAAGTAAACAAACACAAAGTGTGTGTGAGCCAATTAAACAGGAATGCCGGTTTCTAGCCGCTCGGTGACCCAGTTTTTCCACCACTGAGGGGAACTTCCATGGCTGGCCGGGCAACAAAGAGAAACGGCTGTTCCGTGTGTTTCTATGCCTTTCTACCTCATTTTTCCAAAGGGAAGAAAAAATCCAATTACCATTCAATGGAAAGGAAGGGTAAGAGAGTGGGGGCACCTTGGGCTTGGTGTGAGAGAGGCCGGGGGCTGTTACAATCCACTAGGACAGGGTTCACACCCTTGCCTAAGCCTTAGCTCTCTCACCACACGGCCTGCAACTGCTACCCAGGCACCTGAGACGAAGTTCAGAAAGCACATGGCACACAGCAGGTGCCTCCTGCCTGCTCCTTTCCCTCACCTAGGGCTCACACGAATTTAGGGGGTGGGAGGGCAGAACAGCAGCAGGCACAGAGAAGCACAGGAGTCAGGCGTAAGGAGCTTTCAACGTCAGGAAGAGAATAATCCACCTTCTTAGAACAGGGCAGGGGACAGCTCAGCAAGTTTTTTATTTTTTTTAAGATTTATTCATTTTTGCGTCTGGCACAGTGGCCTAGTGGATAAACTCCTTGTCTTGAACACCCCGGGATCCCACTTGGGCACCGGTTCTAATCCCAGCAGCTCCACTTCCCATCCGGCTCCCTACTTGTGGCCTGGGAAAGCAGTTGAGGACGGCCCAAAGCCTTGGGACCCTGCACCTGTGTGGGAGAGCTGGAGGAAGTTCCTGGCTCCTGGCTTTGGATCAGTGCAGGATCGGTGCAGCAGCAGCCATTGCAGTCACTTGGGGGAGTGAATCATCAGATGGAAGATCTTCCTCTCTCTCTCCCCTCCTCTCTGACTTTGTAATAAAAATAAATAAATCGTTAAAAAAAAGATTTATTCATTTCTATTGGAAAGCCAGATTTACAGACAGAAGGAAGGACAGACAGGAGAAAGGCCTTCCATCTGCTGGTTCATTCTCCAAATGGCTGCAAAGGTTGGAGAGAAGTTGATCCAAAGCCAGGAGCCTCCCCTGGGCCTCCCATACGGGTGCAGGGTGATCCTCCATTGCCCTCTCAGGCCACAAGCAGGGAGCTGGATGGGAAGTGGAGCTGCCGGGATTAGAACCAGTGCCCATATGGGATCCCGGGGCTTTCAAGGCGAGGACTTTAGCCGCTAGGCCACGACGCCGGGCCCAGCTGGGTCATTTTTTAAACAATTGTTATTATAAGTTGGATGACAAAACACAGGATGTCAAAGAACTTTCTAGATACACTGGAAATGACATTGATGGATTCATTCAAAATGCTGGACTCACAAAGAAACCAAACAAAACCTACAAGAAACAGAGAGTTGGGAGTTTTTCTAAGCCTTAGAGCACAAAGGGAAAGGCACTGTGCCTTTGTGGTTAATGAACTGCCTCTGGCCAGGAAGTGGGTCAGAATCTCAGCTCCGTGACCCTTGGCTTCTTAGCAAGGTTACATGAGAAGATACAGAGCAGCCCCTGCACATGGTAAATGCTTGCCAAGTGACTAAGTTTCCAAAGTTGCAACGCAGTGAACAGCTCTCAAGCTGGATACCTGAAGTGATTCAGCAATTCAAGAGAAGGGGGTTGCAGTGCTGGCGGGAAAGCACAGATAAATGAGGAATGCAGGATGCAGAATGAATGTGAAGTCTGGCCTTTCCAGGGGAAGGCCATGAACACCATGGGCTCAGAGAGGAGTGAAGCACCAGGATGTTTGTTTGTTTTCCTTACCCCCCTGGACATGCCACACAAAAGTACACTCCCCTTTCCCCAGCACACACCCACTCCCCAGCACACACACAGAAAGCCAGCCATAATACAGCCAGCACAGGGTCCCTCTCACTGGGCTCAGCTGAAAAACACCTACAACTCAAATATGCAAAGACAATAAATCCAAAACAGGGGAAAAAAGTCGACAACTCCTATGCAAAGGATCTTAATTAAACAGTGGCAAACATGCCAATTTGAACTCCATGTCTGGACCCACTTACCATAAAATAAACTTGATGAAGAACAAATCCCTTCTAAGAGGAGGAAAGAACCCAGCAACTTCCAAGCACATCAAATGCTGTTCTCAATTATCCTTTTTCCTCTGAACCTCACAAAGTGCCAGCAGGTGGGGGATAATTAAAGTTTTAATAAAACTTGTTTCCCATGTCTCCGCTGGAACCTTTTTGTTCTGCAAAGCTTTCCCCTCCCCAGCCAGATGATACACCCACAAAGGAAGGGCTTCTTCAAAAAAGAATGTTTTTCCGGTTACATTTGGGGTTTTATGACTTTAGGCAGATGAGGGTAGAGGGGTAATTTATGAAAAGGAATACTTCTCTTTATCCATATTTGCATGCTGTAAGGGAGTGAGTTTGGTTTTGGGTTCTCCTCCCGAGCCTCTCAGGGGAAGAGAATCTTTGCTCCCATTTGATGAGATTTATGGAGCAATGAGAGATCTGTGGGACTGAAGCTGACCACACCAGCTCACTTCATGAGCATGGGCTCCTCGCCTGCAGGAAGTGCTAAGTTTGCAATTTTCCCCTACAAATCTCTCATGTTTTAAGGCTGTCAACTTACTGCTTGCCACCCACTCACAGACTCAGCATTCACATAGGCCTTTTCCAGTATAAAAATATCATTTTTAAAAAATACACAGGGTTAGTTCTTAAGAAAAAAAAAAGATGTATTTATTTGAAAGGCAGAGTTACACTGAGAGACAGATAGACATACAGATAGATCTTTCATCCTCAAGTGCATTCCCCAAACGGCTGCCACAGCCAGGGCTGGGCCAGATCAAAGCAAGGAGCTACAGCCTCTTCTAATGTCCCCTTACATGGGTGCAGGGGCCCAATTAGCACAGAGCTGGGCCAAAAGTGGAACAACAAGGAATCAAAACAGTGCCCATATGGGAGCCAGCCCTATAAACCTAGTTTCTAATGGATCAGATCTTCAACAGACAATCCCAGCGCCCACAATATAACACTAGCATTTCAAAAACTTAACAGTATGCTGTGGGTAGCAACTCTATGTACACTGAGATGGAAAGACAACTCTCTTCCTTTTCTAAGACAGAAATGGAGGGGAAGGTGTCTGGCCTAATGGTTAAGACACGACGTGGGACATCTGCATTCAGTATCAAGAGTGCCAGGTTCGGGCTCGGCAGCGTGGCCTAGTGGCTAAGGTCCTCGCCTTGATCCCATATGGCTGCTGGTTCTAATCCCGGAAGCTCTACTTCCTCTCTATCTCTCCTCCTCTCAGTATATCTGACTTTGTAATAAAAATAAAATAAATCTTTAAAAAAAAAAAAAAAGAGTGCCAGGTTCAAGTGCAGCTCTGCTGACTCCAGCTTCCTGTAACACAGACGTGGGAGGCAGTAAGTGACCTCAAATATCTGGGGGTTCCCTGCAGCCTCACAATCCCTACCACCATCCTCCCTTCCCAGCACACACACACAGCCACACCAGGGCAAGTGCCTGCTTCACAGGGTCACGCAATCCCAGCACTGTGGACGCTCTCTGGACAGAGCTGTTCTGCACTCTGCAGTTTAGCAGCATCCCTGGTCTCTATCCAGGAGACTGCAGGAACACTCACCTAGTAAAGACCATGGAAAAAAGCCTGTAGGCGTCGGACCTGAGCCTAGTGGATTTGATACCTGACTCCAGCTCCAGCTTCTTGTGAATGGCCTTGAGGAAGCAATAAAGATCATGCAGGTAACTGGGTTCCTAACTCCTATGTGGAAGAGCCAGATCAAGTGCCTAGTTCTCGGGACCAGAACAGTGGCATCACAGGCTGAGCGGAGGTTAGAAAAAGGGGGGTTTCTGAGTGCAGAAGGATTGTTTAGACTTCTCAAGGAGATAATCCTATTAGGGAACAAAGCAAGGAACCCAGCTGCCCTGAAAATTCTAGACAGAAGCTGAACCAATGGACTCAAATTCTCTTTACTTGGTCTCCAAGACAGTGTCTGAGCATTCAGGGTCTTCAGTAAGAATGTCCCCCATAAGTTCTTGGGACTAGTGCGATAGCTCAATTTCTAAATCCTCACTTTGCATACGTCAGCATTCCATGTGAGCACCTGTAAGCACTGGCTCATGTCCCGTGTGCTCCATTTCCCATCCAGTACCCTGCTTGTGGTCTGGAAAAGCAATGGAGAATGGTCCAAGGCCAAGGTCCAAGGCCTTGGAACTCTGCACCCACATAAGAGACCCGGAAGAGGCTCCTGGCTCCTGGCTTCAGACCAGTTCAGCTCTGGCTGTTGCGGCCATTTGGGGAAAGAACCAGTGGATGGAAGATCTTTCTTTCTGTCTCTCCTTCTTTCCATAAATCTAATCTGCCTTTCCAATAAAAAATAAATAAATCTTCAAAAATATTTTAATCAAAAAAAAAAAATGCCTCCTGGGTTTTGACTTTGTCAAGAATTGTATCTAGGTCCGGGAAGCATCAGGCTTCAAAGAGGCCCAAAGAAGCATGTGTTGCCCAGCCTCACCCAGGGGTTTCCCTGGGGGCCCCTTCACAGCTTTGTCTCTCATATCCTGATCTCTCTGCTGGCTCAGGCATAGTCACAATGCAGACAGGAGCCCCAGCTCTCCATCTCCCTGATCTGGGGATCTGTGCAGACACAGCTGGATTCCACCAGAATTGCAATTCAGACGTGAGTCTCTTGGCAATAACCCCCACGGCAACAGCAGGTCTGACGTGCGGTCAACACCAGGCCACCTCTGGCAGCCCAGCAGCTCACCTCAAGGGCCCCCCATAAAATCCTGGCTCTCCCTTCAGCCTGCACCCTGATTTCTTTTTTCTTCCCTCCTTGCCATCTACCGTAATTCATCTTCTCCAAAGACGGGAGGAGAAAGGAGACGCCCCAAAGAGGCCAAAAATGAGAAACTACATCTGTCAGTGCAAACACTTGACAATGCTGATGTGACAAAGTCAGGTATGGGGACAAAAGAGAATCCAACAGTTTTCTGAGACCGCTCCAGTTCTTCCATGCCAGGAAGGCCCTTCTTTGCCAGTATCGTTGATTTTTTTTTTTCAACACTATCAGTGTCTTCCAAGTTTGAACGTTTTGGTCAAAGGGACCTTAAGATGGGTCAGGGGTTTTGAGGGAGGATAAAGCTGGCTTCTGTGTGTACACCACTTCACATCCATCACACAGTACATGCTTGCCATATGGATCCAGCCATTATCTCTATGTGAATTTCAACTTCACTTTAAATCCAAACAATCTAAACATGTATTAAACTATCCAGTCCCTTTCGCTTCTCATCTTGCTCACCCTAGCCCAGGCAAGTGTCCGTGGCACTGACATTTGTGTTTATAGAGAAAGCTGCTCCTGGTAAAGAGAACCTTCTCATCTAGGTCAAAACTCCCTTAAACGCTCTCCTGACACTTGAACCTCTCCAGATCTCTGAGACAACAAGGACCAAGCAGTCCTGACCGTTTCCATGTGGCCCCTCAGCAACTCGCCTGTGTCTCAGTAGCAGCCTATCATGCGGAATACATTTTTTTTTTTCTTCCCAAATCAATCCTTTCATACACTAGTCTCTAAACAATGGCTCTCAGAGATTAGTCCCTGTAGCAGATAAACACGGAATCTGTAATGGAAACTCCAGCCTGCTCAACAATAATGCCACTGTCACACACGCGTGAGCTTTCAGGAAAGCCAGGGATTGGCAGCTCAGGGCTGCTGTGCCCAGGGAAATGATTTCCTGTGGGAGAAATAAAACCACCTACAGCTCCTGGCAGGCCCAGGGCAAGCCCCAGCTAATGCTGTCTTTGGGGAAGGGAGGCAGAGGTTAAGGGCTGTTCCCACTCTCAGGTGTCCCAGTTGGAAAGGGTGGTTGAGTGAGAATTAAAACCGCAGCACTGAGGCCTGGCTTCTTCCCAGCATCATGGAAACAGCTAGGAGAAAGCTCAGGGACTGCCCAGCACAGCTTAGGAGACAATCAATTAGCAAGATGAGTCATGCAATCGAGAGGAGGAAAAAAAATAAATAAAAAGAAACTGCAATTCCTTCCCGAAAGCACCTTTCAGGGTCGGATGCATCCTTATGCCATCCATCAGCCAGAGAAAGGCAATCGCTTAGATTTAATAAGAGAAGGGAAACGTTGGGCAGATTCATGGACATCCTGCATGTTCTATTATCGGACGGAAATAGAGAAATTACAGACAGCAGAGCCGATCAGCCTGAGGATGCAGGGTCCCCTGGTGATCAGCAAAGACGTCCTCAGTACAGCGTGCTCTCCGACTTGGTGTTCAATGAGTTCCTGGCTCAGTACTGAAGGATGGCTTCACATCATACAGCCAGAAGTTCTGCCTATGCTAAGTTGGCTGCGTGTATTTAATTTCTAACTAATCCACTAAGGTGCATTTCTTCCCTACCAGCTAGCTCCATCCCCAACCTCGGCCTCGCTAAGGTGGCTCCTCCCCTAGCTCAGGGGTGCTCAGCCTCAGCACCAGGAAGGGAGCTGGGCGGTTTCTCCCTGTGCATGGCAGGATGTCTGGCAGCCCTCTTGGTCACTAACATCCCCTCCCCAAGTCTAGACAGATAACCTCTTTTAGGGACACAACAGCCCCCAGGTGAGAGCCAGTGTCCCACTGCTGTGCTCTTGGGGAATAGGTGCCTACTCACACCCCTCCTTCCCTCCCAGCTCCTACAGTGCTATCAGGAACCAGGTAGGATGTAACTTCCTCTGACCACCCCCAGAGAGGGTACAGGCAGGATTCCTCTCCTGTGTGCCCACCCTGCCCTGCACAGATGTTACAGTACAGCACCGCACTACCTCTACATGTCACTCTGCATGTCAACCATTCAGGAACTTAACAGATGCTGAAGTGCTGGGTACAGGAAACAGGTACTGAGTAAGACACTTGGGCTGCTGCTCTCAGGGGGCTTCCATGGCAGGGGTGGAGGACAGCCAATAAACAAGGAAATGCCAGCCATTAACAAGAGCTACCCAGACAGAGCTTGCCTCTCCGAGCTCCTGGAGGACAAAGGCTGCTTTATTCGTTATTGTATCTCCAGGAATTAGCACCCAGGCTCAAAACCCAAACACAAAACCCCAGGCACTTTTTTCTCTTTCTGCCCAGGCTCAGTCATTTTCTGTCATCCTTTATGGAGGGTAAGGTCAGGGGTTCCTAAGTTTCTCAAGGCAAAAAAAAAAAAAAAAAAAAAAAAAAATCTCACCCAATTTATGCATTTCAGGGAGTCAATCACTGGGTTTTTGTTCTAAGTAAAATGATATCCTCCAGCTACAGTTTTTAACAACTTTTACTAGAGACAGAAGCGGAACCTGAATGGAGACGGAATTTTACCTGCAAGGAAACTAGGGCTCAGGCTCCTGATACTGGGAGCTGGGAGTCTGCTTCTAGAAGCCACGCTCTTCCCCATGCTCCATGTCATTGCCTCTCATAGGAATACAGACACAGGTCAGCTAAGAGTGTCAGAGCAACCTTCCCTGGAAGATGCTGGCAAAACAGGGCAAGACAAACCCCATTCCCAACCCCCAAGTGGGAAGGGGAAAGCGGTCAGTTTAGTTACCAGTAAAATCAATCTGCTAGTTCAAGGAGAATGCAAATGAAAGACATGAAAAAACTCTTACCACTGGGACTGAGGCTGAATTTTAGCACTTTCATAGCAAGGCCAAAAATCACTCAAAAGTTAACACATACAAAGAAGGCAGCCAGAAAAACAGTGCCGTTTCTTTGAAAAGCATAAAAAGGCCTATACTATTTTAAAGACCAGAGATGTCAAAAGAGGATCCCACCTGTTTTGACGGAAGTGTCTCCAGAGAGGCAGGTGGTTCTGAGTCAGGCACAGCCTCTTTAGGAAGAAAGCCGTGCATCCTCCGTTGCAGCCTCTTCACCTCTGGCCTCAGGGTCTGTAACCCCTGAGCTTAAGGAACTGTACCGTCATTCAGTGCCTTTCCTCCAGCAGTTCACTACAGGCAAGAAATCCGGCTTCGCACACATGAGACCAGGTGACCCAAGTACCTAAACCACCCACTCGTGACCCTCAACTTCTTCACTGGTGATGCAGAGAGTTCAGGACCCACCTCTGACAACAGCCACAGGGCTAAAGGACACAAGGCCCACTAAAGGTAGCACGATGCAAGCAAGTGGTAGACATGCCGTGATGTTAGCTAGAGTCAGACATTTGGCTTACCAGTTAACATGCTGGTTGGGGAGGCCTACATCTGCGTGAACACCTGAGGTCAGTGCCCAGCTCTGGCTTCCTGACACCAGCTTCCTGCTAGTGCAGACCCTGGGAGGGAGTGCTGATAGTTCAAATGACCAATTTTCTCCCCAACCCTCATGTGGGACATCTGGATTGAGTTCCTGGTTTCAGCCCTGCTGGCCCATCCCATGTGTGTTCATCTGGTCTGTCTCTATGCTTCTTAAAATAAAAAAATGTTGGCACAATCCGAGCTGGCTCTGTCTTGCCCTATAAACACTCAGCATGAACACTTCCCCTCAGTGTTCTCTTTAAACATGGCCCAGCTGTGACGCCTGTAACCCATATCGGAGCTGCTCTACTTCTAGTCCAGTTCTCTGCTAAGGCAGTTAGCAAAGCAGCGAAGACTGCCCAAGGATGTGGGCCCCTGCCACCAAGTGGGAGACCCAGCTGGAGATTCAGGCTTCTGGCTTTGGCTTGGCTCAGCCCTTGGTCTTGAGGCCATTTGGGGAGTGAACCAGCAGATGGAAGATCTCTCTCTGTCACTCTATCATTTAAATAAAAATAAATCTTTAAAAGAAAAATAAAAAATAAAAAAGCATGGCCCATGCAGTTCCATCTGGACAACAAGGCCAGGCACTGGTTCCAGCCTCACAGTCATTTCCCCAAACATCTTCAGGGTGTTTGTCCCAGCTGGTGAGACAAAACTGAATCTGAAACTGGGGAAAAGTATTACTACTAACCCACCCACCTCTCCTCAATCTTTACCGACCCTTTAGGTATAGAGGACAAATTGCTACCATCTATTCGAGACATTAAGTCAGCATGAGCTCTGTTATTCTTAGAAGTTGCAAAAGTAACAGAATAATAATAATTTTTTAAAAAGCTAACGTTCTTTCAGGACAGGATCAACCTCCGAGGTTCACGAAGCTGTCATTCAAGCAAAAAGCATCAGAATGTCTTTCTGGAGCCTGCAAAACAGGTTTCAGAAAGAAGAGGCGAAGAACTCCTTCAGAAAGGGAGGCACGGATTTATTAGGAAGAGGGCAGTGGAGAAAAACAGGACAAGATGTTGCCTTGCCGGACTATATTTTTCTGCCTCCACTGCCCACAATGGTGAGCAAGAAGGCAGTGTGGGTCAATGGCAAAGCCAGGGGCTTGTCAGGATCTGTTTTTTCCCTCCAGATCTATTCACAAAGTGAGGGAATAAGGAGGACCCCAGACGGCAAGCACCACTGAATCCCCTCCTATCACTCTATCAGGTGCTACCCAAAATATCTCAACATTCCATGGGTTGTGATAACAACAGTGATAAAAAGCTAACACTAACCAGGTGCTCACTTCTTCTATTCTACTGAACGTTTTACACTCCTGAGCTCGTTCAATAAGCATGATAGCCTTGAGGTACAATAGATAATATTCCCATTTCCCAGGTGTAGTTCTGAAGTACAAAAAGGCATAAAAACCTGCCTAAAGCAATACAACTCATCAATGGCCTAGCAATCTAACTCCAGAGCCAAAGGGACAGCCAGCCACCTGCCTTGATTCAAACATTAGAATCCTTGGGGGATGGGAAGGTCCCATCAAGAGTCATCCAACAGATTATTAATAAAATTCATGTCCATGGTTTGTGGAATAAGTCACTGTCCTCCTGTGGACAAGGAGGAGTTAAGGTTGCTCTTACAGAGAACTCCGAGTTTTCTCAGTGTTGCGGTCTGAAGTCAGACTTACAGCATTAACTTTAATGTAAATTTTTTTGGAGGTGATTCATGTAGGGTTCCTGCCAAGAATTCTAATAATTAGACTGAATTAGACCAAACTGTGTCTGTACATGCCTGACAACATGTGCTGGTCTCACAGTTACCCTGGATGCCCCACAAAGCTTGGTTGGCTGTGTGGGGAGGTAGGCAGTGGGGGAACCAGTACCTGTAGGGGGCCCATGACTTCAGCCTTCCTTCTGACTAGCCAGGGGCTCTGGTTTTATCGTATCATACAGCCAACAGAGACAAAAGAAGGGGTGGATAAAGAGAAAAAGGCTCATAAAGGAAAAGCCCTTCCAGCAGGTTGTGGTTTCCCCAGGAGCTGAGTTCTCAGTTTGATGTGCTGATCTTCAGTCCTTACCCTGCTGACTTCCCACGTGCTCATAAGAAGCAGGACTCACTCACATAGAGGGACTCCTATAAGGGAGGGGAAGAATCCCAGGATGTACTACCACACCCTTAGAGGATCAAATTTTCACAGGGTGGGAACTTGCTCCGTTTGGCAAAGTCTCCCAAAGGATCTGTTTCCCATTTTCCTTTCTTCCTCTCTGCTGGTAACACACAAGCACAGATGTGAGTGCACACACACTCACAAACACACACAGTCCCCAGACATCTACACACACACACACTCTCACACACACAATCCCCAAACATATACAATGTATAAAGCCTTTCTTGGTGAAGTATGTATCACAAAAATCACAGGCATTGGGCCCGGCGGCGTGGCCTAGTGGCTAAAGTCCTCACCTTGAAAGCCCCGGGATCCCATATGGGCGCCGGTTCTAATCCCGGCAGCTCCACTTCCCATCCAGCTCCCTGCTTGTGGCCTGGGAAAGCAGTCGAGGACGGCCCAAAGCTTTGGGACCCTGCACCCGCGTGGGAGACCTGGAAGAGGTTCCAGGTTCCCGGCTTCGGATCGGCGCGCATCGGCCCGTTGAGGCTCACTTGGGGCGTGAATCATCGGACGGAAGATCTTCCTCTCTGTCTCTCCTCCTCTGTGTATATTTGGCTGTAATAAAATGAATACATCTTTAAAAAGAAACCACAGGCATTATATTTAAATTATAAATAAAGAATATGTAAGCTTCTTAAAGCAGTCTTCAAAATAAAAAGAAGAAATTCAGCTCAATCTGCTCTCTCAAGACAGAGGGGCACTAAAAACAGCGGGCTAAAGCTGTGGCAGGTAAAGCTACTGCCTGCAGCACCAGTATCCCATATGGGCACCAGTGTAAGTCCCAGTTGCTCATTTCCAATCCAGCTCCTGGATAATAATGCCTGAGAAAATAGTGGAGGATGGTTCAAGCTTTGGAACCCTGCACTCACATGGGAGACCTGGAAAAAGCTTCTGGCTCCCAGCTTCAGATCAAAAGCCCAGCTCTGGTCATTGCTGCCATTTGGGAAGTGAACCAATGAATAAAAATTTCTCTCTCTGCCTTTCAAATAAATAAATCTTTAAAAAAAATTTGTGGGGGGGTAACTGTCAGAAAGCCACATGGTAATAAAATATAAAGATATATTATTTATTTAAGACATGAATTCTGTTATTGCAAGTCACAGAAAAAAGTTCTAGACCAGGGCTATTCTATCTATTTAAAATTATGTAGGTAGCTCATACACACATACATACATCACTGGCCACTGTCTACAAATTCAGGAGGCAGCTAGCCCCTCCTCCAAGTAATATTAGGCAGTGTGAAGAACAAGTCCCGAACTAGCAACTAAGATAAAGACTCTCCAACCACGCTCACCCACCCCCATCTTACTCCCTCCTTCCAGCCTGATTCTTTCAGAGTTTCAGAAAATTAACTGTAATGTAGATGACTGCATCTGTTTTCAATATTTTAGGATCTAGAACTGAAGTTTAAATATCTCTTAATAGTTGAACACAAGTCCCACTGACACCCTCAACCCCATCATAATCTGTTACGGTGATGGAGAGACAATAATGCAAGCTTTGAGTATCAACGAAGTGAGTAAGTAGGGATTATTTTACCAACAGTGACTGATTCCAAGAGAAACCAGAGAAAGCTATTGTCTTTGAGAAATTAACTGTACCAAAAAAAAAAAATCAGTGTGTCCAAGCCCTTGCTAAGTACTTGGCAAGCACATCCTTCCACAGAGACCCAGAGCACTAACTGCACTAACTGGGCGGGTCTGGAGGACCATCAGTGACAGAGTGCCTACACAGACAAGAGGTTCAGCTCCCTGAAGGCCAATTCCTTCCAGATCACACTTTCCCAGAGCACGGGTCACACAATGGTTGCCAACAATTCAAGAGGAGGAGAAGGAACAGACACAGCTCCATGCCCAAATGAGTTTGGGAGATCCTGGGTCAACACAAATCCACCAGGTTCTTCTACCACGTTCTACTCAGCCTTCAACAGAGCAGTGTTTGGAACGGCAAGAGGGACTTAATGGTGCAGTGTTTGTCACTGAATAACTTTGACGCTTCTGATTTTTTTTAGTAAGATTTATTTATTTTTATGGGAAAGGCAGATCAGATCTGCAGAGAGAAGGGGAGCAGAAAGATCTTCCACCCACTAGTTCACTCCCCAAATGGCCACAACAGTCAGAGCTGAGCTGATCAGAAGCCAGGAGCCAGGAGCTTCTTCCAGGTTTCCTATGCAGGTGCAGGGTCCCAAGGCTTTGGGCCATCCTCAACTGCTTTCCTGGGACACAGACATGGAAAGCTGGATGGGAGGTGGAGCAGCCAACACACAAACCAGCACCCATATGGGATCCTGGTACTTGTAATGTAAGGGTTTAGCCTTTGAGCCATTGCACCAGGCCCTAGAAGCCTTTGTATTAGGCTGTGTGTCACACAGAAAGAGACAGAGAGGCAGAGGTATCAAATCAGAGTAATTAGTACACCTTGAGAATAAAGTTTCAGAGCAGGCGTTTGGCCTAGCACCTAAGATGTCAGCATCCCACATTGGAGAGCTTGTGTTTGACTCCTGGCTCCGGTTCTTGACTCAATGCATACCCTGGGAGGCTGCAGTCATAGCTCAAGGTCTTGGGTTCCTGCCACTGGTGAAGGAGACAAGAATTAAGTTCCCAACTCCCAGTTTTAGCCTGGTCCTGGCCTCAGCCCCAAGTAATTTAGGATATTTGGGGAATGAACCAGCAGGTAGGAACTCCATCTTGATCTCTCAAATAAGAGAAAAAAAAGAAAAAAGTCTCAATGTAGTAGTAGTTTGACAGACCCAAATATATCAGAAAAATTAAAGCCACCAAGATCCTGCACTGACATTTGACTATTCACAGAAGACAACATTTCTTGATTTCTGCTGGAGTTTTAGAAGGGATGAAAGATGGAGGCCTGGTAAGTTTTTCAAAGGAAATGAATCTTAAAGAACTACTGTGAGTGAAGCTTATGTGCTAGACTAATGGAAAACAGCATACAAGAGAGGACATGTCTTAGGCAACGTTAACAAGTGGTATCCCCTTTAACACATATATCTATCCACGACAGACATTCCCGAAGCAGCATCATGTAACACTTCTAACCTGAAGGCAGTTTCTTTGCCAAGGAAAAAAAAAAAAAAGTTAAATCAGTCCACCTATTCACAGTAAAGATTTCATGAAGACTTAAGAAAAGCAATTGATTTTCACCTAAATATTCTATCCAGTTCTAGGTTGGGGCAACATGTCACACCTTCTAAATCAAACAACCCATGACTCAATCTCTAATCTTTTTAAGTGGCATAGAGAGACGATAAAATGTCTTCCAAATGTTATGGATCTTTTTTTCTTTTACAATTCCCAAAGCATACTATTGTCTGTTTTTTGTTTTTCAAAGAATTTATCATCAGTTCCAAGTAAGAGATCAGATGCTATACTCAGAGCGGATTTTTTTTTAAACATTCTACATACAGCATTATTGCTTCGATGAATGCATGCCAACAAATGTGGTCTATATTGTTTCCAGATTCTTCAAACACTTGTATTCCTTGTAACGGTCAACCCAATCCTGTCTGTCCTCAGTTATTTAATTTTTGGTCATTTGGAAAACCAAAATGACTTCTTTTTAATTATTTGGTTTTCTGTTTTAAAGTTATTTATTTGAAAAGCAGAAAAGAAACTCACACACATATGTCCCTCATTCACCAGTTAACTCTCCAAATGCCCTCAACAACCAGGCCCAACCCATGCTGAAGCCACCAGCCAAGACTTCAATCGAGGCCTCCAAAATGGGTGGCAGGGACCCAAACACCTGATCCATCACCTGCTGCCTCCTAGGGTGCAACCAGCAGGAAGCTAGATTTGGGAATGGAGCTGTACCCGAACTTAAGCACTCTGTCATGGAGTTCAGGCATCCCAGTCGCTTCACTAAACTGTCTTAGCTGAAAATTACTTTCTAAAAGTAAAAATACAGTGCTGGCACTGGTTTGAGTCCTGGTTGCTCCACTTCTAATCCAGCTCTTTGCTAATAGCCTGGGAAAGCAGTGCAAGGTTCTTGGGACACTGCACCTATGTGGGAGATGCAGCCACAGCTCCTGGCTGTTGCATCCATTTGGGGAGTGAACAACCAGATAAAGATCTCTGTCTCTCTGTATAGCTCTACTCTGCAAACAAATCAGTGGGCATAGCTTACAGGCTTCCTCAGAGACCTTCCCCAGACAGAACAGGCTGCAAAGACCTCTCCCTCACTGAGGAAACCTCAAAGAGAGTGGCAGCATGCTTGAGAGACTACAGGCCTTAAGAGAGATTCCTTCTTGGGACCAGGAGAATGGCTAGCATCCCATATGGGCACTGGTTCTAGTCCCAGCTACTCCATGTCCAATCCAGCTCCCTGCTTATGGCCTGGAAAAGCAACAAAGGATAGCTCTAGTCTTTGGGCCCCTGCATCCATGTCAGAGACTAAAAGAAACTAGTGGCTTCGGATGGGCTCAGCTCTGGCTGTTGTGGCCATTTGGGGAAGCGTGGCGGATGACAGACCTCTCTTCTGTCTCCTCTCTCTTTATATAAAATCTGCCTTTCAAATAAATAATACATAAATCTTTTAATAAAGCAAATAAATAAGTATTTTTTGAAAAAGATTCCTTATTACTTTAGCTTATCTTTTGTAGCCATTGTTTTTAAAGTATTCTTTGCTGATGAACTCCATTCTGCCTATTCTCTCCAAGGACTCCAAGTTCCCACAGTACATATGTATTCAATTTTATTGCTTTACACTTGATCTATTGCTTTTTATGTTTGAGGCATTTTTTTGTGAACATTACGTTTGTCTCCCAAACTATACTCCTTACAATAAGCTTCTTTACAATAATAATAATAATAAAAAACACCCCACCTCCCTTTGGGGATTTTTCTTTTTCACTGTGCCTACATTAAACCTATACATTAACTTTGAAGAAATGACATCTTTACACTATTTCCAGCTAGGAACAATTTGTTTATTATTGCAAGCACTTTTTTTTTTCCAAAGTCTAATCAAAGTTTTGTAGTTTTCTCCAAGATAAAAAGAAAATGTGCACATGGTATAAGTCTCGAGTTTTTGTCCCTTCTCTATCCCAAGCTGACCCTCAGAGGTCATTTCCTGCAACGGTTTCTTACACAGCTTCCGGAAGATGTCCATGCATATACAAATGCATGTAGGCACAGACGTCACCACACCCCTGGGCGGTCAAAGCTAGGCTGGTTTATCACTTTATTATCGTTCAGCGGGCAAAGAAAAACTATTCTAAGGGCACAGATCTATTTTCACACGTCAGGGGAAAAAAGGGTGAATCAGGAGCTGCAGGACTTTAAACTGGTAACATGCACAGAAGCTAAATGTAAGCACATGTGGCATAGAACACAGGCCACCAATGTTCTGAAAGGCTGAATACGATTCCATGGAGTAGATAGCGCTGTGCCCTTCACCAGGCTTTTATTCACATTTAGACTCTGTGGGACACCGTGTCATATCTGCAAACCTCACTGTAGTAAGCACATCTGAACAGTCTCCACCTACCAATATTGCTTCGGACATCTTGGACTACACAGGTACGATCTGCTGGATAATCTCCCAGAAACTGAACTAGCGGGTCAAACAATACTAAGAATTTTGAGTGACACTGCCAAAGAAACTGCAATGGTTTTTCCTCCCTTGATTTGTGGGCAAGAGCCGGCATCACTGCGGTGTTGCCAATGGCGGAAATCGTCTGTGTTCTTTCTGCCACTGTGGAAGTGACATGCCATATTTCATCAACTGCACGTCTTTAATCATAAATAGAACTGCATAGCTTCTCATGTTTGCCACCATGTTTACTTTGTTTTCTCTGCTCAAATTCTTTACCCAAATTGATTTTTAAAGCCCTTTTATGCATGAAGTGGGAGGGGGGAACTGGCCCTTTTTTCTCTGTCGTATACATTGGAATTATCTTTTTCCAGTCTTGTGATTTATCCTTTGATCTTACTTGTGGTACTTTGAACCACACAAAAGTTTTTGTTGGAGTCATCTCTTTTGTAGTCACCAACAAAACCTATGGTTTTCTGAGTACTGACTTCCTTTCAGAAGTAAAGTCAAAGGAAAGAATGAACCAGCCACCAAAACACCTTCCCCTGATTTTGTGAACTCTGGAAGAGCAAAAGGCTGTTACCCAAACCACAGCCAGTGCTCAGTGACACAACTCATCCCAAGAGAGCCCCCAAACCCTTTCTACTGCCAGTCTAAGATCGCCTGCCTGGCTGCTTCAGAACAGATGTGCTCACAGTCGATGACTCTGGCCCTCCTCCCGCCATAGCAGAAACTCATCAACACCACAGCCGGCGCAAAGGACTGAGAAAGGCAATGTGGTCACGTCCTCAGAGATGCTGTAGCCCAACCTGAGCCCACAGGAGGAAAATGATAACGCGGCAGGTTCTCCAACTACCCACTGCCCCCCCAGGCAGCCCACAGATCACAGATGCTCACAGGTGTGTTCTCTCTCCTTCCCAGTAAGCAGGAGCATGCACCCACCCAGGCATCAAGTCGCTTGTTAGGTTAATTGTAGCAGTGTATCCTCCCAACACAGGGAAGACTTAAACTACATTTTATTTGGCCTTGGCATGGAAATAACCTAACAAATTAATGTTG